>NW_027412615.1:195014-907746 GCF_025532065.1 Leptinotarsa decemlineata
TTAAAATTGGAAATTGAAAATATCGAACTGAAAGTTAAACGACTCTTTCCGCATGATCAAATTAAATTGCAACTTTTGAAAGCTATCCAAGCAGACACTCCTATTCTCATACCGTTCAGAAAATGGGAACTTCATATGCTGCCAGCTCTCACACAAGGTGTAAAAATGAAATATGGGCCGTCAAGACTTCTTCGTTCCTCGAAAGCCCTCGCTATGTAGTTGTATGTCTCCAAAAAATCGTGACTACACTAAAGTCAACAATGATCAACAATATTCAATAATTTGAATATTACAATATAACGCTCACTCTTAACGGTGAGAATTACCCCAAGGAAAATATGCATTTGAATTTTGCAAAGGGGAATTTTTCGCAAGCTTATTTCAACTACTCACAATTTGGTCTCAGCTACAAAATAACCAATCAACATAATCCTCTTCTCACTTCCACCTTCTTCACGGACAAAGCTCTCTTTGTCATCGATTGTTCCAGAAGGGATGAGAGCAGCAAAAGTTCCAGTGTTGATGTAAAACTTGAAATCGAAGCATCGAGGGATTTCCTCAAAATACTAGAGCCTATTGCATAATTGTGCACGACACTGTCATAGAACACCTCAGCGAAATTATTAAAAAATGGAACTGAACATGTGATTTTGCTTCAGTATCAATCGAAGAGTCAACATGAGAGTAGCTGTTGTAGATATTCAAGGCTACATCGTCGAGCAAAAATTCCATCCTAAAGAAATAGCCATTAGGATTGGAATTCAGTGTAGTAACTTTCCACTGCTGCCAAACACACCATTTTCCAGTTTGAGTAAAGAAGATCGTCGTACCGCCTGTTACTTGGAGCGAAACATTCACGGATTGAGGTATTCCTCTGGCTTTGTGGAATCAATTGGATGCCATCCTCATGGAAAATCTACAAGGTGTCGATGTCATTTATGTGCGAGGACATCAAAAATATGACTTTCTAACTGAAAAATTTCACGAGTTGAATATACCGACACGCGTTGTGAATTTGGAGGGCTATGACAATACAACATGGATGGTTCCCACATTCGACAATAACGAAGGTGTCTCACCTGTATGCATCACATTCGTAAGCGAACCAACTACAATTGCAGTCTCCGAAACGTAGATATTTTATACAAATGGCTTTGTGATATATTACCAAAATAAAAATGTATAATAAATTACCAAATCATTTCTTCTTTTTTATCTAACCTCACCGCCTTATGATACCCTCAACAAAAAATAGAAAACGTATGCAAAACGTTCGAAAGCGCACGAAAAACGATCGAAGCGCACGAAAAACGACCGTAAACGCACTTTAAAACGGTCGAAAACGCACGAAAAACGATCGTAAACGCACGAAAAAACGATCGAAAACGCACGGAAACCACGTATTTTGAAATGTCATTGTCGAATACTTCGCTCTCCCATTACCCTCACGTTGAGTCCACAACGCTTAACTTCTCGACACTTTTGTATCTCCTCTTTCTCCTGATGATGCTAACTTGGTTAACAAAGATACGAGACGTAGTGCCTTTGATGAATTACTCATTGAACACTAGTTTCTTCGTGTCAATAGTATTATTTTAAAAAACCTTATTGATATTGAGATGTTTCAAAATTCGCCCGACTAAACGTTTTCGAAAAGTAATTCCCGGCATTGTGTATTCTAGTGTAGGAATAGTAGATGGTGCCTTTTCCACAAAATCGACTGTGGAGTGGGACGCAAATTGTTCAGCTAGTAGATTTGCTTTTTCTATTGCTGTTGTTGCAATGGAACCATCCGTTTGTGTTAGTGGTGGAATTGTGGATTTTGTAAAGTTTTGATTATCAGCTTCAGCTACAATCAGAAAGATTTAGACCCTTTGAGATTAGCAGCTGTTACGAGCATCAACAAACTAGTTCAGTTTTCGGTACTGATATCTGCGCCATACTGGTAGGCGAGATTTTAGAAGGCAACAGCATGTTCGTAACCTTTATTGAACCACCGTATAGAAGTAAACACAAGCAAGTTCACTCTCCCCATATTTGGGTCAGGTTTCCAACCTGAAATTTTATGCTCAGTTGACCTACAGCGTACCGACTGAATCTGATGATTTTACCAAGCGAGCCAAGTTGAGGCATGGAATATTATTATAGAGTGAGTCGTTGTAAGTGGTGGTTTTGTATTTGTGAAAAATTCTTGTCTAGTTTCAAAATGAACAAGTATCGAGCTGTGTGTTGCTGTAATTTGTAGATTAATTTTTGAAAAATCAATTTGATGAAATTGAACTTTACGAATAGTATATGCCTCACAAGTAATAAAATGACAAAACAATCGGAGTTCCACTGGAAATCCACAAAGGAAAATAGTTGTTGAACCACATCAAGTTTTTGATTCTGCTAGTATGTATCTGTAGGAAAAAAATCACTTCCACTGAAATCTCTGCAGAACAAAGTATAGAATGTATATTTAAATAACCTTTTTCAATATTCCAAATTCAAATCAATTTGACGATACCAAAGATTTCAATAAACCTTTTTTCGAAACATAAAAAAAATTGATTTTGTAGCAATTAAATTTTCGCTACTTTACTTTGTTAATTTTAGAAGTTTTTCTGTAGAGACCTATGGTGTTATAGTTGCTTGCCTACCATCAATTCGGACAATTCTCTTAGATCAGATATCCAACTTTCGGGCGACCCGAGTTCGTTCGTTTGTTTTCGTGTTGGCGTGGTCCTAGATGGCTAACGATGCCGAAAGGCAGTGTAGACACTCGGTTTCTGACCTAATGTAGCTGAACGCGTTGGGATTTTTACCCATTTTGTATGGGTGAGTGGCGTGTAACGTGTCAACAATGGCAGTTTGCACCATCTTCACGAGTAGGGAGATGGGAAGGGGAAGAATTCTCTGACTGGAAGTTAGTCACTCCGAGTCACTCAGTCGGTGAGGAGGTGAGTTGATTGATGGTGGAGAGCAGCGGTCGTTACGGAAGAAGGCAGAATTTGTCTGGTTTTGGCTTCCTTCTTCCAAAGTTTTATTTAGACCCACAAGACTCCATCGGACGATCACCCTGACGCCCTTCCCGAACAGGGTTACGCCGTTAAGATCAAGTCCATAGCCTCCCCACGACTTTTGGTAAATAAAAAAACAACTTCGCCAAGAGAAAGTTTTTAGAGAGGACAGATTTTTTGTTGGAAAAATAGTTTTTATGGAAGGATCGTTCTTGGAAAAATAGTTTTTTTGTTATTTCGGAGGAATGTAAATTGAAGGAGAGACAATTTTTTGAGGAACCGTTTTGGAACGGATTATTTTGGGAAGAAAGACAAACCATCATCGGGATACGCTTCGTATGATTTTGATGATGAAACCCTTTTGAATTGTGGAAGTTTTAGACCCCGCTGAAAATTCATCCAGGAGAATTCCACCGTTGACTCCTACCACGGCTCCAGTGAACAGGTTTTATTAATATTAAGAACCATTTAATTTGTTAAATCTGATTTTGATACTCGGGTATAACTATGTATCTCAACCATATGTAAAACCACCACAGTACTGTGTGGCTAAAAATGGCACACAATCCACTGATAATTGAGTATAATTTGAGTATCCACTAACAGAAACATAATTTCTGATTTCTTTTGAAAAAACTGTTCCTGAACCAGTGAAGAGCCAAATTTTAATAAAATTGTATGTGTTTATGTTTCATTTAGTTGTCGATTCACACTCATCAACTTACAAACATCCTATGGTCAAGTCTCTAATAGTTCTGGGTATACCATCTAAGTAGTCATTATTTGGTTGCTCAACTTTCCAAGTAAGTACTCTTTGATTAGATATTATAAAAAATTGTAGTGGCGCCCCTCTCATTTTCCTTTGACCTTTAAATTACTGAAATTTTGCTCGAACCCATAGTGCCAACGAACCCATAGTGCCTACCGACGAAGAGCTGCCGTCTGCATTGTACCATTTAGATAAATTTTGAAAATTTCCCTTTTGAGTGAAAGTTTGGTACATATTAATTGGCGCCGCAACGTGTGGGGCCCGAGTTCGAATTTTTGCATAGTCTCTTGTTTTTTATAGTGGTTGTCAGTAATTTAACAGTTGTGAGTGTACAATCGATGAATAAATAAACATTTTTTAGAGTTTTTGGAATTGAAATATTGACATAACTTGGGAGAAAATTTTTGGTGGTACATTTTCATTTGTTATTGAATTTTCTAGTGGGTGTTTGACTAAATTGAGAATTTTTAGAATATTTTGGTGGTGATAGAAATAGATGATATGTCTTATTGAACTTATTGAACTTTCTGTGCGTTGTTGGAATTTTATAGTTGAGTTGTTGCTTAGGTATATCGTTGTTGTTTTGATTGCTGTGTAGCTTTTCATTTTGAGTCATGGATACAATCAGGGTTAATCATTTGCTTCAGGATGAGACAAATTATGAATTGAGAATTAGGGGAGTAATTTCAGATCGTAATCAAGATGATAAAGGAAAATTCTTGGTAGACTTCTTGCTAAAGAACGACAAGCTGGTGCTGATGTACATGTTTTGTTCGATCCTCACTATGACTTTATTATAGAGAAAAGAGAAATTCAAGCTACTTTAGATTCAATCAAGTTACTTATTGAAGGTTTCGAAGGTCCCACTACTGACTCAGTTTATAAAAGAGCTAGTTCTCGTTTGAATCATGTCTGCTTAAGAATTCAGAGAATTAAGTTAAACATTCAAGATGCAAATTATTCTGAAGTTTTGAATTTTAAAAATGAAACTTATGCTACAGTTAGAAGCTGAACTCAATGAAAATATCCAGGAAGAAGAACTTCTCGTTAATTCTACAGTTTTTCAACAGCTTCTAATGTTGCAAATGCTTCACAGGCAGTAAATATTTGTAGAAATATACCAAGCACAATCAAATCTTTTCCAGTGTATAAATTAAATATTCAATTTGATGGGGAGCCAAAAAATTTAATATCCTTTATAGAACGGGTAGAAGAAGTGGCACAAGCCAGGCATGTTAGTAAGGGTGATCTTTTCGAGTCAGCTAATGACTTATTCACTAGTAAAGTACTTTTTGGTTTAGACAGATTCGTTCTCAAGTCCATGATTGGGATAGTTTAGTAAGTAAATTGAAGAAAGATTTTTTAGTATCTGATTATGATGATGAGATTTGGGAACAGATAAAGACAAGGAAACAAAGTAGAAATGAGCCGATTGTTCTTTTTCTTGCTTATATGGAAACATTATTCCGTAGACTTAGTCGAGGGGCAGCGGAAACAACTAAAATCAAATTTATCAAGTTAGGTCTTCACGCTGAATACAGAAAATGTCTCACTCTCAGTGATGTAGATAGTATAGAAACTTTGAGTAATTTATGTAAAAAGTTAGAGGAAGCTGATGTACTCGGTTTAGCTTCAGGTTCTCAAAACTTCAGAACTACTCACTGTTTGATAGATCCTGAACTTGCTTGTTCAGATTTTCAGTCTTCTCAGTATGACACGAAGTTTAGGAGGAATAGTAAACCACCAAGAAAAAATTATAGGAATGAAAAACGTGATAACAATCTGAGTGTAAGTCAGTCTAGAAATAAACAGGTTATTGTTACAAGTTCTAGTACAAGTCAAGTATTATGTTGGCGTTGTTTACAATCAAATCATATTTTCAGAGATTGTAGGGCTACTGATGGGATAGTGAAAAGGTTTTGTTTTAAATGTGGATGTCCTGATGTGGTATACAAGGAATGTAAAAAGTGTCAGGGAAACTAAACAAGGAGGTGAATTATTTTAGCTCGGGTTCTCCTCCGAAGTTAAACAGAGCCAAAGACAATTATCCTAAAAATTTAAATTCAAAATTATTTGACATTGACGGTTGGAATGATTGGAAACTTACAGTGAGGAATTTTTATGAATCATCCATTGATAATGTTTCGCCTTTTTATATTCAAAAACCTAATGATAATAGACCTTATATTTCTGTTAAAATTTTAGATCAAAATGCTATTTGCTTATTGGACAGTGGTGCCAACGTTTCAGTTGGTGGCCAGAAATCTTTAAATTTTCTGAAGAAACATAATCTCAACATCAACATTTCTGCCTTGAAACATGTAACAACAGTTGATGGTACTAGCCAGTCAGTCCAAGGGATAGTAGATTTACCTGTCAGGGTGGGCAATGTTGTACAAATTGTCCCTACAGTAGTTGTTCCTTCACTTCCTCATTCCTTTATTTTCGGTAGTGACTTCTGTTGTCAGTTTAAGATAGAAATTGATTTTAATGATAAAAGCTGGAAAGTTCATAGTGTGGTTACGAATAATTCGGTACAAGTTGTTTCTAGTGATCTTGTTGATAGTCAGAATTTGGATTTGTCTGATTTTTCAGAAATATCACCAAATGAAAAGTCTCAAGCTCAACAAGTAATTAAGTCATTTAATGAAATAAGCAGTGAAGTTCGTTTGGGTCGAACTGATAAAATAAAATTAATGCTTGATACAGGGGATGCCAAACCTTTTCGAGTCAAACAATATTTGATGTCACCATATATGTTGAGAATTTTAAATACGGAGTTGGACGAAATGATTAAGCTTAATGTTGTAGAACCTTCTCGGAGTCCTTACAATAGTCCCGTACTTTTAGTTAAAAAAACCCTCAGGGGAGTACCGTTTTTGCTTTGATGGAAGAAAGCTGAATGAAATAACGAAACATGACAGCTATCCACTTCCACGCATTAATAGAATTTTGAATCAACTGAGAGATGCAAAGTACATTTCGAGCATCGATCTCAGGAAAGCATTTTGGCAAATTCCTCTTGATGAGTCATCAAAGGAAAAAACTTCATTTACCGTTCCAGGACGAGGTTCCTTTCAGTTCACTGTTACACCTTTTGGATTATCTAATAGTGCACAGACTCAGCAAAGACTTTGTGACGCTTTGTTTGGTGCTAAGTATGAACCTAACATATTCACTTATCTTGATGATATTATTATAACGTCTAAAACGTTTTCTGAGCATCTGTCTCTTCTTACAGAGGTAAAAAATATTCTTAAAGATGCCAATTTAACCATAAATCCTAAGAAATGTGAATTGTTTAAGACTTCGTTAAAATACTTGGGGTATGTTATTGATAGAGGAGGGATACGAATAGACCCAGATAAGGTCGCAGTAATGGTTAACTATCCACGTCCTACTACTAGCACAGAAATCAAAAGATTTATTGGCATGTGTTCCTGGTACAGAGGTTTATAGAAAATTTTTCTAGTTTAATGGCTCCTATTTCAGGACTTCTAAAAGGTAAAAAGAAAGGGCAACCAATCACCTGGTCTGCCGAGGCTGAAGATGCTTTCATTAGAATTAAGAGTGCACTTGTTTCTTCTCCTATACTAACTTCTCCCAACTTTGAAAAACCGTTCACTATAGCCTGTGATGCAAGTGACTATGGTATTGGGGGTGTCTTGACACAAGAGTTAGATGGACAAGAAAGAGTGATTGCCTATGCGTCTAGATCTTTGTCTCGTGTTGAACGAAATTATACAGTTACAGAGAGAGAATTACTGAGTTTGATTTTTCTTATTGATAAATTTCGTCCATATATTGAGGGAACTGTTTTTAAGGTTTTTACAGATCATAGCAGCCTTTTGTGACTGAACAACTTAAAGATCCATGTGGTAGACTTGCTAGATGGGCCGTAAAACTTCGGCAACATACTTTCGAGTTGATACACCGAAAGGGTTCGGCTAATGTAGTTCCAGATTTTCTTTCGCGCATCCCTCCTAAAGATGCACCCGATAATGTCCCAGAGGTAAATTTAATAGATATAGTAGTTGAAAAACTGGATGAGTGGTATGTTTCACTCAGAAGTGAAGTTTCAAGTGATCCAAATTCATTTCCCCAATGGAAAGTTATGGAAAATCTTTTGTATAAATATATTCCGTCCAAGATTCCTTTTGAATCTAATGAGAAGGAGTGGAAAGTACTTGTTCCAAAATCACAACGTTCAGAGGTTATTAGTGATTCCCATGATCCACCTACTTGCGCTCATTTTGGAATTTATAAAACTTTTTCTCGGATTCAGCAAAATTACTACTGGCCAAAAATGTTATATGATGTTAAGAAGTTTGTTCGTTCTTGTAAAATTTGTCAATCACAGAAAATAGCCAACACTTCACGAATGGGCCTGATGGGCTGTGAAAAACAAGTCAAATTTCCTTTTCAAGTTTTAGCAGTTGATCTTATGGGACCTTTTCCCAGGTCTTCACGTGGCTTCACTTATTTACTTGTAGTTGCAGACTGGTTTTTGAAATACACTCTGTTATGTCCACTTCGTGATGCTAAAGCTCCTAGTATAGTGAAATTTATTGAAAATCAAGTATTTTTGGTGTACGGAACCCCCAAATGATTATAACAGACAATGCTACTTATTTTGCCGGAAAAATATTCAAAACACTTGCTGATTCATATAAAGTAAAAATTTGGTTTACACCGAGGTATGCTGCCCAGTGTAATTTTGTGGAACGAAACAATAAGACAATCGGACAAGCCATACGTTGTTATATTGATGAACATAAAGTTTGGGATGAAGAATTATCAAAAATTCAGTTTGCTATAAATACCCCTGTTCATGAAGTACATAATTATTCTCCCGCGTTTTTAGTTTTTGCCAGAAATATCCCTTTGTCTGGAAAATATTATGGGACTATTTCAAGCACTAAAGATATTGAATTACAGCCTGATAGGACTGATTATGTAGATAAAACTTCTGGTTTGGATACCGTTTTTGCTGAAGTTAAAGATGAGCTACATAAAGCCTATCAGAGAAATTCACGAGCTTACAATTTGAGAAAGAGAGATTATTCATTTGAGGTTGGTGATAGAGTTTGGCGTCGCAATAAGGTTCTGTCAGAAGCTGCGGCCAAGTTCAGTGCTAAATTAGCTCCTAAATACGTCTAATGAATTGTTAGAAAAAGGTTTCACGTTTGGTTTATTCTTTGGAATTTGAGGATGGTGCTCCAGCAGGTGACTGGCACATTAAAGATTTGAAACCTTATTTTGGGTCCAATTCCGTCGTTTCAGTTGGATAATTTAGATGTTTCAGATAGTGAGTCTTTGAGGTCACTATATTTTGAGAATGTTGTTTGGATACAACATGAGTCTAACTTTTTTGGTCTTATTCAAACGTTTCAGTTAGATGGTTCAGATACAAGGGTTTTTAAAAAACCACTATACTTTGGGAAAGCTTGAATGCAATATATTTTTGGGTCTAACTCTTTGGTCTATTTCAGACGTTTCGGTTAGTGGTTGCTGCTTCAGGTAGTGAGTTTTTGAAACCAGTACATTTTCAAAAAAATGTTAGAGTGTATATAGGGTCTGTTTTTTATTTAATTCAGACGTTTCGGGTGGATGCTGTTTCCATTTCAGATAGTGAGTGTTGAGAACACTAATTTTTGAGAAGGTTGTCTGAGTACAACATAATTTTGATTTCTTGGGTATTCCTTGGTATTTGTATAATACCGTGTAGATTTTTAGTTACTTTTTGGTTTTTGGAAATTTTGGATAGACTTAACCGATAGAGACTTAGATTCCGATTTTGACCTTTTTCCGATTTTGACTTACCGATAGTGACTCCTAGAAGGATGTTTGGTACGCATAGTTACTGCTCCAAATATTTTCCATATATTTTTTTGAATTTTTGGAATATTTTTTTGATTGTTATTTGAGTTGAATTTTTTAGTGTAGAGGAAAATTATGAATCCGGGGGGATTCAAATTTTGTTGGGAGAGGGGTTGTGTAGCAATTAAATTTTCGCTACTTTACTTTGTTAATTTTAGAAGTTTTTCTGTAGAGACCTATGGTGGTATAGTTGCTTGCCTACCATCAATTCGGACAATTCTCTCAGATCAGATGTCCAACTTTCGGAGCGACCCGAGTTCGTTCGTTTGTTTTCGTGTTGGCGTGGTCCTCGATGGCTAACAATGCCAAGAGGCAGTGTAGACACCTCGGTTTCTGACCGAATGTAGCTGAACGCGTTGGGATTTTTACCCATTCAGTCTGGGTGAGTGGCGTGGAACGTGTCAACAATGGCAATGGCAGTTTGCACCATCTTCTCGAGTAGGGAGATGGGAAGGGGAAGAATTCTCTGACTGGAAGTTAGTCACTCCGAGTCACTCAGTCGGTGAGGAGGTGAGTTGATTGATGGTGGAGAGCAGCGGTCGTTACGGAAGAAGGGCAGAATTTGTCTGGTTTTGGCTTCCTTCTTCCAAAGTTTTATTTAGACCCACAAGACTCCATCGGACGATCACCCTGACGCCCTTCCCGAACAGGGTTACGCCGTTGAGATCAAGTCCATAGCCTCCCCACGACTTTTGGTAAATAAAAAACAACCTTCGCCAAGAGAAAGTTTTTAGAGAGAGTAGTCATTATTTGGTTGCTCAACTTTCCAAGTAAGTACTCTTTGACTAGATATTATGAAAATTTGTAGTGGCGCCCCTCTCATTTTCCTTTGACCTTTAAATTACTGAAATTTTGCTCGAACCCATAGTGCCTACCGACGAAGAGCTGCCGTCTGCATTGTACCATTTAGATAAATTTTGAAAATTTCCCTTTTGAGTGAAAGTTTGGTACAATTTTATGCAAGGAATGAAAATATTTTTCAGCAAATTGACTGTAATATCAAAAAAAAAACCAAACACGACTGGACAAATGAAATCCATTGAGGGGTGGCAGATAAAAATTTCAGCATTACTGCAACTTTGGAAAAACGTACATATTGACGAGAAATATAAATTAGGACTGTGTGGGAAATTATTTTCGTCAACTGAGAAATACTTTTGGAAATGCCATAAACCCAACTCCTATCCAAGTTACCAGAGCTAACTGCCTAGAATATAGTAGTGACATTATATCTGATTGTTACAATCCTCGTTCAGGTTTGAAGACCGTCGTGGTTGGGAACTGTATTCTAACGTTTCGCCAGCGCGAGTAGCTGGCTTCTTCAGAGGCTTCTTCAGAGGAGAAGAAGCCAGCCACTCGTGCTGGCGAAACGTTAGGATACAGTTCCAAACCACGACGGTCTTCAAACACGAATGAAGATCGTAACAATGAAAATTTTGGCCGAAACGGCCTTAACCAATTTATTCTATCTAATATTACAAATGCTGAAATGAATAAAATGAAGAGTTTTGTGAAAGTTCTAAAAAATCCCTATAAACCTTTGAGAGTAGAGACAAATGATTATAGCACTCTAGCCACTCCCAAAGGCAACAGCTTGGGCTATATTTGTGGATATCTTTTGAGAAAATATTTAGAAAAACATTCATGTAAGGTATGTATAAATTTTGTCACGGCGGTTAGAACCACATTGAATGAAACAAATGTATTGTCATAAAAAGACTTAAAAACAACAATGTCTAGAGATATTCACAACATCACAGAAGTAGAGCGAGGTCACCCTGTACAAGTATTGAAATCCACAGACTTGACAGGAAACAAGTACAAAAGAGTGGGAAATTAAAATTTCAAAATTTGTGTACCAAATTTCACCAATTTTCAAAAAACAGACAACCGATATAGGTTATAAATAAATGTCAGATGAAATCAAAATGGTATATGTTATGTAAAATTGGAGAAGACATAATAAACTGATGGTAAATATTTAGAAATGATGAAGAATTCGAATATTATTGTTGTAAAGCATTTCCATCAAGTGATGCTTTCGAAGAATATAATATAAGAACAAATATGAAAATCATAGAATAGATAGTTTTTGTGATATTGAAGTTGAAAATTAGAAGTAATGAAAATTGAGAGATGATAACTGAGGAAAGTGAGAGATTTTCAACTTTTTCATCAACAAGGGGATTCTTCTCAAGCTGATGAAGGTGTCCACGAAAATTTTTGTCTCCAGAAATTGAAAAATATTATAATAGAAAAGTTAAAAATTGAATATGATTGTATTGTATACTAATAATTGAAAGAAAATATAGTGAAAACCAACCTGATGATCCAGATCTAATCCAAGTTCCAGCTCCGAAGGTTAGAAAACTCACACCACACAAACACATTGGAGGAAAACCAGGTATTCCACTTCGAATAAAATATATATGCATATATACAAAAAAATTGTCCAAGAACAAAAAACGGGACAATTGAATAAAATTTTGAATCCAAAAATTTCGATTGCTAAACATACAAACCTAAGTGACCCAGAATAATTAACTGACATTTCACAGACAGAGAGTGCGTTCCGATATTTAAACTAAATCAGTTCGGCGAGGGTTCAGAACATTTTTAGAATTAGGTAATTTTCTCTTTTGATAATGTATATATTTTGAATTCAACATTTTTACATTTATTATTAAAAATTGTTCTACATTTTCTGAATTTACTTGTGTCTTTTTTAAATTTATTCACAGGAACACTGCTAGTAAGATCAATTCGGGTAAGTAATCGATGTGTTTGTGCCTGAATCCACCTGAGCTGTTGAGAAAAATCTCTATACACTGAGTTATTTGATTTCAACTCAACATAAGAGTTTAGACAAGATCAAAATTATCATTTCCTTAAATAAAAAGCAGTTATAAAACAATAATAATAAATGTTAAAGTCAAACAAATCAAAATTTCCAATTCAAGAATAACAAAAATAATGATAATAAATAGAACTTCATTATGCTCTAGTATTTTGAAGAAATCCTACAGATGTTTCGATTTCACAACAAAGGTTCCAAACAGTGCATCACAAATATACAATCACATAGCGAGGGCTTTCGAAAAACGAGGAAGTCTTGACGGCCCATATTTCATTTTTTGCACCTTGTGTGTGGCAGCATATGAAATTCCCATTGTCTGAACGATAAGAGGATAGGAGTGTCTGATTGGATAGTTTTTAAAGTTGCAGTTTAGTTTGATCAACATGCAAATGCAAAAAACAGCATAACTGCCGTTTTCGATGTTAATGTACCAAGACCACTTGAATGAAATGAATGAAAACACTTTTATCTGAATACCACTGGTAGATTTTATTCATAAATTATTATTGATACCTATAAATTTAAACTTATAAATGAAATCTACCAGTGGTATTTAGAAAAAGTCTTTTCCTTCATTTCATTCGAGTGATCATGAATTACCATAAAGTAAACAAGTCATCAATCACACATAATAGTGTACCAAGAGTCTCTTTTATTTTGAAAGAGTTGCTATCATTTCTAGCTCGTACTAATCGGATGGTATGTTAACCGTAGAAAACACATTGATGAATGTTGAAAATATTCGCAAATTGCTTAATGGGTATGAGCATGTTGAATATTAGATGCGTTGTGTGGATGACACCCATATTGGTTGGAAAAGTCCAAAACGAGGTGGCCAGTATGAACAATTCCAAGTTCACGAACTGCTTCCAATTCCTTACCACTCTGCTTATAATTAGCAGATTGAAACATGAAAGCGGCAGCATTGTTAATGAAAGTCACCCTACTATCTCCTTTGGTCTTCTCAACTTTCCCGCTAATGAATAGCAGACTATCGTACAAAGCATCGTAGGCATTCGATTGATTGACGTTTATTTCAATAACATCGTTGTTGGGTGAAGACTTGACATAAGGATAGTAGGTCCGCCACTCTATCTTTTGTATGGACTGGACTCATCGTTTTGCGGTTTTCGGAAAATGTTGAACACTTAATTTGACAACATGATAGCCAAAAGATTCTTGAAACAATTTATTTTCTGTAGTCAATAGTTGTCGACAGGTGAAGGTCTTGACGAAGATCGACCTGGGGTACGGTGGTGAATCATTTCTATAAATAGCCAGCACCATACTTTCGTTTCAATTCCAAACAAATCATTATTTCTTCGTTTCGAAAATCAATGAGGCTTGAATGTTGGTTGAGCACTTGCAGGGTGATATTGTTTATTTTATCTTCATGTGCAATAGGTAGGTGATTAGGTGATTAGATGTTTCATCAATTGCGTACCAAGGATCAACACCAACAGTAAATTCGTATATCGTATGAGACGTTGTGTCGTTGCAGAAGGATCCAACTGAAATGGTGCATCTATGTGTAATGTGCGAACTTCAATGATATCCACAGGTAGATTGTATGCTACAAAATGACGGTAGATCGGATGAAGAAAACAGCAAATTGTTTTATTTGAGGATAGAACTCGAGCACTACAGAACAATCCTTGAAGATTAAATGAATCCATTGGGAAAAACGTTCTCAGGAAGTTTATTCCACATAAACGCAATTCTCCAAATGTACCAAGTCACTTGAGTACTTCCCGTAAAAGTATCCATAAAAAAAACAAATCTTGAACCTTTCTTCGATGTTCCAGACTATCAAGTCGAACTATTTGCAGGTCGGAGTGTTTCAGATAGAATATTTCATTTTTAGTGTATTATTATTCGGTTTGAGATAAAAAAATCCTGAGGTTTCTCCTTGAATGGTGGGTGAGATACATTTGTTTATTGATTTTTCAATATCATCAATTTCGTAAGATTCAGCAGGGACATTGATACGTTTCTGTTCAGTTATGTCACCATTTTTATATTAGTAGAATTTCGTACCTTCTTCAATGTTGAGTATATAGTTGTACGAATGGAAACTGAGCCAAAGTATATTCAGAATCAGAATATCATTGAATGGGTTGACTGAAAACGATCGAAAGCGTCGAAGCGATGAATAATGATTGGAAAAGCAACTTTTTGAACTGAAATCATTCATTTCTATATTAATAACATTCTCTATGTGAGCTGACAGGTCCATAATACATTGGATTTTGTAGCGATGACTCAACTGATGTAGGCACCTCATATCGGTAATGGACGAAACATGGTAAACAAATCTGTGAAGCGAATCAATGTTGGTGTTCTTTTGGTAATATATGTCAAACATCCAATGATACTTAAAGTTCAGCAATATCAATCAAATAGACATTTGGTAAAGTTTACAATTTAGCATCGGTCAAACCCGCAAAGTTTCATCTCTAAGCATTTCTGCAGGCATCAGGGGTTAGCAGGGGTTATTTTGCTTTTTCATGTGAAAACATCGTCCTTTGCGTAAATGTTATTTCTTCAGGAATAGGCCAAATCCTCAAGGTGTTTGGCATAGGTACATACCTGAACTCAAATGTTCTAAAATTTCATTGAGACGTTGATATTTCTCGAGTTTATTTTTGGCATTTTTTGCATCTACAACGGTTTTTGCAATATGACCTGCTCCACCTGCCAACGAACCCAGAACTGAAGCGATGATTTCTTAATATTGACATCCAAGTCAACTTGCCAAGTTTTTATGTCAGTGATGGTGATTTTACCAATCAACCGACAACTGCGGTAGAAGAAAATTTGGAAGTTATCCTGGAATGCCATCGAAAATCAAATGCTTGTGATGATTAGTAGTTGTATCCAAGGAAAGTGGTGATTATTCAACTTTTTTATCAACAAGGAGGATTGCGCCCCAAGCATGAAGAGGGTAACCTCGCGAATTTGATGATGAAATATTCTAACAATTGAAATTCAAATATTCGAAAGATAATAAATCATAATTGAATGAAAAATCATTGACACACGAAATGAAGAAAATATTTTGAAGCAGAGTTCAGATTTCCGAAGGCAGTCCGGTCAAATCGGTACATCACGTCACACAAAAAGGAAAGAATCCAGGTATTTACACCTACAATAATCAAAGGTTCGAATTTGTCACCAAATTAAATATATATGCCTAGAGAAGATTTGACCAATAAGGACAATAAATTTGAAATTATATTCATGAATATTTCTTGCATTTCCAAATAACGAAAAAGAAATTTGTGTTTGAACTTATACTTGACGTTTACACAAAATAAAGTGCGCTCCGTATTCAAATCACAGTTTGTGTTAAGTGATTTTTTTCTAATTCTTATATTTTTTCATCGTTTCACACTTTTATTGAATCGTTCTGTATTCATTTTTCGATTGTGTCTCTTTCAAAATTTATTCACTGGTACATCTGCAGATCTTGTTGTTTTCTGGTGAAGTATATTTATATTTGAGAAAGAATCCACCATTGAGATATATGAATTTGAACTCAACAAAAAAGTAAACCCGAATTCATAAAAATAGAATGATTAATGAAAAAAACTTGTTTATAAAATCCAAATTCATCACACATCCTTTCAATTCAATCCAGCAGTCAAACTGTTGGAAAATAATTCCATGAAAATCAAAAGATGAATAGATGACTACTATTTTGATCATTCCCATATTGATTTCAATTCAAGATCCACCGGTAGACAGTTGTTTCAGCCTATTGGGCATCGTCAGTACCGGGCAGGCAGTCCTCGATTGAAGACTACATGTGAAAAGCCACCGCCTGCCCGGTACTGGCGATGCCCGATAGGCTCTTGGATTGAAATCAATATGGGAGTGATAGAAATAGTACTTTTCTATTGATCTTCTGATTTTCATGGAATCATTTTCCAGCAGCTTGACTGCATTAATCTTTCTAGATTTCATATCATTTCTAGAAACATGTGGATTCGTTTTCCGATGGCATTTCAGGTTAGCTTCCCAAATTTCTGCATCCGCAGTTGTCGGCTGATTGGTCAAACCACCATCACTGACACAAAAACTTGGCAAGTTGACTTGGGTGTCACACCAATAGGTGGTTCCACTAATGTCTCGCTTGCTTTCACGCAGTTAATTTTATCAAGTTAATTTTATAAGTACTTTTCTTGATTATTCACATTTTGTCCGTTAGTCAGGGAAGCTATAGATTATGCTGTAGACGAACCCTCCCGATATAGAAGGCCCCGACAGTCTGTCGAATGAGGTCGTCATGTCCCCCGTTGAAGGACGAATAGATTTTCCATCCATCCCACCCCAGCCAGGTAGGGGTACCACGTGAAGGGGGTACAGTTGAAAAAAGTATGATTTTACAAATTGAAAACAATTACAAAAAAAAACTTCTTCTTGAAATGATAGAAACTATGAAAGAGCCCAATACTGTGAACAAACGAATAGATATCAATCATCTTAGTACAATATATACTTATTTATTACATCATTGGGAATTTTCCATCATGTATTTCTTTTTTCAATTTGTTAAGTCAAATACGAATTTTCTCTGACATTTTGTAATAAATCAAACATAACTATATATTTCCATGAACATCAACTATTTGTTTTTCAAAATTGTTAAAGAAAGTTATATCAATTTTGACAAGAGTGAGAGGCCCGGCTTTTGCCAGATATGCCTACAGACACGTACGCTTCATCAAAATGTGTAATGACGGATATGTTTAAAGGATTTCTGCTCATTTCATTATATTCAGAAAAGGGCTTGGAAGGTTTGGACAAAGAGATTTTTTGAGAAAATAAAATATTCTTTCAAATATTATTGTGTGAAATGTCTTGTTTGAAGGAGTTTCATTGAACTTCTGCACAGGATAATGCTTACTAAAAATTCAAATATGTCTTCGTCCGAACCTTACAATGCCTATGTAGCTTACAATAAGACACTCAGTTTTCAAAATAAAAATAATTATAAGATCATATTTTGCACAAATAAATTTATAAAAACGCCACTAGTTAGGCAAATTATTCACATCAGATCATCGCTGGTTGACTGAATTCAGTCGCGACAGAATAATCAGAGAAAGTTTGCAGTAGTAGCCAAGCCCATAGAACAGCGGCGCGCGAATACATATTTCAACATTTTTTCAATGAAATGTAAATAGGATATTCCGAAATTATTGGGAATAAATATTCAGAACTGGATATTTCACAGGAAGTGGCCAAAATTATAATTACGGGTTAGAGCGCACAACGTATATTTAAATAAGCTTTCATTTAAAAGATGAGCTTGTAGGATTAGGTTCACTTGCAGGTTACAAACTAACCAACAATGTGAGAAATACTGCAAGTTGAATTTTACCCAGTTCTAATCATCCGATTGATTTGAAATTTTGCAGGTGTACATAATCCCAGTGACAATGCGTTATGGAATTTTTGTTAACAGAAACATATGGAGAACGAGTTTTGTTATTGAAATCCGATTCGAATCAAATTTGTATCTAGGAGTTTTTGGGGTCGGAGATTATGATTCTCACGTCAAAATTGGGAAATTCGACGTGTTGGCTCCAGAATGGTGGACGAGTTTTATGATTATCGCTCGATTTATTCAAAATTGGAATCTGGGGGTTTAAAAGGTAGGCGATTATGATTTTTTTGGAAAGAAAGAAAGGAAGATGGAGGCGAAATAAACGCAAAAAATGTTATTTGTAGCTGTCAATAACAAGAGAAATAAAAAGTTGAATATAAAAATTATAAAAAAACATTTTCAAACAAAAGCTTTTATACAAACACACTAAAAAAAAAGAATCATTTATTGTTTGATCTACGTTATTCTGTGAGTTTTCCATTTTAACCTATATACTCAATTTTTCGTTTAGAATCTAGGTGCAAGGGGTCTGAGAGTCTCGTGTTCACTTGACTTGCATCAAACTGATGCGCTATCGAGAGATTGCGAAATTATTGTCATATTGTATTGCTGTAGGTCTAGTGACATCTAACTCATGTTTCAATATAGGTATTTACTTTTTGAAAATACTTCACCTTCCACTGATTTCTATCATTTTGCAAAATACTGGGTGATCTATAAATGAGCGGTAAAATTTATACTTATATAATAGAATATAAGTAGTTCAGGTTGTCAATGTCAATGAGTTATTTCAAAGATGACGTACCATACGTCACTTTTACTTTAGGGAGGAAAAGTACGACTTTGCTTCCTACAATGAGGTCAGGAAATGTATACTTTCGATAGAGGTAGGCGGAAAACATATTCATTGTCTATTTCTCAGTGAATTTTTTCTTCCTAATGAAAGTATGTGTATTACTTGAAACCCAAAGTGAACTACGTGCAAATACACAACGAATCAAAAAAGCAAAATATTTCTATGTGTCAAAACTTGGGGAGTTTACAAAAGTTTCAATGAAACAATTTTGCAGTAAAACAATCAATTAAGGAATTATTGAACTTTATCTTCGAAGATAAAAATGAAAACAACAATGAAAATTAATTGGCGCTCCGGGGCGACTTCATTGATTCCAGTGGCGCATTTACTTTTTCAGCTGCAGGAAAACCCGGAAAAACCTACAGCATCATATCAATTGAAGATCTTGAATTGTCAACGTCCTGTCTCTTATAAAACAAAATGTAGGGTGTCTCCAGAGGCTCCAATATATTCAATACATCGCCAGAACACTTCGTGACACGACTATCGTCAAACTTAAACTAGCCCATTTCGTCTTTGACCAAGGCGTATTGATGACCAAATTCAACGCCAGAACCACAGTGAACAATGACTGCATGAATATTATAACAGTGGTCTGCTAAATTGAAATGTTCATCTATTTCGAACCTTCGAAAGAGTTTTTTGCTTCCGTCAGAGGTTAAGTCTTGTTTGAATATTATCAGTGTTATTATCAGATTGAGTGGTGCCTCAGCTATACTTGTTTCCTTATATCAGTCAGTTAGTTTGGCGCATGTTTGGCAATACAGTCGATCATCACCTGTTAAAAATTTAATTTTCGGATGATTTAACAATAACCTTTGCACGGAGTGGTTAAAAGTCATACTAGGAAACGCTAGATGAAGTTCCAGAAATTCACTTAAGTTTTCGCTACCTCTTGAACATTTACTACAAAGTAAACAAGTGAGGATTTTTCCGGCAAAACACAAAACGAAATGGACTGTACGGAATTATTCAACCAGAGCGGCCAGGAGTATTGATTTTGCTATTGTTTTTCTCACTGAAAAACCCCAAGAATTCGGAACAATTCTCTTGTTTTTTGGGAAAGAAAGTTTTTGGCTTTCTACTACTCCATCTGATACAAAAAAAAGATGAAAGAATCTTCCAAAGAAAGGAAGGAAGTAATCAATTTGAAACTCTATACATGAATGTGTAGATCATGCAAAGAAGTAACTTTCAGATACAGACTGAAAGCAAGTCCTCCTGAAACAGCTACTTTTTGTATCAGATGGAGTAGTAGAAAGCCAAAAACTTTCTTTCCCAAAAAATTAATCACTCCTAAAAATATAACCCCTTCAATTCAAATTCTCTTGTTGTCCTAACGAGTATCTAGTGGACTTCAAAGACCCCAGGAAATCGGTTGGAGAGATAGATGATACATTCTTACGAAACTGCAGCTGCATGAATAGGAGTTTGAGTTTGATGAATGGGTAGGAAACATTCCCGTTCTCGTTCATCATAAAACCTCGTTGTTGAAATTCTGCGTCATGAACAATACTTGTAATGCTATTCATGTAGCAAGTGTTTCCTGAAATATCCAATCCAATTTTCTTCTCTACATTTCCAGGACAACTCTCTACTGATTCGTACGGAAGAACATGTTTCACAGAATCTCCATAAGAACCATTTCTCAAGCTGTGAAGAAGGGTTTCATATAGGGATCGATTCGGCTCTTGCTTCATGAAGCTCTTCCACTGAAAGGGAATCAGAACTACAAGGACTGCATCTCATATTTGGGGGGCAAAAATGACCTGAGTCACTGCACTGAAAAAGAAGAAGGTGGATCAATCGCTTGTGACTCAACCTTGATAGGAGACTGTTTAATATTCACGTATCTCGGCTTGTTTCGAAGAGATTTCAGTTCCGTACTGAAATTAGGGCAATGCATGATCTATTCGAAAGTATGTGAAGGAGGAATAGTTCTAAGGACCGGAGCAGCATTGCCACGTTGAATAGCAATACTAATTCTTTCTATCAAAAAAGAGTTAGAACGGTGATCTTTCGTTGCTTGGCCTATTCTCCTTCCGAGTTCACGAACGTTCACGAGTTCCGGGACATGAACACCAAAAGTGTCAACCACTACTGGATGGAACAGATATATATATATATATATATATATATATATATATATATATATATATATATATATATATAATATATATATATTATATATATATATATATATATATATATATATATATATATATATATATATATATATATATATACCGATCAAAGAGTACTCATCTATTTATTATATATATATATATATATATATATATATATATATATATATATATATATATATATATATATATATATATATATATACATATGAAATAAATAGATAAGTACTCTTTGATCACTCCCATTTTGATTTCAATTCAAGAGCCACCGGTATACAGCTGTTTCAGCCTATTGGGCATCGTCAGTACCGGGCAGGCGGTCCTCAATTGAAGACAAAAAGAGAAAAACCAAGAAAGTACTTGATAAAAATAGCTGCGTAAACGCAAATGAAACATGAGTGGAATCACCTATTGGTGTGACACCCAAGTCAACTTGCCAAGTTTTTATGTCAGTGTGGGTGGTTTGACCAATCAACCGACAACTGCGGTAGCAGAAATTTGGGAGGCTAACCTGAAATGCCATCGGAAAACGAATCCACATGTTTCTAGAAATTATATGAAATCTAAAGGTTAATGCAGATCACTCCCATATTAATTCCAATTCAAGAGCCACCGGTAGACAGCTATTGGGCAACGTCAGTACCGGGCAGGCGGTCCTCGATTGAAGACAAAATGAGAAAAACCAATAAAGTACTTAATAAAAATAGCTGCGTAAACTCAAATGAAACATATGTGGAACCATCAAGAAAGTACTTAATGAAAATAGCTGCGTAAACGCAAATAAATCATAATTGGAACCACCTATTTCAGCCAGTAGGCTGAAACAGCTGTCTACTGATGGCTCTTGAATTGGAATCAATATGGAAGTGATCGAAAAGTACTTATCTATTTGTTTTTTGATTTTCATGGAATTATTTTCTAGCAGCTTGACTTCATTAACCTTTCTAGATTTCATATAATTTCTAGAAACATGTGGATTCGTTTTCCGATGGCATTTCAGGTTAGCTTCCCAAATTTCTGCTACCGCAGTTGTCGGTTGA
Source organism: Leptinotarsa decemlineata (assembly GCF_025532065.1). Taxonomy (NCBI): domain Eukaryota; kingdom Metazoa; phylum Arthropoda; class Insecta; order Coleoptera; family Chrysomelidae; genus Leptinotarsa; species Leptinotarsa decemlineata. The sequence continues at coordinate 216,955 of NW_027412615.1, forward strand.
TTGGTCAAACCACCAACACTGACATAAAAACTTGGCAAAATGACTTGGGTGTCACACCAATAGGTGGTTCCACTTATGTTTCATTTGCGTTTACGCAGCTATTTTTATTAAGTACTTTCTTGGTTTTTCTCATTTTGTCTTCAATCGAGGACCTCCTGCCCGGTACTGACGATGCCCAATAGGCTGAAACAGCTGTCTATCGGTGGCTCTTGAATTGAAATCAATATGGGAGTGATCAAAAAGTACTTATGTATTTATTTTTTGATTTTCATGGAATTCTTTTTCAGCAGCTTGACTGCATTAATCTTTCTATATTTCATATATATATATATATATATATATATATATATATATATATATATATATATATATATATATATATATATATATATATATATATATTGAGACACACTGTATATTTTTTTTGCATGAAAATAAGGGCACTTCAAAATACTAATCGACGTGTCCGAGCATATTTCTGAAAGAAACAACACCTATGATTTAGTTAATTTGTTCCAGCAGAACGGAAGTGTACTCTTATAACACAAGTTATTCCAATATTTCGATAAAATTCATTATCATCTTCAGGGAAAAGCTACAAATTTTGTATAATGGCAATACACAATGAAAATTATTAATATGAAAGATCACACTTACTGTTAGTGAGGTTGGCCGTGTCGAAAAGAATGTTTTAAACAATTGAAACATTCGAAATGTTCTCAGGGATACTAATGCCTGAAAAATTCTTTATCCATTCTGGTTTTGTGAAAAGTTTTAATTTATTGATTGCAGATAAAATTTTGATAAATTCATTTAAATTCTCAAATCTAATTTTATGAAAGATTTCATTAGAAGAAATTTGTTGTCTTTCAGAAAATTCTAAGAAAACAGCATGATTTGATAATTGGATTATCTCATTCTTAAGCAACTCTAAGTTGTGTTGAATGTGATCAAGAGATTCATGATTATAATTTCAAAATTAGGAAATTTGGTTCCTAACCTGTCAGTGAAAGTAGGGGGGGAATGACGGGTCTGGACCTCCCCCCAAGAGTATGCCCCCCAGATCCACAACACTGACTGTGACCTTGATTCGTTTTTTTATTCTCCGCCTATGAGTTGACCTTGAGTTGCGTGTAACATAATGAGGTGGAACCCCTTTTTTACTCTCCGCCCATGACTTTGGCATTGAGTTGTGTGTGATGTTATGACCGTGAATCCTTGTTTACTGTACAGCAATGATTTGGCCTTGCATGATTATACGTCACATGACCTTGGAAATTTCCTAAGCGATTTCGAGCTTCGAACACGTCATATGACCTTGGGAAAAACTTTGAACGATATTACTGATATTCTACCTTGAGTTTGAGTGAAATTTAATAAAATTTCATAGATTCACTTTGAATTGGGGTGGAGGGTTGTGCACATATAACATGTGTGTTGTGAATGTTTTTTTTGTCCATATTCTCATTATAATCGTGTGGTATTATATAAAAGATGTATACGTGTAATGAATGTGGAAATAGTTTCACTCGGAGTGACAACTTGCGTCATCATCAGCGAGAATTATGTATTCTTGCAAATAATGAAGGACCATCAATGTCGAGGAGGTCTAGGTTAAACCCTCCAATATCTCCAGAAATGCAAACCAGTTTGTGTTGCAATTTGAATATGGCAAGTGATCAGATGAATATTCATCGGAAGACTTTGCAACATAGAACAAATGCATGTATTCAATATGGGGACGGTGTTAAAATCATACGCACAGCATTCAAGTATAGAATTGTGAGCTATAGAGTGGATAGTCAAAACCATCACATTGATTACCCCACATTTTTCAATGAATTGAAGCAAAAAGTTTTTAAACTACTTGAAGAAGTGTTAGTTATCCATAAAAGTGTGAAAGTCAATATGGAGGTGTTGGACGTTACTATCTTCAAACTAAAGAGTTTTTAGAAGTAAAATCATTCAATAGTCCCAATCAAGTTGTCGATCAATCGAATGATTCGAATGTGATTTATAACATTTTTATTGATGCTTTAACTGCTCAAGCATTGGAATTCCAACATCGGGATTCAGGTAAGTGATGTATTCACAAAATTGGTTGTTAGATGTGAAGAGAAAATAAATTTTCAGGTTGGACCATCGAGGAAATTCTGTTTATGGAAGTAAATGTCAACAAGTATAGCCCCCTTGGAGGCTCTTCTTATATCAAGTTACCCAAATTCATTGAGTCGAAGAAAAGTGTTGGGAATGTTATTATTCAAGATCGATACTGTTTTGCATGGGATGTAACTTCAGCTCTGTATCCTGCCAGTTTGAGAGTGTGTGAAATTTCATCATATCCTCACTTCTCTACCGTATTAAATGTAGCAGGTATGGATTTTCCAGTAAAGTTAAAAGATATTCCTAAATTTGAGATTATGAATGATTGGTCTATCAATGTTTATGGTTTAGAAAAATGTTTCAAAAACGGTAAAGTTTCATATGATATTGTAGGCCCGTTACACTATTCGAAACGTAGACTTAATAGCCATGTGAATCTGCTGAATATAATGGATGATTCTGGTAACAGTCATTATTGTTGGATTAAAGATTTATCGAGATTAGTATCATCTCAAATATCTGCACATGAACATAGAAAATATTTCTGTGATGGTTGTTTATTATACTTTAGTAATGAGCGGGGTTTATTGCGATATCAATTGAATGATTGTAATCACATATCGACAACAACACCAACCACAAAATTCAGAGTTGATAAATTCGGTGAATGCGTACCTGAGAATATTTTGAAATTTGAAAATTTTGAGAAACAGTTGAGAGTTCCATCCACCGTGTACGCTGATTCGGAATCAATCCTCAAACCACTGCACACAAATGAACCAAATCCTGCTAAGTCTTTCACAAATCGAACCTATCTTCATGAACTATACGCTTTCTCATATCTCATAAAGTGCTCTTTTGATGATTCAATTTCAAAATTCGTATTGTATAGAGGGGCTGATGCATCTAGAGTTTTCATTTCAAAGTTGGAGGCTGACGTCACAAATATATATCACAAATATTTGAAAAATATCGTTCCAATGAACCGTTTGACTGTTGAGGAAGACAATGATTTCAATAATGCCACTACATGTGCTATATGTGAAATTGCCCAATATGCCCAATCTCATTCCGATCATTTTCCATAATCTCAGTGGGTATGACTGTCACTTGTTCATAAAAGGTTTATGCACCAATAAAAGTAAAGTTGACGTCATCGCTCAAACTAAAGAGAAATATATTTCCTTCACGAAACATTCATTTATGGAAAACAAATTAAATCGAAATGGGCAAATGAACGAAGAATTTTTGAAATTTAGGTTCATTGATAATTTCAAATTCATGAGTGCATCTCTTCAAGAGTTGGGCAATAATTTAGATGAGAAACATTTTGTGGAAATGAGAAAACATTTTCCAGAAAATGATAAATTCAAACTTATGAGACAGAAAGGTGTTTTTCCATACAGTTTCATCGATTCTTTAGACGAATTGAATTATTCATCTATACCATCAAAGGCGGACTTTTTTGACAAACTGAATGAAAGACATATTTCTGATAATAATGATTATGATAGAGTGAAGCAGGTATGGAAAACATTCAATTGTCATGATTTGGGTGAATATTCTGATATTTACTTAAAATCAGATGTTCTATTACTGTGTGATATTTTTGAAAATTTCAGAAACATGAGTTTGAGTACATATAAATTGGATCCTGCACATTATTTCACATCTGCAGGTCTTTCTTGGGACGCTATGTTGAAATATACAGGCATCCAGTTGTAATTATTAACTGATATAGACATGGTGCATTTTTTTCAAAATGGTATTCGTGGCGGTGTTAGTCAATGTTCGGAGAGACAGCACATTGCAAATAATCAATTCCTTCCAAATTATAATCCTAATGAATCTTCATCATTTATCATGTATTTGGATGCAACAAATCTGTATGGTCATAGCATGTCTCAATCACTACCTTTTGGAGGGTTCACATGGTTGACCTCCGATGAAATAGGTAAACTAGATATCGTTAGTATTCCAGATGATAATTCTCAAGGATACATTCTTGAAGTTGATATTCATTACCCCGTTGAATTGCACGATTTACATTTACAATTAGAATTGAGATTTCATTTTCTTAAGTGATTGAGTCACAATTAGTTTAGGGCGAGTATATGATTTACAAAAAAATTCAATCATTATATTTTATTCCAAAACTGACAATTGCGCGTATTTGGCATTTTTGGAAAAAAAAGGATGTTTAGTATCTAAGTTTTGTAACTTTTTGGGTGGAAAATATCGATATTCAAACAAAAATTCATAATTATATGTCTCTGAAGTCTAGACAATTTCATTATTTTTATTGAAGGGAAGCGTGAAGTTGTTTGGTTATTTGGAGAAAAAATATTTTATCATTATATGCTGCTGATGTCTAGACAATTTCATTCTTTTATTGAAGTGATGCAAAAGGTTGTTTGGTTTATTTTGGAGAGGAGATATTTTATGATTATATGGTGCAGTAGTCTAGTCAATCTCATCATTTTATTGAAGGGATGCCAAAGGATGTTTGATTTATTAGAAGAAAAAATTTGGGTAGGAAACCCTGACCGTAAAATCCATTAGCACGTTCAGAAGTGCATTGGCATATTTGAGGTAGAAACCGACGAAATGTCCATTATAACATTCGGGAAGTTTTATAGGGTGATAAAGACTGAATTCTAACAATTTTGTGATTATATGACTCTGCACTCTGGACAAATGTGAAATCTCAAATTAGTTTCTACCAACAATAAACTCTTACTACCATTTTCTTCCATTTTTAATTTTGTATCGTTAGTACAAATCATGAGACTCGAATTCAACCCCCCACCAGAAAGGGCTGACCTTTCCAAACACCAGAACAGAATCAGAAGGGACAACACATCATTCTGTTGTAGTATCTCTTACCCATCAAATTAACTTGCAGTGACAGTCAAGTCAAGTGATATAGTTGACTCAAGCAACCCAATATTCATCAACGATTCTTAGCAGTTGAAGTTATCTCAATGTAAGTACATATATTATTCATTTCGAATTGAAAGGGTTATATTTTTAGGATTGTTTAGTTTTTTGAATCTCTAATTTGTATTCAATTCAGTGTTCATATAAAATTATCTGTTCCGAAAGTTTTTTTTTGTGTAAATCAACTGATTTTCATGGAAGTAGATGTTTTCGAAAGAGAGTTTTTATTTATACGTAATATAACCTTGAATATTCTGAACAAAATTTGAATGTTTTTGAAAGGAAGTTGAGATGTGACGATGTTATATGGATATCTTTTCTGAAATTGATTCCTTCTTTTCAGTTTCTACATTTTTTTTTTGTATAATTCAGTGTTCATATGAAATTATCTGTTCAGAGTTTTTTTCATGTAATTCATTGTTTTCTATGAAAGTAGTTGTTTTTATGTAAACGTAATACAACCTTGAAAAGTGTGAAACATGTTTAAAGGTTTCTAAAAGGACATTGAGATTTTGATGATGTTATATGGAATTCTTTTTTGAAATTGATTCTTTCCTTTCAGTTCAATAAAGCAGCCAGGTGAAGCAACTCCATCAAGGCCTTCAAATCTCAGCAGCTGAAAATTCATCTCGATGTAATTACAACCTACTATATTATTCATATCAAACTGAAAAGGTTGTATTTTAAGATGAGATTAATTTTGGTAAAGAACAGTATTTTTGTTTTTCTATGGAGTATTTTTTTTGTGAGATTCAGTATTCATATGAAAGTAATTGATTTGAATGTAATTTTTGTTTCATGTAATTCAATGTTTTTTTGAAAGTAGCTATTTTAGAAAGGGAACAATGTGATTAAAAGTTACTTCTTCGTATAGAGTTACTCCTTTTGAAATTGCTTTTTCTGGAAGATTTCCACTGTTTTGTATCAAGGTGATGAAAAGGAAAGATAAAAACTGTTTTTGTTAGCTAATTAAATTTATTCATATTATATTGTCTATAATTTTTTATGATTTCAGAACCATGTCTCTGTTGAAAAAAGCTTTATTAAAACCATCAAGCTCTGTGAACCGATCAGAAATGTGTGAAGTCGAGCGCAGGGATATAATTGTCCACCAGAACGTGGTCATTCAGGAAGGCGGGAAGATACCACAACCGGTGATGACTTCCATTCAGCAGATGCACAATGCTAAATCTTTTTTAAATGGATTCAATCCAAACCATGTGGAGTTGAATGACAATCCCCCAAACTTTGATAATGTGATGGCGACTCAAACCCAGAATCTTGATGAGTCATTTCCGAACTTATCACAAACTGTTGTGAGTAATATATTAGAGATGGAGGAAATGTATTGGAAGAATATGGGATCTCCACATAGTTCAATCGATCAGAACAGTTAGGATGATGACCTTGAGAGACGTAAAAGAAATAAAAGGGAGGGTGAAGAAAAGATAATGAAGAAGACGAAGAAGTCTAAAAAGTCTAGCTCGAAGTCGCCATCTAGAAGGAGGAACAAGATGAATCATGAAAAAAGGGATAAAGACAAGTCGATAAAAGTGAGAGAGATGGAAGTCATAGCAGGACCTTCTACATCACTCCAACAGGTAATTATCATTACTCAAACGCGACAAGATGTTAGTTCATCATATCCTTTTATTCCACAGGTTCCTGAATACGAGGATGTTAGCCCGGGAAGCACACCGCCTCCAACGATTGACCTCGAAAAATCAGACGATTGGTTTTCATTTATGAGATCCAGGAGAGACAAATTTTTAGAGATGTATCACGTTTACAATGGATTCGAAACGGAATATAGAGCGAAGAGGGAAGAACTTGTTGAAATGGAAGAGCAAGTTTCTCTCCTCAAAGTGGAATGTGAACAAATAAGAGCAGCTCAACGAGAGAGATCTGCTCACATGAAAAACTTTTCTCCTAAAATTCGGCAATTGGAAATCTTCAGCAAGGAGATACATGAAAATTCCACCTTACATCTCTTTTAAAATTTTTTATCTTTCCCTCTACATTTGCAATTCATGTATCATAATATTTTCTTTATTATTTTCATATCTGTATTATTTTATTCTTATTCAGAGCAATCATGTAGGCCCTTAGTTTTATTCATTCTTCTTTTATTCTGAATGAAGATATTATTATCATCACATGAAAAAAAATGCGTTTCAAGTTCGAGAAGTCTCCCCCAATAAATCTTTTGTAAATATTTTTTTTGTATGTTGCTAATGAAGTTATGTGTGAATGTCACTTTCTAGTCATATTTAAAAGTGTATAATTGATTATTCATATTTGAAAAAATGAATAATGAACGTTTCAATTAATCATTCATTAAAAAAAAAATAAAGTTATGTAATGCATTTTCTATTTATATGTAAGAAAGTATATTTATATTAGAAAAATAAATAAGGAAAGTAACGATTAGTCATTTTTATTTCAAAAAACAAATAATATTCATGTATGTTACTTTCTAGTCATAACTAAAAGTGCAAATCTGATTATTCAAATAAATAATGAAAGTAACAATTAGAAAGTTATTTTCAATCTCTGAAAAAATTAAATGATTGAAGTATTGATTATTAAATGTCGTCAATGCCACAGTTCAAATTCTACAGTTCAAATTCTACATCCTTTATTGAGATGGATGACTCAGATGAAGTCAAATCAATGGATATTTTTCAGAAAAGAGAATGACATTATCATTCATTACATTCAAAAGTTATTTGTCGAAGACAAAGTCAATCGTTAGGGCCAAAACTCCATGTCAGGGGGTATATGACATTTCATAACACAAGGTCGTATGAGATATAAATATCTCAGCGACTTGTGATGTCATTAAATTTCAAACTCGAATGATTGGAGTTTCAAAACTTCATGTCTGAGATTATATGACGTGATCATAATACAAGATCATGAGACACGCAAAGTTGTGTTCATATATCGAGGTCATATGAGACAAATATCCCAAGGATTTGTGATGTCATTCATTGTCAATGTCGAAAGATTGAAGGTTTTCAGCTTCACACTGCAAGTAACAGACCACTTGTTTCCTCATCATGAATCAAGTAACACCGGTTGTACAAGAAGCCGATTCAACGAGTGAAATTCAAAAAAAAATTCAATTGCATATATATATATATATATCTTTATTTTTCATCAAGAACAATAATACTGCAATCACATTAATGAACTTTCATCAATCCAAGAGTTATGATCTCCAGAAAATCTCAACCATTTCACGAATAGGCGACGTCCTTTCTTTTCCAAAACTCGTTCAACCAAATATGTATTGGGATCTTTTGCTTTATTCACCTCCATTTTATAAAATCAACCTTTGATTGGATGTCCATTCACATCTTCTAGCTCATAAGTTATAGACTCTGTACTATTAATTTTCACAACTTTAAAAATTTCAGTGGTGAAGTTTGCAGTATAACCTTTGGCGAATACGTTTTTAAATTTACTAATTCGTACCATATCTCCAATTTTAAATTGACTTTTTCCACGTTTACCACTTGGCTTCTCAGATTTTGTATGAACGAACAATTTTGTAGATGGTTTTACCTCTGCAGGCTTCATGCCAATGGTGCGATGAACTTTTTTGTTATATTGATTGGTAATTTTAGGAAGAACTTTCAACCACTTGTAATGACTTTGAAGTCATGAGTAAAGAACAACTCGCTGATATGCCAAAAGAGGTGATGATTGGGTGTGCGTCACATGAAATTGCATCTGTATGGGATAAGTTACCACAAAACCTACAAAATGATATTGATATGATGAAGTATCAGTACTGCCAAGACCATTACAATGATTCCAGCGGCGGCGGCAGCTGTATTTCTGATGTGAATAATGGTCCACCTACAAGAAAAATTTTCTGTTGTTATTGTGAAGTGAATGATGTGAATGTAGTCACAAATAGAGATATGGATAGAGCACCGAAAAAGCGACGATTACTCCACAATTTCTGCTGTCAGCAATAAAAAGACTTGAATCAGTGAAAATTCATCAGTCATGTCACGTACGTTTTCATTGACGGGATACTCTGGCGAGTTGAGCGCCAACTTTTACCCTCCCATCGAATTGGATGCCACCAGTAATTATGGTCTGGGATTACATGGTTTCTACTCCTACAACTCCATATTCAATGTAGATGCTAAGAATAATGTTATCGGCTATTCGCAGATAATAAACTCACCCCCCACTATTATAAACATTCCACCTGGAGCATATTAAATTTATGAAATCAATAACGTGATTCAAAGATTCATCAAATTCAAAGAACTGAAACTAGAAAATGGGGATGAAGAAAATATCAACGGAGTATTTCTCCTACATGCAAACAACAACACTCTGAAATGCGAAATGCGCTTCAAATATTTTATCAATCTCAAACATGAAAACACCATTGCTGAACTTCTGGGGTTCGATAATAATGTGTTCGGTTGTGGAGGAACACACGAATCAACATTGCCTGTGAATATCAATAAGGTGAGAATAATTCGTGTGGATTGTAATGTTACAGCTGGAGCATATTCAAATGGTGATGAAATCCATAGCATCTTTGAATTTGATATTGATGTAGAGCCCGGTTACAAACTCACCAAGGAGCCACGAAATATTATATATATGCCAATCCAACCTGGGGGTCGTCAGTATCTCGACAATATCACTCTACGCATATTGGATGATAATGGTAAGCTGATCAATTTCAATGGTGAGAAAATAATAGTTAAATTGGAATTGATAAAGCTATGACAATCATCATTTCTCATATGTTGATTCACAACATCGACGACCGTCATAAGTGTATCACAAAAATGAGTGGAGGAAGCATCGATAAGTTTGGTCGCAGAAGTAGGGCTGTTTCAAATACTGTTTTGCGAGGACCACCTGGAGCCGGTTTCAAATTGACTTCCGATGGAAACTTCGATATGGAAAATAAATGTTTGAAAAATATAGCACAACCTGAAGAGAGTACGGATTGTCTTAATCGTGATTATGTTGGTTTTTACATCTCAGAGATTAGAGGAGAAATAGATTCTGACATTGATAAAATCAATTTGAGATTAGATAGAGTAGAAACACATTCCTCATCTGTTAGAAAAGATCTCATTGCGCTTGGACTGAAACAACCCTCGATAAGTATTCAAACAATTGACCAAAAACGATTGTGAGCGATGATCATCTGTGGAAAAATCAATATAAAGCTGAAGCTCATAAAATAGTTACTCAGTATTTATTACTTCTCAGCGCTGAGCAGATGATAATCTTTGATGAAGTTATAAACTCTACAATTAATGTGAAAAAATGGGATTGTGTTCTAATAGCCATCGATTACAGCAGCGGCAGCTGATGAATCAACGTGATGCATTTGGTGGAGAGTTTAGTCATGTGCATTTGAATGAGGGGAAATCTAAAAGTCGATTCATTCCACATATGTTAGCCAAACGGTCAAGATATAGAATAAGCGCTAGTAGCGTGAACTTTCTCAAATCCATTGGTTTGAAGGTGCGATATAAAGAATAGTAATAACATGGCTACCATCACCACAAGTGATGAATTGGAGGTATTCGAGGAGCCCATGTTCGACCATTCCCTCATTAGCCATCATGAGCATACATATAAGCCATGTGGTTCACCATATTACAAAAATTCAGATGAAATAAGAATTCCAATCAATTTTCAAGATCTTATACTGGATAGAGCGGACAGTTACATTTATATCAAGGGTAAGTTCACACCATCTGATACCACGAGGCAGTTCAACCTATCCAATAACGCCCTCGCCTTTCTCTTCGATGATATTCGCTATGAAATGGGGGGTGACCAAGTGGTCGTTGTTCGAAAACCTGGTATAACTACAACAATGAAAACGATATCATTCGGACAAACACAAGCAAATTCACTACTACCGATAGGATGGGGTCTTGATGTGAATAAACAAGATATATTGGATTCCGTCAGCAATGTATTCAGCGGCAAATTACCCTTGAAGTATCATCTCATGGGTTTTACTGAAGGTAACAATAAAGGGATATTGAATGTGAAGCAGGAGCTCATTTTGATTATAGCACGCTCATTCAGAAAAATTCTTTGGAGAAGTTGATGCAGATTTGGAAATCAATAAAATAGAATGGAGAATCAGACACATTGTGCCGGAAGATCGCCAGAAATTGAAACTATTGAATCGCATCAATAAAAATTCTAATAATGCTGAAGTGAAGGTGGCTTATCGTATGTGGGATCTTTATGAATTACCCACACTTCGTGACACATCCTCAGATATATGGGCCGTGAAGACAACCAACAGCTTCGAAAGACCACGATATATCATTATCGGCTTTCAAAATACTAATCAATCCAAAAATATATCAAAAGATGTAACTAAATTCTCACATGTGAACATTAATAATATTCGACTATCTCTGAACTCTGAAGTATATCCATATGAGCGTTGGAATCTGGATTTCGATAAGAAGTTAGACTCATCAGCCTACTATGCATATGAAAACTTCCAACGCAGCTACTACGATAAAATTATGAGTGAGCCGATGATGGATATTGGCAGCTTTCGCAACAATCCAATTCATCATCGACTGCTTCCATCAACCCTACGCTATGAAGTCATCCACTGTCGACATCAAAAAAGAATTTGAAACACGCAAGGTGAAGTTTCCAGCAAACACCAAAGAATATGCACTCATCCTCCACGATGCTGTTTTATCATATAATGCTCTTAACGGCTCTGTTCAGACTAGATTATAATAAAATTGACATGTAATTCATCATGAAATGTTCGATAGATAATAAAACACTCTATAATTATTTTTTGTATTTTATTCACCAAACAATTAGATATAGGCAAATATGGAACATTATTTTATTCATAACATATACAACAGATTTCAATTATTTACATCACCATCAGTTAATGATTCTTCCAGTTGTGGGTTAGGACTTCGCGGTTCCAATTGATATTTCTCTATAATATTCTGCGGCAAGTAGGTGCATATATCGTGAAGAAAATGTTTCAAGTCTGCTTCAATTATTAGCTTACAGAAGTCATCCAAATTCCTGCTTCCATACGAATATTTATGACACAATGCCACACCAAGTTCATACTTTTCACTAAGCTTCAAAAGTTTTCGCACCTCCTCAGCATCATAACATACACTCAAATCATAATTTGATGAATGTAGAGCGTCAAAACTCAGATCAGCCATTTCCCAAGCCATTTTTCTTATGGCAGAATCCAAATCCATAGCTTCCGGCCATTCTTGTGCTGAATATTGCATCCACATATTTGCAGAATGAACAGCTCTGAAAAAACACAAATCACATTCATTAGTTTGGGATATATATATATATATATTTTTCTATAATAAATATAATATTTTATTAATATTAGTTCCAACGAAATCAAATATACATATACCATTAAAAATTGAACAATACCTATCACTAATGAAAGAATAAAATAATTCATTAAAACCAAAAAAAATATCAATTTCAATAAAAATTTAAACGAGAAATTCCGTAAGATTCCAGACGCTGAACTCTACGTAACTCTACGCAACCTTATTTAGATAGAAAAATATCGCTTTTCCTGTAGAACAGCAAATATGGAACTCGCATTCCCTGGGGTTTCAATACGTCTTCATTTTGCACGGTCTTGACCGAAGAATCGTCGTACCTAATCCAGCAATTGTAGCCGACGTGGAAGGCATCGGTCACGTAGTGTCCAATATTGGCATTTTTGCCTTCATGGTAAACGACGGCGAATAGCTTGTATTGTCTCTCTGTTGGAGACTGTGTTTCCGACGATATCAAAGTCGAATCAAACTTCAAGTCGAATTCAAAATCAAAAGCCTTGATAATCTTCGTGCAACGGTAGTTACTGTATTTGAAAAACTTCAGATGCAAAATAAGGATAACGGGAAGTTTGCAGAGCGAAATTTGTTCCGACGCTTCGACCTTCTCGTTTGTTTTCGACGAAGTCACTCCCTCTAAAATGTTCTTGGAGACAAGTACCTTCAGTGCTTCTCTGACGGTCTTCACTTTCTCAATGTTGAGTGGCAGGGTGGAGAGAGTCTGGGTATTCTCAGTGATGTGGTCCACGTTGCGATGAATGCTCGACTTTAGTTGCCCCCCGAAGATGTCACTTATCGGTGTATTGGTGAAGTCGATCCTTCTGGTTGAATGTCCTCCATTTTTTGATTCTATCATGTTCCATAAATTATTTGAATCATTGCTCAAAGCAGAGTCAACGAGAGGTTTTATATTGTAAATGAAAAAAACACTCACTTGAAATTTGACCATGATTGAAGCGAGAGAGTTGATACATATTTCATATAAATAAACCATATTTTCACTATTTACAAAGAGAATAAAGATATACTCAACACCTTCAATCTAAAATATCAAATTTTACCAATGAGCGGGTCTTGGCACCAGGATAATCCTGAGAACTTTGACCCATATATGTAAAAATGAATTTATATTTGGTTGAATTCACTTCACGAATGATGCCCTCTGTGAATTGTTCAGTGACACGTTTTGGAAGCCACGATTCGTAAGAATTCCTCATCCAATAAAACTACTTGGATGGATTTACCATATCGTGTAGAAAGCATAGTCATTTTTTCAATTTTATAACCCTTATCGGCAATCAATGATGTTATGGGTCTTTGCTCTAAAACTTCATTTTGTTGATTAATTGCAAAATTAATCTTTTCAATGTCAAATTTCTAATTATCCATTTCAAAAAAATAGTGAAAATTACAGTTTAAGAATATAAAAATATGTTCACCTCTATGACGATGTTAACACTCACTGCTTGGATTGCTAGTTACTTCTCGTTATCACCTTGTAACTCAACAAATACTAATCACCTATCTAACACTTGAGATTATATGAACTGAATGTGAAAGTATGGAACTCCATACTTATAGAAAAATTATCAGGAGGGAAGAGGTTCAAGGTTACATCTTCTTTATATTTGAGCTCATGTATCAAGGCAAAGCCGGTTGTCCAACCAAACTTTGTGTTCAAGGTCATATGACGTGTTCTGAGCTCAATATCGATCAGAATTTTTCCCAAGGTCATATGACGTGTCCGTAGCTCGAAATCGCTTAGGAAATTTCCAAGGTCATGTGATGTATAACCATGCAAGGCTAAATCATAGCCGTAGAGTAAAAAGAGGTTCACGGTCATGACATCACATACAACTCAATGCCAAAGTCATGGGCCAAGAGTAAAAAAGGGGTTCCACCTCATTATGTTACACACAACTCAAGGTCAACTCATAGGCGGAGAATAAAAAAACGAATCAAGGTCACAGTCAGTGTTGTGGATCTGGGGGGCATACCCTTGGGGGAGGTCCAGACCCGTCATTCCCCCCTACTAGTGAAGGTTCCTGTTATATTGTTATGTCAACATATATTGCGGTTCTTATATTTGTAACTTTGTAGTTGGAGATTATCAGATGAAAAAGTTTGGCATTTCGTCAAAAGTAGGCAATAATCAAAAAGGACCCTGTACTGTAATAGTAGGGTTTGCCAAATTTGTATGAATTTAATTCCGAGGACTTCGTCATTCCAGAAGATGAGACTGAAACAGACTAGCAACTCCAGGTCGAGACATTTCGTGGGTATCATAAAATAAGGATTACGCAGAAACACATATTTTCCAGATCGTATCTTAAATGTACTTGTTCGAAGATAAGAGCATTTTCCACAAATGTCATGTCATGTTTTATTGAATTTAAAACCTTATTTGTACATATATTTTTCTGAGCCAAAAACTTTGCTTGAAATGGACGAAGGACATGTACAATGTATGGTATGGCCAAAAATCTTTTCACATTGTGTTTTGAGTTGGTACAAGAGTGATTCTGATATTTGTGATATTATAAAAATGTCATTCTCAGTATTTAGTTCAATCATCAGGAATTTAATGAAAAAATAATAATTCATACACAAATTTTACGTTTTCTGGTAAACCCCAGCCTGTCCTATTACTAATCATTTTAACTTTCATTTTAAGAATGATGCTACAAGTTTCAATAGTAAGGATGTCCCCCTTCACTTTACAAAAGTTCAACTATTATTTCAACCTAAAAAATTGACCTTATTCACTGTTGTCAAATTGCCATGCGACAATAGAACTAGCGTCTAGCGACCACAACGATACTTTGGCTGCAAAGCTTCTTGACAGCTTTGGTTCTCTTCTATCATTGAAAACACAAAATCCGTTCTTCTTCAATAAAAAACCCCACAGACGCTATCATTTACTTGTTTTCAATATTTTTGAGCAGATAAACTATGATTTTTTTAATAAAAATCGAAAAACCAAAGCTATCGAGATGCTCTGCAGCCAAAGTATCGTTGTGGTCGCTAGACGCTTGTGACAGTAGAGGGCTATGTTGCGTACGTCGTACAAGCCGCTTTCCGAGTTTCGTCCATGTTGCAAAACCACATTCTTCATGGAAAACCTCTATCGCTTCAATTGAGAGTATATACATGCCATATATTAGTTTTGGTCATAATAGGTCATCAACACTGTTTCTTCTTCACATCAATGATTTTCTCTACAACTTTTATTATAGTATTCCAAGCATATATTGATACTACAAAACTCCTAGTTAAATTTAACAAATTTTTGGGATCAGCAGATTTATATACATCAAAGTATTACATAGAAAAATTAGTAACACTGGTCTCTAGAAAAATCTAAATTCCTCAGAAATTCAGGCGATTCAGCCATATATCAGATTAAGGTATTAACGTATGATCTCTTGTAAATCGATGTGAAGCTAGGCTGATAAGCTCCTCGTTGAACATTGCTTTACGCAGGTACAGGTAGTGGATGTGAAAGCCTTCTACGTTAAATTGCTGCATTAGAAAATCCAACTTGACATTCAATTTTCTGTGTTGAATGTCTTAACAAAACATACCTACTTTCTATTTTCATTCAGCAAAAGATGGAATCTAAATGAAATTAGAGCATTGTACCATTCAATAGATGTGTATTGTAAACAGATGAATTAAATTCTGATGGAAGTAAGTATTACTATTCACAAGAATCTTTCATGATAGAGGTGAAGATTGTACATCAAGTTATACTTATATATATAGATTGATGCAACTATTTTTCCTTTATTTTGAGTATTTCAATATCAAATTCTAGAAAAAGGATTTGAAGCTTTATATCTTCTATTAATTATCTGCGAGCGCTTTCGACAGTTGGTAGTACTGTCAGTACTACCACCAACTGTGGTAGTACTGTCAGTACTACCAACTGTCGAAAGCACTCGCAGATAATTAATTATATATATATATATATATATATATATATATATATATATATATATATATATATATATATATATATATATATATATATATATATATATATATATATAGAATAGTAGTTTTTCGGGGATTCGGTCTGATTAGAATAAATATTTACTCTTTTTAGCTGCCCGAGCTTTCGCTAATGTTTATTAGCTTTATCGAGGGCTGTAATATAAAAAGAACATAGTAAATATATATATATATATATATATATATATATATATATATATATATATATATATATATATATATATATATATATAAAACATAATAACGGATAAAATAGAATACCTGTGCTATGTGAGAATATTTAATTTGGAAATTTCAATTCAATAGCACAGGTATTCTGTTTTATCCGTTATTATGTTATATATATATATATATATATATATATATATATATATATATATATATATATATACATATATATTTACTATGTTCTTTTTATATTACAGCCCTCGATAAAGCTAATAAACATTAGCGAAAGCTCGGGCAGCTAAAAAGAGTAAATATTTATTCTACTAATTGTTTCATTTTTGATTTTTATATCATACCCACTCGATAAAATCTATATATATATATATATATATATATATATATATATATATATATATATATATATATATATATATATATATATATATCTATATATTCAAGGTTTCGGAAAGTATATTGAATGATCGAATGCAAAAACATTTTAATTTCTCAACGATTTCAGAAAAAATATTTATTATTTATGTTGTATTTCTATATATGTTTGGGAGTTATTTTTTTTCTTGAAACATTGAACAGATATTTTTTTCAACAGCCTTACCTACATCTTTTCTGAAGATATCTGAAATAAATTTAACATCAGTTAAATTTACTATTTCATTACCAGGAGTAGCTCTTAGATCTTCATAGAAACTCATACCTGTTGATTCAAGTTGAAGGACAGTCTTTGCTGACTAGTTGAGAACAAAATTTGGGAATTTTCTTTGGGTGATCAGATTTTATTGAAATATTGGAATAACTTGTGTTATAAGAGTACACTTTCGTTCTGCTGTTCAAACTCCTCCATATTCGATTTTTTGGTATCGAATATCGCGAAAATATCATTCACATACCTCAGTCAAATCCTAGGATTTGTTTCCATTTTAAATAATAGATGTTCATCAATAAAATTCACGTATGAGTTAGAAAATAAGGGACAACTACCGTTTCTTGAAGTTTTGGTAATGAGGAGCCAATATGGAGGGTTAGAATACGATATTCACCCATCACGTTTGTGATGGAAATTCAACCCATCACAAACGTGATGGGTTGAATTTTTCAGTACATCGTCTTTTGACTTTCCCTCTAACACATGATAGGTTCACAAAAGAAACACGTACAATACAGGAAATAGCAGCCACTAACGGTTTCTTGAGGGGTATTGTAGATGACATAATAAGGAAGGATGGTTGAGAATGAACGAAATCTCGACTTTCAGAAAAGACAAAAACAAAGATAAATACATCTCAGTTCCATACCACCAATATACGAAGAACTTTGGAAATATTTTCAAGGAACTAGATATGAAGGTGGTTTTTGAAACAAGTCATACACAACAGAGCCTTTTGAGAAGTTCAAAAGACAAAGTCGAGAATTCGGAAAAGTCTGGAATTTACGACTGCGATGCAAAATATTATGGACAGACAAAAAATCTATTAAAGTAAGATATAAGCAACATAGCACACTTAAAATATGGAGGACCTGAAAAATCAGCAGTCGGCCATCTTATTTTGCAACAAAACCATTCCATAGACTTCAGTTCATTAAGATTAGTTAGACATGAGAGTGTAGAAATAAGTAAACACAATAATATTATGAATAACGATGACGGACCTATAACAAAGAGCATACTATATAGCTTGTTGAAATAATATTGTTGGGTTTACTGATTACTACATAAGGACACATTGCGAAAAAAATCAGATAGGCAATTTCGTGAAAATAATTTTTATATATCTGAAAATTGTTTTATATTCAGCTATAACAGTAAAACATATATTGTAAAATAATAGATGAGGCAAAATTGTAAAATTCATTTAGGTTGGTATACCTGTATGGGTGATACACCTGGATAGTTTACCTGTGATATTTATATAGCATAATTAGTGTTAGCTTCGCGTTGGTTTCTAGTTTGATCTTCCTCTTTGAACATAATCACTTGGTGATCGAAACACGTGTCGAGGTGTTAAAAATAACGATTTGGTGTTGGGAAAAAAACTGCAGTTATATTCATTACTACACCAAAGGTTCCAAGCAGTGCATCATAATGGATTCTTTCTCAAATATAAATATACTTTACCAGGAAACGACAAGATCTGCAGATGTGCCTGTAAATAAATTTTGAAAGTTGAAAGAGACACAATCGCAAAATGAAAATACAGAACAACTTAATAAAAAGTGTGGATGGATGAAAAATTATAAGAATTCGCAAAACATCACTGAACACAAACTGTGAATTGAATACGGAGCGCACTTTACTTTGTGGAAACGTCAAGTATTAATTCAAACACAAATCTCTTTCTCGTTATTTGGAGATGCAAAAAATATTCATAAATATAATTTCAAATTTATTGTCCCTATTGTTTATATGGACAAGTCTTTTCTATGCATATATATTTAATTTAGTAACAAATTCGAACCTTGGATATTGTAGGTGTAAATACCTAGCTTCTCTCCTTTTTGTGTGAAGTGATGTACTGATTTGACTGGACTGCCTTTGAAAATCTGAACTCTGTTTCAAAATATTATATTCATTTTGTGTCTCGATATTTTTTTTTTTTAGTACGTGGTGTTAGTTTTCATTCGATTATGATTTATTATCATTCGAATATCTGAATTTCAACTGTTATTAACATATTTTTTGAATATTTCTGGAGCATCAAATTCGCAAGGTTACTTTTTTCAGGCTTAGGATGCAATCCTCCTTGTTGACAAAAAAGTTAAATGATCACTACTTTCCTTGGACACAACTACTATTTATCACAAGCATTCGATTTCCGATGGCATTCCAGGATAACTTCCAAATTTTCTTCTACCGCAGTTATCGGTTGATTGGTAAAATCACCAACAATGACATGAAAACTTGGCAAGTTCACTTGGATGTCAATATTGAGAAATCACTGCTTCATCTTTGGGTTTGTTGGCAGGTGGAGCAGGTCCCATGCCAAAAAGAAACTCGAAGAAGATCATCGACTCAAAAATTTCAGAACATTTGAGTTCCGGTATGTACCTACGCCAAACACCTTGAGAATGTGGCCTGTTCCTAAAGAAACAACATCAACACAAAGACGAGGTCTTCACATGAAAGAGCAAAATAACCCCTGATGCCTGCAGAAATGCTTGGAGATGAAACTGTGCGGGACTTTGAAATATATATATATATATATATATATATATATATATATATATATATATTTATATATATATATATATATATATATATATATATATATATATATATAAATTGGATAATGTTAGCGACTGGAGAAATGTATGGCAAAATGGATTAACAGGGTCTCTCAGTCAAAAAATCAAAAATCAAACTCCGCTTTACTTTGCCAAGCTTTCGCTTCTAATGGGAAGCTTCTTCAGGGCAGTAAACCCACAAAAAAAATCGTATACATGTTAACTTTTACGTCAATTTATATCTTCAATTTATTGTTTTTCACTCATTTTTACTGCCCTGAAGAAGCTTCCCATTAGAAGCGAAAGCTTGGCAAAGTAAAGCAGAGTTTGATTTTTGATTTTTTGACTGAGAGACCCTGTTAATCCATTTTACCATATATATATATATATATATATATATATATATATATATATATATATATATATATATATATATATATATGAAATCTAGAAAGGTTAATGCAGTCAAGCTACTGGAAAATAATTCCATGAAAATCTAAAAATGAATAGATAAGTACTTGTTGATCATTTCCATATTGATTTCAATTCAAGAGCCACCGGTAGACAGCTGTTTCAGCCTATTGGGCATCATCAGTACCGGGCAGGCGGTCTTCGTTTGAAGACAAAATGTGAAAAATCAGAAAAGTACTTGATAAAAATAGCTGCGTAAACGCAAGCGAAACATAAGTGGAACCACCTATTGGTGTGACACCCAAGTCAATTTGACAATATGTCAGTGTTGGTGGTTTGACCAATCAACCGACAACTTCGGTAGCAGAAATTTGGGAAGTTAACATGAAATGTCATCGGAAAACGAATCCACATGTTTCTAGAAATGATATTGAATCGAGAAAGTTTAATGCAGTCAAGCTGCTGGAAAATAATTCCATAAAAATCAAAATTTGAATAGATAAGTACTCTCTGATCATTTCCATATTGATTTCAATCTAAGAGCCACCGACAGACAGCTGTTTCAGCCTATTGGGCATCGTCAGTACCGGGCAGGCGGTCCTAGATTGAAGACAAAATGTGAAAAATCAGAAAAGTACTTGATAACAATAGCTGCGTAAACGCAAGCGAAACATAAGTGGAACCACCTATTGGTGTGACACCCAAGTCAACTTGACAAGTTTTTATGTCAGTGTTGGTGGTTTGACCAATCAACCGACAACTGCGGTGGCAGAAATTTGGGGAGCTAATCTAAAATGCCATCGGAAAACGAATCCACATGTTTCTAGAAATTATATCAAATCGAGAAATGTTAATGCAGTCAAGCTGCTGGAAAATAATTCCATGAAAATCAAAATATGAATAGATAAGTACTCTCTGATCATTCCCATATTGATTTCAATTTAAGAGCCACCGGTAGACAGCTATTTCAGCCTACTGGGCATCGTCAGTACCGGCGGTCCTCGATTGGAGACAAAATGTGAAAAATCAAAAAAGTACTTGATAAAAATAGCTGCGTAAACTCAAGCGAAATATTAGTGGAACCACCTATTGGTGTGACACCCAAGTCAACTTGCCAAGTTATTATGTCAGTGTTGGTGGTTTGACCAATCAACCGACAACTGCGGTAGCAGAAATTTGGGAAGCTAACCTGAAATGCCATCGGAAAACGAATCCACATGTTTCTAGAAATGATATTAAATCGAGAAAAGTTAATGCAGTCAAGCTGCTGGAAAATATTTCCATAAAAATCAAAATATGAATATATAAGTACTCTGTGATCATTCTAATATTGATTTCAATTCTAGAGCCACCGGTAGACAGCTGTTTCAGCCTATTGGGCATCGTCAGTACCGGGCAGGCGGTCCTCGATTGAAGACAAAATGTGTCGATGGTCATCGTCGTTTTAATCAGGCTGGAGCCTTGCTCGACAAAATGTGAAAAATCAGAATAGTACTTGATAAAAATAGCTGCGTAAACGCAAGCGAAACATAAGTGAAACCACCCATTGGTGTGACACCCAAGTCAACTTGACAGGGTTTTATGTCAGTGTTGGTGGTTTGACCAATCAACCGACAACTGCGGTATCAGAAATTTGGGAAGCTAACCTGAAATGAAGTAAATACTAACCTTTTTATCTGCCCGAGCTTTCGCTATTGTTTACTATCTTTATCGGGGTCTGTAATATAAAAAAAGGACATAATAAGTATACATATAAAACATGATAACAGAAAAAACAGTAACATACCTGTGCTATGTGAGGATTATTATTTTATGAATTTTAATTTTTAGATAAATATTGAACATGAGAATGAGCTTTTTGACATTGAAATCAAAAAAATATGATATCAAATGTGAACAAGTGCTGAATAATGTACTTACAATGTCTTTGAGGTTGAGACGCCAATACTTTGAAAAAATTGTCAAGAATGAGAATCATATTGAAATTATGTGTACATACTTAAGTAGTTTCAAAAAATAATAATTATTGTAAATATCGATTATTCAAACGGAGTTCTTATAAAAGAATTTATTTTACATGAACAAAGTTATCAAATCATTGACAGAACTTGCAGAAAATCCAACCAAATGTATCCTGAATCAACACCAATGAACAAGGGAACGAATCTATCAAAAATAAGGTATTTTTAGATGAAAAGTAGAATGTTCTGGGCTATAACATGTGAAAGTACAGGAAATAACATAGTGAGGATGATTAAAAATAAAATCGTTAACAAAATGTCACATTTTCACAGCAAATGCTGGAAATGTTATCCATTAAATTCTAAACAGTTCAAAATGTTCTTTTGTACGCGCTTTGTGGTTGCTTTTTCAATTTCATGGGGATCTAGGTCGTCAAAACACCGCCCGGAATTCATCCGTATAAATTTACCAAAGTTTAAGCTCTCATATCAGAAGTTCATTCATCCTCTTGAAGATGATCACTTGGTGATCGAAACAGGTGTCCAGGTGTTGAAAATAACGATTTGGTGTTGGGAAAAAACTCCAGTAATATTCATTATTACACCAAAGGTTCCAAACAGTGCATCACAAATCTGAAGACTTTCAACGTAGAGTGCATTTTTGCAATTCTGTTTTAATATATATACCGGAAGATTGGGATTTTTTGTCAAAAATAATTCGGAGCGACGAATCAAAATTTACAAGAGATGGGATTTTCAATGAAGGGAATAAACATTTTTAGGCTAATCATAATCCTCATGTGGCCAAAGAAATGAGTTTTCAAGAGAAGTTTCACCTGCATGGTTTTTCTGTTTGAAGAACAATGAAATTAGCTTTTTCATTCATAAAGACTCACTGAATTCAAAATTCTTATTCGAAAATTTGCCTTAAGAGAAATATAGGAATTCGTGGTTTCGAATGGACGTAGCGCCTGCTCATTTCACCCAGAAAGTTTCAGGAAAGTTCCTGGGTGTTGTTCGACGATCGTTGATTCATGTGTTTAGGGCCGTGGGATTGGCCACCGAGAACACCCGATCTCAACCCACTTGACTTTCTCCATGGTGTGTTTTGAAAGAAAGGGTGTACAGTTCTCCAGTACCTACCAAAGAAGAACTGCGAATTGTTAGGTGTACTGAAGATCTGGATCCCCATGAAATTGAAAAATCAACCACAAGTCGCTTACAAAAGTACATTTTGAAATATTCAGAATGCAATGTACTTGCACATGGGCCTCAATCTACCTGCTCCCCAGGTCTCATCACGAGTTGAGGCCTCGGTGTCAAGTCACATCAATTTCTTAGAAATGATATCTGGATCCCCATGAAATTAAAAAAGCAACCACAAGGCGCGTATAAAAAACCATTTTGAAATGTTTAGAATTTAATGGACGACATTTCCAGCATTTATTGTTGAAATTTGACATTTTGTTTACGATTTTGTTATTTTTAATCATCCTAATTATATTATTTTCTGTACTTTCACATGTTATAGCCTATAAAATCCTACTATTTGTTTAGAAATGCCTGACTTTTGGTAGAGTTGTTTCCTGGAAACTTTCAGCCATAGTTTTGGAAATAATTTTGTAACCTAAGTAACCTTACAAACTTCTTCTCGTTCATTGGTGTTAATTTAGAATACATTTGGTTGGATTTTCTGCAAGTTCTGACAATGATTTGAGTACTTTGTTAATCTGCAATAAAAAATTTCATAAGAACTTCCTTTGAATAATCGATATTTGCATTCATTCTGGAAGATGTTTTGAAACACCGTCGTTAACTATTTATAAGTCACTTATAAAAGTAACCATACTGTTATAAGCTTGACGAATCCACTGCTACCTAAAACCAAATTCTTAAAAATATGTTACCGAAATAAGTGACTTCATTAAAAAAACTTCATGGTTTAGGTATTTATCGAGTAATACATAGGAGGTTTTTTGAAAAATTCACTTTTGAACACTGTTTTGCACAATGGAAATAATCATTTTAGCACGCCCTGCATAATATGAAGTAGATTTCTTGGTGTAAGTTAAATATTTTGAGTTTGTTCAAAATATCAACTTTTCATAAATCGGGAGTACTGATTTACTCAAGTTCACTTAGGGTTATTTTTGGACCATATTCAGCACAAATTATTTTTTATTTCAAAACCCGATAGAGACAGATATAGGGCTGTGCCAAAAAAAAAGTATAATATTGAGAGAGCAATTCCAAAAATGTGTTTATGTACGGGTTGTTCTATTTAAAGAAATAAATTTGATAGCACTTTTTGATGGAAGTGGCAACGTCCAATCCTGAAAATATTTTGGATTGATAGAACAGATAAGATGTAAGATGTGGAATTTTCAGGAATATCTTGCGTGTTGCATTTTCCAGAAACGTCTATCCTACCAACGACCTTGAGTCACGCTGTATATAGGTAGTCTTATATATAGTGCTTGCTGGATAGTTAGAAACAAAATTACTAAGCTATTGGGGTACGCAGCATGCGAAAGTAAACTCATAAGATATTCATTCTTAAATTTCGATACTTCTTATTGTCATCATCAGGAAAGCTAAAAAGGTGAAAATATCCCGTTCACATAGTGCTTAAGTTTTAATAGAACTACTTATATTGTTCCTGAGGTTGTGGGATGGTGGAAAAATCATCACCTGTATGTTCAACAAATATTTGACGGAAACGATCTTGGTAACAGGTTGATCTCACTTGAAAAATAATCGATCATGTATATTACATATACTTGAAATTGCAATTTGTTGGAATGTTTGCGTTACAGTAACGGAATAAGTAGAATATTGGAAACTGAAGTTTATGGATTATAATTTTTGTTTTTGTCCCTTTTCAAGGTCATTTTACCAGTAGTGCCAATGAATCCAGTTGAGGCAATTCAAAAATCAGTATCATAGAACACTAATTTAAAATGTATCCATGACACACCTAGAGGAATAGAAATTGACAGGTGTCCTGATAACTGATAAATCAAAAAAGAGTTAGAAAAATGTTTCATGAGTTGGATCATTTCAGAACTTCAAAACTAAACTTAAAATACAGGGTGTCTCATTTGAGACACTGGTTTCTGGCCTATTTTTATATCTCCGGAGTGAGTACCAGTATTTAATCTTACGTTCATAACATCTGACATTTTTGAACACGAATAAATGACATTGTTATTATAACAGATATATCCATTTCATAACAAAGTATTTCTTCAACTCCACACATCATAGGTGTGAATAACTGAAGATACTTTGTTTCTCCAATGGGCCTTTTCCAAATATTTCACAACAAATTATTTCGAGTTAGTCTTCATCAATTCTTCTGAATATATCCCTACAAACTTTTCGACTTCACGTCCAATCGCAGATAAGGATAGTACAATTTTGTTTCAATCATCTACACAATTTTTTCCACTCATCTTAATTCCAATTTGTTTTTTTTCTCAAAGTCCACATAATCAACTAAGGTTTTATTGTAAAATGTATTTATGTGCGATAACAAAAAATATATTCACATCATGAAGAGCCGCGTAAAATCGAAATCAATTTTTACCGAAATGTATGTCTTTTTATGTTTCAGTTTCGAGGGAAATAAACATTTTCTGCTGGAATGAACTCGCAACTAAAAAACCTCTGAAACGATTTAACAATGCAGGTTACGTGACTTCTGTGAGAAAGTGACGAATATATCGAGGAAATGATTCCGTCAGAGGCATTGCTGATAAAAATTGCCATTATTTCGATGTTTGCATCCACAGGTGAGTGTTTGAAAAGTTCATTCAATGAATAAAAATGACCACAATGGTAATGCGATGTATATTTTGACGATAGAAATGTTTATATTTGATTCAGGGTATGACTATTGAGATGTTCCACCCAGGGTATTGCTTTTGAATGTGGTGATCTGATTTTCATATCGTGAAGTGAATCATCGTCAATATTCGTAGAGTATACAAGAATGTTCTCATGAATTAGTTCT
Source organism: Leptinotarsa decemlineata (assembly GCF_025532065.1). Classification (NCBI taxonomy): domain Eukaryota; kingdom Metazoa; phylum Arthropoda; class Insecta; order Coleoptera; family Chrysomelidae; genus Leptinotarsa; species Leptinotarsa decemlineata. Next base: position 243,186 of record NW_027412615.1, read on the forward strand.
GAACGTAAATTAGTTCGGAGAAGCGAAGAGGCTGCAAGCGATAATGTACAAGTGAAGTAATTGTAATGCATTCATTTATGATTCAAAACTATTCAATGAAGTAATTCAATTTGATCAATCACACTACTTATGTCGACATTATATATGCTAATCGCAGTCTTGATGTGAATCCTCTTGATGGAAATCCTCATCTGAAGGATCTTGTTTATGAAATTCCTGTATCGGATGTGATTGACTTGAAGAATCGAATAATTGACGATTACATTGTCATAACGAAATAGTGAAAGGAGATCGAATACGACAGTTCTGTGGCACAGGCAATTTAACTATCAGAAGCAATGACGAATGTAAAGCTCTGAACGGCCTACGTCGAGATAATGGCATGTAGGTTATACGGGGTGTGCAGCGTTAAAGAAAAAAACTTGGCTGCCAACGTAATAGAAAAAACATGGCTGCCATCGAGGTTTACAGGGTGTCACATCATTTAAGAAAAAAAAATGATGACAGTGTGTACAGGGTGTCTCAAAATACGTCATTTAAAAAGAAGCATGATAGTATAACGGAGCTCAATCGTTTTAATGTGCGATTCTTCAATGTGTACAGGGTGTCTCAAAATACGTCATTTAAAAAACATGGCAGTTTGACAGGTGCCTAACGTTTCAACGTGTGATCCCAATAAGAAACTTTTGAAAATGGTGGCAATGGGGGTATTAGGAGTATTCAGCAATGCCATTTCAAAATACGTCACATGCGTTTTTCCGTTTTTGTGTTTGAATACATGTCAAATGTCAAACAGTGGAATTAATCAGTGATACAATGATATCTGAAAAATACAGATGGGAAGTTTTGTAAACGTGAAAAAAATTAAAGAAAGACATTCAATGTTTCGAAAAAAAAGATTGTTTTGAATCGGTTGGATAATTCAGAGTGCTCGGTCGAAAAGTGCCTCAAACCTCTCAGCGTAGATTATGTCGCCGCCAATGCTGAAAATAAATTTTCTGCTTTTACCTGCAATAATGAATAACCGTTTTGTATGTGAACGTACCAAAGGGCGTAAATTCATGACAATATATATAACGTTCACGAATTTCGATCATGGATGCAACAGAATACAATGGGAATTATTGAGTTCATTATTTGTCAATGACGACCAATTGGCAGTTTTTGCAAGCAAAGTTCCAAAGAACTGAGGCTTATATTGCAAGATCTTCGAGATGAACTGTTGAATTCATTCCAGAACACACAAGGCTAATGAAAAAGAAGTCACAAATGAAGTTGACCTTTAAAGAATTATCACTATAGTATCTACGATATCACCATGTGTTTTGATTGTAGTTGTACAAAAAAAAAATTATAAAATTTTATGAAAATCATATGAATTGGTTCAAATAGTAAATAGTGGAATATTCACAAACTTTCGTTTCATTTCACGTTTCGAGTCGAGAATGAAATGTGATATGGGGGAGTAAATATTATTAGCAGACGAATATTTGCTACGGTTTGTGTTTGAGTCTGTTTAAATCTGTTTTTTCGTTAATCAGCTGTCGCCCCCAAACGACAACTCTCAGAAGTTGAGAAACTTGTGCGAGCTAAGGACTAACGAGGTGTTACCTTTTAACGTATGATCCTAACACGGTTGCAGAATCATTCCAGCTTCAACCAGACAAATTCTCTCGAGAAAAATATCTGGTCGAGGCGGGAATCGAACCCACGGCCTTCCGATCGTGAGTAGGGCACACTACCACCGCGGCCAATTCCACGGTTCTATGGTAAGTGGATCATCTGCATGAAATCGATTGCCACATCAACAGTAATTGTGCTTCTGTTGCGTGTGTGTGTGCACTGTCTTCAATAATCAGATGTAAGTATTTCTATTCATAACAATGTCAAATCATAGGTATTTTATTTGCGGAACTCCGTGAACTGATTTTAATCAAAGAGCTTTGAAAAAATATTTTTTTCGATTTGTATAATTCTGACTTTCATCTCAGAATTCTGACTTGCAAGTCAGATACAAGTCAGAATTCTGACTTGCAAGTCAGAATTCTGAGATACAAGTCAGAATTCTGACTTGCAACTCAGAATTCTGAGATGAAGGTCAGAATTATAAAAATCGAAAAAAATATTTCTGTGTGGCCATTCAACGCTTTCGTACTTTAGTTTTGTGTAGACGAAAAATTTCATTTCTCATTTCAAAGTCATAATATTTCGTTTTCCAAGATGTTTCTACGTACTTATGAATCATTTCAAAAAATCTACAGAACTTTTTTCAAAATTGCATGTTTGTGCAAACGGAAATTTTCATTTTCTCTTGATTCGAAATACGCAATATCTTGTTTTCCGTAAGAAGTGGCCAAGATTTCGATTCAAAATTATGTGTTTGTGTGAACAAAAAATATTATTTTTCATTTTAAAACCAAAATATCTCATTTTTTCAAGATGTTTCTACGTACTTATAGTTATTTCGAAAAATTTAAAAATTTTTGTTTGAAATTGCATGTGTTTATGCAAACGAAAAATTTAATTGTCTCTCAATTCGGAATATCTCGTGTTCCGTGAGAAATTTTCAAAATTTTTAATCAAAATCGGGTGTATGTGTAAACGAAAAATTTCATTTTTCATTGCAAAACCAAAATATTCCGTTTTCCAAGATGTTTCTACGTACTCATAATTATTTCAGAAAGTTTTAAAAATTTCTATTTAAAATTGCTACAATCCTGTAGCATCATTCGGAATTGTAGAAAATTGAGGTTAGTATTCTACTTCACTTGCGTTTACACGGCCGCGGCTTCCCATCTAGCCGGAAGTTCGAAGTCTGCTGGAACCACAGCATTGTCTTGCGAAAAATTGAAAAGAAAAAATACCAAATTTTTGGTAACAACTCTCTGTTCCATTCGGTAGCGGTAGAAACTTTTGGTGTTTATGGCCCCAAATCTCTGTTATTCTTTCATGACCTCGGAAGGAGAATAGGCCAAGCAACGAATGATCATGGTTCTACTTCTTTTTTGATAGAAATAATTGGTATCACTATTCAAGTTGGTAATGCTGCTCCGGTCCTTGGAACTCTTCCTCGTTCATATAATTTTGATGAGATCATGCATTGCCCTAATTTTAGTACGGAACTGAAATCTCTTCGAAACAAGCCCAGATATGTGGATATTCATCAGTCTCCTATCAAGGTTAATCACAAGTGATTGATCCACCTTCTTTTTTTTCAGTGCGTCAATGGACTCAGGTCATTCTTGCCCCCAAATATGAGTTGCAGTTCTCGTGGTTCTGGTTCCCTTGAGAAATGGTTCTTATGCAGATTCTGTAAAACATGTTCTTCCTTACGAATCAGAAGAGAGTTGGCCTGAAAATTTTGAGAAGAAAATTGGATCACATAATTTAGGAAACACTTGCTACATGAATATTATTTCACAAGTATTGTTCATCACGAAAAATTTCAAGAACGAGGTTTTAATGATGAACAAGAACGAGAATATTTCCTTCGCATTCACCAAACTCAAATACCTGTTCATGCAGCTTCAGTATCGTTAGACTGTATCATCTTTCCCTCCAACCGATTTCCTGGAGTCTTTGAAGTCCACTAGATATTTGTCAGCATACGATCCAACGAAACCATCTAAATTCATAATGTATTTCAATGTAAATAACTTATATAGGTGGGCAATGTCACAATATTTGCCATATGGAAGCTCTGAATAAGTCGATACGAATATTGATGTATCTCAAATTCCCGATGATAGTCCGGAAGGATATATTTTACAAGTTGATTTGGAGTACGAATTTAGCACAACTTCGCATCAAAACCGTCGAATTTCATTGCAATTTCACCATTACCTCTACGATTGACAGAAACAGTCATTCAAAATAATTTCATATTCAAATAAGTTCAATAAATCAATGAAGAGGAAATATGACGGTGATGTTCTCAAAGATTTTGACTCAAAATTTCTTGAGCTTTATCACTCCGATAATCTAGAGTCAGAAAACACAATTTCTACTGTATTTCAACAATCCATTTTCATTGTTGTATCCATTTTTATAATTGGAATATATAGTTTTTTATTGTTGTATGTCAGGGAGGGTATCTTGAATAAAGAAAGAAAACAAAATTATTCCCTGTGTTTTATTACAATATTTATCGGTGAACCATCAAAGTAAGTATTATTTTTCTCATTCATTGCATATATCATATAATTTTTGTTTATAATGAAATGAATATTCACGTGAAAGTCATAGAGCAACAGGAATTTCATCCCAAAATACCATGTATTTTCTTATGGCGCTTCATTCTGGACCTTTTTGGACCTCAAGCCTAGTTCACAAGGAAGGGACAAACAGAAGTCTAGCGTTCCAACATGTCAGAAGGACACCAAGTCGTATCTTTGTTAACTAAGTTAGCATCATCAGGAGAAGGAGGAGATGGCACCAAAGGTGTCGAAGAGTTTCTTATTGTGGAGTTAACATTCGAAAATGGGGAAAGCGAAGTATTCAACCGTTTCACAAGCGTTTCGCGTGCGTGCAACCGTTCGGCGTGCGTTTCGATCGTTTTTCGTCGGTTTTCGACCGTTTTTCGTGCGTTTTCGATCGTTTTGTGTGCATTTTCGATCGTTCCGCGTGCGTTTATTCATTATCGTTTCATTTTCATTGTCATAACCATTTTCGTGTTTCGATATGATAGTCATTTATAACTTAACGCGTTTCGCTAACCAAGTGAGGATCATCTGAAAATGACTAAAGTCCATGTTTTGTCGTATGAAGATTCATTATGAGAATGTTCAGCCTCCTGAACGGAACCTTGTGGAACACTCAGCCCAACTTCTGTTATAGGGTGGTGTCGGTCAGCCAATCAAAATGGAGGAATCAAATATCGCTTGATTGATTGTATCAGATGAAATTGATTTGGAGAATGTGGGTCGAATAATAATAATAATGATAGTATTGTAATATTAAGACTCTGAAACTGACGTAGTCAGCGTGGGAATTGGTAGCGTGGTAGAGAATGTGTGATGGTTTGTGAAAATGAATGAGTTATTAGAAAAAATTGCACAACTATTAGAAGGGCACTGAGTTGTATATCCGCCAATAATGAGCGGATCTTCGCGTACAGCACATCAAATGGAAGGATGAGAAATGCAAAGAGAAAACAAAGATGGCATAACATGACAGAAGAGCACTAAGCCACATCTTCGTTAATAATAGCCGGATCATTATGTACAGCACGTCAAATGGAAGGGAAAGAGAAAGCAGAATCTGTCAACGGATAAAAGAAAACAAAGACGATGCCAACAGGGCACTAAGCCGCATCTTTATTAGTAATGTTTAGATATTAACGTGCAGCACATCAAATGAAAGGTAAACGAATGCAGAATGTATCGACAGAGAAAAAACACAGATGACGCAACATGTTAGAAGGGCACTGAGTTGTATATTCGGTAATAATGATCAGATCGTCGCGTACAGCACGTCAAATGAAAGGATAAGAAATGCAGAATTCATCGACGAAGAAAAAACGAAGATGGCGCAACATACCAGGAAAGCACTCAGCCAAATCTTTGTTAATGATAGTTGAATCTCAACGTGCAGCACATCGAATGAAAGGGAAACGAATACAAAGATGGTATAACAAATATAATATCCAGCGCGTGAAGTGAAATAGCATAGAAAGAATGGTGAATTTGAAGAGAAAATTTCGAACAAACTTGAAATTGGAAGTTATGAACAAATACGAGTGTAATCCAATTGCAGAAGTTTGATTCAAAACACAGAATTTGTTGACGAAAAAAAGGAAAACTCATCATATACCGAAATTTATGATATATTTGGATTCCTCATGGTGAGAAGGTTTCGAATCCGTCAGAAACAGGTCACTTCCGGTTTTTACTTCCCGGTTGTTCGATTTCAATGATTTGGCATCAATGAATTCGTTTAGATGTCAAGAAACATAATTAATCATTTCCCGAAGCCAAAAAGACCTCATTACCTGTTTCCGTTGTATTAGCTGCAACAGGCCGATGTGGGTACTCATTTCGAATAAATTCATTTACTGATTATGAAAAATATAATATGGAGCGTCTAATGTGAAAAAACAAAGGAAAAATTGCAAATACAAAGTAAAAACATTGAAAAAACTTGAAATTCAATGTTATTAGGTTACGGACAACTATAAATGAAATTCAATAGCAGCAGTTCGAATCATAATAAAACCAGAAGCGGCCTTGAAATTTTGCAGGCGGAGAATCAAAATTCTCGTTTTTACTATCACACTGTCATCACTAAATTGACTAGGTTAGCGTGAAGTTGTGTGTAGTTGATGGTGGGATAAAGACCAAAAGTAAATAATGAACTATTTCAAGCCTGAAGACTATGTGAAATGTCTAATGAAATACACAACTGCAATCGATCTGTCATTGATTATCTGATACGTTCAAAAATGTACGGAGCATTTCTCATGACATTATAATTGTCATTGATTTGATTCCTTAAATCATTCATATCTCGTACAGAAATTTCATATACAAGAGATGACCCCATGAATAAAAATCAAGAGGATTTTGGTCACTTCAACTGCATCGAAAAACACTCAATTTTCAGGCCCCATATTTTTTTCAAATATGATTTATAATGTAACGTGTCACGAAAAATTGTGTAGGAATAAGCGCATCTTCATCTCATTACGTTTCAGCTTGAAGAAATAACCGTCCACAGATGTTGAAAATTTTTATTTACTTGAACAATTGAAATTGAATTAATCAAAAAACCTTTTCTGTGACGCTCAGAAAGTTTTCACTCAGGATATTGATGAAAATAGGAAATCAGTTCACTTTGGTCGAATCATAATGATTCGTAACGGCGCCACCACGTAAAGAACCAATATTTTACCTTTTGAGTAGATGAAAATCACTCGTAGACTGTAATTAGTATCATGTCAGTTATGAGTGAGGAGTTAGTTGAACCAAGAAGAGGGATGGGTTTGAAAGTTTTTAACGTAAGAAGGAATCACCCATGAATTCAAAAATATACTACAAAATATTTATTGATATCTAATCATTCCATTGATATGTTCACAATTACATTTTTCGAGTATCGAGATATTCTGCTGCTATCAAAGTTTTTTTGAATCTCTAAACCTAAAATCTACAAATAATATGAAATAGTTAGTTGAACATTTACTAATGATATACAAATCTTCTCTCAGCTCAACTGCAGCCAAATACATATCTACTGATAATCATCAATATCCATAGCATTTGATGTTTGAGAGATAGAAAGTGACCCCAAAGAAGCGAATCGTGTGAATCTGGAATTATATAACGCTTATCATCTCCAGGGCTGAGGGCAATCTTGTATTGGGCGATGGAATGTACTTGATGTTAATCGGACCGAATCAAATTTTGGGTGACACTCATATTCTTCCAATCAACTAAGCAATTCACATAATCATCGAATGTAATTTTATTCTTCACCACAAAAGATTTGACTCCCTTTGCCTTCTTGTTAACTAACATGCATGAGATGATTTGAATAATTCCATCCTCATCACAGCCATCATTTATCAACTGCTGCCGCTTCTAATTGATACAATCTTCTGTCACCAACAGCCTAGTAGTATACAATTTCGATCTAAGGCCTACATATTCAGTCATCGGACAAGCGTTATTCTCATCTCTCATTATCCCGAGAACCTGTTTATTCACCAAAGGAACGTCAAACTGATTATTGAAAGGATAATCCGGAGTATCAAAGAATTTATAACAATGTTGACGCATGATTTCATAAGTTTTCTGATTGCATATTTCATAAGTCAGGCTATCTGTATCGGTGTAGAGAATTACATAATTATCTACGAATCGATGAAGCATATAGCCATAATGAAAATCGTATATGGTAGTATTTCCCAAGTCTAAGATAGTCTGTCCTACTTGTATCGGTTTATTCAGATAAACTTGTAGTTTCCTTAGTTCGACTGCCACCAAATTCTCATTGAATATCAGACAATGTTTGAATTCTTGTTTAGAAATATAGGCCTCGGCTGTATGGCGACCAGCCCATCTGGTGAGAAGTTCAATGTTGACTCTTTTTCTAATGTCTTCCATCGTTTTCCCGAATACTGCATTGTTCATTAGCTTGAGAAGAAGGAACCTTTAACAATGGCCTGTTTGAGAGCGCAATGAAGATTCACATATTTTGCTTTGTGATGATTGTGATGATGAAGAGTAGCCATCAATTTGGTGAGCTCTTTTATCGATTTACGGGCTTTTTCGTGTTTGGATTTATATGTTCAGGGCAGTATGGAAAGTCTTTATGTGAATCATGTAGATGTTCAGGATATTCCAGGTCAACTTCAAGCATTTATTCCACGCCACTCTCGTCGGGTATTGAATAAACGTCAAAATTTGTATCGCACCACTTAAACCCATCATATGGTAAATACTGAGACATCGCCCACCCATACTAGTTGTTTACGTCGAAATACATGAGGTATGTGTCGGGATTTGAAGGGTCATAATTGTTCAAATATTTATCGTTCGCATGAGCTCTTTTCTTCGAACAAACTTGGCTAAGTCCACCTCGAATTCCTCGTTCAACAAATAGAAACATGTCAGGATCTGTGAGTAGTTCCAATTCAACTTTGGTATATTTTAGAGCATCGCATCCCACGTCCCACGTAAGGCCTGTTAGCGTATAGTAAAGGGCAGGGTCCAGATTATGAGTCCTGAGGCAGCTTGCACGAAGTTGTTCGAATACGTCGGCGATGAGGAGAATATCTGTTTTCATATATAAATCCACATATTGACCCAAAGTCTGACAACTTAAACTCTTCCACACATCCTGGGCTCGTTGATATAGTCTGCGGGGGCAGAGCTTATCTTCTAATTTGTTGTAGAAGGCATCAATAGGGGGCAAGCAAGCTTCATCAAATCTATCGATGGAATCAATATGATCATAAGGCATGAACCCCTCTTCAGTAAGTAATTCAACAGTCTTCAGGTTACTCAGAGAACTGAACCTTTACATTAGGAAACTCTGTCAAGTATGATGCTAATATGTCAAGAGATGAATTCATAAAGCGGAATGAATCGATTAATCGAAACTGCCTTTAAAACTAATTCACATGTTTCGTCAGAGCATGAACTGAGTGTATGCTTGAGGAAGCTATTGTGAAGCGGAACACGTGTCGCGGTTTTTGTGAAACCATTTTATAGTGAGAATTATACAATAAACTGTATTGATTAGTTTTTTTTTTAACTATTTTCATGTTATGGCATCTGCTGTAGAGTGACCGTGTCAGGTGACGCCGAATCAACTGGCTACCAACAAACAGTTTTGTTTACAGCTCATGCGTTTTACTCTAAGTCACATAATGAGGAGCCAATATGGAGGGTTAGAATACGATATATTCAGAAAAGAAACAAGCACGTACAGGTATATTCCTGACAGTTCAAATCACTGTGGATAGCACAAACGTGCTGGGTTGAATTTTTCAGTTCATCGTCTCGTGACTTTCCCTCTAACACATAATAGGTTCACAGAAGAAAGACGTACAATACAGAAAATTGCAGCCACTAACGGTTTCTCGAGGAGTATTATAGATGACACGATAAGGAAGGATGGTTGAGAATGAATAAAATCTCGACTTTCAGAAAGGACAAAAACCAAGATAAATACATCTCAGTTCCATACCACCAATATTCGAGGAACTTTGGGAAGATTTTCAAGGAACTAGGTATGAAGGTGGTTTTTAAAACAAGTCATACACTACAGAGCCTTTTGGGAAGTTCAAAAGACAAAGTCGAGAATTCGAAAAAGTATGAAATTTACGGAATTGAATGTAAGGACTGCGATGCAAAATATTATGAAGAGACAAGAAGATCTATTGAAGTAAGATATAAGGAACACATAGCACACTTAAAATATGGAAGACCTGAAAAATCAGCAGTCGCCCATCATATTTTGCAACAAAACCATTCCATAGACTTCAGTTCATTAAGATTAGTTAGACAAGTTAACAACAACAGGCAACTAGATGCCTATGAGAGTGTAGAAATAAGTAAACACAATAATATTATGAATAACGATGACGGACCTATACGAAACAGCATACTATATAGCTTGTTAAAATAAAATGATGTTGTTGGGTTTACTGATTACTACATGAGGACACATTGCAAAAAAAAATTTGGATGGGCAAAAATTGTTTTATATAAATATATATTTCAAAATGATAGATGAGGCAAAATTGTAAAATTAATTTAGAATTGAATGTTAATGCCCATGAAATTGTCAACTCAGATAGTTCAAATATATTACAAGGCTCTTCAACCTCGCAAGGTATTAATATCAGCAGTTGTTCTATCTGTACTTATATTCATAACCATTAAAAATGTATCTTTTACCGTTGTACAAAAAAAGTATCGGATAGATAAATGAACACAGGTCGTCACCGCTATAGGCTTGGTCGTTAGCCTTGATAGCAAAATGAAATATTCAAAGTGATCACGAACTGTCGATAGCGATGGGTGCAGTCCCGATTCGATCATTGAATTGCTCTTTGAATTGGTTCTCGTCCCGATTCGAGAGTACATCAATACATTTGAACGAGTTGTGACTATGATTGAAAAAAATGGTAAAATACGGTATTCAGTTATGTATATGAATAATAAAACTCATTTCCTATAGGTATTTGTGTCAGAAGTGTTTCAGAGAGACGGTATTGAGTGGGAAAGAAATGTGTCGAAGCAATCGAAGCATAAAAGGATAGAATGAGTATTGGAGAGATTCAGTTGAGAGATAACAAAGCAGTTAAATTATAAAAATAATGTATTACAATAATAATAACGAATGAAAAATCGAACTGAAAAAAAAAACACGGCGGCGAGGCATTCAGTGAAGCGTTAAAGTGAAACACATGGTTGCCAACCAAAAAGAAAAAAAATGGCTTCCATCGAGGTATACAGGATATGTATAGCATTTGAGAAAAAATATGACAGTTCAACGGGGCTATCGATTCAACGTGTGGTTCCTTAATGTGTAAAGAATGTCTCAAAATACGTAATAAAAAAAACATGAAATGTTCAACAGGGCTCTATCGTTTCAATGTATGATTTTTCGGTGTGTACAAAATACGTCATTCATGAGAAAACATTGCATTTTAACAGATATCCAACGTTTTACCGTGCGATCGCAATGAGAAACGTATTTATATTCGCAAGTGCTGTGAAATTACCGTTCGAAAATAAGGAAATAAAGGAGCATACTATTTAGCAATGACATTTCAAAATACGTTGTTTCACATGCGTCTTTTCGTGTTTGTATTTGAATACATATCATTTATCAAAATTCATCATTCACGAAAAAAACATGACGTCAATCTGTACAAAGTGTGACAAAATCCATCATTTGAGAAAAAACTTGACGGTTTGACGGAGCTCTCGAATTTAACATTCGATTCCTCAATGTGTACAGAAGTAGATCACCAACACTGATTCTGTGACACCAGCCAATGAGAACGTAGCAATTTGTCACATGACCAGTTTGTTCGATTGGTCACGCGTACGACAGAGAATCGAGCAGCGTTATCGCGGTTTAGAAGATAACGATTCGAGCGCGCTTGGAATGAGAACAATAATAAATGGGTATACAGGATGTTGATGTGTAAGAAATGAAATACTGAGTGTGTGCAGCGTTGAAGACAAAAACATGGCTTCCAGCGTTGAAAAGAAAACATGGTTGACATCAAAGTATACAAGGTGTGCAGCAGTTGAGGAAAAAAAAAACATGGCATCCAGCATTGAACAAAAAAAGGCTATCATGGTGATATACAGGGTGCGCAGCGTTCAAAGGAAAGAAAATGACGGCAGACATTGCGCGGAATATATAGCGTTAAAGAAAAAAACATGGCTGACAACATGCAAGAAAAAAACATCCAAGTTAGCATCATCAGGAGATGACGGAGAAATAACATAGATGGCGCGTCAACATGAAAGGTTATGAGGGTCTAATATTTTTTCGTGGGGTACAGCATGCCAGAAGGACAGCATTATTTGTCATTGATGAATATGTCAAATATATGAATTAACAAAGTTTCGGATCTGTATGATTATAGAAATTGAGATGTAAGCAAAGTAATGGAATGGACATATCATGTAGAGTCCAAATCTTCAATGAAATATTCACTTCCGGTTTTCACTTCCGGTCGTCCGATTCCGATAATTTCGACATCAGTAGATTCGTCTCGATGTCAAGAAACATAATTAACCATTTGCAGAAGTGTTGAAAGCATAGGAGGCTAACTTTGTTATTATTGAATATGTCAGAGGGTTGCGGGAACTCTAGCGTCACAATTTTTACTGGAGAACACGAAAATGAAAATTATAAGTATGTAGGATGGATTTTCCATCATTCAGGTGGTTAATTATGGAGTCTTTTGTATCGAATATCTGTATTTCGGATTTTTATATTATATTTGACTCGGTTGTGCAACGTTGCCAAATGTTAAGTGATAAATGGAGGGAAGTGGGGTAACGAAAACACGCGGCATTGGAGGTTATGGAGGTATTTCGTGCAAAGTTTTTATTTTCATTATCATCAGGAGGTGAAGTTTGCTAAAAGAAAGGAATGAAATATTTTGAATATTCATTATACATCTTCATTTTGGTAATAAATCATGAAGCCATTTGTATAGGATATCTGCATTTTGGAGACTGATATTATATTTGGTTCAGTTGTGAATGTGGTGCATGCAGGGTGAGACACCTTCGTTGTTATTGCCGAATGTGTGAACCATCCACGATGTATTGTCATACTCCAACGAATTCACAATGCTTGTAGGTATATCCAACTTGTGAAATTTCAAAAATAGATAGTCACGTTTTTGATGTCCTCGATATCGTGTAGATATTCTATGAGGATGACATCCAATTGATTATATTTCACAAAGCCGGAGGAATACCTCAATCCATGAACGTTTCGCTCCAGGTAACAGGCGGTACGACGATCTTCTTTACTCAAACAGGAAAATGGTTTTTTTGGCAGCAATAAAAAATTACTACACTGATTTTCAATCCTAATGGCTACCTCTTCAAGATTGGAATAACTGCTCGATGATGAAACCTTGAATATCTACAGTAGCTATTCTCATGTCGACTTTACGATTGATACTGAAGCAAAATCACATATTTAGTTACATTTTTTGATTATTTCGCTGAGTGGGAGGTGCTCGATGACAGTGTCGTGCACAATGATGCAATAGGCTCGTGTATTTTGTGGAAATCCCTCAGATGCTTCGATTTCAAGTTCCACATCAACACTGGAACTTTTGATGCTTTCGTCCCTTCTGGAACAATCAATGACGAAAAGAGATTTTTGTGTAAAGTCTGCGGTATTGATGAGAGGGTTTTGTTTATTTGTCATTTTATAGCTGAGACCGAATTGTGCGTAGTTGAAATATGCTTGCAAAAAATTCATTTCCCAAAATTCAGATGCATATTTTCTTTGGGGTAATTTTCATTGTTCAGAATCAACGTTATATTGGTGATATTTAAATAATTGAATTGTGTTGGATCATTGTTGACTTTGGTATAATCACGATTGTTTTGGAGGCATAAAATAACATATCGAGGACTTTCGAGAAACGAGGGAGTCTTGACGACTCATATTTCATTTTTTGCATTTTGTGTGAGAGCAGGCAGCATATGGAGTTCCCATTTTCTGAACGGTATGATAAAAGAAGTGTCGGCTTGGATAGCTTTCAAAAGTTGCAATTTGATTCGATCATGAGGGAAAATTCGTTTAACTTTCAGTTCGATATTTTCAATTTCTAACTTGACTTCAGTCTTCGATGCTACTGTACCAGCGGTGTCATCTATTTGGTAACAGATGCTATCATCTCCAGCTCGTACTAATCGGATGGTGTGTTTACCATAGGAAACACATTGATAATCATCGAAAATATTCAAGAAATGTTTAATGGGTATGAATAGATCGAACGATAAAGATGCAGTTTGAATGATGTCAAAGCTCTTAGGGTATGTCCATCCTGAGATTGCCAAGTGTTTGATATCTTCATCGGTAAAGGTGAGGAAGCCTCTGACAGTACTAACAAATCCAACTTCACGAACTGCTTCCAATTCTTCACCAATCTGCTCATAGATAGCAGATTGAAACATGAAACCACCAGCATTGTTCACAGAGGTTACCCGACCATTTCCCTTGATCCTCTCAACTTTTCCGCTGATGAATAGCAGGCTATCGTACAAAGCATCATAGGCATCGAATTGATTGTTGTTGATTTCAATGACGTCATTATTGCGGAAAGATTTGACATACAGATAGTAGGTCCGCCATTCTACCTTTTGTATGTATTCGTCATTCTGTGGTTTTTGGGAAATGTTGAACATTTGATTGGAAAACATAATAGCTAAGATATTTCAAAAATAATTCATTATCCGTTGACAGTTGTTGACGCTGTTTGAAGGACTTGACGAAGCCTGATGGGGGTTTGGTAATGAGTTATTCTCATAGATAGCCAGTACCATACTTTCGCTTCAATTCCAAGCGAATTATTGTTTCTTCGTTTCGAAAGTCAATGAATCTGGGATGTTGATCAAGCACTCGTAATGTTATATTGTTCATTCCGTTTGTATGAGAAATGGGTAGATGAATAAGATAATTGTCAATAATGGATAAAACAGGGTAAACGAATCTGCAAAGCGAATCGATGATAGTAGTCCTTCGGTAATTCATATCAGACATCCAATAATTCCCAAGGTTCAGCATTCTCGATCAAAAAAGCAATCGATCAGCGTCGTCAGTTCAGCGTCGGTTAAATCCCGCAAAGATTTATATCTAGGTATTTTGCAGGCATTATGAAGTAGAAATTGTAGGCACAGATGCTTGCAATTACTCTGATCAAAGTTTTGAATGTTATTGTTGTACCCCCTCCAAAATATCGTATCAATTCTCGCAGCCAAGGACCACCACAAGTTGGCAACGTATCACGCATATAGACTCCACGGAAAAGCGGTATTTTCAATTGGTGGGCACATTTTTGAATTTCCGAATCATATAATGTTCTATGGGGTATCTTCACAAGGAGTTTTTATTCTTTTTTTTTCAAATCAAGACCTCGTCCTTTGTTGCATTATTGTCGTTGTTTTTTCAGCAACAAACCAAATCCCCGAGATGTTTTCCGTAGATACAAACCGGAACCCAAATATTCCATAGCTTTATTGTGACACTGATTTTCTTCGAGTTTCTTTTTGGCATTTTTTGCATCAATTGCGGTTTTTGCGATGGCGCTCGCTCCCCCTGTCAACGAACCCAAAGCTTAAAGGCCTGCAAATATGGGTATGAGTGGTAGAATTTCTCCAGATTTTGCTTCGAATGGAATAACTCTCAGTATGCGTATCTTCTTACGTCCTTCAGCTTTGTGGACGGCCATTTTTGCTGCCTTCAGAGCCGATGCCGCGGATTTCTTCACGTCATTCGCCGTAGGCTTTCAATTTTTGATTACATTTTGCAAAATGCTGCGTTGAAATTATTTTACACTTCCCATTCCTGATTTGCGTTTGGACTTCATCACTCCGGTGACGCAGAGAGCGTTCACCTTTTCTCCAAGTGTCACGTCTTTAGATTTCAGTCGCTGCCACGCCTTTTCTTCGAAACATTTATCAGCTCGATGTCGAGCTTTGAGAGGCTTTTTTGCGAACATGCCAAATCGTGCTGTTCACAAATCTAATGGGGATCACCTCGTGCAAGATGTTCTTGTAGTTTCGTACCAGGCAATACTGATAGCCTGGTAAGTGTAATTCAAATGGCAGTTTATTTATTAGCGGATTGAAGACACCTTCTCCGCGATAAGTCAACATGAGAAATGATGGATGACGTCAATGTGCACGCTACATATTTAAGTGAATCCCTCAACCACCAGTCAGAACATGGAGGTCGTTCAAAAAGACAATACGTTACCCATAGGCAACTTGGACTATTTGAATGATGGCGTCAAGTATCGAACAAAACATGGCAAGTTGTTACCCAATTCGTTTCGCGCCATCATATGTGGTCCCTCGGGGTGTGAAAAAACCAACACAGCATTATCGATATTATTCCATCCGAATGGAGTCAAATTTGAAAATGTCTACGTGTCCTCAAAGTCAACCAAGTATCAGCTGCTTTGAGAGATATTGAAAAAAAGCAAAGTAGTCGGTTATTTTCCATTTTAAGACAACGAAGAAATTCAGAATCCAGAGGCGGCTAAACGAAGGTCCATATATATATATATATATATATATATATATATATATATATATATATATATATATATATATATATATATATATATATATATATATATATTTATATATATATATATATATATATATATATATATATATATATATATATATATATATATATATATATATATATATATATATATATATACGTATAAACCCCCATTACGAAGCCCAAAACGCTACATACGTCCGATTATACCAAGCCTGATACACTTTTGTGAAGCCCGGTCTAGGGCTTCGTAAAAATTCACGTGTATATCGTTTTTATTCGGTTAGAAAAGGGTAGGGCACCTCATTGACGAAATATAGCCTGGGCTTCGTAATGACGGAAAACATCTCAAGATATACACCTTTAGTTCTCGCGGTCTCAGGTAGGGGGCGCGTTAGTTGATCTGTATAAAATTATATATACTGTGCAGATTTTCCTCGGTTCATAAGAGTCCCATTAGATCTCACGCATTATACAAAGCCCGTATATTTGGCATCAATGTGAAATGAACGTTTTGTTTTGTATCACAATTCAGGCGTTAGATAGACAAAACTCCGAATTTTTAGTATCCACATTTTGTTATGCTACACTGAGCTGGATAACTAACGAATATAACTATAAGGGGTGTTGTTTGTTGCAACCTAAAAAATTGAAAATTAGTCGATTTTTACGATATTGGAATTGTTTTCAGATATTTACAGGCCAGATGCTCACAGAGTTTTATTATTTTTTCAACCTAACTTTTCTGTTTTTTTTACTAAGAAAAAGCTGAATTTTAATATATAGAAGATATTTCATCAATTTTGAGCGCATATTCATGGCATTATTTTAGGGAACGCTAATGATAATATGTTAAAAGGTAGGACGGTGTTAATCTTTGGAAGGCATGAATTTTGACTTTTGAGGTTTGTCAAACTTATACGACTTGAAGATCGTCAAATTTAATTAACTTTCGATTTTTGTAAAAGTCATTTTTTTAGCTATCACCCTTTATAATTTCACTATAAAAGAGTTTGTTAACTATTGATGTAGGCAAAAAACTTTTTTTTTTGAACAAGTTTACTACTTTCTCCATGGAATGCAGTATCCTTCTAAAATATTAGATGAAGCCTGATCAATTAGGAGGTACGGGTATATGTATATAATTATGTATAATGTGCAGAGTTCACGAGGTCTATAGGATTCCCGCAATATTTCGTGCATTATACAAAGCCCAAAGCAAAAGGTAACGAGTTATTTTGTGTTTGTCTACAGTTTGTCTACAGAAATGGAAGAATTTATCGATTTTGAAAGTTCTGGTTCAGAATACATTCCTCGATCAACTTCGTACAGCTCCAGTTGCAATTATATTAATAGTTCGGGTGAAACTTCAGATGCCAGAACTAGCTTTGAAGTAAGTATAAGTGTATCTTCCATGTTTACGTCAGATTAGGAAAAACTAAAAAACAGAAAAAACGGCAAAAAATCAAAAAATCTGAGTGAAGCTTTTCTCAATAATATCAAATGATTAGTAAAATATGTAATTCATTGGTTAATAAAATTCAAAATAATGAACATCAAACTATAACAATGAGAGTTATTTCTTTAGTTGACAACATATTTACATGTTAGTAGGCTTGAAGGTTATATTTTTTCAATTCAAACTTGGAAAGTTTTTATGATATTTTGCTTAATGAACAAGTATCCGAGTTTTCTAAAAAATTTCAACATTATAACTTATCGACAAATATTCAAAGTTTCTTATTTTACGTTATTTTTTTTTTTACTTTTTCTTACTGTTTTCATTAATTCACCTTGAATTTGAGATGAGCTGACCTACATATGAAAAATTTTAATTAAGATCATAAGTCATCTTTCGGTACTATTTTTCAAATTTAAATTGTTTTCTGCTTTTTATTAATATATGTACAGAGTCCACCGCGATGACAGTTGGTTAATCGTGTTTTGAGAAATAATTAGATTCATATCCTGAAAATTTGCAAATATAGGTTTTTTAATAGCGTATACGCAGAACATGCAACAAGTAAGAAGAACATGGATAGAAAAGTTTCACAAACACCCTAAATGCCGATTAAATCAGTCGTTCTGTAAAAAATGATTTGATGAAGAGACTTAATAAATACCTGGAAAATAATGGAAATGTCTTCGAACAAATTTTGAAATAGTTTTTATATTTTGTGTCAAGAGGGAGTGCAACATTTTTGAATTTAGGATTGCTCATGAAACTTTTAGATTAAACATTTTTCAATAATCCAGCTTTAATTATCTCTGAGAATTATCGTTATTGTGAAATTCAAATTTATACTTTCATTCAGAATTATAAAATCACGGATTTGGCAGCTTATATAGAGGGTGACATCATAAACCCAAAATCAACCAGTAATGTAATGTCATTTCAATCACAACTAACAACACTACCACCTTCGAAAGACCCACCACCTGGAGTGCAACCTTCGATCGAATCACTCCTGGTAGAACCAACTTCGGTGGTACTAACTCCAATATTGGCAAGTATTTTTTCAATTTATGTAGATATATGTATATTATCTTGATTCAGTAACAGTACTAAGTGAAAATGTTGATAGCAGGCTAACACACGGTCGTCTATTTCACTGATACTGAAGATCATTCACAGAAGATCGTCGTTGACGGGATGTCACCATGAATATATCGATATTTATTGATATCTTGAATTTATTTTTTGTAGGGCTCATTTTTCTTCAAATGGTTCAGTTGTTTCTTAGAATTCATTACACTCAAAATCTGTTGATTTTTTTCACACAATCATTCAATGCCTGCAATAATTAATCAACCAAGTACCTTATTTCAATAGAATATCACATATATATTCATGAAGAATCAAGAAAACTTGAAAACTGCCCTTATAATGTTTATATGTTACTAACATTTATTACAGTAAGCCCCAAACGTAATGGCAAGCCCGTTCTCATGCGCACAAACTCATTTTCAGTATAACCCCCACTACAACCCTTGTAAAACATACAAATGCTCTGTACAGAGGCTTATCATTACTTGTCCTCCAATGCTGTTGGCGTTTGGCATTGTCTGAATAATTTGTGTTGTTTCTGAAAAAAATTTGTCATCGCCTAACAATCATCAGGAGTGTATCATTATATAACATTTTACTGAACTGTACTACTACCTATAATACTAAATGAAATATGAAAAGAAATCACGGAAAAGTCATGTTCCATTTTCCATTTGCTATCCTTATTAATACTAATTATAGGTACGACACTGGCTGGCAAGGGGCTTATCGTAAGTTAGTTGGGTGAGTCTATACCTGCGCGATTGCCCGCCATCACGTTTGGCGCTTGCTATAGTTCCATGCTGAAAAGTATTTGGTCAAATATAATGAAAATTGCTATAAATCGTGGTTTATAAATATTTCCCACTTGTTTTCATAAATAACATCTAAATTAAATTTCATTCAATAGATCGTGTTTGTTTTTTCATTCAATAATACTCAATTCCAACTCACCATACGATCTGTACTTTTCAAAATTAAATGGAAATTACAGTATTTGTGAATCACACTTCTTGTATTTCTCACTCGTTACTTTAAATTTAGGATAGTAAATCATACTATGAAAAAAAGAGATCGGCTAGAGAGAGATCTACAATCTGCCCTATATGTTATGAGGATGTCCCAACTCACTTTCCAAGACATCTTCTAAGACGACATAAAAATAATGAAGAAGTCATTGCAATACAAAATTTGAAACCAGGAAGTAAAGAAAGGCTAGCTCTCGTAAGGTCGTTGCGAAAACAGGGGTATTTTTATATGAATACTGAAAAAAACGTTCTTCAACCAGTGAGGTCTTCAAAAAATCCAAACACTGAATATTTTGCTTGTACCTACTGCTTGGGTCATTACTCAAAAAAACTTTTATACAAGCATGTTAAGGTATGCGATAATAAGCCAAGTGATGTGGTGAATGCTGGCAAAAACTGTTTAAGTCGTTCACAAACTCTTACGGCAACTGCAATGTCAAAAAATCATGAATTCTTGAAATCATCAAGAATAAAAGATGAAATCTTCATTATAATGCGTCCTGATGATATAAGTCTAGTAGCTAAAAACGATCCATTAATATGTTTATATGGGGAAGCCCTATTGAATAAGCATAAAAGAAAACAAATAGCAATTGTTATTTCAAACAAAATGAGAGAGATGGGTAGACTACTCATTGCCTTGAAAATGATAAAAATTGACAGTATCGGTTTGTTTGATACACTGAAACCCGAAAATTTTCAGTCATTTGTATCAGCTACAAAGGTGATTAGTGGCTATAAGCCGAATGACAAAAGTTTTGTTGCACCGTCGCTTGCCATGCATATGGGAACGAATCTGAAGTTTGTATGCAATATAGCGCTAAAAATAGTTCTGGAAAACAGAAAAATTCCTAAAATTCAATGGACTGATAGACAACAGAAAAAAACTAATTGAAGGACATTGGTGTAATGAGATATCGAGTCTGGCACTTAAAGCCCTGAAGGAGAAACATTGGGAAAAGCCAATTCAATTACCATTAAACAGTGACATTCAATTAATCAACAAGTATATTAACCAACATGCAGAAGACGCTTATATTGAACTTACTCACAGTCGAAATGTTGTGAATAATTTCAAAAAATTGACTGAGTGTGTTTTTGCAGAAACGATAATGTTCAATCGAAAACGTATTGGAGAAATCCAATACTTGACTATACAGACTTACAATCTAAATACGGATACTATTAATCAAGAGTCTTTCATGGATTCCCTCACCAAAGTGGAACAATTGATAAGCAAACGATTCAAGAGAGTTGTTGCTGGTGGAAAAGGATCCAAACCGGTTCCTATATTGTTCGCAAGGAAACTTCAAAAATATATTGATTGTATTTTGAGCTTTAGGAGGGAATTTGATATTGTACCAGAAACAAATCCATATCTTTTTGCGAATCCTGCTTCTGTGGATCGCTGGATGTCAGGAGCCAGTATCTTGAGGAAATTTGCACAAAAATCTGGCGCAAAAGAGCCATCCCTTCTGACGTCCACGAAATTCAGGAAACATATAGCCACTACCCTTCAATTAATGAGTATGGAAGAAAACGAAATGGAACAAATTGCGACATTTATGGGTCATACCAAAAAGACCCATCTAGAATTTTATAGGTATGATGTGAAATTTTCAAATCACATTTTATTTTTATTATAACATTATGAGATTTTTCAGGCTTCCCCAAGATATATATCAAACTGCAAAAGTAGCTAAAATTCTCCTTCTTCTGGAAAAAGGCAAAGGCAAAGAATTCAAAGGAAGAAGTTTAAATGATATTGAACTAGATTCTGATGTGTATTATACTACCGACTCGGAAAGAGAAAAGGAAGAGAGTGATAATGTTCTTTCAGAAAAAATATTGAATAAAATTACCAAGAGGACAAGACGAAATCATAATTCTAGTGAGGGTGACATGGTTAACAATAATGGTATGCGTTTTTATCATTTATCATGGTTCAACATCATTTTTTCATAATTTTTATAGTGCAAAAAAATATAAAACTTCAGCCATTACAATCTGAATGTAATTCCAATGATAGTTCGGACGAAGAGCAATGCGCAGTTTCCAGAAAGAAGTGTATGTAACTTTAATTAACCGATACATTTAATCATTAATATCTATACATTTTCAGTGAAAAAGGCAGTAGCCGGAAGAAGAACGAAATGGAGTGAAAGAGAGAAAAAAATTGTTATGGAATATTTCAAAGAGCATGTAAGGAATAAAAAAGCACCAAAAAAACATGAATGCACTGAATTCCTTTCTGAAAATAAGAATATATTCACAGACAAAAACTGGGTGCAAATCAAAACATTCGTTTATAATTGCTACCGCACAAAGAAATAGAATATTTCAGTTTTTATACAGTTTACTTTAATATTTTATTTTTTTTATATATTTTTGCATTTCATATACACTCCAACATTTTTAATTTTATGTTTAATGTTATTCAACTGTTTCACGGTTAATAAACAACATTTTCCAAGATTGTGTTTCATTATTTTCCATAATTTATCTTAAATTTGAATATTTCACAACATATAATTAAAGACTTCTGATGCACTGTTTGGAACCTTTGGTGTAGTAATGAATATTAGTGGAGTTTTTTCCCCAACACCAAATCGTTATTTTTAACACCTCGACACGTGTTTCGATCATCAAGTGATCATCTTCAAAAAGGAAGATTAAAACTGAGTTTTAATCTTCGAGTCTTTTGAAAAATAATTTTTGGGAGATGAATCAAAAACTATAATAATACAATTCATCATAATGAAAATAAACCACAAGAAAAATACTTTTGTATAATATGGTTACACCCTACCGACAGATATTGGCAAAATGGTAAAAAAAATTTTTTTTGTCAAATTGTCTTCAAAAATTGAACTCAAATAAACACAAAAAGTATGTTTCCTCAACTGTGTGCAAATAAAATTCCTTGAATGAATGCAAGTTGCAGATTGTCAAAGATATAAAAACTCCCAATTTTCCAAATTGAGAACAGGAATTACTTTTACTCAGCTACAAGGTAAACATACTTCATACTTCAATCAAAGTGTTAATTTTTTATCCTGAAGAAGGCAAAACGTACGGCAAATGAAAGTATTTTTAGTTTGCCTTAAAATAAATCATATGGAAGTTTCCTATCATACCTATGAATCAAAGATATAATTTGATCTGAGATAATATGTACTTTATCTGAGGAGTACCGTCGAAACCCTTGACTAATTTGACAATTTACCTCTTCCCATCGACCGTCAACAATAAACTTTAAATCTCCTATTTCAAATATTATATCCACTTTTGTCATACCTACGACCAAATATCTTGGCAACACCGTAGGGGCTTGGTTATATCTTCAAAATATATACTTATATACAATGGGGCTTTGTATAAGCGAATGAATATCAATGGATTCGTAATATACGTAGAATATATTCAACGAATATATTTCTTATATACACCCGCCAACCTTCCTCTCAACCCGGGCTTCGACTGACCCTCGGCATATAGCGGGCTTGGTATCATGCGTCAGATGCGTATATATATATATATATATATATATATATATATATATATATATATATATATATATATATATATATATATATATATATATATATATATATATATATTCGATGATGTAGCCTGCGATGGCTAGCAGAAAATTCGTGAATATTATTCGATGGGTCGCCATAAGTGCATTGATGCCATATTTTTGTGTTAGACGTATTCCAAGATACCCAAGCAACTGATACGTGACAATTGCGACATGACGCAAGACGGAATGGATTTGAAACATGTATTCGACGAACACATCTCTCCCGACATGTCTTCCGATGGATTCAAGAGAATGTGTGCCGAATGTTGGCGCGACAAGTATGGAACTTTCATCATTGTCAAGGAATGCCATTTGAATGAGGGACGATATCAAAAAGGTTGTGATATGTACATAAGTGTGCGTGAATAGAGATGGAAAAGTTATTCGTCGATATGAAACCGCTCAGTAAAGAAGTCGATGTTGTGCGCAAGAACAAAATTAACGAAATTTCGAAAAATATAAGACAAAAATATCTAGCTTTCGAATTGGGAAAGTCTGAAGAGGATGAATCATTGCAAAAGTGTTTTCAACCTATATCGAAGCTCTAAAGGATATAGCTGAAATCTCCAAAAAATCGGTAGGCCATTTGAGATGACGTGACGGTGTCAAAAAGAAGGAAATGAAGACGGAACTATTTGATCAATTTCGAGCATTTTAAGAGACACAATTTTTACCACTCGAAAATGTTGCTGAAACGACGGGAAAGGATGACGATGAGGTTTTTGACGAGTCACCATCGTTACCACAACCATCAATGGAAAATATTTCATAGGAGAGTATGATGGAATATCCGAAGCAATATCTGCCTATATCATACAAATATGTCATGAAATACTGGGCTAAAGACAATTCAATCGATACAATAAATGGACCAGTTTATGACAAGTCCTCTTCGAAATGGATCCTTGGCAGAAAGTGCATTGACTCTGATAAACGTGGTAATATTTCAACTGAAGGACTCGCATTCGAAGGCTATATAATTTAATCTTTCGCGATGAACCTGAAGACAATAATAAAGAGGATAAAGTCTTTTACAAACGTTTGTTGGAAGCAACACAAGCCAACCTGAATGCCAGAGGATCCATGAAGGGAACACAAAAATGGAAATGGTCAGATATAATAAGGCCCATGTTTCGTACTCGAACACTTGGTAAGGGTTACCGTAATATAGTGAGCAATGATGTAGTTGATTCCAGCATTCTACAAACGAATGTCATCAACACTCATCGTTGGCCATTTTTGTCACTTCAATCGCAACGAAAGAAACGTATTTTTCAAACCATTATTTCGTGCGGAAACACATATGATTTACATTGTAACATGCTACGAAAACAAATGCAAAATTGACACGAAAATCTCGTCAAAAAAATTTCAAAAATTTTATGCGATAAAACGTTAATTTCCGTCACAAAAAACGTATTGATGATTCAACAAAAATTCAATGCGTTGAAACGACCATATCTCGGTCGCTTCGAAAAAACGCATATTATTAGAATCTTATCGACGTGTGTCACATTTCCGTCATGACTATCGACAAGTTTGGATACAGCTCCGATATAGAGCGAAAGCAATCTGCAATATCAAATGTAAATGAAAATGTAGCACAAATGCGAGAGCAAGTCGATCAATGACATTCAAGGGAAGAATGTGAACAATAGATTCGACATTAAATTTCAAACACTCAATGCCAATTCCATTCAAATGGTACAAACAAAAATGGTACGCAATAACGAGGAGGTGGCGCGTTACCAAAAATTCAATCAGCAATATGTAAGTGATATTGAAAATATTCAAGCAGATTTGCTGGAGAAAGTAACAGAAATCACCGATTTGGTTCATTCGCACAACGAAACTTTGAAAATTGAACTGAACGACATGATGGATCATTTTCAAAGTGGTATTTCCAAACAAATTTCCAAAATAAATTCGGATTTAGCGAAGGTACAATCTGATATCAAGAAAGTCAAAAAAATGCAGTTTTTTCCATCATCATAATAGAATAACAAGATTCAAATTGTCGGCCATCAGTCGTCACATGGCTTCCCTAAGACAAGATTCAACTTGTCCGTGAACTGCATAAATCAGTTAGAAAAAATTTTCCTCTACGCCGTACCATTATCAAGGGACTGGATGATTTATGGCAGATGAACTGAGATGAGATCCTACGCTTACGAAAATCAAAACTTCAAACTCATTCTCATCGTCATAGATTGTTTTTCGAAATTCGTGTGAACTCGACCACTGAAATCGAAAACGGGAGAAGAAATCACCAAAAATTTCAGATATTTTGAAACATACGAAACGTTGTCAAAAAAACTCACAAACCGATCAAGGGACAGAATTTTACAACAATAAATTTCAAACTTCGATGAAAAAACATGAAATGAATCACTAAAATATTTACAGCATCACGAAGACTTCTATGGCTGAACGTACCATTAGGACGTTGAAAGAAAGACTTATGAAATACTATAGTTTTAACGGCACCTACAAATGGTTGAATGTTTCGCCTGAAATATCGAAATCCTACAATGATACGCGACATTTAAAAACAGGCATAGAACTATCGAACATCAACAAAGCCAACGAAAAACAAATTCTTAAATCAACATACACCCACCTGAAAACAGCCGGACCGAGAGAATTCAAGGTCGGCGATGTTGTGCGAATCAGTAAGACAAAACACGTTTTCGAAAAAGGTTACACGTCCAATTGGACTACGGAATTATTCAAAATTATCAGTCAACATCACCAACCCCGTCATTTTCATGCTAGAAGATATGCAAGGTGCACCTATCAAAGGTGCTTTCTATGGGTTAGAATTGCAAAAAAGTTCAAATCCCGATTTATATCTCGTGGAGAAAGTGTTGAGGAAAAAAGGCAAAAAATTGTACGTTGAAAAGCTGGGTTTAGATAACAAACACAACAGTTGGATCGAGAATGTCGATTTTGTATAGAATCTTATGAAAAACAAGCACATTGACATTGTATTGGGAAGGCCTTCTGTGGAGAAATTGTGTTCAACGAATACAACATGTGAAATAGACCACGTGATCTGAAGGTATAAAAGCGCATGCAAACACAGATGGATATTCAGTTTGAAAAATGTCTCTCGATAGTGGTTGCGGTAGTGAAGTTGAAGTAATGTGTGATAGTGATGGTGAAGATTATAACGGAACTCTGGGTGCAATAGACAGAGCGTTGAGGCAGTACGAAATGGCCGCTCGAAACGAACATCAATTGCTATTGATGACATTCCCCATGTCATTCTATCAAATTCGATGTGATCTAAGTCCATCCAGAGATTTCAGCCCATGCATCATATTGAAGCAACAATTCTCCATTCGTTCCATCAATTTAACAACTTATGAATGGGCAAGCCTCATTTCTGCAACAAGTAAAGAAAAAGTTTTTTGATCCACAAATCAATGGGTATGTAGATGAATATGATCCAATCACAACACGTTGCGGGGACTACATATACATCACACAGTACATCGAAAGTGATACCAAACAAGTTTCCGTTTCCAAGGATACAATAAACGTGGAGCTGTTTCAATAAGATGTAAACGATGTTCTGAACACTGTCTGATCGTATTGCTTTGCTGGATGCTATAAACTTTTGTGATTATTATCGAGGTGTTTTTCATATTATTCAATCATGGTTACGTGAAAATAAAACTAATTAAAGTTTGGAAAAAATTATAGAAGGTTTTTGTCAGGCCTCATCTTCAGATAGTCTGTATGCTAATGCTTTACGTGAATATTCATTTTGTTATAAATAAAAACCAGTGTATGATTTATGTAATGGATGAGCAAATTGAATATTTACCTTTTTTGTAATAAATATTGTAATAAAACACACAGAAAAAATATTTGTTTTTTGTCCTTCATTCAAAATCCCCCTGCCTCCAAAATACAACAATAAAAAAAGAAATATTTGAATTATAAAAAACGTGACATTTGAATTATATAAAAAAAAGATTTGTTGATATACAGTAAAAAATAATGTTTTCTGTTTGCAGATTATAGCAAGTTGATAAAGCTTTCCCCAAAAATCAATGTATATTTTTTGAATTTTCTTGTCAATTGTAGAGAGTATGGTGGAAATGCAATGAAGATGAAAAAAAAACCTATATTAAACTATAATGACCCTTCCAAGGTAATGTATCGGATGATTGAAGATAAGATGTACTAAGAGCCACTTTCGTTGGCTCTATACTGAAAACGTTATGAGCAAATGATCTTATTGTGCATTGCGTAATATTCTCTTGCTTGAAATTTTTTAAGCAATCCACGTTATCTTCAAAGCTCAATTTATTTTTAACTATATCATAATTCACATCCTTTGCCGTTTTAACGACTTTACCTCCCTGCACTTTGTATGTGTACATTTTGGAACGTAGTCCTGCAAAGTGTGAAATAATTTTGCCGTTTGCTTCATCTTTCATAAGTCCAGGTACTTTTTTATTCACGAGTGGTATTTCATAAATGTTATCTTCTGCATAATCAAATGTGTCAAATTTTTCAAGGTGATTGCCGATAATTTCTTTGTACGCATCGTCACATAACAATTCATAAACAAAAGAATCAGTATCGGTTTACAATAACATGTATTTTTTTCACACCCAAAGTGGGCAACATAAAGTCATAATGAAATTGAAACATGCAAGTTTTTGACAAATCCAAAATTTCCATTCCCACATAGATCGGTTTATTGAATACAAGTTCGGCTTTTTTCAATTCAATAGTCATCAAGGCGGCATCGTAAACTGTATGATTATGAAATCGTGGGCTTGCTATCAAATTTTTAGCTGCATAACGGCCTCGTAAAAAGACACTAATTTCACTATCCGATGTAGTCGAATGTTTTTCATCGTTTTTCCAAAGATCGCATTATTGGCCAACGTGAACTGATTTTTTTCAAAAGACGTAGTGGCTGCAGTCTTCAAACGAGTATTGAATTCGATGTAGGGTCGCAGCCATGCAAACTGCTTGAATTTCAACACTTTATGGATTTTCGTCAATTTCAAATCATGGTCGAGAGCCTGTTTTGAATTTCTATAGTGTAAAGTATATTCGGTTATGTTATGAAAGGTTGGCATCGATGTTTTCAATTTTGGATTTGGTAGTGCTCGATGGTCGGGACAAAATGGAAAATCTTTGTGTGAATTGTAAAGCTCATCGGGGTACTCCAAATCAACTCGTAAAATATAACCTTCAGGATTGTCAACGGGAATTTGAGTGACATCAATATTCGTATCTACCCATTCAAAACCACCATATATTAGGCGTTCCGACGTTGCCTATCCATATGAATTATTCATATCGAAATACGATATAAATTTAGATGGATTCGTTGGATCATATGCTGGCATATACTTGTTGTTACCTTCTGAATATCTATCAAAACAATCTGAAATTCCACCTCTTAAACCTTTTTTCACAAACAAAACCATATCGACATCTTTTAAAATTTGCAATTTACACTCCGTATATCTCAACATACAATCCCACGTGTACCCTGGCATAGTATAATACCACGCAGGGTCCAGCCCATATGTTTTCAAATCAATTTCGCGAAAGTTTTCAAAAAGGTCTGCCAAAAGCAATATATCGGTTCGTATGTATAAATCACTGTATTCACCCAAAGTTTTGATATTGAATTGATGCCAAATACGTTGAGCATGAGCATACTTTTCATCATCAATTTCACAATCGTGAAATCGAGTTTATTATAAAAAGGTTTTATGGATGGTAATTCAGTGTCGGGGATTTTTTCTACATTGTCGACATAATCGTATGGAAATATGCCTTTTCTTGTAAGAAGCTCGAATTTTTCATCGTCTAATTCTGGAAATTTTTTTCGCAATATTTTCAAATTCTTAACATCTAGTGTGGAAACCAGCTCATTGAGATCGGCTCCCATGAAACGATACGAATCTATAAATCTGAATTCAATGCTAGTTTAATGATCATACTGGGTGAATGAAATGTAGTTCTCTTTGTTAATGGGAAGTATGCTCACATGTCCCCTTTTTGCTATATCTCTTATAATGAAATTTCTATCATATCTACTTGAATTGCGGAATGTAATCGGTACGATGAAAAGCTTTCTGAGTGACAAATTACTAGCTTGATGACTCCATTCCCAAAACAACCCTGAAAAGTGACAATGGTCCCTGACGATGATGTCTTTTTCGGCAAAAGGTTTCTCACATATATGACATACCTTGGCAGTGACAATATCAGAAGCACATATCATTGCTTCGATATTCCTAATTTTTGATTCAACGAATTTTGCAATGCTAGCCATTTCATCGTTAAACCATTGTATGCAATCGTCACCCCGATGACTGTTAAATTTATATAAAGTGTCGTCAAAAGAGCCACACTGAACGCCTTATGTTTTTAACATTTTTTACATCGAGCTGAAATTTTTTCCTCACATTTTTCCAACAGTGACTCGAAATCGGCATATACTAAGAACGGACATTTTTGCTTTCGAACATAATTTCGAAATTATATATCTTAGAATTTTGGAAAAGAAATTTTACATTCATTCACTTTTTTGCACCAAACAACATGATCGCTCAATTTCTGCTCACTATGGAAATAGTTCAAGCATCTATCACAAAAATACTTTTTCTGGTCAGAGATATAGGATAATTCAGGAGAATCCGCAAAAGTCTCCGTGGTACAGATATGAAATTAATAGAAACTTCATCAAATCAATCTGCAGAATGCGAACTAGACACGCAATGTACCCAGAATATAAATTCAGAACAGGATTAGCCGAAAATCCAAATTGCTCATGTGGAAAAATTGGTACGTTAGATCATCCAATTTTAGAATGTATCGAAAATAAAGAACATATTGATAACCTATACGAAATACTGGAAAGTGAAAATATGATATTCCCAATAAGATTGAAATCAATAGAAAAAATACAAATCTTTCTGAAATTCTATTCGAATATATCAAAAAAGTTAATTTAGAATTATAATTTTACTTTTCAGTGAGTATGTATTCTCTGTATATTGTAGAATAAAACTAACAGGACTACCAGCTAGCTTATAAGTCGCGTTCTGTCACGAAATTGATGAAAAAATAAAAAAGATAAAAGTTATAAAAAACGGAAATGAAAACAAATATTGAAAAATGAATGAAATAGTAAGAGAAAAATAAAAAATTGAAAAGAAAAAGAAACACAACTCATCAGTACTAACTAAATACTAACCTTCAGAAATAAATAAGAATGTATTATAAATTTATAAAATATCAAAATATTGTAGAAATTTCACATGTTAAAATAGACTGGCAAATTGGTTATACCAACGCCATTTGAACTCATCACACACGCACACACAACTTGACGTATGATTTCATTAGGATCCTGATTGCAAATTCCATAAATCAGACTATTTATATCAGTGTAGAGAATTACACAATTATCTACGAAACGATGGCGCATATAGCCATAACGAAAATGGTATATGGTAGTCTTGGCCAAGTATAAGATAGCTTGTTCAACCTCAACATCAGGAAACTCTGTCGAATATGATGCTAACATATCCAGAAACGAATTCATGAAGCAGAATGAATCAATGAATCGAAACTGCACTGGAGTATCATCCACATGTTTCGTAAAGGAGATGTACTTTTCTTCAGTGATGGGTAGCTGGTCAATCGTACCCCATTCTAGATGCAATATCTGAGATGATGAAATTTGCATCATAGCTAGTCAAATTGTGGAATACTACGGGAGATACATGACCATCTTTGTAGTTTATATCACAACCTTCCTGCGTGGAGCCACGATAATTATCACATGGTATGAGATGGTTATGGTCGCGAACTTTCTTGTCTTCGAGAGTGGAGGACTCTTTGCAGATGTGGCAGTATGTAGCTTTTTGAAACTCAACTTCTTGCTCTGCTGTCATATCGCTGTCATATGGACACCAAAACACTGTAGTCATATCTTCAGTTAGTTGATTCATCCCATCAACGAACCATTGCATACGATCTTCTCCACGATATGCCTTATAGAAGGATAGAGTGTCATCGTATGAGCACTTCAAGTAGTAACCTATAGCTGCCGGAATATGATGTTGAAGTTTTATAGGATAATCAGTAGGCTCCAGAATGGATTCTAAGTCGGCGTATATGACGAATGGAGCCTTTTCTTCATTTTTATGTTTTTTGAACTTGAGAATATTTTTACCCTCGTCAGTCATCTTGATGGCTGTTTCATTGATTCTCTGGCAATCCTCACTATGTTCCTGTAATGTTTCTTGGTATCGAAAGTACTGTAAGTGCGATTACAAAAGTACTTTTGACCATGTGCTTTACTCAACTGTTTCGATAAGAGCCTTGATAAGTTCTTTATCCATACGTGATAAAGTGATAGCGGAGTGGAGTTTCACATTCATCATAATCATCTTGAATCAGCAGTAAGTCCATATGTTTATTATTCTCACCCTTTATGAGATATATATATAGGTGTGGTAATGAACGTTTTACATTTCTTCTGAAGGATGTAAATATTGATGGAAATATCATTCAGTTTTTCAAATTCTGGAATCTGCTTGAAAGTCATCGGCCACTATACGCCCTCCAATTTCAGGACGCTGGAATAATGAGGGAAGAATGATGTTCTATATGGGTGATTAATATAGTCAGCAGAATATAGAGCTGAAGTTTCACGAAGAATAAGGAAGGCGATAAAAACCGCTTGATCACTGGGTGAGAAGCAGTATTTGCAAGCCTGTTATCGTAATATCAAAAGTCTAAGGAGTCAGTTCAAAGTGATATGAAAGAAGGGGGCGAGACAGGCATCACGACCTGAGGGTGCTAGGGAGCGGGTTCATAGGGATGATTTCGAGTCAACTTTCAACTCAAGAATAAATCCAATCTCAAACATAAGGACCCCCCAGATTTTATAAATAACTGCAAGGCTCTCTTCAAGCGGAGAATTCTGTATGCTCTGAAGAAATATGAATCTATCAAGGTAAATACTACCTTCTGCGGAGAATTTGAGATAGTGAAAGGAGACAGAGTACCGGGGGAGTACAAGTACTTCACTACTACGAACTCTCCCATATATAGAGACACCGACCTCAACGATTGGTTCGATGAGAAAGTTACAACACCAATACTCAGAGAGCTTGAGGAGTTTCAAGAAAGGGACAGCGGCTGGGTGCTGAAGAAGATCTCAAACTTGGGTATATCAATGAGTTCACACCGCAACTGGCGTCCTAATTCATAGATTTTCCACCTGAAATTTCACGGAAAAAAGCTTGCGTTAATAGTAAGAAGTACGGTGAGGCCTGCTTTGTGTGGGCGATGACTTCAGCTCTATATCCTGCTGACTATATATATATATATATATATATATATATATATATATATATATATATACCGGGTGTCCCACATTTTATGTGACAGGCAATATCTGGTTTGCTGAAGGAGATACACAAAAATGTTTCATACAAAAGTTTTAGGAGTTCATGAGAGCAATATTGTGATATAATTTTCAAATATACAGGGTGTTTGGTGTAGGTGCTACAGACCAAGATTCCATTTTTTTAAATAGAACGCCCTGTATATCATTACATATTCAGATGCTACGTTAAATTCTGATATCATTTCATGTTTGGTTTTTGAAATTCGGTTACGGCGTTGTTGAGTTATTGCTTAAAATGTAAAGTCTTGAGAACGACTATTATTTTTAAAAATATCTCATACAATTATTCTCTCTGCATCAGATCACATGAAAATTAGTCAAAATTTTGGGTGTTGTGGAATTCAGTCAGGAATCATTTTGAATATGAAACAATTGCGAAATTGAAAGAGGTGTATTCGAAAACAAATCTTTAATTAATAACAATGTAAATAATATAACTTGATAAATCATTTCATAAGAATGGTAGGTACCTAGAAATAAGTCATAAAAATTGTTCAAAGTGATGCCCATTAGATATTATACAGGCTTCGAAACGTCGAATCACTTCTCTCGTACAAGTCGCTCTTATAATATCAGGCGTAATATCACTGCACGCTAGTCGAATTTTCATTTTCAGATTATCCACATTCAAAGGGAGAGTAGTGAAAACAATATCTTTTAAATAACCCCATAGGAAAAAATCAAGCGATGATAAATCTGGGGAACGAGCCGGCCACCGAATTGGACCCTTATTACCAATCCATCTATTTGGGTACGTTCTATCCAGATATTCAGTAACAACCTGTGAATTGTGAGGAGGAGCACCATCTTGTTGCCACCAAATTCCTTGTCGTTCTGCTATGGGAATATCTTCCATCAACTGGATCAAATCATTTTCTAGAAAATGTAAATATCGCAATCCATTGAGATTTTCATTGAAAAAGTAAGGTCCTATGATGCGGCCATTGAACAATCCACACCATACATTAATACCCCAAGTAGTTTGAAAATTACTTTCGCGGACCCAGTGGGGATTTTCTTGAGACCAATAGTGACTGTTATGTCGATTCACAACTCCATTATTGTGGAATCGCGATTCATCGCTCCACAAAATTTGACTGAATATGTTAGGACTTTCATGTAATATTACCTGAAAACAAGCAATGAATTCAAGTCGTCGTTCAAAGTCCATGGGTTTCAAACCTTGTACCAACTGAATTTTGAATGGTGGTATTTATTTTCTTTCAGAATTCTCTGTACATTAGATTTACTCACACCGACTTCTTCTGCAAGAGTACGGATAGAAACATGTGGATGAATAATAATATAAGCCAACACATTGATCTCTAAATCTTCAGTTCTAACAGATCTCGTATGATGACGATGCTTTATAGTAGAAGGAAATGACCCAGTTCGCAATTTTTCTACAACTCTCGAAAAAGTAATTCGTGACGGAATGAGTCTGTCTGGAAAACGTTCTTGGTATAGACGTTGTGCTTGACGGCAGTTTTTCTGACATTCCCAAAAAATTAATAACATATCAATGCAATCACTTGGACTAAACGCGAAAGGCATACTGGAGTTTTCGCACAAAGAACACAGTTACTGTTTTGCAAAGAATCACTGAATCGAACTGACAAGTAGATACAATTCAACAACATTTGTTACTATGGCATCAACAAGCATAAGCTACATGATGAAATTGTGCAATATAAAGCAATTCACCAATTCACCCTCAAGTTAGTCACATTCTCAAGAATTTCAATATTATATTCAACTGATATCGATATCGTATCGTAGAGGTGAGAATAATGGTTTGTATTCAGTAGTAGTCTAGTTCAATTTAATAAAAGATACCTATAGACTGGATTCGTGTACGAGTAAATAAGTTTTTTTGAAACTTTATATTTAAGGAAAAGTGCAATAACTCAACAACTCCGTAACCGAATTTCAAAAACCAAACATGAAATGATATCAGAATTTAACGTAGCATCTGAATATGTAATGATATACAGGGCGTTCTATTTGAAAAAATGGAATTTTGGTCTATAGCACCTACACTAAACACCCTGTATATTTGAAAATTATATAAAAATATAGCTCTCATGAACTCCTAAAACTTTTGTATGAAACATTTTTGTGTATCTCCTTCAACAAACCAGATATTGCCTGTCACATAAAATGTGGGACACTCGGTATATCACCTATATGGAACATCATCCTACCTTCATTATTCCAGCGTCCTGAAATTGAAGGGCATAAAGTGGCTGATGACTTTCAAGCAGATTCCGTAATTTGAAAAACTGAATGATATTTCCATCAATGTGTACATCCTTCAGAAGGAATGTGAAACGTTCATTACCCTACCTTCATACCTCAAGATAATTATGATGAATGAGAAACTCCAGTCACCTATCACTACGAATGGATAAAGAACTCATCAAGGCTCTTATCGAAACAACTGAGTGAAGCACAAGGTCGAAAATACTTTTGTGGTCGCTGCCCACAGTACTTTCGATACCAAGAAACATTACAGAATCATTCTGAAGATTTCCAAAGAATCAATGAAACAGCCATCAATATGCCTGAGGAGGATAAAGACATTCTTGAGTTCAAAATCCATGAAAATAAAGAAAGGTTCCATTCATAGTATGCGCCGATTTGGAATCCATTCTGAAGCTTACTGATGATCCGATCATTATTAGCGAATATTCAACTTAGTGCCCTTCTGACAGTTGTGCCATTTTTGTTTCTAAAAATTCATTCATCACACATTTTCTACCACGCTACCACCTTCCACGCTGAGCGCGTCACTTTCAAAGTTTTAATGTTTTATCACTATAATTATTATTATTATTATTCGACCCTCATCCTCCAGTTCACTTTTATCTAACACAATCAGTCGACCGATATTTGATTCCTCCATTCTTATTGGTTGACCGACACCACTCTGTGAAAGAAGTTAGGCTGAGTGTTCTCCAAGGTTCCGTTCAGGAATCTGAAAATTCTCAAAATGAATCTTCATGCGACAGAGCATGGACTTCAGTCATTTCCTGATGATGCTTACTTGATTAGCGAAACGCGTTAAGTATTGAATGACTGTCATATTGAAACACGAAAACGACTACGACAATAACGATGGAACGATAACAAATAAACGCATGCAAAACGATTGAAACGCACGCAAAATGGTCGGAACGCACGCAAAATGGTCGAAAACGCACGCAAAATGGTCGAAGCCCACGTAAAAGGTCGAATACTTCACTTTCCCCATTTTCGAATATTACCTCCCCAATACGCAACTCCTCGACACCTTTGTTCCCATCTTCTCCTTCTCCTGATGATGCTAACTTGGTTAATAAACGATGATCGGTTAAATGCTATATTTTGAAACGCCCTGTCATATTTTCCTTGAATCTGATTCATTACTCATCATTATTACGTCGATTACGTCACATGTGTCTCTCACTCTTACACACACATACACACCTTTATATGAAATATTAATTCTTTCCCAAATCTAAGTCTATTTTCCTATCTCCTACAAGGAAATGATGATTGCAATTTCGTTAACATTCTACGGAAATCAAAAAATGCGGTCAAGTATATTGAATGAGACAATTTCAGTCCCGACGATACAATCGCTATGAATACCAACCATTGGCAATTACTTTCAATATCTTACGTTGGTGTCGAGGCTGAGAACAATGTCTACCAAGCCGACGTCCTGGGTTCAAATCTCATACAGATGAACTTCTGATTGGTCGACTAGGTAATGACGAAAAGTGGAAGAGTGGGCTCTGACAGTTCAAAGCCCCATTCACACAGAATGGACGTCTGGCAGAGATGACGCGCTGATCTTTGTCCCTTCTGTGTGAACGGGTCCTGAGATCCAAAAAACTACAGAATGAGCCTGCTCAAATTTGCACGTGTTTTTCCATAAGGAATGGCTTAGAACGCCTATAGCTATATTACTCATATCTATCAATTGCTTTAAAAAACATTGAATATCCAGTATTATTCGTTTCGCCTAAATATTCTTCTATATCCTTTGAAATGTTTGGTGAACTGTTCACTAGATTTTTAGCATGACATCTTCAAATTATTTGAACTTACATTTTTTGGATACACCTTTTGTGTACTTTTTTCCCTGAAAGAGTCGACCCTCAATTTTGGAACGGGCACACTTGCAGACCGGTTTTGGGCTCGTTAGCCACTCTTCAGTGCAAGATAGTGACCATCATCGACCTAAAGTCAATGATATTCCCTAATAGAAAATCGAGTATTTCATTCCTCGTCTCAAGTTGGTGCAAACATCAAAAATGTCACTCTATCTAGTGGACGAGGTACTAACCAACTGCATACTCGAAATTTGCCCGATTCTTCTGAATAAGGAGAAAAAAACTTTTTTATTTATTGAAGACAGGCAGTAAACAAATAGAAAGAAATGAACTTCAAATATTCAAGCCCATCTCGGATATACCTACACAGTAGGTTGAATGGACTGACGCCTATTAGAAAACAACTACTCCACTAACTAATACCACGAAAGGCGTTGGATTATATCCGACAGGCGTTAGTGCTTAAATTTTCACCATTGATTTTAGGTCGATAATGGTCATTATCCTGCACTGACGAGTAGCTAAGGAGCCCGAAACCGGTCTGCAAGTGTGCACATTCCAAAATTGAGGGTCGACTCTTTCAGTTGTATTGCATATGCAGGAAATTTTCTGTGAAGATTCTTGAACTGAAGCCTGTCGGATATAATCCAACGACGTTCGTGATATCAGCCAGTGGAGTAGTTGTTTTCTGATAGGCGTCAGTCCATTCAACCTACTGTGTAGGTATATCCAAAATGGGCTTGAACATTTAAAGTTCATTTCTTTAGATTTCTTAATTGCCTGTCTTCAAGCATAGCCCACTGACTAATAAGAAAATAGTTATGGATTCACATATGGATCAAAAGCACCTCCAGGTTCTGGTGCAGATGTTTTCAGTCGTAGACTCAGGACATAGGTATCAATCTGCCTTGGGACCTATGCGACTATATTTCAAGCGAAAATATATGCTGCTGAATTGTGTGAGGAGAAATTGGCAGAGTCCAACCTCATACACAAGTCAAAAAAAAAATCGTGGGTGCCAATGACAGGTTCTGTCGTTGGCATCACTTCAAGCTTCGCCATATATTGAACACCTGAATGGCAAGAAGACTCATGAATGGACTTATGACAAAGTCAATCAGGATTCGATCACTCAAAGTCATTCATTCACCTTTCGAAGCTTGATACCAAACATTTGTTGGACTACAATAGGGATGAACTACGATGTGCTGTCGTCTGCAAAGGAATATATTGCATTCTTGGTGTTTTCCAATAAGTCGTTGATGGACAATGAAAAGAGGATTGGAGACAATATGGATCCATGATTAACACCAGCGTTGATGGTAAAAGTATTCGAGAGACATCCATCGACGGCCACTTTCAGGAAACTTTCTTTCATGAAGCTGAAGAACCATACACAACAATGATCCGACAAGCCACAGCATTGAAGTTTGTCCAGCAATTGAAATTTCAATGTGAAAAGTGAGAAATATTTTATCGAACCGTTAAAAATAAGCTGACCCCATTGGTTACGTAGAGATAAGCAAAGATTTCATCTCCTAAATATCACAGACATTGACTCGTTTGAACATCTGATTTCAAGTCGGAAACCGGAGATTTATCGTGGCCTACAAGGCTAGTGTTTTTATACTCTGGTCTATCGTGGTCGTTTAATTGGTATGAAAATATTACGAATGGTGTATAACCATTTCAGGAACATACAGTGTGGTCCAACGAAAACTTAACACCTCGATTTTCCGGCGTTAACATGAAAATGTGGAAAATCGCTCGAACCCGTCAATTGCTGATTCGAGGGGGAACAACTTTTCCGCTGTTTTCATCCCCGTGACTTCAACCCCCTAACGGGGGTGAGCACAACCCCTTGATTTTGAATAGGGATGAGGGGTGTTGAGATACCTCATTTTGAAGATCTTATCGTGTACTATCTGCCCGTAAAATTTCACTTCAAAATATCCATCGATAATGAAATAACAGCGAAAATAGTGAAAGAGGCAATATGGAATTTATCTCGAGAATATTATTCGTATCCGACGCATTTCAAAGGTATTGAGTGGTTAATTTTTTGTCCAAAAAAGTAGACGGACCTTGTTTTTGTACCTTAGTCTATCGTGAATTGTTAAGAACGGTACAAGTGTGTACAAGCGATTGTAAATTTGTAGTGGAATTAAAATGGTGTATTCCGTAGAAGAAAGGGTGGAAATGATAAAATTATTTTTCCGAAATAACGACTCTGCGCGCACAACAGCGGCTTTATTTAACGAACGACATCCTGGAAAAAATGTATCCGCTGCTTACGTTGTGCAACTGGTTGCCAAATTTGACGCTACTGGGTCAGTTGGAAACAAAAAGAGGGTGCATGAAAGAGACGAAGCGAGGGACGTGGCTGTCTTAGGTCATATAGCAATGGATCCGACCGTTAGTACTAGGAAATTGTCCGAGGTATCTGGTGTTTCACGCACAACAATCATGAGAATCCTGAAACAACATAAATTCCATCCGTATAAGATACGATTGGTTCAGGAACTGAATGAGGATGATCCCGATCGCCGACTCCAGTTCTGTGAAGTGATCAGTGAAATAATTAACTGCAATCAAAACTACATGTTCGATATCTGTTTTTCGGACGAGTGTTCATTTTACCTTAACGGCATTGTAAACCGGCATAACTGTCGGTATTGGTCAGATGAAAATCCACGATTATTTCGTGAGGTGTATACACAGCGCCCCCAAAAATTAAATGTTTGGGCGGGTATTTATGGAAATCACATAATCGGCCTTTTTTTTCTACCCGGTAATCTCACAGGCCAACTTTATCTCGATCTATTGGAGAACGCTATTTATCCAGCCCTCGTGCAAGTATTGGAGAATGCAGAAGACCATCAAACGATCATTTTCCAACAAGATGGCGCACCACCTCACTTTGTTCAACCGGTGCGTCAGTTTTTAGATGACAATTTTCCTCACGCCTGGATTGGAAGAAGGGGACATATTGAGTGGCCACCCAGATCACCGGATCTGGCTCCACTGGACTTTTTTCTATGGGGTCACCTGAAATCCAAGATTTACGCTACCCAGCCTGAGTCACTGGATGATTTGCGAACTCGGATCATTAATGAATGCCGTCAAATTACACCAGACATCTTGAGTAATGTACGTGAACGTTTTCAGCAAAACTTATATTACTGCATGGAAGTGGATGGTGCCCATTTCGAACATTTAATAAAGTAATCACAAAAGTACGTACTCTTCCACTCTTTTACCTGTCATGTCGTTATCGATGGATATTTTGGAGCGAAATTTTACGGTCAGATAGTACACGATAAGATCTTCAAAATGAGGTATCTCAACACCCCTCATCCCTATTCAAAATCAAGGGGTTGTGCTCACCCCCGTTAGGGGGTTGAAGTCACGGGGATGAAAACAGTGGAACAGTTGTTCCCCCTCGAATCAGAAATTGACGGGTTCGAGCGATTTTCCACATTTTCATGTTAACGCCGGAAACTCGAGGTGTTAAGTTTTCGTTGGACCACACTGTATGTGGTATTGACAAATACCAAATACAAAAACTTGAGACAACGTGTTCATTTCTTTTTCAAAGCATTCAATTTCAAGTCCAATATTGAAGAGATGGAGAAAGTGCATGAAATTCAAAAAACCTGTAGAAAAATTGATTCGAAGTATTTCGAAGTCTGAATCTTACCCGTAATTTAACTACGAACACGTTATGTGAGAATAAGTGAGGACATTACTGTTGCATGTTATCCGTAATCACTTCGGCACTCCTAACCATCACAAGCCGAGTCATCAATTTTGGGTATTTAGTAATCGGATCAAAGGATTCTTACGTAACGTATAGAGGAAAGTTGGAACAAGTATATATGTATCACATATTTTTGCCAAGAGAAAGCGGTATTGTAACGAAAAGTGTTATGAACCGAAAAACCAGATATCAAAACTCGTCTATTGATTTGAAAACCTAAATGTGAGCCGGGAAAAACCATAAGGGTAAATTTGGATTAAAAAATTTTTTCGGTTCTCACAGGACTCCCCACGAAATCCAAAGAGTATTTGATACCTGAAACTGGAAATCGAGTTGTTTAAAGGAGTACCGGCGGCACGGTACTGAAGAATAACTACTATTCTGACGAGTTGTAAGGCCGAAATTCCAAAATTTTGAGTTTGAAGTCTCAATTTTGAAATGATCAGATTGAAGTTGAAAATTCGAGTTTGAATCCCTAATTCCTAGATTGTGGTCGTCATTTTGGAATTATTGTCAAAATTTTGAGTTTCAAAGTCGTATTTTTCAAAAAACCAGTAATAAAAATATTTGGCCCTCCTACGCTTCCTTACTTCATTCCTCATATAACCAATATTTCATAACATCGTCACATGTTCGTATTATGTTATGGTGTTTTTGGGAAAACAATTATTCAGATAGGATACATAAACCAAAAAAGACAAAAGTAATGAATTCTGATCTTAGTATGAAAAAAATCCTAGTTTATGATAACTTTACTGAGGTGGAATATGACATAAATTGCATTACAGTTGGTTCGTGAAAAAATAATGAAATTATATGAAGTGATACAAGCAAAATGAAATTAAAAATGATTCAATTGATTTGTTAATTAAAAAAATATATTGAAATTGACGAACTGGAAAATTGATTTTGGTTTAATTCAAATACTGTTATCCTGTCTTTTCATCCTTTTATATAATTATGGGAGATGTAATTTTCAATATTCTGTTGCATTCATCTGAGCACATGTTCCAACCTGATGCATCATTCAACGATATACTGGAGATGCCTGCTACGTGTGAACTAACTTCGAATAGCCCCTCACAATACTTATTAACCAACAAACGTAATTTCCAAAACGGTATGTAAATAGTTCGAAACCAGACTTTGGCCAACGATATCATTTCGGATCAAAATAAGCTAACATTTGTAATATCCATTCACGTGTATTGGCTTTACGAAGACGTCGTTTCTGTCATGGAGTGGACGGTCCACCATTTATATTCATGAGATATTTGGGCTTCAGATAGGTCTCTCGGCCCAGAGCTATCGGTTTCTATTCGAATACGGATTATATAGACCATAAGCAAACTACCGCTGTCAGTAGTTTTTATGCCAAGAAGATTTATACTATTATTGTTCAATAAGGGACCTGTTAATGTTTGAATTTCAATGGATACATTCAACACAATGGCGGAGGAGATTGGTGTCACATTGCCGTGAAAAGAAATGTTTCGGCTTTCTACTTTTATCCTTCTGTTGTTTCATGAATTTGCCATATCAATCTAGTTACTTTGAAAAACATATCCTTGGTGGTTATTATCTTGACATTCATCAATTGAATTATTCAATTCACATCAAAAATATATTGGGTTGTCTTAAGAATATTGTTCATGAGACAACTTCGAACCATAATATGTCAGTGAATACTAATTGGATTTATTCAAAATGAGCACTTTTTGAATCAGTGAATTATTGTTCGCGTTACTCATCGAAAACATTTCTGCTCAAGATTCCATGAAGTCGACCGAAGCCGTTTTTGTCACAGATCGACTAAGGTTTCACCAGTGAGAAAGTTATCGAACTTCGATGCTCAATTCGTTTTTTTTCGGACGGCGATTTGTGTAACGTGAGGACGAGCATTGTCATAAAACAGGATCGGATCTCTTCTGTTGACCAATGCCAGCTACTGCTGACGCAATTTTTGGTACAGTTCGTCGATTTTCTCATAATAGGACTCTGCACTGATGGTTTGGCTCGGTGGAGAAAGTTATAATAAATCATACCGGCCGCTGACCTCCATACAATAATCATGGTCTTTTTACTAATCATGGGCTCCTTTAAGTAGGTGTTTGTTTATGGGAAGTGTCTGGGAGGCACATCGGTGTGCAACCACTATCCTGAAGATCTCTTGTTGTCTCAAATGATTCACTTTTCTTCATCAGACGTGAAAATCCGATCATGAGAAATATCATTTTCTTTGCGCAAAGGCGAAAAAGAATATACTCCGCATGAGAGCTGACGCCCAGTTCTTCCGCCATCCCACGCTCCGTTCGTGATGAGTCAGTCTCCACCATAGTCCTCAAATCCTCATCCTGGTCGATAACTCCGAGGCTCATCTTGGAAGCTTAAATTTCCGAAACAAACTAAGGTCGAACAGTGCGTTCATTAACACTATCATTGTCAAACACCTTGTTAATTTTCGTTCAATTCAATTTGATTTCGATAAGAGAAATTGTCCGAAAATCGCTCAACAACATTATATAGTACTACGCTGAAACAAGGCAGAAAATCAAAATTTGGAGAAGAATGAATATCAATAATGTATGGAGTACAAAATTCCCTATCGATCAGTATTCACCACACAACAGCAAAAAAATATTCATTGAGATATGAAGCTACAAATACACATACATCAAAACGGAAAAAACAAACTTCTGAAACAACCTAATAACTAGAAACTACATGGTGGCTGTTCTTGCGAGTCACCGTCACCGTCTGAGTTAGTGATGAAACAAACATTATTCACACTGATATCAATAATCAAGAAAGAGTTGATGCCTAGTCATGATATGGAATAGATCTTCTATAGAATATAGCAGGATCAATTTGAACAAAACAACTGATACCATACAAGTATTTAGGACCATGATCATTAAAAAACTCAGTCAGTGACTACAAATATGCTAACACATCGCT
Source organism: Leptinotarsa decemlineata (assembly GCF_025532065.1). Classification (NCBI taxonomy): domain Eukaryota; kingdom Metazoa; phylum Arthropoda; class Insecta; order Coleoptera; family Chrysomelidae; genus Leptinotarsa; species Leptinotarsa decemlineata. The sequence continues at coordinate 286,922 of NW_027412615.1, forward strand.
TGTAACATTTGTGTCATTTAAATGTCATACAAACAATCAACCATTGTATTAATTTATAGTCACACAGTTGAATGTGTGTGTGCGCTGGTCAGGCCCTATCCCCCGAAGCCCCAATACATTCGGGAGGGCGCACCAGCATTATCACTCCCCACACCGTGGGGTGAGTGAACATTGAATCCGAAAATTATGTGCCCTGAGCAAGCGCAGCGAGCCAAGAATGGCAGCCTTCTGCCTCAGTGCGGCAAGCTGGTATGATTATAAGATTTGAGAGTAGAGAGGGCATCATTCCACCAAGGACTCCAATAATCAGAACAACCATCTTGACGGAGTGGTCTGGATAGAGTCTGCGGAGTTTGAAGAGAAAATCTCGATATTTCATCCGTTTTTCCTTCTCTTTTTGGACGATATTCGTCTCGCCAGGAGCTGAAAGCTCCATAACAATTATCGTCTTGCTCTGGTGGTCGAGAAGAACTACATCAGGCTTATTAGCTTGTATAAGCCTGAGGGTGAAGAACGAATAGTTCCAATAAATTCGGCACTTCCCGTTTCTCACAACGGATTTCATATCCCCCGGAGCGTAGGGCAACACCAGTCAATACCGTAAGAGTGCCGTAGATGGTAATAAAGCACTCTTAGGGCCACGTTATGTCGATGGATATAGGACGAGTCCGCATATGTTGGACATGCTGATAGCAAGTGCAATAGGGTCTCGGGCGCCTCGCAGCAGGCCCTGCACCTTGTATCAGGAACCTCTTTACCCATCACGCGACTGCGGTAGACTAAGGTGTTGAAGACACCATCCTGGCAAGCCATGATGAACCCCTCAGTTGTCGACTTTAGCCCACTCGACCTGAGGAAAGCGACAGTCAGGCGCTTTGATGAGCCAAGGTCTTCAATGTTATTGAAAAAGACCCCATGCATTGGCCTATCTTTGTGTTTCCGCAGAAGTGAGGTGATCTCTGCGGCTTTCATTTGAGCTTTTTGCTGAACGGGTTCCAACTCGGCGACAGAGTTGTGGTCACCTCGTTCAGTGTCGAAAACTAAACCGAGTACATCAGCTGCTCGGGCAGCTGTCCTGGAGAGAAATGATCCAATTCCTGCTCTCTCATGGTCACGAACCATGCAGAGAAGAGGATCCGAACTCCTGACGAATTTACCAGTACCATTCTTTCATGTAGACACTCCAAACTCAAAAGTCCACGGCCTCCCTGTTGTCGGGGGAAGTACAACCGTGAAACGGACGATTTGGGATGCAAACTCCTATAAAGATGCATAATTTTTCGGGTCTTTACGTCGAGTTGATAAAGCTCCTCTCGAGTCTATTTCACTACTCCAAACGAGTAGAGTAAGATTGGAACGGCAAGCATATTTGTTGCGGCAATTTTGTTCTTTCCCGACAGTTCCGATGTCCAGATCTGTCGAAGTTTGTGCTAATACTTGCCGCGGAGAAAGTTCTTCACTGCTGTTACCTCGTGTGAGTGGCGTTGTTTCATCTTGAAGTGAGTATACGTCTCTCCAGCATCCAAATGTTGTAGGATGCTTTCATCTACGAGCATCGTCCTTTTTTTGAGATGGACCATTGCACATTTGTCTATCCCGAATTTCATACCGATAGCATGCGTGCACTCTCACACCATCCTCAAGGACTGATGGGTATCCTTCTCTCCAGAGGCATGAAGTTTATATCCATGAATATTCATCCATATAAAACAAATGGGTGACCTTGTGCGTCCGGTTTCCGGGGGTGACAAAGTTATACCCTCGGGTATTTTTGAGCGCAAAGGATAATGGCAATAGTGAGATGCAGAATAGAAGGGGACTGAGGGATTCACCCTGAAATTCACCTCTTCTGAAAGTGACCCACCCTGTTTGGACGCTTGCTTGACCAGATGTTATGACAAAGCGAATTCGCCAAAGTGGTATCAGTTGTTCAATGCATCTCACTATTTTGTCGGGTACCGCAAGGCATCTGAGCAAATGCAAGATGAGCTCATGCGATATTGTATCAAATGCCTTACGGTAATCGATCCAGGCCATAGAGAGATTACGCTAATATTGTATCGAGTCATGCGTTACACATCTATCGATGAGCAGGTTCTCTTCACATCCAGCGACTACTCTCTTCGACCCTCTCTGTTCATATATCCGTTCGAACACTCGGTCAACTGCGGTGAGTATTCGTTTGTATAAGATGCTTGTAAACAACTCATAACACGAATTGAAGCATGTTGTCGGTCTGTAATTGTCAGGAATAGACAAATCTCCGCTTTTGGGGATGAGAACGGTCCGCCCCGTTGAAGTTGAGTTGAAAACTCTGGCTAACTTATTATTATTATTATACTTTCGTCCATATTTTGAATTCGAACGAAGCAAGAGAAATTCCAGTGATGATTGCTCTATTCGAGAACAGCATATTCGAGAAAGATCTTCAGGTGATACGAATAACAGTAGTTTCTTTGAAACTATTCAAAAATGAAATGTCCGATTATTTTCAAACTCATTCATTATGAACATTAAAAAAATCATTGACAAGAAATAAAAATTGGAAATTAAAAAAATCTAATCCAGGTTACTTCACGACGTTTCGATTGTTAGTATCCACAGTAGTACAATTACACGTTAAATGGTAAGACCTCGTTCTTTCTCAGCTCGCACAAGTTTCTCAACTTCTGAGAGTTGTCGTTCAATTTAAACAATCGTCTTCGGGTGATTTCATCAACATGTACCATGAAATAGCATATATAAATAACAGTGTTGAAATATTAGACCACACCAATGACTTACATGAAATAATATTTCTAGAACTAGCTAACATTTCGAAAGATCCACCCAATATGACATAATCTATCGATGCTGAAAATAGAATTTTCAATTCATCTTTCACAATTTGAAACAATCAATATGTTACCAATTTTCTCACAGGCATCAGTATTTCATTCTTTTTTATAAATACCATTGTTTCTTCATAACAATTTCTTCACTTTTTCAACAACAAACTTTAGAAGTAACTCCAATAATACACGTAGTCACTCTGAGAGAAGCTTCCATCTATTTAAGTTTCATGCCTCATTGACATAATTTTATATTTCGACAAAAAAAACTACTTGGATATATATCGAAGAGCTGGAGGAAAAGGATAGTGACGTTGTTTTATAGGGGGCGGAGGAGTATGAATCTCGTGCTCTACAACAGTTGTACAGCCCAAAGATTGACCCATTTTATGAAAAGTAGTTTTAATGAGCTCATTTAGTTCAGCCCTCTGTTCATCCATTCAGTTATCTATAGTTTATATAGTACTGATTTGAGAGGGTGTTGGGTCTTGGGTTGAGAAGGTCTTGTATGATACCGAAGCGTTGTCAAAAATCTTTTCCCAGAATTAAAACATTTGAAATCGATGGTATCAATAAGGCTTCAACAACATTCACACGATCATGAAGCTGAATAGGAATATTTATCGTACCTACTACATCACACTTCTCTCCATTTGCAACAGTGCAAAGGTTCGAACAAGTACCGCGTATAAAGGACAGACATTTCTCAAAAGGCTCCAACCTGGTCCACCTATCACTGTCTTCGAACAGCCACTGTCTAAAAGGCCGAGAAACTCTTTTCCAAATATATTCACTTTCAAGTACGGCCTCCTGTCGTCCTTTACATGAGCCAAAATATACATGAGTTAAATATCTATGACGAACCTAGTTCGACATTTTTTTGAAAATGTATGCAGCTTCTTGAGATAGTATTTTCCCGACCATAGTGAAACAAAATAGGTTTCTTGCCTTCTTGCATTTCCTGAACGTATGTCCAGATTCTTTACAGTTCCAACATATAGCAGGTATGACGTTACTAAGTGATCGTTCGTTCGTAAACAGTATCAGTTGTGAGTGGAGATTCAAAATTCCGTTTTTTAGACTCACGACGAAAAGCGTGAACAGGATTGTTTTGCGTATAATTACCAGCTGGTTTTTTGTACGCTCAGTAGGTATGTTTGATCCAAGTTTGTTGAAGAGATTTTCCATTGCCACTATGAAGTTCCCTGAGTTCTGTTTCTGATCTCTTCCTAGAGATCATACTCGTACTCATATGGTAAGAAATATTCCCTCAGCCCAGTAACTAACTGAGTCAAAGAGCTGCAACGTTGTGTTCGATACCACACTAACGCATTCTTGGTGTTCAGGAGCTGATCGAAGAAGCTGTTCTGGAGATACTCCGCGAGAAATTCGTATCTCTTCGATTATCTCTAGAATATTGGTGACACTAGAATCACAATCAAAAGTAATTCGCCATCGTGAAATATCGAAATGCTGTTGATAGCATTGGTTTCGAAAACTGACATCAGATTCATCCATCGACATTTTACGAATTCTATTCTGTATATCCTGAGTAGAATGCATTGTAGCTAATCTTTTCCTTGAATCTCGTAATCCTGCTTCGTATCTTGAAGCTGGAATGTCTCGAAGACCACGAGAGTAAGTCGGTTCCAAAGTTGTTCTCGAAACTCTTTCAGCATCCCGTTCTCCAGATGAGTAGCTTGAAACTGAACATTACTGGGCAGAAGTAAAATGCAATCATCCATTAGTGAACCCTCAACAAAGTTATCTTGATTTAAACGTGAGTCCTGAAATTTTTCTTGGTTTTCGTTATTTTTATGAGAGGTTAAATTATCATTTAATATGACTAGGGAATCCCTCAACTGTTTACATTTAGATATTGATTGAAGAAAGAAGAAAGTAGTAAAACAATTTGCGAATCTTTTATTAATGAAAGTTATGGGAAAGAGAGCGTCGGCAAATATAAAGATATACAGTTATTTTTTTGACAATAATACAAGGTAAAGAAAAATTGTAACGAAGATTGTCAGTTCTAACTTCCGTGACCAATCTACAAAATTTGATTTATTCACAAGGAAAAATAAATGATATTGACAGGAAGGATTTTGTCACAATGATTTCCTCGTTGTCTAATTCAACTGAGGCATTATCTACCCTCTAGTATGCATACCATCGGTTTACAGTTGTTTAAAGGTAGAAAAAGGTAGAAAAGGTTTTACAATTTCAATTACAACACACTAAACTAAGTAAAAGTACTTCATAGCTAGGTGAAGTAGGTAACGCCGTAGCGCTGACAGTTTTGATAGTGCTATTCCTGTGATGCCAATGCGTCCCGTTCAAACCCAAATGAACGATAAAAAGGAACAACATTACCTTCTTTGAGATATGAGGCTTACGATCATTCGCCCTTATGTCGCTACCAACAGTGGTGAGTCATCTAGCTGTCCAACAAGTGGAGATTTGCCAACCACTATTCTCAAAGTAGGGGAGATTTTGAGAGCGTTAGCAGTTAGCAACGAACAGGAAAATGGAAAATGAAGGCCTAAAAATTCATACATGTCTGAGCATAATTTCTTGCAAGCAAGTAGGTCGTATCAATAAAACACAAAATGTTTGTTCATACCTGTGTAGTCTTTGAGATGTCCGAGTTCTTCGAAAAGGTAAACTTCAATTTGAAAGTTTCGTTACCTACATAAATCCTACGGCAGTAGATAACTGATTATCTCCCTTGAGATACATCAAATTTTGATTCAGGAATACTTTGAAACCTTCTTTCAAATCCGCAAAATTGCGATGTTCTTCTCGTGTCTGGTCCAAAATCAAACTTTCTGAAGTTTCGAAATGTCGAATGGCATGAACTGTCATAAAAACAGATGAATTATTTTTGAAAAAGTCGATGCCTTATGAATAAACTTTGTAAATATGCCGTATCCAGCACCTTGTTTCATATTCCTGGCATACACACGGTCATGATAAATGAAATATTTTTGTTAGATCTTCAATAAACTATAAATTTTGTGAAATTTAATAGACCTTTCATCATTATAAAATCTACTGGGGGTTTACTAAAAACTGAGGTAGTGATTTTGAAACCGTAACATAGCCTAAGAATATAACGGAAGATTATTCTTACTTGAGTGTCGTTTTTGTGTATTTATATCTAAACACCTGCAGCATACAACTGGCCACATATATACTACAAAGAGAATACGTGAAATTTATTAATGAATCAAGAAGTTTTTGTATGAGGTTGGAGAGGAAAGTTCTCAGCTATAAAATCCATCTGAATCATAAATTGCTGACAATTTTAGACAGCAAGTTGACACTAGTGTGAAGTTACCCACAGCTTTTCATCCACAGTTTATGACGAGGGACAATCGAACAGGGTTTAGAATGAGATTTGCGAACAGTGTTGCAAATATCAAGGATTTTACCTGTATTTCGATGTTATCATTTTAAAAACACGATATATTATTGAAACATGTGGAAAAAATGAGTCAGCATTCTACATACACTCATTATATCAGCCAACTGTCCCTATACAAGCATTAATACAGAGAAAAATGTGAAATAAGAGTGTAATACTATTCAGGAGAAATTAATTTGTACCGAAACAGGTAGCGTATGAGAACTGGAAAATTAGTTTCTCGGTAAAAATGTTATGACTTGTACAAAGCATGTTATTTGAAATATCCTGCTTTGAACAATACCAAATGCCCAGGAAAGACACATCCACAAAATATCAAATTTCTCACTTCTCAAAATTAGTTTGTTAATGAAAACTTCAGAATATATTTTTCGAAAGTATAACTATCGACGTATTTGAACAGTTTCTCGTACCATACGTCCCTTCGTTGCGAAAAATAATAGTTCCGTATATTCGGAAATGAAATAATCGGAAGAGTCAAATTTTTCACTTATCAAAAATAGTTTGTTGATGAAAATTTCAGAATATATTCTCAAAAAGTATATCTATCGACGTTCTCTGACAGATTACCCAAAAAAGTCAAATTTCTCACTTATCAAAAATAGTTTGTTAATGAAAATTTCAGAATATATTCTTCGGAAGTATATCTATCAACGTGCTCAAACAGATTTCCGTATCATACGTTCTTTCGGTGCGAATAAAAAAAGTTACGTGTATTCGGAACTGAATTACTCAATAAAATCAAATTTCTGACTTATCAAAAATAGTTTGTTAATGAAAATTCTAGAATATATTCTTCAAGAGTATATCTGTCGGAGTGCTGGAACAGATTTGCGTACCATACGTTCCTTCTGTGCGAAAAAAAAGTTCCTTATATTCGAAACTGAATTAGTCAAAAAAGTCAAATTTCTCACTAATGAAAAATAGTTTGTCGATGAAATTTTCAGAATATATTATTCGAAAGTATATTTATCGATGTGCTCAAACAGATTTTCGTACGATACGTTTCTTCTGTGCGAAAAAAAGTTCCGTATATTCGGAACTGAATTACTCAAAAAAGTCAAATTTCACACTTATCAAAATAGTTTGTTGATAAAAATTCCAGAATATATTTTTCGGAAGTATATCTATCGACGTGCTCGAACAGATTTGCGTACCATCCGTTCCTTCGGACAGACAGAGAATTCGAATTATGCTTTCAACAGCTAATTATCACGAAGTCAAACTTCGTTATTATTCATTAAATGAATAATTGCTTTGAGATTATCCCTCCATTCATTATTCATCTAATCGAAGGTGGATTGATTCTCCTACGTAACATGGCTGGCGGAACTACAAATAGCCATGATGCTCGCAGGTGTGGCTCAGAAAGTTAGTAACACACCCTACTCAGAAGAAGCTAATGACTTTAATGCTCAATGCCAAAGACATAAAAACGACAGCAAAATTTTTGTTATAATTTCAGAGGCATATGGCTCATTTCATTAATTGAGAAACAGTTTTGTGGATGAAATTGAACATTTTCAAAAATCAATATGAAATTCTAAGGAGATTTCAATTGAGCTGAATTTTCTATTTAGCTCTTTATCAAAAGCAATAAAACCAGTAAAAATATATTCAAACACTTATTCAAAAGTCAACCATTCTTTGAAATGAGACATTCAGCATACTCAACTGATGTAAAATATTATCAAAAGTTACAGCTAACAAGTGGTGAAACGGCACAGCAAGTTGAACCAGTAATATCACATTCGAATACGAGACCATTTTGTTGTCTCTTCAACTTCACAACCATTGGTATCAACTGTAATCAACCATTTAGTCTGGGCCTTAAGTTTAGATTTATATTTAATGGACATACTTTCAGAAAAATTGAGTGGTTAGGCTCATTCGATCCGAAGTATTGTCTAGATCATTGTGAAAAAAAGTAAATAAGTTCATAAAAAATTCTAGAAGTTGTAAACAATGAAAGACCTCAAAAAACAGTGTTCAGTTTTGTTGTTTACAGTTCGTAAACTATAAATATTATCGAATTTAAAAAAAAAGATATTTGAAGTGGAGGACATTAAATAAAAAAGTTTCGACAGTATCTCTTTTATTTATAATTTTAATTCAACGCTGAAAATAGCTGTCCGCGCGCCATTTTTAGGTTGCGCGCACGGCCTCTAAGCGAGTGAGTAACTTGAAAATAATTTTTTCAAGGTACTTAAAGTGAATAAAAAAAAATTAATAAAATTATGATATAATCTAAGCCCCATAGAGAACTGATTTCTGTTGAAATTTTTCATTATAGTGAATTTTTCAATAATTTAGACAATTGTTAATTAACAAAATTTTCCAAAACTTTTTTATCGTTCAAAGTAAAATAAATATTTAAATAATCACCGTGAAATTTTTTCGCTTCGTGGATCCCTTCTTAGATATGTATCTATGTATACAATGTATGTATACAAAAAAAGATTGCATGATAAATGTTCTGAAAATTTCAATACTTTGGTAATGATAATTTTTTAAAGTGAACAAAAAAAAAGACACAATAATGTTGTAAAAAAATGTTTTCCTTCATTTATCATCATTTCATCGTTTTCATGTCAATAAAAGACATTTATAAACAAAAAAATAATTTTTTCATAATTTTTTTATGAACAAATGGACTATTTCAATATTTTAAATTTTTTTCACAACTCCGTAGAGAACTGTCAATTATTAAAAAAAATTCTCAATAATAACATTTCATTGTTAATTATCGTTTTTTTATATATCTACTGTTCAAATTATTAGTTGAAACATTTTTTCTTTCCTAAAATCATAATAAACAGTTCTCTACAAAATAACAAAAACAAATTCATCAACAATTCCATTTTTTAATTACTTAACAATTTGTTATAAGCAAATTCTCAACTTGGCTTTATTTTTTTCTTGAAAGTTATAAAAATTACAAAAACAACCACTAGCTTAAAAATACGGATATTTTTTTTCCATTATTCATTCAATTTTGAGAATATAGGTGCTGCAAAAGTTGCAGCTGATCCATTTGTTGACTATGATGCTTTTATAACTTATAAACTATTAGAGATACGACAATAAACATTCAGGTCATTTTTGAAAATAATTGAATTATCTTTCAAATATCATCTTGCATATATTTTTCATCTAATGTTAAATTGTTGTTTTAGGGATTTGTTTATAAAAATTAATGATATTCTCGGATTTTTTCAGGCTTACAGCTCAGTAAATAATGCGAATTCGGATATTGAACTTTAGAACACTTTTGCTATCGAGATGAATATGAAAATAATGACTCTGATGATAGAGATGAGGATTTCGAATACGGCATGGTAACTGATCAACAAAATAAAAAGAAGTCAGCTTATCAAAAACTTACTAAGGGAATCTTTGGAGCAGATTCAGACTCCGAATCTGAAGAAAACACGGAGCCAGATGAGACTGGGGTAAAAGAAGAAGAAATGGAAGAATCTAGAGATCAAAAAGAAGGAGATGAAGCAGAAGAGAAAGAAGAGAAAGAAGAGCAAAAAAATCGAAAACTTCCACTCTAAAAAACAAAGGAAAAGATAGAATTGATGAAATAAATTGACTGCTTTATTATTCTTGATATGATAATAACGAATATAATCGACGCTAATTGTAATATTACGATTGAAATTTTGTATTTGAAAGAAATGAACTGCTTTCAGTTATATAAATATCATATCTACTCAACAATAATATTCTAACCTCGTGTCCTTATATTTTTTGATGGAATTTCTGCATGTCCAAAGCATTTTTCAATTACAAACTAGAATACAGTGAAATAGTAGTAAACAATTGGGTGAAATATAATAATTCCCATAATTTAGCGAAATTCATTAATAGCTCATAAAAATTTAACTAATAAACAAATAACCAACCGCAACTGTAAGATAACACTGGTAAACACACAGTTTGCTGCCGGAAATTTTGTTACTGTTTCTAGGTAATTTGGGTCTGCTGAATCCAAAAATGCCACCAGATTTGCTCCATCCTGATACCTCTCTTCCATCGTTTTAATATTCTGGTGAAAGCGTTCCCCTTCTTCCTCATTAAAGTCACCAAGACTTTCTGGGAAACGGTCTAACTGGTTGTGGAGGTAATGAATTTTAGTACTCATAAAACAACCGTGTTTGTTGAAATTGTTGAGCATTTCTTACACTCAATTTCAGTCATCGATACTGCAAAATGCGAAACTTTCATAAGTTGTCGTATCTGAGGCCCATCAAATATTTCGGCTTTTAATTTTCTTCACTAAGTGCAGTGAATTTGCTGGACAAGTATTCAAAACATAAACGATTCTGGTCTAGGTTCTTTAAAAACTGTTTCATCAGCCCTAGTTTAATATGTAACTGAGGTAATATTATTTTCTCTCGGTTCATTAACTACGTTAGCTTCTCCTTGAACTAAAGCATCTCTAGAACGCCATTTTCTTCTACTCCAGTGTTGATCATTAGCCCTGCTATCCCAAAGACACAGAAAACAAGGATATTTTGTATAGTCACCTTGTTGTCCCAGGAGAAAGTTCACCATTTTAAAATCAATATAGATCGCCCACTGATGTTGGTCATACTTGATGTTTTTTAGCACCAGCGATATTGTTTTGTGAATTTCACTAGTTCGGACTTCCGTCTGTTATTTAAAGTGATTTGAAATCCCTGAAACAACTAGAAATAAAAGGAGAATTGAACATAAATAGCTGTAAATAACAATTATATTAAGCAAAAAAAAAACCTGAGATGAAATAAAAGTGAAATAAAATACAAGTAAAAATAAAACAACTGAACAAAAAGTAAAAATAAAGGAATACAGAATGAAAATAAAGATAAAAAAAAAAGTTAAGAGATTTCAAGCCAAGTTTGTTAACGACGTTTCGATTGTTAATATCCACAATCGTGAGGATACTAACAACGGTAATCACGATAATTATTTAAACTATGAATTATCTTGCAGTTGCAGTTATTTGTTTATTTGTGAATTTTTTTATGAGCTATTAATGAAATTCGCTAAATTTTGGGAATTATTATATTCCCTCCTAATTGCTTACTGCTATTACACTGTTTGTAATGGAAAAAATGCTTTGAACATGCAATAATTTCATTAAAAAATTCAAAGACACGAGTTTTGGAAAATATTGTTGAGTAGATATGATATTTATATAACTGAAAGCAATTTATTCCTTTCAAAAGCAAAATTTTAATCGTAATATTACAATTAGCGTCGATGATATTCGTTATTATTATATCAAGAATAATAAAGCAGTAAATTTATTTTATTGATTTCGTCTTTTCCTGTTTTTCAGGGAGGCCAGTTTTTGAAGTACTTGCAATATTTAGGTTTGAAAGTGAACGTGCTGTTCTTTTTCCTTTGTTACTCGGGGGGCTTTCGATTTTTTGCTCTTCCTTCTCTTCTGTTTCATCTTTTTCTTCTTGATCTCTAGATTCTTTCATTTCCCCTTCTTCTCATCTTCTCCAGTCTCATCTCGCTCCCTGTTTCCTTCAGATTCGGAGTCTGAATCTGCTCCGAAGTTTCCGTTAATAATTTTTTGATGAGCTGACTTCTTTTTATTTTGTTGCTCAGTGACCATGCCCTATTCGAAATCCTCATCACCATCATCAGAGTCATTATTTTCATTTTCATCTCGATAACAAACTTGCTCTGAAGTTCAATATCCGAATTCGCATTATTTACTGAGCTGTAAGTCTGAAAAGTTAAAAAAATCCAAGAAATCGGTAATTTTCATAAACAAATGCCTAAAACAACAGATTAACATTAACTAAAATATATATGCAAGATTACATTTGAAAGATAATCTAATCCTCAATCATCTACAAAAATGACATAAATGTTTATTGTCGTATCTCTAATAGTTTAATGAATAATGAATACCTGTCAATGTCAATGTCACTGTCAACATCTTTTTGTGATTCCTGTTGTAAATCTTTCAAGAATTCTTTTGGTTTGAAGATACATAATGGAAAAATTCATCAAAATTCAAGAAATAATACCAATATTCCTGTTACCAAAACCATCGATGTCTCAAATAACGAAAATGCTCGCATACCTTTCCACAAGAGTATGGCTGCTTTGAAACGTAATTCTATCATTTCTAAGAGGATACCGAAAGCTGTTAGATTTCTTTCTGCTTCTGTCCTCTCGAATACCATCGATGAATGTGTCAAATACAATTCCATCGAATCCTGGGAGAAACTTCTTTCATTTGGTTACAAAAACTTCAAAATTCCATATGATAATGGCAAACGCAAAATATCTCTAGCAAGTATTATTAAAAAAACTTGAATTAAACAACATTGGAACATGCTGAAATAAAATTTATCAAGAAATCTAAAAATCCGGAGTCTATACTAATCAAGATGGTGATCAATAAAGTATCAGATGGGGATCTTTCGGGAGCTGTGAAAATTTTATGTTCTGATGACAAACTGGCAAATTTTAGCACGGAAACCTTTCGTGAACTCCAGTCCAAGCATCCTCAGTCAAAAACTGGAATTTGTTACCAAACTAACTCCTTTTCAACTAGTCCTTTAGTAGTAAATGAGAATGAAGTTCGTCAAGCAATTATGTCTTTTCGTACTAGTTCCTCTGGAGGTTTGGATTCTTTGAGGTCATCTCATCTGCAGGACTTGATAAGTTATAGTGCTGGTTCTGCTGCATCGAAAATTTTATCATCGCTAACAGCCCTTTGTAATGTTTTGCTATCAGGTACTGTGAACGAAGAAATTTGTCCCATTTTATTTGGTGCTTTATTATGTGCTTTGAAAAAGAAAGATGGTGGAATTAGACCGATTGCCGTCGGCAATGTGTTTCGCCGTTTAGCTGCAAAACTGGCTTCATTCAAGCTGAAGGAAAAATTAGGAAATATTTTTCGTCCATTTCAATATGGTTTTGGATCTCCAAGTGGTTGTGAAGCCGTATCCCATGCTGCCCGAAGATATATTAAGATATATTAAGGAAGATATATTAAGGAGTCCAAGGAAGGAAAAGTTTTTCTTAAATTGGATTATAAGAATGCTTTCAATATGCTGAATCGGGACTTTATCTAGAAATCGGTTCAAAATAGTGTTCCAGAGTTATATCCTTTTGTATTCCAATGCTACTACCAGCCTTCAATACTGACATTTGATCAAAACACAATATCATCAGAGCGTGGAGTACAGCAAGGGGATCCATTAGCACCTGCTCTCTTTTGCCTGTCTATAGACAATATCATCAAAAATTTAAAAACAGAGTTCAATGCTTGGTATTTAGATGACGGTTCTCTGGGAGGAAATTGGGCTTGAACTAAACTTCCATAAATGTGAACTTCATTTTCTAAGTGAACCTGATTTAAATGTTTCGAGAAAATTCGATGACGTTGCTCCTGGTATCAAAATAATTAAGAGGAGTAGTTTGATTCTTCTTGGTTCCCCTCTCACAGAAGAATCATTCATCCCTTTTTTTGAGGAAAAATTACATAATTTCAGAATTATGTCTTCTCGTGTTCATACTCTTCCAAGACACGTAGCTTTCTATCTTCTCAAAAACTGTTTGACTATTCCAAAGCTCCTCCATCTCATGAGATGTTTTCCAACGTGGCATCACCAAACTTATCTGATTAAGTTTGATGAAGAAATTCGTAACACTCTTCGACTTTTATTGAATGATCAATTGGAAAGCAATGCATGGCATCAGGCTACTCTTTCTGTATCTTATGGAGGTTTAGGCATTCGTACAATCACTGATCTTTCATTACCTACCTTCCTCTCTTCGAGTTATAGTGTGATCAATATGATAGATTCAATTTTACCACCCTCTTTTCCATCGGATAACAATTTGAGCGAGGCCGAACAACTATGGATCTCACGAACTAATCTAGAAGTACCAAGAACCAGAAAAAATCTTCAACAAACCTGGGATATCCTCTTATAAAAAATGCCTTAAATAATTTGTTAGACTTGGCTAAATCTCCTATAGATAAGGCACGTATAAAAGCAGTGTCGTCAAAGTATGCAGGTGCTTGGTTGGATGCCTTACCAGTTTCATCCCTTGGTACATTATTAGACAATGAATCTTTTAGAGTTGCTGTAGGCCTTCGACTAGGTTCCAATATTTCTGTTCAACACAAATGCAAGTGTGGAGTGGAAGTAGACACCCGAGGATATCATGGATTGAGTTGTAGATATAGCGCCGGGCGCTTTTCCCGTCATCAAGCTGTAAATGATGTCATCAAACGTGCCTTAGGTTCGGCAAATATATCTTCCATCTTAGAACCCCCAGGCACTTGCAGCGATGATGGGAAACGACCAGATAGCATGACTCTTATTCCTTGGCGGAAAGGAAAACCGGTTGTCTGGGATTTCACATGCGTCGATACTTTGGCTCCTTGTCACGTTCCTTCGACTTCTGTATCCAGCGGTGCAGCAGCTCCATCAGCGAAATTGTCAAAAACACGGAAATACAATTATTTGGGAGATAATTTCATTTTTTATGCAATAGGAATTGAAACATTTGGTACCTTAGGCCCCCAAGCATTGGAGTTCATTCGTGAAATCGGCAATAGGATATCCAAAGAAACGAATGACCCAAGAGCTACCTCTTCCTTGATTCAAAAAATTAGCATTCTGATTCAAAGAGGAAATGCAGCTTCATGTTTAGGTACAATTCCTCAATCAAAAACCCTAAGTGAATTATCAATGTTTCCCATGAACAAAATGTATCGGCATGTACAGACAGTGCAAGAACTGGAAGTGTGCAGTTTGGTAAAAGACTCGCAGCAAAACCGTCAAGCTTTGACAGAAAAGGAAGTGGGAACTCTAAAAGAGGCTGAGTTTGGTCCTCTGGCTGAGCCCTCAAACGAACTAATATCTAATTCAGTTTTGAGCAGTTTTGCTTCAAATTCTTTATCCTACCAGTCCAATGAAGGGGTGAATCATCCTATCCGTGTTTACTCAGAAGAAGATAGTAGTTGCAACAATAGATCGGTGATACACTCTTCAATCAAAACTCTTGGGTTCAATGGTTTAAAAAATCTTGGAAACACCTGTTTCATGAACAGTATAATCCAATGTTTATCAAACACGGGATGGTTGCTGGAATACCTAAAAAAGGATGCATACATGGAAGATATCAATACTAGTATTTTTAGTATGAAAGGTGTTTTAATCAAATCGTTCGCGGAAGTTATCCTTTCCTTTTTTCTTAATAATCTTAGTTCTTTGAATTGATTTGTATTTCTAGTTGTGTCACAATATATAAATTGTTGAATGTTTAAAAGTTATAAAAGCATTAAAATCAACAAATGGATCAGCTGCTGCAACTTTTGCGGCACGTGTATTTTCAAAATATAATAAATATTAGTAAATTTTTTTTTGTAGTTTTATGCTCGTGTTTGATTTTGTAATTTTTATAACTTTCAAGAAAAAAATGAAGCAAAGTTGAGAATTTGTTTATGATAAATTGTTAAGTTATTAAAGAATGAAATTGGTAATACATTTTTTTGTTATTTTGAAAAGAAATTTTAATTATGATTTTAGAAAAGAAAAAAATGTCTTGCCTAATAAGTTGAACAATATATATATATATATATATATATATATATATATATATATATATATATATACACATCGGAAAAGTCTAGGGATATTTTTATAACATACTAAATAGCATAAAAATAAATGAATGAGGTCGTTTAATTTCGATTAAATTGGTACACTCAACCACCCTGTAGATTTCTATGGGTTGAACAAAGCCTGCAAAAACGGTAACTAATATCTTATCAAGTTTTTTACAAACTGTAGGTTTTCGGCTAAAATGAATAATCTGAAAGTTTCGAGTTTGTACATTCTATGCAGTTCTTGCTCAGCAATTGAACTGGAAATATTGTGCTTTAACATGGAACGCCATCAGTTACCATTGGCTGAGATAAATAGAGCTGTAGGGCTTCTTCAAGGTGGCATGCAACAAAATGATGTAGCTCTTCGTTTGGGGGTCTCCCAAAGTGTTATCAGTCGATTGTGGCGGCGTTTCCGTATATATATATATATATATATATATATATATATATATATATATATATATATATATATATATATATATAATATATATATATATATATATATATATATATATATATATATATATATATATATATATAATATATATATATATATATATATATATATATATATATATATATATATATATACCCGTTAAGGTATTGAATATGAAATCTGAAGTTTTCACGGATAGGAATATGCTGAACTGGTTTTTCCGGGTATTTTATCCGTGTATGTGATATTATCTCTAATTTCACCGACGTTTCGACAAAATCTCATTTGTCATTATCTAGGTGTGCTGTTACGTGTTCAGAAGTTTTTTGACCCTGCTCAACTCACTTCTTACTATACTGGTAAAATGGTATTCGTTACGTGTTCAGAGATAGAGTATCCATAAACTCTCTACTACCTACTACTTAAATGTTGTTGAGTTTTACCTGCGTTCTTCTTCTTCTTAGTTGAGGTATACGTTAAGGTATCGAATATATATATATATATATATATATATATATATATATATATTTATATATATATATATATATAATTGACAGTTCTCTATAAAGTTGTGAAAACATTTTTTTCAAAAATTTTAAATAGTGCATTTGTTAATAAAAACTGTATAAACAAATGGAGATAAAAATCATTTGTTTTAGTTTATGAATGTCTTTTATTTTTGTTTCATTTTGTTCACAACATTATCGTGTTTTTTCTTTTTTTGTTTATTTAAAAAAAATATTATAAACGAAGTATTGGAATTTTCAGAACTTTTATCATGCAATCTTCTTTTGAATGTATCTAAGAAGGGCTCCACGATGCGAAAAAATTTCACGATAATATTTTAAATATTTATTTTACTGTGAACGGTAAAGGAAGTTTTAGAAAATTTTATTAATCAACAATTGTCTAGATCAAGGGTCTCCAAACTTTGAAGCCTTCGGGCCATAATGATTTTTTCAGTTTGTTCCAAGGGCCAATTTCTGCCCTTAACTATATTTCTAGACTAGGATAGTCGCAAAGTGCGTGACCTAAGCAAACTTACGCTTTTTTGCATTCCAATTATTATTGTGTATTGTGACACTTAACGACATCTAGTGGCGAGTAGTGGTACTATGTACTATCTTTTTCAGCTACCAGCTAGGTGGCATTAGGCGTAATTAAATATTTGGAATTACCGCGTTGGTTCGAGAAAGTTCTGGTTCTAGCTAGTGTATTCCGATAACTTCGAGATGGCAGTAATAATTGCATATAAAAAGGCTAGCGGCGCAACTGCAAGTTAATCTGCGTAGGAAAGGTGAAGGAAGCGAAACTGTCTATAGTGAAATAAAGTAACACCCGTCAATAAAAGTATTTTGATTTGACTTATTGTTTTTATGTGTGATTTGTTAGTATGGAAAAGAAGCGAAAAATCGACAGTGAATGCAGAACGTCCCAAGAAAAATTGAACTTTCAGTATTTTGTGATTGAGTCCAGTAATAAGGCGCTATGTTCAATTTGTAAATAAACTATAGCTGTTCTCAAAGATTATAACATCAAAAGACACTATGAATCGAAACATCTTAAAAGTTACTCCAAGTATACAGGAAGTTTGCGGAAGAAAACATTTGAAGCGGACTCAAATCACAGCAATCTTTGTTTACCAAAGCGAATACTGAACAAGAGTCTGCAACTCGCGCCAGCTTTCGACAACTGGGGCAGATATTTTTAAGGAAGTTTAAAATGCCAATAATAAAAAGAACCTTCGATGGAGAAATTTGAAATCTATAACAACTGATGGAGGCAAAAATATGTATGGTAGAAATGAAGGAGTGGTTGCACTTGTGTCATAGGCTGTAGAAAATAATGGTGGTTCAAAACCATCAGTCTTACATTGTAACATTCATCAACATAGTCCTTGTGCGGAAGATGTTTGGATATGTATGAAGTTCTAAAACCGGTCATATCAGTTGTTAACTTCATCAGATCCACTGGGCTGAATCACCGACAATTCCGCGGGTCATTCAACAGATTGGAGAAAATGATTTACCATATCATACTGCCGTACGCTGGCTTAGTTGCGGAAAAGTCCTTAAGCGCTTTTTTGAACTTCGAGCAGAGATCGATATATTTTTAAATGAGAAGCAGCGCCCTTTTGCCGATTTAGAAAATAGTGAATGGACGTGGAAGTTAGCCTTCTATGTCGATTTGACAAATCATATGAACGAACTAAATTTGAGATTGCATGGAGAAAATCAGCTTCTCCCTGATTTATACACCAATATCAAATCCTTCAGGCAGAAAATAATACTATTTCAATCGCAATTACGTAAAAAATGTTTCACACATTTTGAAACATGTGAAATATTTAGCCACACTACAGAGACTGAATTTCCCATCAATTTTGCAATCGAAACTGAGTGCTTTGAAGATGAATTTTGAAACTCATTTTTCAGATTTTTGATGTCATTGCGAATGAAATTAAGCTTTTTCAAAATCCTTTCACTTCTGACATTGAAACCCTGGCTCCGGAAGTCCAAATGGAAATTATTGATTTACGGTGCAGCGATATGCTCAAGAACAAATATCAAAATTCATCTTTGTTGGAATTTTATAAGAATCTTCCACTGGAACAATTTGATAATTTGCATAAATTTGCTCGTGGGTTGTTTTCTATTATTGGTACTACTTACTTGTGTGAGAAAACGTTTTTCAAGATGAAGTACACAAAGAATGTTCACAGATCACAATCAACCGATGAGCATATTGATCTCTTTTGAATTGGTACAAGTAAAATTGATCCACAACTACAAAGTATTGTCGGTGGAAAATCACAATTACATAAATCTCATTAGTGTTTTTGCTTTACTGTGATTCATTTCAATTATTTGTTAGTTATTAATATGCTTAAACTCAAATACTTGAGTTAAGTTTTCTTTGTCATCATTTCTGTCGTTAAGTTTTACCTTGCAAGTGAATAAAACCGAGTAATTATCATTCTGTGTTTTCTTCTTCAACTTATCACAGCAATAGTAACAACAATTAGGTAATCATTGGCTGTCGCGGGCCAGATTGATGACAGTAAATCATTGGCTGTCGCGGGCCGGATTGATGACACTGGCGGGCCGGATTTCGCCCGCAGGCCGTAGTTTGGAGACCCCTGGTCTAGATTATCGAAAAATCAACTTCAATGAAAAATTCCAACAAGTATCAGTTCTTTATGGTGTTTAGATTATATCATGATTCTTTTAAATTTTTCTATTCACTTCAAGTACCTTAAAAAAATATTTTCTCATACTTTCCCACTATCGACTACTCACCCAAAATCAGCTCTTTCGGATAACGTAGTGGCGTGCGGAAATGTCTGTTTCCGTATTAGTTAGGATAATAATAACACAATAACTAATAGTGCCTTTCCATTGTCTTCATATGAAATGATTTGAAATACCTGAAAAAACTAATGAAAAATATTAAAAATGAATACCTGAAAAATAACAAATATACCGAGCAAAAAAAACCTGGAATGAAATGATAGTGAAATAAAAAAAAAGTAAAAATAGAATAATTGAACAAAAGAACCAACTCCCGCTAAACGGTCTTCACCCACTAAACCAGTGAAGCGGAAAAAGGAAAGCTGAGATGGGTGGAAGTATTCGAATAACCCTCAAATAGTCATCTTTTGGAGGAATCAGTCCAGTCATCACCGGAAGACGATTGTGGATACAAGTAAGAAAGGAAATTGAAATAATGATAAATCATGAAATAATAGAGAGGAGTACCACTAATTACATCAATCCTATTGTAGTTGTAGTTGAAAGAAATGGTGATCTAAGGCTATGTTTGGATGCCAGAGAATTAAATAAAATTACTGTTCCTCAATATGAAGCACCTTTGAATATTGAAACTATTTTTGGCAAAATCACCAATACTAAATGTTTTTCTAAAATAGATTTGAAGCATAGTTTCTGGTTGATACCTTTACATGAAGATTCTAGAAAGTTCACAGGTTTTTCTATAGAAGGGGTAATTTATAGATTTTGTGTAGTTCCATATGGATTGCAATCAGCTTGTCCAGCACTCGAAAGAGCATTGCATAAAATTTTTGACAAATATGAATATTTTGTTTTGCATTATATAGATGATATTCGAATTTATTCCAAAGATGAAAATACACATAAGGAACACTTAGCCAAAGTTTTGCAATTGTTAGATGAGGCAGGATTAAAAATCAATTTAGAAAAATGTCAATTCTTTCAAAAGGAAGTTAACTATTCAGGTTATAAATTGAATGATAAAGGGCTGGAAATGGATCCAGGAAGAATAAAAATTATTCAAGAATATCCTAGACCTAATAATTTGAAGACTTTGGGAGGATTTTTGGGGATTATCAATTATTTCAAAAGACTTATATCAGACCTTAGTAAGAGAGAGTTACCTTTGTTTGAGTTATTGAAGAAAAATGTGAGATGGAAATGGGGAGATGAACAAGAGCAAGCTTTAACAGAATTAAAACAAATTTTCCTAAATGAACTTAAAGTTTATCATCCAGACTATACTGTGCCATTTATTTTAAGAACTGATGCTTCTATGTACAGATTTGCTGGAATGCTAGTTCAGAATCAAGGGGGAAAGGAAGTTCCAATATCCTTTATTTCTAGAATCACCTAGAAATATGAACACAATTACAGTGTCACTGAATTGGAACTAGCAAGCCTAATATTCTGTATGAAATGAATTGAGATTTTTCTCACTTGGAGAAAAGTTCTTCATTGAAACTGACCATGAGGCATTGCTTTCTATTGTAAACTGTAAAATGGGCTAGTAAAAGAATCCAAAGATGGGCATTGCTCTTACAAGAATATAAATTTGAAATAAGACATATACCAGGACGACAAAACATAGTTACAGACACAATAACTAGAATGGAAACTAACAAGACTAACAATACTAGATAAATTAAAATAGGGGTGAATGTATTTAGGAACAAGACGGGAATTCACTCACTACAAACAATAATACAAGACCAAAGAACACTCACTGACAAAGAAAAGAAGGAAACAATAGACAAAGATGGGATTATTATTGAAGTATTTGATGGGGAAGAATTCTATATGATAACAAAAGGACTCACACAGAAAATTATTGACGAAATACATCAAAAATACGCACACATGGGAATTAGAAAAGCATGGATGACATTTAGGGAAAACTACATCAGCAGAAAAGACATAGAAACGATAAAATACATCATAAACAAATGCAGACTACGTCAACTAGGGAAAAACAAAAACATGACTAACAAGAACCAACCTAGGAGTATTATAACACACAGACCACTACAAATAATTTCTATGGACTTTATCAGAAATTTAATAAACACAGACAACAACAACAAACACATATTCATAATTACAAACCATTTTTCCAAATTTGTAAAATTATACGCAACGACAAAGAAAAATTTCAAAATAGTAAGACAAAATTTAACTGACTACATACTCGAATTTGGGAAACCACAACAAATTATTCTAGACAATGCCACTTATTTCAAGAATGACAAAATGAAAAGATTTGCTCTGAGGTCAGATATCAAACTGAACTTTACAAGTATTAGGCATCCAGCTTCAAACCCTACAGAAAGGTACATAACGGAAGTTATAAAATATTTAAGAATTGTTTCACAAGAAAACCACAGGAAATGGGATGAAAAGTTGCATTCAGTGGAGAACTATCTTGAAGAAGTGCCAAATACAGTTACAGAGGAGTGTCCAAAATACATTATGACTGGAAGAATGCCTGAGAGAGAATGAATTAAGGATGAAAGAGATTTGAAAGAGATTATGATGAGAGTGAATGAGAGGGAACAGAGAAATGCCAATATATATTTGAGCAGAGAGAATAAGCCAAGGAATAAAAGGGTAAAATTTGAAAACGGAGAATTAGTGATAATCAAATTATTAAAAGTGCCGAATGAAAGGAGAGGTATATGTGCGAAATTACAACTACCATTCGAAGGTCCTTACGAAATTGCTAATGAAAATCCAAAAAATAGTTATGAGTTGAGAAATCCTGTAGATGGAAGTTTAAGGGGAATTTTCAATATAGAAAATATATATAAATTCCAAACATAACTCAAGAATAATTTTAATTATACCTATTATGATTATTCAATTAATGTACAGTTTAGGAAAGAATCTAACTTTTGCAGAACCAGCTCCTGAAAAAAAAATTATATCACTGTAGAAATTGTAAATATTGTGAATATGAATTTTAGATTTGAATTTTGTTATTGACATACCAAAATCTCAAATAGAAAATTTGGGGAATTTGTTATGTAATTAATTATAGGGAATAATTTTATAGGAAATATCATTATTATTATCATCAGAAAAGGCTAAATATTTTACCTGAACTCTATAGTACCCTATAGTCAACAGCGTATACATACGTATACATACGCTGTTGACTCCGTGCGTATGTGTTGTTTCCTGCTTTCGGCAAACAAGTGTTGCCCATCTTTACACTTGGCTGCACCGCGCTGATGAGGCCAATAGCCAGAAAAACGTGTCCGCGGTTTGCCCCTATTTTTTGAGTGTTGTGTCCACGAATTATTTCATTCTTGATTTGTATCATACACACTCGATAAAATCTCTATCTATATATATATATATATATATATATATATATATATATATATATATATATATATATATATACATATATATTGTTATAATAGTTTATATTTATATTTTAGTTTTTTGAAAGGATAAGTAGAGATTGTAGATGCCTGTTGATATAGATGATGGCTAAATTACTTACTCATGTTACCCTTTTGTATAAAAAATTTAGTTTGTTTCAGCAGCTCAGCTCAGTCGTTGCCAAAGAGACATGCAGTCTCTTTTCTTAGGTTGGGTTCCAGGAAAGGGTTCGCCAAATATTTTGTTTGTTATATTGATACAAATAAATGAAGGTTCAAATATTCAAACGCTCAAAATATGTTTTTATTTCATCAAATTTCAAAAGACACGCAGTAAATTGTGATATTCCCAAATGTGGTTCTTATATTTACCTACTCTGCGCTAGATAACTTATGTATTGACTTGCTGATATCAGGTTTAACTGAATGCTAATAACCAAAGAATTTTAAGTTCCGAGTCAAGCTATAAATGGAACGCACTCTATCAGAATATTCAACAAACTTGAGAGCGTTCTGCTCGGGATAGATTTCTGAACGTACTGTTGTAGAATTATGAGTTATTCTTTGTTTATGTGGAAAATTTTTCAGAAAATTATGAAATTTCACAAACATAATTACAAGTAGCAGTCAATAACGAATATAGATGACATGAAAGTTCGGAAGAAGGGCGTAAAAAAGTCTCTAGGAAATTGGTGCGAGGAAATGAAAGTTTATTTGGTTTGCACGATTTTAAATGTTCGAAGAAAACTGTTGTAATAGTTCAGGCTTCAAATAAATACTTCGAAAATTCAAGGAAGTTCTTCACGAACGATGATATGGAATAAATACCTTGGCAAAATGCAGGTCACGATGTGGTCTGGAGTGGTGAAGTTTTTCAACCAGGATTTTCTTCTCTGGATCTGCTCATCAGGTGAAAATTTTGCTACCCTGCTATAGTAAACCTTTCTTGAGAGGATATAACTTGGATTTTGCTTAGTTTTTGTAGTTTTTCTTTACATTTCGATGATTTTATAAATGCCGGTACAAAATACTCAATTCACCAAAATCTTGCCAAAAAACAATCTCCTCAATACACAACTACCGTTGCTAAGTCGTCATACGCGTCCTTTCCACGGCACTCGCGAATTTTATTCCACTTTTTCCACGCACTTTAGTTTCTATGGGCTTAGACTATTCTTATTCACTAATTTGTACAGAAAATTCTTATGACTAATTTCTAATCCAGGTTATGTAGCAAATATCACAATTTGAACTTGCTTTTCAAAAAATTTGTGATTTATTCTATCTTTTGGGCTCTGTCAAAAATTATGCAATGTTTATTTTTCTATAAGAATTGCCATATTGACGAATTCTGACACTTTTGCATAGAATTTAGATGAGATTTTCAAATACCTACCTGAGTTCTTTCATAATAATTTTTTCTGCAAATTATTGGTTCTGCCTAATCTGTGGACTTTACTTTTGCTATATAATCAAAAATATTATTGTTTTTCCAGATAAATTTGGCTGATAGCTGTTGGTTTATTTTAATGCGAAAGAAGGTTGCGAAATGAACTAAACTTGCTTCGGAAACTATGTTTTTTAGTACTGTGTGATGGTTCTTTGGGTTTGTATGGCTGTCTGTATGGCTTTTTTTCCAGGAGCTGGTTCTGCAAAAGTTAGATTCTTTCCTAAACTGTACATTAATTGAATAATCATAATAGGTATAATTCAAATTATTCTTGAGTTATGTTTGGAATTTATATATACTTTCTATATTGAAAATTCCCCTTAAACTTCCATCTACAGGATTTCTCAACTCATAACTATTTTTTGGATTTTCATCAGCAATTTCGTAAGGACCTTCGAATGGTAGTTGTAATTTCGCACATATACCTCTCCTTTCATTCGGCACTTTTAATAATTTGATTATCACTAATTCTCCCTTTTCAAATTTCACCCTTTTATTCCTTGGCTTATTCTCTTTGCTCAAATATTTACTTGAATATTTTATAATTTCCCTTATGTACCTTTCTGTAGGGTTTGAAGCTGGATGGTTCTTTAACGCCGCACCGACATGGCCAAATGACAGATAGCAAATATTCTGTCGAAAGTAAAATATTGAATTGCAAATATTTAAAAAATCATTGATTTTAAAAAAGGTATTCTTTCACGAAGTTACCCGTATTTTTTATGCTGAATACGATTAAAGAATGAAAAGGGAAGGATTCCATTTGAAAAACTCAATTCAGACGGTTCAATTAATTTCATTTGTATTATTCTTGTTTGATACCCTATATTATGCTGAATACAATTGAAGCATGAAAAGGGAGGTTTCCATTTGAAAAAGTCACTTCAAACGGTTCAATTCATTTCATTTATATTCTTCTTTTTTGACTCCCCTTTATTGATAATTATCAAAATTCAATATAAATTCCATTTAATTGGGTTTTTCCTCACAAGGAACCTGACCAAATCAATATCACTCGATAATTTTTGTCTTGACAGTCATTTTTCAGAATACTATTTTTAGGAAAGATCAATTTTTGGAAAGGAAGGGATTCAGCTTTCTACTTCCTCATATTCAAAGAAAAGACGAAAGCAATAGATTTCAAAAAAGTTAACTCTATTCAAAAACGTTTATGAAGATGGGGAAGTAAAATGCCGAAACCTTTCTTTCTCAAAATAAACAAAGGTTTCATTCCGAAATTGACAAGTTCGGATTAAGGATAATGATGTTCCATGTGAGTGTAATTTTCATACATCTTTCATATATTATATTATCAATGATATGTGTCCATATTCTATAACGAAAGTTCGGGAGAAATTGAACGTGATTATCGTATAGTTGAATATTCATATGAAAATAGTTATTTCGGGAGGGCTTCTCCTATCAGTTCATATCTGGAAGTAACTTCAAAGCATAATACACATGTATTCGTAGAGAATCAAGTTCAGTCTTTCATCCTTTGGAAGTTTTCCAGAATTTTTCAAATGGAAATGGTGGAGCAGGAAGACAAAGATATCTTTTTCCAAAAACTAATCTCTCCTACAAATACACCCTTCTCAATTTAGGATCTGGTGTTGAGGTTATTTTATATTTTACCGGCTTTAGTTTGCATTTGCCACAAATTTTGGTGTAGAATGTGGGATAGACATATGCATCTCAAGATATAACATACGGGGTACCTAATACATTCTCTAAGTATCAGGAATCGTCTTCATCAAGTGATACTCACAAGGTGACTACCATCCAATTCTATCCTTGATGACGGCTACATTCTCGACGTCTTGGTTCTATTCCTAACAATGTATTACGTGAAGTACAATCAGCAACGATTTCTTCATTGAATCGGTGTTGTGATAAATTTTTTCCAACGATATTTCCTGCAACTGAAAATTGCATGCATAATCTGAAGGACGATTTGAAATACACACATTGTTCTTTCCTTTCAATGTTTCATTTCAAAATTTTTGTTACTTTTGAAGTTTTTTATTGCATTTATCAAAATTTTCAGTAGTCCATCATCTGTAAAAGTTTTTTCTGGACAAGAACTACTCGAGTTTGAGAAACAATTGTCATTTCACAAGATTGTTTCAGTTGTTGGAATATAAAAATGATGAACTTTTTAAATTTTTTGAGATCCCTCTTACAAATATCATACTGATAAATCTACTTCAGGAGTCTAGTGCACTCAATGTCTTCAAATAATAACGTGTCGATGGACGATTTGAACTTTTCCTAATGCATGTCTGAAGTTTAGCGATACGATTCAGTTTCATGCTCTTCCACAATTGAATATCCCATCCTAATTCGTCTCCCGAAATAAATCACTAGAATTATTGCCGTTTCCTCGAGATAACACAATATCCTTGTGAAATGTAGCAACGGTAATGAAATATTGTAATATAATATCGGTGGGATGTTTCAGTAAGGAACTGTGACCCCACAGTGAACAAGGAAGTTAGTTATTCCTATCTTAGTGTTCTGGATCCTGGGAGCTCTATTCCATTCACTATTACCTAAAATCGTTTTCAACACAAGTTCTCTGTTCGATAGGTTTGAGGTCAAATATGAAAATCATGTGGTTACAGAAATTCGATGGGATACACTTGAAAACTAAAATGTACTGCAAAACATAATGAAATGTAGAATACGATGAAGAACTATGGATGTAGACGAAGTAGATATTCAAAATGTTCATCTTGGAAACATCCTAATCTGAAATAAAACTGTCTTCTAACATTATTCAATAGATCAGGCGTGACTAACCTAATCACAAGCGTTATCCGTTCTTTTAATTGATTTAAATCTGAAAATTCAGTTTCGTTCACATTGCCCTTTACACATCCTCATAAAAAGAAATTTAACTTGGTACATTAACTTGGTAATGTGGTGGTGCTCCATTCTGCTGAAACCATATCTTATTCACTGGAACTTGAGGGTATGAGGGAAAAAAGATCAATGATATGGTTTCCTACAATCCCTGTTGTTCCATTCAACAGTCCTTGTAGGATCTACCATTTTCGAGATAGCAATAGTGATATCAGCTAAAAAATACGGCCTGTATATATGTATATATATATATATATATATATATATAAAATCGGGAAAGGGTAATGCAGTCAAGCTGCTGGAAAATAATTTCATGAAAAGATAAATAGATAAGTACTATTCGGATCATTCCCATATTGATTCGGGTTTGAAGGCCGTCGTGATTTGGAGCTTCAACCTGATGTTTCGCCAGTAAGAGCGAATGGCTTCTTCAGAGGTTTATTCTTTTCGATGATTTACCGACGGCCTTCAAAATCAGTTAATTGTTAATTTTTTTTGTTCATTATAACGAATGATTTAGTTTATTTATTATCGAATCTTCACGTTGTGAGATTATATATATATATATATATATATATATATATATATATATATATATATATATATATATGAAATCTGAAGTTTTCACGGATAGGAATATGCTGAACTGGTTTTTCCGGGTATTTTATCCGTGTATGTGATATTATCTCTAATTTCACCGACGTTTCGACAAAATCTCATTTGTCATTATCAAGGTGTGCTGTTACGTGTTCAGAAATTTGTTGACCTTGCTCAACTCACTTCTTACTATAATGGTAAAATGGTATTCGTTATGTGTTCAGAAATAGAATGGTCCATAAACCCTCTACTACCTACTATTTAAACGTTGTTGAGTTTTACCTGCGTTCTTCTTCTTCTTAGTTGACCTCATCTCCCGTTAAGGTATTGAATATGAAATCTGAAGTTTTCACGGATAGGAATATGCTGAACTGGTTTTTCCGGGTATTTTATCCGTGTATGTGATATTATCTCTAATTTCACCGACGTTTCGACAAAATCTCATTTGTCATTATCAAGGTGTGCTGTTACGTGTTCAGAAATTTGTTGACCTTGCTCAACTCACTTCTTACTATAATGGTAAAATGGTATCCGTTATGTGTTCAGAAATAGAATGGTCCATAAACCCTCTACTACCTACTATTTAAACGTTGTTGAGTTTTACCTGCGTTCTTCTTCTTCTTAGTTGACCTCATCTCCCCGTTAAGGTATTGAATATGAAATCTGAAGTTTTCACGGATAAGAATATGCTGAACTGGTTTTTCCGGGTATTTTATCCGTGTATGTGATATTATCTCTAATTTCACCGACGTTTCGACAAAATCTCATTTGTCATTATCAAGGTGTGCTGTTACGTGTTCAGAAATTTGTTGACCTTGCTCAACTCACTTCTTACTATAATGGTAAAATGGTATTCGTTATGTGTTCAGAAATAGAATGGTCCATAAACCCTCTACTACCTACTATTTAAACGTTGTTGAGTTTTACCTGCGTTCTTCTTCTTCTTAGTTGACCTCATCTCCCCGTTAAGGTATTGAATATGAAATCTGAAGTTTTCACGGATAGGAATATGCTGAACTGGTTTTTCCGGGTATTTTATCCGTGTATGTGATATTATCTCTAATTTCACCGACGTTTCGACAAAATCTCATTTGTCATTATCAAGGTGTGCTGTTACGTGTTCAGAAATTTGTTGACCTTGCTCAACTCACTTCTTACTATAATGGTAAAATGGTATTCGTTATGTGTTCAGAAATAGAATGGTCCATAAACCCTCTACTACCTACTATTTAAACGTTGTTGAGTTTTACCTGCGTTCTTCTTCTTCTTAGTTGACCTCATCTCCCCGTTAAGGTATTGAATATGAAATCTGAAGTTTTCACGGATAGGAATATGCTGAACTGGTTTTTCCGGGTATTTTATCCGTGTATGTGATATTATCTCTAATTTCACCGACGTTTCGACAAAATCTCATTTGTCATTATCAAGGTGTGCTGTTACGTGTTCAGAAATTTGTTGACCTTGCTCAACTCACTTCTTACTATAATGGTAAAATGGTATTCGTTATGTGTTCAGAAATAGAATGGTCCATAAACCCTCTACTACCTACTATTTAAACGTTGTTGAGTTTTACCTGCGTTCTTCTTCTTCTTAGTTGACCTCATCTCCCCGTTAAGGTATTGAATATGAAATCTGAAGTTTTCACGGATAGGAATATGCTGAACTGGTTTTTTCGGGTATTTTATCCGTGTATGTGATATTATCTCTAATTTCACCGACGTTTCGACAAAATCTCATTTGTCATTATCAAGGTGTGCTGTTACGTGTTCAGAAATTTGTTGACCTTGCTCAACTCACTTCTTACTATAATGGTAAAATGGTATTCGTTATGTGTTCAGAAATAGAATGGTCCATAAACCCTCTACTACCTACTATTTAAACGTTGTTGAGTTTTACCTGCGTTCTTCTTCTTCTTAGTTGACCTCATCTCCCCGTTAAGATATTGAATATGAAATCTGAAGTTTTCACGGATAGGAATATGCTGAACTGGTTTTTCCGGGTATTTTATCCGTGTATGTGATATTATCTCTAATTTCACCGACGTTTCGACAAAATCTCATTTGTCATTATCAAGGTGTGCTGTTACGTGTTCAGAAATTTGTTGACCTTGCTCAACTCACTTCTTACTATAATGGTAAAATGGTATTCGTTATGTGTTCAGAAATAGAATGGTCCATAAACCCTCTACTACCTACTATTTAAACGTTGTTGAGTTTTACCTGCGTTCTTCTTCTTCTTAGTTGACCTCATCTCCCCGTTAAGGTATTGAATATGAAATCTGAAGTTTTCACGGATAGGAATATGCTGAACTGGTTTTTCCGGGTATTTTATCCGTGTATGTGATATTATCTCTAATTTCACCGACGTTTCGACAAAATCTCATTTGTCATTATCAAGGTGTGCTGTTACGTGTTCAGAAATTTGTTGACCTTGCTCAACTTACTTCTTACTATAATGGTAAAATGGTATTCGTTATGTGTTCAGAAATAGAATGGTCCATAAACCCTCTACTACCTACTATTTAAACGTTGTTGAGTTTTACCTGCGTTCTTCTTCTTCTTAGTTGACCTCATCTCCCCGTTAAGGTATTGAATATGAAATCTGAAGTTTTCACGGATAGGAATATGCTGAACTGGTTTTTCCGGGTAATTTATCCGTGTATGTGATATTATCTCTAATTTCACCGACGTTTCGACAAAATCTCATTTGTCATTATCAAGGTGTGCTGTTACGTGTTCAGAAATTTGTTGACCTTGCTCAACTCACTTCTTACTATAATGGTAAAATGGTATTCGTTATGTGTTCAGAAATAGAATGGTCCATAAACCCTCTACTACCTACTATTTAAACGTTGTTGAGTTTTACCTGCGTTCTTCTTCTTCTTAGTTGACCTCATCTCCCCGTTAAGGTATTGAATATGAAATCTGAAGTTTTCACGGATAGGAATATGCTGAACTGGTTTTTCCGGGTAATTTATCCGTGTATGTGATATTATCTCTAATTTCACCGACGTTTCGACAAAATCTCATTTGTCATTATCAAGGTGTGCTGTTACGTGTTCAGAAATTTGTTGACCCTGCTCAACTCACTTCTTACTATAATGGTAAAATGGTATTCGTTATGTGTTCAGAAATAGAATGGTCCATAAACCCTCTACTACCTACTATTTAAACGTTGTTGAGTTTTACCTGCGTTCTTCTTCTTCTTAGTTGACCTCATCTCCCCGTTAAGGTATTGAATATGAAATCTGAAGTTTTCACGGATAGGAATATGCTGAACTGGTTTTTCCGGGTATTTTATCCGTGTATGTGATATTATCTCTAATTTCACCGACGTTTCGACAAAATCTCATTTGTCATTATCAAGGTGTGCTGTTACGTGTTCAGAAATTTGTTGACCTTGCTCAACTCACTTCTTACTATAATGGTAAAATGGTATTCGTTATGTGTTCAGAAATAGAATGGTCCATAAACCCTCTACTACCTACTATTTAAACGTTGTTGAGTTTTACCTGCGTTCTTCTTCTTCTTAGTTGACCTCATCTCCCCGTTAAGGTATTGAATATGAAATCTGAAGTTTTCACGGATAGGAATATGCTGAACTGGTTTTTCCGGGTATTTTATCCGTGTATGTGATATTATCTCTAATTTCACCGACGTTTCGACAAAATCTCATTTGTCATTATCAAGGTGTGCTGTTACGTGTTCAGAAATTTGTTGACCTTGCTCAACTCACTTCTTACTATAATGGTAAAATGGTATTCGTTATGTGTTCAGAAATAGAATGGTCCATAAACCCTCTACTACCTACTATTTAAACGTTGTTGAGTTTTACCTGCGTTCTTCTTCTTCTTAGTTGACCTCATCTCCCCGTTAAGGTATTGAATATGAAATCTGAAGTTTTCACGGATAGGAATATGCTGAACTGGTTTTTTCGGGTATTTTATCCGTGTATGTGATATTATCTCTAATTTCACCGACGTTTCGACAAAATCTCATTTGTCATTATCAAGGTGTGCTGTTACGTGTTCAGAAATTTGTTGACCTTGCTCAACTCACTTCTTACTATAATGGTAAAATGGTATTCGTTATGTGTTCAGAAATAGAATGGTCCATAAACCCTCTACTACCTACTATTTAAACGTTGTTGAGTTTTACCTGCGTTCTTCTTCTTCTTAGTTGACCTCATCTCCCCGTTAAGATATTGAATATGAAATCTGAAGTTTTCACGGATAGGAATATGCTGAACTGGTTTTTCCGGGTATTTTATCCGTGTATGTGATATTATCTCTAATTTCACCGACGTTTCGACAAAATCTCATTTGTCATTATCAAGGTGTGCTGTTACGTGTTCAGAAATTTGTTGACCTTGCTCAACTCACTTCTTACTATAATGGTAAAATGGTATTCGTTATGTGTTCAGAAATAGAATGGTCCATAAACCCTCTACTACCTACTATTTAAACGTTGTTGAGTTTTACCTGCGTTCTTCTTCTTCTTAGTTGACCTCATCTCCCCGTTAAGGTATTGAATATGAAATCTGAAGTTTTCACGGATAGGAATATGCTGAACTGGTTTTTCCGGGTATTTTATCCGTGTATGTGATATTATCTCTAATTTCACCGACGTTTCGACAAAATCTCATTTGTCATTATCAAGGTGTGCTGTTACGTGTTCAGAAATTTGTTGACCTTGCTCAACTTACTTCTTACTATAATGGTAAAATGGTATTCGTTATGTGTTCAGAAATAGAATGGTCCATAAACCCTCTACTACCTACTATTTAAACGTTGTTGAGTTTTACCTGCGTTCTTCTTCTTCTTAGTTGACCTCATCTCCCCGTTAAGGTATTGAATATGAAACCTGAAGTTTTCACGGATAGGAATATGCTGAACTGGTTTTTCCGGGTATTTTATCCGTGTATGTGATATTATCTCTAATTTCACCGACGTTTCGACAAAATCTCATTTGTCATTATCAAGGTGTGCTGTTACGTGTTCAGAAATTTGTTGACCTTGCTCAACTCACTTCTTACTATAATGGTAAAATGGTATTCGTTATGTGTTCAGAAATAGAATGGTCCATAAACCCTCTACTACCTACTATTTAAACGTTGTTGAGTTTTACCTGCGTTCTTCTTCTTCTTAGTTGACCTCATCTCCCCGTTAAGGTATTGAATATGAAATCTGAAGTTTTCACGGATAGGAATATGCTGAACTGGTTTTTTCCGGGTATTTTATCCGTGTATGTGATATTATCTCTAATTTCACCGACGTTTCGACAAAATCTCATTTGTCATTATCAAGGTGTGCTGTTACGTGTTCAGAAATTTGTTGACCTTGCTCAACTCACTTCTTACTATAATGGTAAAATGGTATTCGTTATGTGTTCAGAAATAGAATGGTCCATAAACCCTCTACTACCTCCTATTTAAACGTTGTTGAGTTTTACCTGCGTTCTTCTTCTTCTTAGTTGACCTCATCTCCCCGTTAAGGTATTGAATATGAAATCTGAAGTTTTCACGGATAGGAATATGCTGAACTGGTTTTTCCGGGTATTTTATCCGTGTATGTGATATTATCTCTAATTTCACCGACGTTTCGACAAAATCTCATTTGTCAGTATCAAGGTGTGCTGTTACGTGTTCAGAAATTTGTTGACCTTGCTCAACTCACTTCTTACTATAATGGTAAAATGGTATTCGTTATGTGTTCAGAAATAGAATGGTCCATAAACCCTCTACTACCTACTATTTAAACGTTGTTGAGTTTTACCTGCGTTCTTCTTCTTCTTAGTTGACCTCATCTCCCCGTTAAGGTATTGAATATGAAATCTGAAGTTTTCACGGATAGGAATATGCTGAACTGGTTTTTCCGGGTATTTTATCCGTGTATGTGATATTATCTCTAATTTCACCGACGTTTCGACAAAATCTCATTTGTCATTATCAAGGTGTGCTGTTACGTGTTCAGAAATTTGTTGACCTTGCTCAACTCACTTCTTACTATAATGGTAAAATGGTATTCGTTATGTGTTCAGAAATAGAATGGTCCATAAACCCTCTACTACCTACTATTTAAACGTTGTTGAGTTTTACCTGCGTTCTTCTTCTTCTTAGTTGACCTCATCTCCCCGTTAAGGTATTGAATATGAAATCTGAAGTTTTCACGGATAGGAATATGCTGAACTGGTTTTTCCGGGTAATTTATCCGTGTATGTGATATTATCTCTAATTTCACCGACGTTTCGACAAAATCTCATTTGTCATTATCAAGGTGTGCTGTTACGTGTTCAGAAATTTGTTGACCCTGCTCAACTCACTTCTTACTATAATGGTAAAATGGTATTCGTTATGTGTTCAGAAATAGAATGGTCCATAAACCCTCTACTACCTACTATTTAAACGTTGTTGAGTTTTACCTGCGTTCTTCTTCTTCTTAGTTGACCTCATCTCCCCGTTAAGGTATTGAATATGAAATCTGAAGTTTTCACGGATAGGAATATGCTGAACTGGTTTTTCCGGGTATTTTATCCGTGTATGTGATATTATCTCTAATTTCACCGACGTTTCGACAAAATCTCATTTGTCATTATCAAGGTGTGCTGTTACGTGTTCAGAAATTTGTTGACCTTGCTCAACTCACTTCTTACTATAATGGTAAAATGGTATTCGTTATGTGTTCAGAAATAGAATGGTCCATAAACCCTCTACTACCTACTATTTAAACGTTGTTGAGTTTTACCTGCGTTCTTCTTCTTCTTAGTTGACCTCATCTCCCCGTTAAGGTATTGAATATGAAATCTGAAGTTTTCACGGATAGGAATATGCTGAACTGGTTTTTCCGGGTATTTTATCCGTGTATGTGATATTATCTCTAATTTCACCGACGTTTCGACAAAATCTCATTTGTCATTATCAAGGTGTGCTGTTACGTGTTCAGAAATTTGTTGACCTTGCTCAACTTACTTCTTACTATAATGGTAAAATGGTATTCGTTATGTGTTCAG
Organism: Leptinotarsa decemlineata; assembly: GCF_025532065.1. Classification (NCBI taxonomy): domain Eukaryota; kingdom Metazoa; phylum Arthropoda; class Insecta; order Coleoptera; family Chrysomelidae; genus Leptinotarsa; species Leptinotarsa decemlineata. The sequence goes on from NW_027412615.1 coordinate 321,851, forward strand.
AAATAGAATGGTCCATAAACCCTCTACTACCTACTATTTAAACGTTGTTGAGTTTTACCTGCGTTCTTCTTCTTCTTAGTTGACCTCATCTCCCCGTTAAGGTATTGAATATGAAACCTGAAGTTTTCACGGATAGGAATATGCTGAACTGGTTTTTCCGGGTATTTTATCCGTGTATGTGATATTATCTCTAATTTCACCGACGTTTCGACAAAATCTCATTTGTCATTATCAAGGTGTGCTGTTACGTGTTCAGAAATTTGTTGACCTTGCTCAACTCACTTCTTACTATAATGGTAAAATGGTATTCGTTATGTGTTCAGAAATAGAATGGTCCATAAACCCTCTACTACCTACTATTTAAACGTTGTTGAGTTTTACCTGCGTTCTTCTTCTTCTTAGTTGACCTCATCTCCCCGTTAAGGTATTGAATATGAAATCTGAAGTTTTCACGGATAGGAATATGCTGAACTGGTTTTTCCGGGTATTTTATCCGTGTATGTGATATTATCTCTAATTTCACCGACGTTTCGACAAAATCTCATTTGTCATTATCAAGGTGTGCTGTTACGTGTTCAGAAATTTGTTGACCTTGCTCAACTCACTTCTTACTATAATGGTAAAATGGTATTCGTTATGTGTTCAGAAATAGAATGGTCCATAAACCCTCTACTACCTACTATTTAAACGTTGTTGAGTTTTACCTGCGTTCTTCTTCTTCTTAGTTGACCTCATCTCCCCGTTAAGGTATTGAATATGAAATCTGAAGTTTTCACGGATAGGAATATGCTGAACTGGTTTTTTCGGGTATTTTATCCGTGTATGTGATATTATCTCTAATTTCACCGACGTTTCGACAAAATCTCATTTGTCATTATCAAGGTGTGCTGTTACGTGTTCAGAAATTTGTTGACCTTGCTCAACTCACTTCTTACTATAATGGTAAAATGGTATTCGTTATGTGTTCAGAAATAGAATGGTCCATAAACCCTCTACTACCTACTATTTAAACGTTGTTGAGTTTTACCTGCGTTCTTCTTCTTCTTAGTTGACCTCATCTCCCCGTTAAGGTATTGAATATGAAATCTGAAGTTTTCACGGATAGGAATATGCTGAACTGGTTTTTTCGGGTATTTTATCCGTGTATGTGATATTATCTCTAATTTCACCGACGTTTCGACAAAATCTCATTTGTCATTATCAAGGTGTGCTGTTACGTGTTCAGAAATTTGTTGACCTTGCTCAACTCACTTCTTACTATAATGGTAAAATGGTATTCGTTATGTGTTCAGAAATAGAATGGTCCATAAACCCTCTACTACCTACTATTTAAACGTTGTTGAGTTTTACCTGCGTTCTTCTTCTTCTTAGTTGACCTCATCTCCCCGTTAAGATATTGAATATGAAATCTGAAGTTTTCACGGATAGGAATATGCTGAACTGGTTTTTCCGGGTATTTTATCCGTGTATGTGATATTATCTCTAATTTCACCGACGTTTCGACAAAATCTCATTTGTCATTATCAAGGTGTGCTGTTACGTGTTCAGAAATTTGTTGACCTTGCTCAACTCACTTCTTACTATAATGGTAAAATGGTATTCGTTATGTGTTCAGAAATAGAATGGTCCATAAACCCTCTACTACCTACTATTTAAACGTTGTTGAGTTTTACCTGCGTTCTTCTTCTTCTTAGTTGACCTCATCTCCCCGTTAAGGTATTGAATATGAAATCTGAAGTTTTCACGGATAGGAATATGCTGAACTGGTTTTTCCGGGTATTTTATCCGTGTATGTGATATTATCTCTAATTTCACCGACGTTTCGACAAAATCTCATTTGTCATTATCAAGGTGTGCTGTTACGTGTTCAGAAATTTGTTGACCTTGCTCAACTTACTTCTTACTATAATGGTAAAATGGTATTCGTTATGTGTTCAGAAATAGAATGGTCCATAAACCCTCTACTACCTACTATTTAAACGTTGTTGAGTTTTACCTGCGTTCTTCTTCTTCTTAGTTGACCTCATCTCCCCGTTAAGGTATTGAATATGAAACCTGAAGTTTTCACGGATAGGAATATGCTGAACTGGTTTTTCCGGGTATTTTATCCGTGTATGTGATATTATCTCTAATTTCACCGACGTTTCGACAAAATCTCATTTGTCATTATCAAGGTGTGCTGTTACGTGTTCAGAAATTTGTTGACCTTGCTCAACTCACTTCTTACTATAATGGTAAAATGGTATTCGTTATGTGTTCAGAAATAGAATGGTCCATAAACCCTCTACTACCTACTATTTAAACGTTGTTGAGTTTTACCTGCGTTCTTCTTCTTCTTAGTTGACCTCATCTCCCCGTTAAGGTATTGAATATGAAATCTGAAGTTTTCACGGATAGGAATATGCTGAACTGGTTTTTCCGGGTATTTTATCCGTGTATGTGATATTATCTCTAATTTCACCGACGTTTCGACAAAATCTCATTTGTCATTATCAAGGTGTGCTGTTACGTGTTCAGAAATTTGTTGACCTTGCTCAACTCACTTCTTACTATAATGGTAAAATGGTATTCGTTATGTGTTCAGAAATAGAATGGTCCATAAACCCTCTACTACCTCCTATTTAAACGTTGTTGAGTTTTACCTGCGTTCTTCTTCTTCTTAGTTGACCTCATCTCCCCGTTAAGGTATTGAATATGAAATCTGAAGTTTTCACGGATAGGAATATGCTGAACTGGTTTTTCCGGGTATTTTATCCGTGTATGTGATATTATCTCTAATTTCACCGACGTTTCGACAAAATCTCATTTGTCAGTATCAAGGTGTGCTGTTACGTGTTCAGAAATTTGTTGACCTTGCTCAACTCACTTCTTACTATAATGGTAAAATGGTATTCGTTATGTGTTCAGAAATAGAATGGTCCATAAACCCTCTACTACCTACTATTTAAACGTTGTTGAGTTTTACCTGCGTTCTTCTTCTTCTTAGTTGACCTCATCTCCCCGTTAAGGTATTGAATATGAAATCTGAAGTTTTCACGGATAGGAATATGCTGAACTGGTTTTTCCGGGTAATTTATCCGTGTATGTGATATTATCTCTAATTTCACCGACGTTTCGACAAAATCTCATTTGTCATTATCAAGGTGTGCTGTTACGTGTTCAGAAATTTGTTGACCTTGCTCAACTCACTTCTTACTATAATGGTAAAATGGTATTCGTTATGTGTTCAGAAATAGAATGGTCCATAAACCTCTACTACCTACTATTTAAACGTTGTTGAGTTTTACCTGCGTTCTTCTTCTTCTTCTTAGTTGACCTCATCTCCCCGTTAAGGTATTGAATATGAAATCTGAAGTTTTCACGGATAGGAATATGCTGAACTGGTTTTTCCGGGTATTTTATCCGTGTATGTGATATTATCTCTAATTTCACCGACGTTTCGACAAAATCTCATTTGTCATTATCAAGGTGTGCTGTTACGTGTTCAGAAATTTGTTGACCTTGCTCAACTCACTTCTTACTATAATGGTAAAATGGTATTCGTTATGTGTTCAGAAATAGAATGGTCCATAAACCCTCTACTACCTACTATTTAAACGTTGTTGAGTTTTACCTGCGTTCTTCTTCTTCTTAGTTGACCTCATCTCCCCGTTAAGGTATTGAATATGAAATCTGAAGTTTTCACGGATAGGAATATGCTGAACTGGTTTTTCCGGGTATTTTATCCGTGTATGTGATATTATCTCTAATTTCACCGACGTTTCGACAAAATCTCATTTGTCATTATCAAGGTGTGCTGTTACGTGTTCAGAAATTTGTTGACCTTGCTCAACTCACTTCTTACTATAATGGTAAAATGGTATTCGTTATGTGTTCAGAAATAGAATGGTCCATAAACCCTCTACTACCTACTATTTAAACGTTGTTGAGTTTTACCTGCGTTCTTCTTCTTCTTAGTTGACCTCATCTCCCCGTTAAGGTATTGAATATGAAATCTGAAGTTTTCACGGATAGGAATATGCTGAACTGGTTTTTCCGGGTATTTTATCCGTGTATGTGATATTATCTCTAATTTCACCGACGTTTCGACAAAATCTCATTTGTCAGTATCAAGGTGTGCTGTTACGTGTTCAGAAATTTGTTGACCTTGCTCAACTCACTTCTTACTATAATGGTAAAATGGTATTCGTTATGTGTTCAGAAATAGAATGGTCCATAAACCCTCTACTACCTACTATTTAAACGTTGTTGAGTTTTACCTGCGTTCTTCTTCTTCTTAGTTGACCTCATCTCCCCGTTAAGGTATTGAATATGAAATCTGAAGTTTTCACGGATAGGAATATGCTGAACTGGTTTTTCCGGGTAATTTATCCGTGTATGTGATATTATCTCTAATTTCACCGACGTTTCGACAAAATCTCATTTGTCATTATCAAGGTGTGCTGTTACGTGTTCAGAAATTTGTTGACCCTGCTCAACTCACTTCTTACTATAATGGTAAAATGGTATTCGTTATGTGTTCAGAAATAGAATGGTCCATAAACCCTCTACTACCTACTATTTAAACGTTGTTGAGTTTTACCTGCGTTCTTCTTCTTCTTAGTTGACCTCATCTCCCCGTTAAGGTATTGAATATGAAATCTGAAGTTTTCACGGATAGGAATATGCTGAACTGGTTTTTCCGGGTATTTTATCCGTGTATGTGATATTATCTCTAATTTCACCGACGTTTCGACAAAATCTCATTTGTCATTATCAAGGTGTGCTGTTACGTGTTCAGAAATTTGTTGACCTTGCTCAACTCACTTCTTACTATAATGGTAAAATGGTATTCGTTATGTGTTCAGAAATAGAATGGTCCATAAACCCTCTACTACCTACTATTTAAACGTTGTTGAGTTTTACCTGCGTTCTTCTTCTTCTTAGTTGACCTCATCTCCCCGTTAAGGTATTGAATATGAAATCTGAAGTTTTCACGGATAGGAATATGCTGAACTGGTTTTTCCGGGTATTTTATCCGTGTATGTGATATTATCTCTAATTTCACCGACGTTTCGACAAAATCTCATTTGTCATTATCAAGGTGTGCTGTTACGTGTTCAGAAATTTGTTGACCTTGCTCAACTCACTTCTTACTATAATGGTAAAATGGTATTCGTTATGTGTTCAGAAATAGAATGGTCCATAAACCCTCTACTACCTACTATTTAAACGTTGTTGAGTTTTACCTGCGTTCTTCTTCTTTTTAGTTGACCCCATCTCCCCGTTAAGGTATTGAATATGAAATCTGAAGTTTTCACGGATAGGAATATGCTGAACTGGTTTTTCCGGGTATTTTATCCGTGTATGTGATATACACGGATATACTGGGCGTTGAAATTGTTGAAATTGAGACGGGGGTACCATTCGTTGCTGTGTGTATCTTTGTGATAGTAATGGTCTTCTAAGAGATGATGAAACTTCTGGAGTGTGACTTTTCTGTAGATAGCGGATGTTGTTTTCTTCCTGAATGTATTGCATCGCTGTGACCAAAGAATTTCGACCAATTGCTCTTATCGTCAATCCTAAAGGCTCCTTCACTCCGGCCAAAAAGGTAGTTAAGGCTTGCTTTCTGAAGAATTTCTTTTGACTCGTTTTCACTATATCGTTGTCATTATGAATATCGACATAATTGCTGATCACACCCGTAAGCCCATGCACTTTTCATAAAATCGTAAAGGTGTTTCATTTGATTGCCTTAAATTCATTAGATCTCGTGTTAATGCATTCTCGATATCCAAAATGTTGAATGACATATTGAACGGACATATTGAAAATCTGTTCACATTTTGCTATTGGCACTTGATGTGGGCTCTCAGAATATATCCATGAATCTTTTATACAGGATGTCATCTGACTTGGGCCACCCCCATCTTTGAATTTTGGAATACGGACCTATATTATTTGTTGTAGTTTTTGGATCGTAGACGTTTACTTCATACTGAGAAATTGAATTCAATTTTATATTTCGGGATGTCTTGGTAATATTCAATTATAATTGTGTGAATTATTCCCTTTTAAATTACGGACCTGAAAATTGGTTGTCCAATTTTCAATTGGACCGATTAACCTACCACCTCGAGTCAATTCACCACCACGGCGTTTTTCGATCAATCAGCAAGTTTTCGGAAAACCACAAAACGTTTGGGACCCGAAAAATAATCAAATATATATCAATGAGTATTTCAACATGAAATACCCACCAATAAAATCATCTCAGACCGCAAACTTCTCGCCCAACTTTCACGTCCGAAGAACTTTTCAATGTTGAACACCAAAATTAAGTTTATAATTGTGAAATACCTGAAGAATTCAATGGATGCTACAACGAAGAATATCAAAAAGTATGTGCTGAATATTTCATGAATGAAGACTTGTTGGAGCATGAAGAAGAAAATTTTCCCGAGGACGTCTTCAAAACGCCAGAAACGTGGTAGAACTACACAGCTTCACCGATAAGAAAGAAATGACCTACATAATCATAAGCAATCCACCTTTGAAACTTTTGATTGATAGGTGCTTCATGAAATCATTCCTTTACCCTGAAGTGGCTTTTGAATTTTTCAAAAATTGCATGGAACACGAGCCATTTGTAGTAACTTTAATTTTTCAAAATCATTCTCAAGACTATTGGGCCGAAATTCCTAGTTTTCCAGAATTCAACAGTAGCTCCAATTTGAAATTGTATCTATTCAAATTCCACAAAGTTTTTCATGGACTAATTGGTTTAGATGATTTGAAATTGATGCAAGAACAACTAGATTTCATTAACTCGAATCTTATTTCTGCATTCGCAACATTACCCATTTTTTACCACGAAACGAATAATAATCAGTCTTATTCTGCTCAATCCGAGCCTGACACAAGTACACGTATCAGGTTGCCAGTAGCACAGTGCGAAGGTACTATCATATTACCACAACAAAATATTCAAAGAGCAAACTCACGAGAAACATTAACTATCGCATGTAATCATCTTGCGTGGACAGAACTTATCAATGATATGGATTTTGAACTCAATATAGCACTGACCGACTGACATAGGTCAATTTCATTTATTTACGGCAGATATTTCAACAAAATCGTCGCACTATTTGAATAGAGGAATATCCATCAGAGCAGAACATTTGAACGAGGAAGAGAAAAGACATGTACTACGGCTATGCAAAAAATATTCTTATATTTTTTATGTGCCAGACACACCACTAACGTTCACAAATCAAGAGAGGACTTTCCTGTTTTTTTACTAAATCATACAGATATCCGCATGTCCACAAGCCAGAAGTGGAAAAGCAGGTAAATTCAATATTGGATCAGGGAATCACCAGGCCGAGCCAATCACCCTGGTCTTCACCTATATGGGTCATTCCAAAGAAAGTAGACGCTTCTGGACAAATCAAATGGAGGATCGTCGTAGATTATAGAAAGGTGAACGGCAAAACTATCGATGATAAATATCCAGTCCTCAACATCATTGACATATTAGAGAAGCTAGGACCTAGCGAGTGCCTTTCACCAGATTGAGATGGCGGAAGAGGATATTCCAAAAACAGCCTTCACAGTGGAGCACTGGCACTACGAATACACCAGGATGCCGTTTGGGTTAAAATCAGCTCCAGCCACTTTTCAACGTGTTATAGATAATGTTTCGAAGGGTCTACAAAGAAAAATATGTCTTACATATATGGACGACATAATTGTGTACTCAACTTCCTTGCAGGAGTATATGATCAACCTCTACAAAGTCTTCGAAAGGTTCAGGGAAACAAATCTTAAGTTCCAACCAGACAAATCATAGTTTTTGCAAATGGAAGTAACATTTTTAGGACACATCATTACTTCAGAAAAAATTCGACCAAATCCCCAAAAAAATTGAGGCAATCTTAAAATACCCTGTACCCCGAACGACCAAAGAAATCAAAGGATTCCTAGGACTCCTGAGATACTATAGAAAATTCATCGGAGACTTCGCAAAACTAACAAAACCACTCACCTCCTGGCTTAAAAAAAAACAGAAAATTGAGCACACACCGAAATTCATAGAATATTTCGAAACATGTAAAAATCTTCTAGTAAACGAACCGCTTCTACAGTATACCGATTTCACAAAACCATTCAATCTCACGACGGATGCCAGCAATTTTACTACAGGTGCTACACTATCGCAAGGACCTGTTGGAAAGGACAAACCAATTGCATATGTATCTCGTATGTTGAATGAAAGTGAACAAAATTATACAACGATAGAAAAGGAAATGCTTGCCATGGTGTGGGCGACTCAGTACTTCAGACCGTACCTATTTGGCCAAAAATTCAAAATCTTATCCGATCACCGCCCTCTACAATAGCTCTTCTCTTTGAGAGATCCAAATTCTAATCTCATGAGATTGAGATTGAAGTTTGAAAAATTCGACTATGAAGTCGTTTACAAGAAAGGAAAAAGTAATACGAATGCTGATGCCCTTTCAAGAATAGAAGTATACACCAAAGAAGCCCTCAGTTTGAAGGAATATATAGAAAATTTCACCAAAGAACTTGAAGAAAATGCTTCGTTATACAACAATGCACCATCTGAAAATACCGTTACCGACCAATCTCAAAGAAGTATCAGCAAAGACACGTCCGGTACTGACACTGCAGTCGAAAATCCCGACCGTCTTCAACAGAAAAGAACATCATCAACCGATACAGCTGACGAAAATCCCGACCTCGAAAAACCAAAAAGGACATCATCAAGTGACACATCTGAAGGAAGTCCCAACCAGCTTGAAAAAAAAGAACGTCATTAACGGATACAGCAGCAGATGTAACCAACCCGAAAATGAAGGAAGTAACAGAACCATACACACAACTCAAGAAGAACCGGCATTCACAATTCCAATATCAGAAAAGCTTCTCAAATATTATAATAACCAGATAAAAATGACATTTGTCCATCACAACACAGGGTCAATCTGTATAGAACAAGCGTTCGCAAATAAAAAACGAATTCATATCCAAATTGGTATGAAATCTGCAATATTATTCAGAAAATTTTCAGAAACACTGCCTTCGATTTATTAAAATGCAACGAAATCTCGGAAGATGTTAACAACGAAGGCCAACAACAAATAATAATTCCAAACTACCACGAAGGAAAGTCAAACCATCGTGGAATAAACGAAACTGAATTGCGAGTATGAAGAAAATATTACTGGTCAACCTTGAAAAAATACATTGAAAGATACTTCAATATGTGCCAAACATGTCAAATAAATAAGTATGACACAAACCCATCAAAACCAAAATTTATGATAACTCCTATACCAAGTAAACCTCTCGAAATCATTCACCTAGATTCCTTTCAGGAAGATGGACAGAATTTTTAACAATTGTGGACGCTTTTTCAAAATATGGACAGATAAGTGTCTCAGACAGTGGCACCGAATTCAAAAACGGCCTTGTGAAAGAATTTGTGGGAACACATAAAATTTTGATCCACCACACAACCCCGGAGAGTTCACAATTGAATGGAATGATTGAACGTTATCACTCGATCATTATAGAACATCTACGATTATTGGGATAGAACGTTTTTGGCTTTCTACTACTCCAACTTGATACAAAAAAAATGTGGGAATCTTCCAAAGAAAGGAAGGAAGTAATCAATTTGAAAATAAGTAACTATATACATGGATGTGTGGATCATGCGAAGAAGCAACTATCATACACAAACTGTAAGAAAGCCCTCCTGAAACAGCTACTTCCACATGAACATTGAATTACACGAAAGAAAAAAAATATTTCGAAACAAATAATTTAATATGAATACTGATATATACAGAAGATAATTTTCTCTACTCAGTTTGTATTCTAAACATTCGTTATGGAATAAAATCAGATATAATTCACAGGAGTTCTACTTTGAATGAATGGTAACAAATTGCACTCACATGAAACACTCTCATCCTCACTGGTAGACACCGATGTTTCGCCGTAAGACACTTGCCTTAGTACTACTTGCCTTCAGTACCAATCTGGATAACATTATAGAAAATACACACAATCCATTCATGAATGTTTGGAATACAAACTGTGTAGAGAAAAGTATCTTCTGTATAATTCAGTGTTCATATAAAAGTATTGGTTTCGAAAAAAAAAGTTCTTTCGTGTAATTCAGGAGGGCTTTCTTCCAGTTTGTGTATGAAAGTTGCTTCTCTGCATGATCTACATATCCATATATAGAGTTACTTATTTTCGAATTGATAACTACCTTCCTTTCTTTGGAAGATTCCCAAATATTTCTGTATCAAGTTGGAGTAGTAGAAAGCCAAAAACTTTCTTGCCCAAAAATTAATCACCCCTAAAAATATAACCCTTTGAATTCACCTACGATTATTATTGCAAAATAAAAAACAGCTGAACCTCAAGAAACAAATGCTTTATGCACTATTAGGCTATAACAACACAATCCATTCAGTAACGGGACAAAGGCCCATCGATGTTTTCAATGGACACTTCCAGAGTAAGGACCCCTTCGATATCGACATCGGAAGGATTCTACTGAACAACTACATGCAACAACATCAAGATGAAAGAAAAGCTGTCTACCAAAAAATCAATGGAAAAGTTGTCAAACTGAAAGGCAACTGCAGGCAAATGATTGGCCTCCATTTTTTGAGTGTTCTGTCCACACATTTACCCTTTTGATTTATATCATACACACTCAATAACATTTATATATCTGTATTTATATACTGGACCCGGAAGTCACGCAGGTAGCTATAGCTGCCTAAGTGGTGTTGTTAGATATCTCCTAATTGAAACCACAAATGTGCGGTTAACTCCTGTTGGTGACACCGTGCATATGTGAAGTTTTTCATTTTTGGTAACCAGTTGTTGTCCATTTTTGCAAATGGCTGCACCGCGCTGATGACGCCAATAGCCAGAAACACGTGTACACGGTTTGCCTTCATTTTTGAGAGTGAGGAGCCACCGGTGGACAGCTGTTTCAGCCTATTGGGCATCGTCAGTACCGGTGGCTCTTAAATTGACATCAATATGAGAATGATCAGAATGGTACTTATTCATTTATTTATCTGTTGATTCTCATATATATATATATATATATATTATATATATATATATATATATATATATATATATATATATATATATAAATATGAATACGAAGGTTATCGAGTGTCTTGATGTAGATGAAGGAGTTTTTTAATCGGTCATAGCACTCAAGGAAGTGGCAAACCATAGACACGTGTTTCGGGCTTTTGGTCCATCATCAGTATGGTGCAGCCAAGTGTAAGGATGGGCAACACTTAGTTACCAAAAGAAATAAATACAAATGCACGGAGCCACCAGCCTCCGTGGTGATTTTGATAGTTTTCTTGTAAACACAAGATCTATTAAGTGAAACCACAAATGTGCGGCTGGCTCCTGCTGGTGGCTCCGTGCATTTGTATTTATTTTTTCTGGTAACTAAGTGTTGCCCATCCTTACACTTGGCTGCACCATACTGATGATGGGCCAAAAGCCCGAAACACGTGTCTATATATATTTATATATATATATATATATATATATATATATATATATATATATATATATATATATATATATATATATATATATAATATATATATATATATTTATATATATATATATATATATATAAATATATATATATATATATATATATATTTATATATATATATATATATATATATATATATATATAAATATATATATATATATAAATATATATATATATATATATATATATATATATATATATATATATATATATATATATATATATATATATATATATATATATAAATATATATATATATATATATATATATATATATATATATATATATGTATATATATATATATATATATATATTACAATGTAGGTTTTCACGGATGGTAGAATATGATGTGTTGTTTTTCCGGGTGTTCATCCGTTGTGTACTATTCGATAGTCGACGTTTCGCCATCATCTCAGATGGCATTATCAAGACGAGTTACTGCTTCGCTTCGAGAGGTGTAACTGATGTTAGGTTCTTCTTGTGGTGTTTTTACATGGTTTCGCTTGCGTAAGTTGTTTGGATTTGTTACCTGTTTTTCCACCTGAGGGTTGTTGATGGCTTTTGGCAGTTCTTCTACCTGTTTTTCTACCTGAGGGTAGAGGAAGATTAAAACTTCCTCTTTGAAGATGATCACTTGGTGATCGAAACACGAGTCGAGGTGTTAAAAATAACGATTTGGTGTTGGGAAAAAACTCCAGTAATATTCACAACTAACTGTTAGTGAGGTTGGCCGTGTCGAAAAAAATGTTACAATTGAACAATTGGTACATGTCAATACAATGAACAAGTTATTAAATTGAAAGAGGTAGATACCTCACTGGATACAAAGAAGAATATTGAATTAAAATTTACAAAAATCGTTATTTGTTTTAAAATTATGGTTTGCGGGTAAAAGCCATGTGTTTGAAGAACAAAGAGAGAGACAAAAAAATTGACGATGTCAGTTGTCATGTAATTCAGTTTGAAAAGATGTGTTTGTTTGTAGATGATGAAACTATGGAACAAAAAGAAACTATTCTGGTGCAAGTGTGATCAGAGATCTGTGATCTGTTGTTACGTTGTAAATTTCACTTAGCACAAGTCACCTAGTTAACCCAACACTTGGTATAAACTTTGTGATTCTTTATAATTGCAATATCTCAAGGTACACTTCTTCTATTCACACAGTTTCGATACGATAAAACGCCTGACTCCATCGTAGACTCTACCCTAAAAACACAAATATACTTGTCAGTTTGTTTGTCATGAATGAGAGATAAGTCCTACTATCTTCCGTCTCGGTTTTTACTGGATTTTCATCTCAAAGGCAGGCTATTCTTGTATAGGGATTGCCAAGTATCACTGGACATGGTTTCACTCATTTCGATAGTACAAATCACTGGCTACTGATTTTAGGAGTCGTTATTATGTTGTCCTGTATTTCAAATCCAGTTATTGAACTGTTGTACCGATATTTACTTGATGGTATATCGAAAATCTGTAAAATGACACTGTTTGGGTTGGAATAATGTTGACGGTCAGAAATCAATATTGATCAATTCAGTACTCTGTTGAGATGTTATGCCAATTATTGAGATTCCTCAACTAATTTTCATTGGGTCGTATCTGAAGCGATTTTTCTTTTCTGTTATATTGAATGTCTTTCATAAACATTCTCATTTTCGTAAACATTACAGTGCTTGACAGCACTGAGATGACAGCCATGACAGCTAACCTTGGTTTAGGGTGTAGATGTATTGCATGGAAGTCTGTCAGGAGCGGGTTCGGTTAGGTGAACCGAGTGGTTCGACTACTCAGCGAGGAGAGCATTTCCGTTAATTGTAAATAGGTTATCGGTTATATGTGCATTTTATGTATGAATAAATTATGTAGTGTTGTGTTAATCTACGGAATCGAATTATGAATTAGTTATTTGGACGAGTCAACGTAGAGATGACGGGAAAGTGACATCTACCGGATATGTTGAAACTTACGTGCAGAGGGACCGGCAACTGAGGCTATCGTCAAGTGGATGACATTTGAGAAGTTACGGGGAGAATTGAGATTGAACGGGTAGAGTCTGGACGAAAGGTGACTTGTTGCTGGTTTTGCAGGGTTTTTGAGATATTTCGATAATCCTTAAATGGAAATAATCCTGCAAAACATTATTTAACAATTTTGAATCGAGCAGTTGGATCTGTGGTGATATTTTCGGTCTCGATCCATAATTATCTCTTCAAGAGGAATTTGAGGTTATCAGCCAGATTGTCCCGGAATCGAGTCCCAGGCGGATATCATTATTGGGCCCCTGTATAACCTACATACAAGGAAGAAGAAGGATACAAAGAAGAATATTGTATTTCGTGAGGTGTCAATCTCTTTTAATTCAATGACTTGTTTATTGTATTGACATGTTTCAATTGTTTGAATGTAACATTCTTTTCGACACGACCAACCTCACTAACAGTAGGTTGTGAACCTCCATATCAATAATTTCTATATTGTATCACCATCTTACAAGTTTTGTAGCTTTTTCCTGAAGATGATAATAAATTATATCGAAATATTGGATTAACTTGTGTTATAGGAGTACACTTTCGTTCTGCTGATCACCCAAATATAATTTCCAAGTTTTGTTCTTAACTAGTCAGCAAAGACTGTCCTTCAACTAAAATCAACAGGTATGGGTTTCTATGAAGATCTGAGATCTCATCCTGAAATTAGCCCCATTTCAGCAGCATATGTCATGAATGACCTGCTAGATTTGGTGTTACAGGTACTTCTCTTCAATATTTTCTTAAAAAAAAATATGTCGATGACATTATCATATTCCTTCCTCAAGATGGAATATCTGAGATTGTGGACATCTTTAATAGTTATTACCCGTACATACAGTTCTCATTCGAATCTGAGAACAACGAACAATGGGTTCCTTTTCTTGACACTAAGGTTATCAGAACACCAGATAATACTCCACTCATAGATTGGTATCGCAAGCCTATCAGTTCTTGTAGGTTCTTGAACTATTGGTCATACCATAAGCAGTCATACCATAAGCAGTCAAACAAATAAAGAATCGCATTCTCCAGATTTACGATCCTTCTTTTCATAATGGAAATTTAAGTATACTTTTCCAATTATTCATCAACAACTCCTACCCGGATCCTCTACTTGAGGAGATCTTATTTAGTACGTCAACCATTGTTGTTCATTTGAATGTAAAAATAGCTTTCAGAAACATATCCACCATTAATGAATTATTTTCGAAACATAAAGATAAAACTCCAATTAACTTTCAATCTCAATTATTCTATTCCATTCCATGTTCAAATTGTGATATGGAATATATTGGTCAAATTTCAAGATTACTCAAAGACATAATCAGCTCACATGAAAGTGATAGTAGATTACATCCTGAGAGATGTGTTCTCAGTAATTATGTTTTCAAAGAAGGTCATAAAATGGACCATAATTCAAAACAAATTTTTCCAACTGAAAGAAATACATCTGAAAGATTATTTTTGGAAATGTCATTCATATTACAATCCAATAATTGCCTCAATAAAAGATCAGACATTGATCACCTCAGTAAAATCTATGCCTTTTTATTAGACATTTACAAAAATCTACATGATTCCCAAACCAACAATAATTCTGGTTTTTTATCAACACAATTTCATAATGAATTTCACTAGTTCGGACTTCCATTGTCTATTATATAAAATGATTTGAAATCCCTGAAACAAGTAAAAAAGAATAATTAAAAAAGAATAATTGAAAATAACAATTATATTAAGCAACAATAAACCTGAAATGAAATGATAGTAAAATTAACCTACAAGTAAAAATATAATAATTGAATAAATAGAAATTAAAGGAATGCAAAAAAGACAATAATAAAAAATAAAAAAGTGTAGAGATTCCAAGTCACGTTAGTTCACGACGTTTCGATTGTTGGTATCTACAATCGTCTTCGGGTGATGACTGGACTGATTCCTCCGAGAGATGACTATTTTATAGGTCGTTGAAATACTTTCACTTTCTCTACTTTCCATTTTCCGCTTCACTGATTTCGTGAGAGATGACCGATTTGGCGGGAGTTGGTCATTTCTCGTTTGATGATGGGTTTCCATATGTTTCGTATATCTACGCTGGCCTGGCTGAATACGTTGTTAGACAACATGTATGCGGCTTCCTTAAATTTTTTTCCTTCTCCATCACTTTCACAATGGAGAAGGAAATCCACAATGAATTGCCATTCTTAGACGTTTTGGTGAAGAGGACCGACACTAAGTGGGAAACATCTGTATACCGAAAACCCACTCATACGGGACAGTATCTGAACCACGAATCCAACCACCATCAATCGACAAAAAGAGGAATCATCAAGACTCTATTAGACCGTGCTTTTGGGCTTTGTAATACAAAGGAAGGTCTCGAGAAGGAACTAGACATCATCAAGAGTGATCTTCAGCGGAATGGATACTCCAAAGCGATGGTAGAAAAGACTTTGGCCAAAAGACAGCAGGAGCCTCGCAAGGAAGAGAAGCCGTCACAACCAGTGCTTGCACTTCCCTACATCAGAGGATTATCGGAGAGGATAAGAAGAATTGGTTCCAAGTACAACATTAGAACCTGTTTCAGATCCGGTAACACTATCCGTAGCAGCCTCACGAAAACCAGGCCCCAAACGCGGACTGCGATTCCAAGAATTGCATTTACCGGATACCCTGTGAGTGCGGAAAATCCTATATTGGTGAAACTAAGAGGCCATTGAATATTCGCATTGCCGAGCACAAGAAGCACACACAGCGAGGAGAAACCAGCAAATCAGGAATAGCAGACCATGTTTGGACCCATCAACACAACATCGAGTGGTCCCAAGCTGAGATCTTGCACAGAGAGGAACATTGGTTCAGGAGAAAATTTAAGGAAGCCGCATACATGTTGTCTAACAACGTATTCAGCCAGGCCAGCGTAGATATACGAAACATATGGAAACCCATCATCAAACGAGAAATGACCAACTCCCGCCAAATCGGTCATCTCTCACGAAATCAGTGAAGCGGAAAATGGAAAGTAGAGAAAGTGAAAGTATTTCAACGACCTATAAAATAGTCATCTCTCGGAGGAATCAGTCCAGTCATCACCCGAAGACGATTGTAGATACCAACAATCGAAACGTCGTGAACTAACGTGACTTGGAATCTCTACACTTTTTTATTTTTTATTATTGTCTTTTTTGCATTCCTTTAATTTCTATTTATTCAATTATTATATTTTTACTTGTAGGTTAATTTTACTATCATTTCATTTCAGGTTTATTGTTGCTTAATATAATTGTTATTTTCAACTATTCTTTTTTAATTATTCTTTTTTACTTGTTTCAGGGATTTCAAATCATTTTATATAATAGACAATGGAAGTCCGAACTAGTGAAATTCATCACGAAACATTGTCAATCACCTTCAAACAAACAATTTCATAACATTTTAATATTTTCCCTTTCAACAAACTTCCAACCTCCCTGTGGCAGGGTTTCACTTCCATGTAACACCTCATCCTCTAGATTATGAGGATGTGTCAATTAATTAACATATTTTCACTTCCATGTAACACCTCATCCTCTAGATTATGAGGATGTGTCAATTAATTAACATATTTGATTTTTGGGTTTTTTCTCATTGAGTTACTTACAGAACAGCAGATGTCTCTGATCACACTTGCACCAGAATAGTTCCTTTCTGTTCCATAGTTTTATCATCTACAAACAAACACACCTTTTCAAACTGAATTACATGACAGCTGACATTGTCAATGGTTTTGTGTCTCTCTCTTTGTTCTTCAACCACATGGCTTTTACCGGTAATCCATAATTTTGAAACAAATAACGATTTTTATTAATTTTAATTCAATATTCTTTTTTGCATCCAGTGAGGTGTCAACCTGTTTTAATTCAATGACTTGTTTATTGTATTGACATGATTCAATTGTTTGAATGTAACATTCTTCTCGACACGGCCAACCTCACTATTAGTAAGTTGTGACCTTTTATAATGATAATTTTCATATTGTATCACCATCATACAAATTTTGTAGCTTTTCCTTGAAGATGACAATAAATTTCATCGAAATATTGAAATAACTTGTTATGACAGTACACTTCCTTCCGTTCTGATCACCCAAAGATAATTTCCAAGTTATATATATATATATATATATATATATATATATATATATATATATATATATATATATATATATAAATCGATTTAATTTGTGAGGTTGCAGTCAATAGCTGGGCTGTTACAAAGAAAACTCTTTGTTATATGTCAGCTTTCGGAATATTTCACACCTTCGTCAGGACAACTACAATAATAAGATTATATATCTTGTAAAAAATATATAAATATGGAGAACTCACTAACGTGAGAATAAAATATAAAATGGTTCAAAAACAGATACAAAAACATTAATAAATGACAGTTGATAAAAATTTTGGCTGACAATGTCAAGTGGGAAAATTCTGAATAATACTCGAATTACTAGATCTTTTATTTTCTTTATCATATTTCAGTAGGTACGTGTAAATTTTGCTAAGACTACCAATATCAGTTCGTTTATTCATATGTATCATTTCTCACTCCTCAAAGAGTTTGAGGAGTGCCAGATGATGACAGTACTACCAAATTGTCGAAGCAGGTAATTAATAGAAGATATAAAGCTGCAAATCCTTTTTGTAGAATTTAGAATTGAAATACTCAAAATAAAGGAAAATTAGTTGCATCAATCAAAATATATATATATATAATATATATATATATATATATATATATATATATATATATATATATATATATATATATATATATATATATATTTATCTATTTATCTATTTATTTTTTGATTTTCATACTTTCCAGCAGCTTGACTGCATTAACCTTTCTAGATTTCATATCATTTCTAGAAACATGTGGATTCGTTTTCCGATGGCATTTCAGGTTAGCTTCCCAAATTTCTACTACTGCAGTTGTCGGTTGATTGGTCAAACCACCAACACTGACATAAAAACTTGGCAAGTTGACTTGGGTGTCACACCAATAGGTGGTTCCATTTATGTTTCGCTTGCGTTTACGGAGCTATTTTCATCAAGTATTTTCTTGGTTTCTCTTATTTTGTCTTCAATCGAGGAACGGCTGCCCGGTACTGACGATGCCCAATAGGCTGAAACAGCTGTCTACCGGTGGCTCTTAAATTTAAATCAATGTGGGACTGATCAAAGAGTACTTATCTTTTTACATAAGTTTTGTACATAAGTTTACCTGAATCAACAACAAATACAGCTTGGGTTCATTAAAATTATTGGTTTAACTTTCTAAAAACAATTTGCGACAAGCGCCATGAATCAAAGAACGTGTTTACTCCAATATCAGACAGCTACGACTGACGGTGACGGCCGCGCGCTTCGAGCTTGGTATTTTGGTATGAGTGTCGTGCGGGCGACCTCTGGCTTGTCGGGCTATAGTTTGGACACCGTCACAAACTCACATCCCCCCTCCCCCTTCGCATATGTTACAGGAGTTAGGAATCTGGAAATAGGGAATTATTTTACTTGCATGGTAAATGTTTGACTCTGGTGTTTCAAATCCCGAGTCAATAACATACATTGAATCAGAAATTTTTTGTTTTATCTTAAAAGGACCCACCCTGATCGAATCCAGCTTTTTTCTATTTAAACGATTTCCGTTCTGAATATAAACAAGATCACCGACTTCGTATGATATTTTACGTTTATTTTTATCATAATAAACTTTATTTCGATAATGAATTTTTTCTGCATTCAAAAATGCTATCTTTCTTTTTTTTCCAGATTTTATAGGTTATTTTCGTTGAGTTCCGAAGGTTCCGCGGTGTAGGAAATTTTTTTATTGCGATTAAGTTATCATTTACGAGTTTTACCTCATTTTCTTTGATTTCATGACCTGAATAGATAACTGATTTTTTTGCATGAGAACTTCGTTGATGTGGCGTGAATGATTTGAACAATTTTTTGAGAAAATCAAAATATCATCGATGTAATTTATCGCGAAAGTCTCAAGATTATTTTTCGCTAATACGTCAGTCAGAATTCTCTGAAATATTGCCGGAGATGATTTTAAGCCAAAAGTTAAGCACTTCCATTGTCAATGCCCGTTTTGGGTAATAAACGCGGTTTTATATCTATCCTTTTCTCTCACCGAGATTGACCAGAAAGCCGAGTTAATATCTAATTTGAAAAAAAAATTGCAATCCCGTACTCGAATTAATAAATCATCAATATTCGAGAATGGATGGCATTCCGGTATGACTATCTTATTCAGTTCGCTTGCATAACCGTGACTTTCTCCCTTCTTCCTTCTTCAAAAGAAGAGTTACCGGAGATGCAAAAGGACTAGTAGAGCGTTCAATTAAACCTACCTTCAATAACGATTTTATTCGTGAATTTATTTCTTCATTATCCGCTATAGAGCATTTGTACGGTTTACGCGCAATATATTTATTTTCGGTAAGTTTTACTGACGCCTCGTAGCCTTTTGTTTTGCCCACTTCGAATTCATCTTCTGTAAACAATCCTTCGTGGTTATTCAACACATCTTCCAAAGAGCTCACACAGTTTACAACTGTGCTTGTTGAAATAGACTCTGTTTCCATATTCTTATTTAAACATTTCTTCGTGTCATTTTGAGAAAATTTCAAGTTTCCATCCTGACATTCTTTGATTGCATCTAAACCTAACAAAATGTCATCTTGAAAAAAAAACACTTTTCACAATATAAAAACATATTGTATTCGTTTTTTTGTATTCGTAATATTAGAAATTTATGTTTTTAGATTTTTTGAGTCTAAAGTATTCGTAGTGCCTGCAAATGTGTTTAGTCTATTTTGCCCACTTATTTTTTTGTTCAATTTAAATCTAACAACTGTATCATAATTTATTATTGATACATTTGCTCCCGAGTTATATACCGCAATACTGGGATATCTTCGATACATATTCTTAATCTGATAAGTGGGGCCGCGATTCGTTTTTTGATTCTTCAGAAATCGATACACTCTCTTCTATATTCGTGTTATTTATTATTCTTGAATTGAAAGAGTTATATTATTTTTATTCTCTCATTCACCTCTTCTCAGTGATACCTGTTAGGAAATCCTTTTTTTGTGCAGTATGAGTGACATTAAAATTGTATTGAAATCTTTTCTATTTATATGGAATTGAATTTTCACTGGTAAACCCAAAACAATTGAATTTATTTGAGTATTTTCTGATATTTTTGAGTCTGTATCTAAAGCAGATTTCTCTTTTTTAACGCATACTCTAAAAGCGACCCATTTAAATAACGAAATTCATATGCATACTTTATTTCGAGCCACCCTATCACTGCAAAAGTATCTATAAAAGAATTTCTCCAATACTCCCATGGTCTTGCGATCTTGTTTATTTTTAAGAAACTCTGGAACCAGTCGAGGGCCGGTCCCTCCAAAAAAAATCTCAATGTTTCTGAGTAATTTTCTTCCTTACAATTTGAACGAGTGCACTCACTTATAAAACGATCCATAGAAGTAACCGCGTTCTGGTTTTTTTCCAAAATATTTATCAAGAATCATGTTTTTTACTCGCGACGTGGTTTTTTTATACGGAAAGGCTTCAAGGTTATGAGTAAGAACGGAGCTGGGGTCAACATATAACCGACACTCATCCAAATGAATACCATCATAACAATCTGTAACATCCGTTGTCGTAGATTGAAACGGGTTACTTTGTTACTTAGGAACTAAATTATGGGCTGCCGGAACTCAGCGGAGAGGGATGGTGGGTAAATATAAGTCCACTTGGAGGATAAGTGTATTGTTTCTTTAAACCCGCCAAGCTTATGGTGATTACAGGCTTATGGCCCAGAAGTATACTTTTGGGTTCACAGATATAAATGTAAGCAACTTATGAATAAACTTAAGATGTGGTAAATACTTGGTTTATTCTAGAATTCGCAATTAGTGCCGCAATGTTGATTCGAGATCGTGCGGGAGGGTGTAATACATAACAGGAAAGACCTTACATGCATGGGATATGGGAGAATAGTCTCCAGCAGCACGATCCAACCCCTGTACGCAGTCCACTCAGGCAATGATCTTTTCCAAGCAGATAACTTGCTCCTCGGAAGACCGTAATCAGAGATATAAGGGGTGTAGTGGTCTAGCCTTGCGAGAGATACACCAAGATATAGTTCACAATATCGACTTGAGGTGATAATAAGAAGGCCTAAAATGAGGTTAAGGTTTAGAAGGGTATTTTCGGGAAGTGGGTTCTTACCGTAGTTGTTGTGTGGCCTGAAGATTGGAATTTGACAAGAGAACGGGTACTTAATAAAAATCCCCAATACTGTGGGCGAGTTATTCCTTTAGATAACCCAAATATAGTTACTCCCGTATTGAATATTTTGGTTTCTTCAAATCCACGAAGTGATGAGCTCAAAATTCTTGCTCCAGAGAAGATAACCAAACTCAACTCTCATTCCCAGAGAAAAAAACCCTTTTCTTTTTCCTTTCCTTTTTTTCCCTCATCAACGTTATTTAAGGTCGAATTATTCTGATTTTCTTTAGGCACAAAAAACTGAACTGAATTGTTTTGAATGTTATACAGGGTGGATGCTGTGCATAAATATATGATATCAATACATTACTTTTCTGTTATCTTATAAATCCGCTCTTGCATTTTGGGAACCGTAACAACCCCCCCCCCCCTTTCTTCAAAAAAAAAATTCTTGGGCAACCGAACTAATGTTATACATAACAGGATTACTTTATATCTGAATATACATGCCTCAACCTTCCACCTCATCATCTGAATCGTTCACGTCCTCGGGTGGACGTGCCAAACTCCTCGATTTCTTCGGTCCGAGTCTAATAACTCATAAGACCAGGGTGATATGATCCTTGAAATGGTGAATGGACCTTCAAACCTTGGGGCGAACTTAGAGGTAAACCCCTGTGCCACCTTAGATAATGCATAACTTCGCTTCCAAACCTTTTGATGCAGTTGAAATCGTTCATCAAGACGTCTCAAATTATATCGATGACGACTATTATCATATGCTCGTTTTAGTTTAGCTGATATGTCTCTGAATGAATCATCCAAAAGCTTGGAACGTATTGATGGATCGAATGCGTTTTGATCGAGGGTAGGAGCCAACGGATGGATATTTGTTCCGCTCAGTTGTAGTTCCCTACCAAACATAATAAAATTTGGTGTATGCTGAGTCACCTCGTGTCTAGAAGTGCGAAGAGCCCAAGCCACCTGCTGAAGATAGCGGTCCCGACATTGATGATTCGAGGAGACGTATGACGTGAGAACGGTCTTGATAACTCTATGGGACCTTTCTACCGGATTGGCTTGAGCATGGTAGTTGGAGATGTGAACTGGCGAAACATCATACTTGTCAAATACCTTAGTCAGTTCCCGACTTCGGAACTGTACGCCATTATCCATGATGACTCGTTGCGGAGCCCCAAATAAAAGCACTACATTTTCCACGAATATTGTCGAGATTCGGGAAGTGGTAGCCTTTCGCAGTGGGAACAACAAAATGAATTTGCTAAAGATGTCCAACACAGATAATATATAGCTGTAATCCGAAGCCGATCTGGGCAGAGGGCCTACAAGGTCCATGCTCAAGACTTGCCATGGGCTACTGGTAGTTGGCGCAGCACTTAGCATCAAACCGTTTGGAGGTTTCAGGCTTGGTGCTAAGGCAAGTGAAGCAGCGTTTAATATACCGGGCAATATCATGTCGCATTTTTGGCCAATAATATTTGGCTCCTATGCGAGATGTAGTTTTATACACACCGAGGTGACCACAAGTGGGAGGATTATGATGTTCTTGTATGAGTGCCGCTCTGTCTTTCCTCAGGACTACGACAAGCCAGTTATCGGAGTTTTCTCGTAATTCTGGGTAGACTCGATTCACGTGTTTGAAAAGGATATTATTCTCAAAACGCCACTGAGGAAATTTTTCTGGGTTGTTTGTCACCTGAGTACACATATTCTTGTACCAAGTGTCTTTCAAATTCTTAAGTGTTCTATCAGACTCCATTGCGTCCACACAAGGTACCGACCTGGACAGAGCATCCGAAACTACGTGCTCTTTTCCCTTCCTGTGAATTATTTCGAAATCGTATTGTTGGAGTCTGACCACCCACCTAGCGATTCTGCCGACGGGATCTTTGATTTGGTTCAGCCACATGAGGCTGTAGTGATCGGTAACTACTGCAAATTTCGTACCTTCAATATATGGTCTGAATTTTTCGATGGCAAAGAACACAGCTAAGCATTCCTTTTTGTGTGGTGCTATACTTTCTTTCAGCCTTCGACAGTGAACGGCTAAGGTAACTGATCACCTTCTCGCCATCATCATCCTGCTGGGTGAGAACAGCGCCAAAATCTGAAGCGTCTGTCTGCACCGTGAAAGGTTTTGCGAAATCCGGGCAGGTTAAGTTAGGTGCCGAAATCAGATGGTTCTTGATTCCTCTCAACTTAAGTACCACACAAATTTCTGACCCTTCCTCAATAAATTGCACAAAGGTGCTGTGAGTGACGAGAAATTTGGTACGAATCGTCGGTACCATGACGCAATACCAATCAGTCTCCTCACGTCGCTCACGGACTTGGGTGCTGTGATTTGTAAAATAGCTTCTACCTTAGCCGGATCAACCATGAGTCCCGCTGCTTCAACTACGTAGCCAAGATAACGTAATTTCGACTTGCAAAAGTGGAACTTTCCTCGATTGAGTGTGAGACCGGCCCTCGTGAGCCGGGTTAGTACTTCTCGCAATACCTCGAGGTGTTGCGCAAAAGTAGGGGTACAGATGATAACATCATCCAGATAGACAAAGACATATTGTTCGAGGTCTATCCCTACTACATGGTCTATGAACCGATGCCACGTGGCTGGGACATTATGGAGGCCCATTGGCATCCTGCGGAATTGATACAATCCTCGATTGGGCACCACAAACGCTGTCAGAGGCTTTGACTGCTCAGACAGGGGTATTTGCCAATAAGCCGATTTTATGTCCAGGGTGGTGAGGTAATGAGAATTTAGCAATTTGTCTAATGTAGCACTCACCATTGGGAGTGGGTACGCATCGCGAATGGTGACCTTATTGAGCTCCCTGAAATCGACTACGAACCTATAGCTCCCATCGTACTTCTTGATGAGTAATATAGGGACGCCCATGGTGATTGGGAAGGCTCAATTACTCCGTCCTGAAGCATATTTTCAAGCTCCTGATTAACTTGTTATTGCAGGGCATGCGAGAGAGGATAATATCGCTGGCGGATAGGTGGATGATCTGTGCGAATAACATGTTCGACCAGATTCGTGCACCCTAATCTATCCCCCATATTCTGAAAAGTCTCTTCAATAACTCCATTCAAAGTCTGTAGTTGTTCCATACTGAGGGAATCGATTGAGGTCAGTGCCATAGTGGAAGGTTGTAGCACATGTTGATCATTCCTGAAACACCATTCACCCGAAAACATATCGGGGACAATCTTCATAGCCCTCCAGAAATCCATCCCTAGTATCAGTGTATGGGGTAACGATGGTACCACAAGTACATCTAGAACCTTGACCCGATCATATAACTTGAACGGAACGGATACAGTTCCTGATATTGAGTACGACTGTCCATTTGCAACAGTACACGTTGATTGGATTGATTTCTTCAATGCGCAAATAGACTTCAGGATGTTACAACCGGGACCCCCTATTATTGTGCCTGTGCAGCCGCTGTCCAATAACCCAAGAAAAGAACCTTCGAAAATTGAAACCTTCAGGTAGGGTCTGGTGTCATCTTTAGCGTGCGCAAGTACGTAGTCCAAGAGTATTTTCGAGTGTTCGGCCTCAGGGGATTTTATCGGCAACAGTCGGCCTACTGTTGACCCCGTCTCCCGTTTTTTTATACAATGTGGGCAAGAACTGGCGAAAACATTATCCTTTCCACATCTAAAACATAATTTTTTTCTTGGCTGTAAACAAGACCTGAATTTATGTTCGGTGCCCTCGCAATTCCAACATATTGCTGAGGAACAGATTTTTGTGCTTGTTGGGGGCGTTTCTGAGGTCTCGTTCCGGTCCTCTCTTCGGATGTTCACTGCAGATACATTTGAGTGGTTCTGTGGTTTTTTATAGGCTAACTCGGGTTCTAGAAGATTCCGGTAACTGGTTGCTGGTGGTACAAATTTTTGTGTTCGCATTTCCGTTTCTTCGATCATACGACAGAGACGAGTCAGGTCAGAGATAGTAGACATTTGTTGAAGGGCAAGCTGGGTTTGCAGGTATGGCAGTAAATTCCTTCTGATGAGACTTACTCTAGCTTCTTCATCGGGTGGGTGGTCTAATTTGCGAAACAAGTTCTCCATCGCTATAATGAAGTTCAGAACCTTTTCATGGGAACCCTGCGTACGCCGTCTTATCTCATCCCAAAGGCTATATTCATAATCGTAAGGCCTGAATGCTTGTCTAAGCTGTTCCGTCAGGTCCTCCACGATGTAAATATTCCCGTCCGATACCACAGGAGAGCATCTTGTACGAATATCTCCGGTGCAGCGCGTAGAAGTTGCGTCTTCGACACTCCTCGTGACACACGCAGTTTCTCTACCCGTTCGAGAAAGTCGTTCACGCTGGTCCTGCCATTGTATCGTTTACTTCATCGTGAAATATGGCGCCATTGGAAGCCGCTTCCTTCTGCCGGATACAACTCCTCCTGGCCTTTCCAATTCCCTAGAGCAGCGGTAATATCCTCAATCGATTCCTCTGGGATAGGTTGCTGACTGTATTCACGATGTACGATTCAAGAGATATTCGACCATGACTGAGTTTGCGGATAAACTGGTTCCAGACGAATTTGGGAGCTAAAACCTGGAAAAAGATTGTAATATTCCTCCTGCGAGGCTGGCTGTCTCGTGACAATCGGTTCTTTCGGTAATAATTCTTGTTGACGATGAGTTGGAATATCTTCGAATGATATCAGGTCATTCACTACCGGGGTGTTCTCAGGCTGTTCAATGAGAGAATGTACCAAGGTTGGATTAGGAATATCCAGGAGAGATACCCCCACTCTTGCTGACTCTTCATGAACCACTGCTACCTGTCCACTACAATGAGGATGCACAAAAGACCTTTGCCGAGCCAAATTCACCTCTCCAATCAAACGAGAGCATTTGGACACAAGTCTCAGCCGCGTGATCTCTTCTTCTACTTCCTTTCCCGAGAACCGATCGAGACGAAGTAAGATGTTTTGTAACCGAGTATAAATTCTGTGAAATTCATTTTCTTCATTGGCCTGATCCCCTCCCAGAATATCCTGTTACAAATCGTTGAGTTTTTTCTCGCACGTGGATATTTCAACATTCGGCTCCAAAAATACTTTAGGAAAGCTAACCGTCCCACTTTGTTTCTCTCTCTTTAACGCATCACGAAGAATCGACCTTTTCTCAGCAACAGTATTTCCAAAAGGCACACCCCTTACATATAGTTCATAGGCCAATTCATCGCTGAGTAAACGGTTGACTTCCATGGTCATTTATGAATAGTCAATTATTTTTATGTTATGCTATTTCAATAAACTGGAATATAAACCCGACCTTTCCAAAAAACAAAAAAAATAAAGCGGTACACCCTGCACAAACTTACATCCAAACTGACGAATTGAAAAAGAAATTAAATTAGTCAAGTGTCAGCCTGTACAAAATTTACGTTAATAAACAATTAACTAAAAAAATGAGATTAATTTGGGACCACCCTGTACAAAATTCACTTCATAAATGAGTAACTAAAAAAAATGTAATGGATTTGGGGCCATCCTGTACAAGATTTGCTTCATAAACAAGCAACTAAAAAATGTAATGAACTCGGAGCCACCCTGTAAAAAATTTACCTCAATACCAATCAATCGAGAAAAAAATGAATGGAGAAGCCACTCTGTAATAACAAACCCTAAAATTAAGATTGTGGGTATAAGTCAATCACTATAATAACTAATACTAACTAAATTAAACCTTAAAACAAATGTTAAGTTACTAAGTTATCAATAATTCAATAATAGGTTTGTTGAAAATAACTGTGCAAAGCCTTTCACTTAACTTATGTGTGATGCCAAAGTGAATTTAACCTTAGAGCAAATAACCTGTGAACCGACCTTAAGCTCTTCGCAAAAATTTGCCTCGTGAAATTTTCTACCTTGGATGAAGAAACACAGATTTAAAAGAAGAAGAAAAATCTTTGAAAATGACTACAGCGACAGTGACAATTATAACTAACCACAATGTTGAATTTATATATGGGATAAATGGGATGGTTGGAGAAAAGAAACCTTTCATATCGTGGGTTGAAACAAGTATCTACTTACGAAATTGAACTGGAAGTTTACTCCTTAATTAAGTGTTGCATGAAATGTTGCAATTGTTTCCGGAAATATACGTGAGATCAATTAGTATTTTGATTAAGACCATCTACAGAATCGCCAAGTACCGTGAGTAATTAGGCTTAAATTCGCAAATCGCACCGATAAATACCTGTCGGCGCGCGCAAACTATCTTGCAACCTAGAAATTCAAATCCACATTTCTTTCTCACTTCTGTTCAGTTGATCAGTTGCTGCTGAGAAAGGAGTGTTCAGTAAAATAAATCAATGTTAATTTTTTACGTACAGACATGGGAAAAAATGATAGTCCAGTAACTCTCAATGATCTGTACTCCTTATTGGAAAAATCTTCTCAACGTAATGATCAACTGCACTCGGAGTTGAAAAATGAATTTATATCGGTGGAAGAGAATTTAGTAAAACAACTGTCTGCTATCCGGATCTAGAACGAAGAACTGATTGAAGAAAATGAAAAGCTTCGTCAGCAGTTGAAAAATATTGAAAGAAGACAAAAAATATATAACTTGATAATAAACGGTTTGTGTGGCGAAGAATCTAATACGTACATTGATGTTTTGAATTTATTCAATGACACGTTAAAAATTTCTTGTGGGGAACAGAATGTTCGCGATATTTATAGAATAGGAAATAAAAATGATGATAAACATCCTCGACCTATCGTTGTGGAACTGGTGAGTTATAGATTGAAAAGTAATATTTTCCAGAGTTCAAATATCTTGAAGAATTCAGGATTATATTTTGCCAACGACTATATTGCGGAGGATTATAGAGACAGAAAATTTCTAAGCAACCAACTCAAATTAGCACGGATTCAAGATCCCCAAGCAAGGTTAAAAAAAATCTTCTATACTTTAACCATAACTCGTATTCCATCGACTCACTTAAGGCGAACCCATTGAAGGAAGCAACTTCACTAAATCCTCCTGCTGAGATATCGGCTCCTACCCCTAAGGACAATAATTTAGAGAAGAGATCGTCTGGGAGGTCGAAGAAATAAAAACTATTCGTGTTTGTTATTATTTGAATTTATTGATTGTATTGTATTTATTGTTGCTATAATTATAATTGATTGATAGGTTTCCTTTTGAGTTCATTTTTGGTATATTAGATATCGATGTATATACAGGCTGATTCACGGTGGGTGGCACATTAGACGTTTCTGGTGAACCAGACAACGGATCACTTTGAAAATTTAATGGAGGGCATATTCGGACATTCTCTAGCCAACTAAAATATTTTCGACAATGCGGTGTTGCCGCTTCTATTAGAAAGCAGTAGCAACTTTGATTTTTCAAATGGAACACTCTGTATATAATATTATTTTTGGAATCTCCAACAATTGCCCGACAACTTTTCTTGATATTTTCCTATACCTATCTGTTACCGTTTTCGAAATAAAAATTAATTTCGATTTTTTTCTTCGAAAATCATGACTTCTAAAAATGCCGATATCTTTTAGTTAAGAAGTACTATGATATCGAAATTTGGTTTGGAGTTAGGTGATACTTGGACACTCTCCACACGTCAGCCTAATCTCCGTTACTTCAATACAGGGTGGTAAAAAAATACAGTTTTTTCGTTTGCTTGAAAAAGTTGCTGAAATTTGATTATTTTAAATAGAACACCCTGTATATTATTGAAAATTCGGAAAGCTGCTGAAATTTGCTTTCTTTCTATGTATATCATACCTATACCTAACTAGTCAAGTTTCGGACTTATGAACATTTATTTGTGAAAATGTCCTTCAGAATGGTATTTCCATTCGGTATTTGGTAAGCAGGCCATGATTACTATTTGACAGTAGCGTTGTGACATTCTCCTAATAATATCGACATTTTCGTCACTTCAGAAGTTGCAAATACCTTCAAAACGATGGAACAAAACTATTCAAACGAAGTTCTTATGAATTTGTTTATTATTTTTGGACAGTGTGACAAAATTATCAGCAGAACATGTAGAAAGTTCAATGAAATGTATCCGAATCTACCGCCAATGAACCTCAAGAAATTTATACGAATTCAGAACAATTTCAATATATTTGGATAAACTTTAAAAAAGCACCAAGAAACTTGAAATTGGAAATATTGATATGAATAATTATAAAAAAGTAAAACAATCATGTGGAATATTTCAAAATATGTTCGAATCGCTGGCCGTTCACTTCCAAGCACTTTAAAATGCGGGTGTTGACTGCTTTCGTGGTGGCAGATCTGATTTCATTGGACCCAAATCTTCAAATGTTTGGGCAATCCTTTCTAACAATTCATCTCTCGAACGCACGGGTATTTTGTAAACTTTTTCTTTAAACATTCCCCACAAATAAAAATCTAATGGATCAAGATCGGGTGATCTCGCTGGCCAATTCCATGGTCCCAAGCGCCTCATCCACCGATCGTCAAATAGTCTATCCAGTTCTGCGTTCACTTCTCTTGTGCAATGTGCAGGAGCTCCGTCTAGTTGGTACCAACAGTTTCGATAATCTTCGAGTGGCAGATTATCCACGAAACTGTCTACAGTATTCTCCAAAATATTCAGGTAGCTTCTGGATGTTAATGACTCCTCGTATATCACGTACCTCAATTTGTTGTCCATCAGCATGCAGAAGACATTACAACTAAATTTTTCTTGAAATCCGGCTTCTTTTGTGACGTGAGGATTTTCACTGGACCAATAATGACGATTTTTTCTATTGAAAATCCCTTCTCTCGAAAATTTCGATTCATCAGTCCAAATAATTTTATTTAAAAAAAGTGGATCTTCTTGAATGCGTGTCAACAACATTTCACAAAATTCTACTCTCTGTTGAGGATCTTGAGGCTTCATTGCTTGAATTTTGGTGAATTTATAATCATGCATTTTATGTCTTCGCAAGATTCTTTGAACCGATGAATATTTTATACCCAAATCTTCTTCAGCACTTCTTATCGATGACTCGGGAAATGCGTGAAAATATGCTAAGACATTATTCTGGTTGTCTTCGAAAGTTACGGGTCGAGGCAAGTTTCTTGGTGCTTTTAAAGTTGATCCAAATGCATTGAAATTGTTCTGAATTCGTATAAATTTCTTGAGGTTCATTGGCGGTAGATTCGGATACATTTCATTGAACTTTCTACATGTTCTGCTGATAATTTTGTCACACTGTCCAAAAATAATAAACAAATTCATAAGAACTTCGTTTGAATAGTTTTGTTCCATCGTTTTGAAGGTATTTGCAACTTCTGAAGTGACGAAAATGTCGATATTATTAGGAGAATGTCACAACGCTACTGTCAAATAGTAATCATGGCCTGCTTACCAAATACCGAATGGAAATACCATTCTGAAGGGACATTTTCACAAATAAATGTTCATAAGTCCGAAACTTGACTAGTTAGGTATAGATATGATTACATAGAAAGAAAGCAAATTTCAGCAGCTTTCCGAATTTTCAATAATATACAGGGTGTTCTATTTAAAATAATCAAATTTCAGCAACTTTTTCAAGCAAACGAAAAAACTGTTTTTTTTTACCACCCTGTATTGAAGTAACGGAGATTAGGCTGACGTGTGGGAAGTGTCCAAGTATCACCTAACTCCAAACCAAATTTCGATATCATAGTACTTCTTAACTAAAAGATATCGGCATTTTTAGAAGTCATGATTTTCGAAGAAAAAAATCGAAATTAATTTTTATTTCGAAAACGGTACCAGATAGGTATAGGGAAATATCAAGAAAAGTTATCGGGCAATTGTTGGAGATTCCAAAAATGATATTATATACAGAGTGTTCCATTTGAAAAATCAAAGTTGCTACTGCTTTCTAATAGAAGCGGCAACACCGCATTGTCGAAAATATTTTAGTTGGCTAGAAAATGTCCGAATATGCCCTCCGTCAAATTTTCGAAGTGATCCGTTGTCTGGTTCACCAGAAACGTCCAATGTGCCATCCACCGTGAATCAGCCTGTATATGCTTTTTTCCTCTCATAGTCCTTTTTGGCATGTAAATAGATCGGAAATATGAAAATAAATCTATGCCATCTGAATATAAGATCATTGGTCGCTCATTATAATGATTTCGTAAATTTAATTTTGTCAAATGATTTTGATATCATCACTCTGAGTGAAACTTGGCTGAACAATAATTGTCGTACTATAGATATTTGTTTACCTGGTTACAATGTCGTGCGAAGGGAAAGGTGCGGAGGGACCAGAGGAGAAGGGTTGGCTATTTATTTGAAAAACACTCTCAAATTTTCTAACCTTCCCAACAATAACATTGAGGATTTGTGGGTGAGTGTGAGGTTGCAAAACATGAGTTTTGCGGTAGGTTGTATTTATAAGCCGCCTAAATTGAACCTGACAAATTTTCTCAATGAATTTGAAAACAGTTTGATATCAGTTGTACCTCAATTTGATAAAATCATCTGTATGGGCGATTTCAATGTGAATTTGTCAAATTTCAATAGTTTTTCTGTTCGGAAGTTGAATGAATTATTTATGAGTACTGGGTTGAAGCAGATAGTTAACTTTCCTACAAGAATATCTCAGAACACCTTTTCTATTTTAGACCTGATAATTGTTTCAGATCAATGCCATGTTACAAATTGTAGTTCTCTTCATGTTCCACACATATCTGACCATGATTTGGTTTATTTCACCCTCAACCTGAGTGGTGAAAGTGAAAGCAACAAAATTATCAGGTACAGAGACTTTAAAAATATTGATGAAGATCAATTATATACTGATTTACAGTCAATTCCGTGGCACCATATTTATGGCTTGGATACCATTGACAAAAAAGTAACTTTTTTCAACGAGAACATGAACACCTTACTGGAATTACATGCGCCTTTCAAAACAGCTTTCATTAGGAAAAAACATAAACCGTGGATTACCGGCAATATTAAAATTATAATGAGAGAACGCGATAAAAAACTTAAAAAATTCAAACGAACCAAGAACACTCGCGATTTTGAAGAATACAAACACCTTAGGAATTTCACTTATAAATCAGTAGAGAGGGAGAAAAAAGCCTATTTGAATTTTCACATAAGCAGGCATACTAATAATTCATGGGACACTTTTAACATATATTATAAGAAAAAGAAGAACGATATTCCATATCATCTTTCAGATGTGAATGACATAAATGATTTCTTCCTAAACTCAGTTCCCACTGCCGGTAAAGGCTCGGACTTTGAACAGTACTACAGTGGTCGACTTGTTGGTCCCGATGTGAGTTGGAGTTTTGGCAGAATCGAGAATAACGACATTTTCAAGTATTTACTGGCAGTAAAAACAACGGCTGCAGGTGCTGACGGTCTCAACATAAAATTCATCATATTATGTTGTCCATTCATAATCGAATATATATCTCACCTCTTGAACTTCTGCATTGAATATTCAGTATATCCAACTCAGTGGAAATTGGCTAATGTGATCCCATTACCGAAATGTGAGGTGGTCAGTGATCTCAAAGACCTGAGACCAATCAGCATTTTACCCGTTGTCTCAAAATTATTAGAAAGAAGTATAAAAGATCAACTTGTGAAATTCTTGGAAACATATAATATTTTGCCGGATACTCAATCAGGATTCAGAAAAGGACATAGCTGCGCGACAGCCCTTCTGAATGTGACAGATCGTATATTCCAGGCAACTGACTCGCGAATGATTACTGTTCGAGTTCTCTTAGACTATTCGAAAGCTTTCGATACCCTGAATCATTCTGCGCTGAAACATATTCTAAGATTCATTGGACTCTCAGAAAAATCTGTTTTGTTTTTTGATAGCTATCTAAGTGGTCGAAAGCAACGAGTTGTACTCAATGATGGGGTTTCTCGAACAAGAGAACTGACATGTGGGGTTCCACAGGGATCCATTTTGGGACCAATTCTCTATGTAATTTTCACAGCATTTTTCAAAAATGTTGTCTCGCATTGTTATCTACAAATGTATGCGGATGCTACTCAGGTGATGTATTCCTTCCACCCATCAGACATTATGAATCGTTGTCAGAAAACCAACGAAGACCTTGATAGAATTTTCAAAATATCCGAAGATCATTCTCTCTCATTGAATCCAAACAAATCTAAGGCAATGCTGTTCGGGAGGCGAAATGACAGACTTCTTCACCAAAAAAATGTTTGTGTTACTATCAATAACATTCCTGTACAGTTTTGTGATGTGGTGAAGAATCTTGGACTCTAGATAGATTACTCCTTGAGATTCGAAAAGCATATATCGGAATGCATTCGTAAAAGTATCTGGAAACTGAAAATTTTGTTTGGATCTCGAGCCACTTTGAATTTGAATCTTAAAAAAAATGCTTTGCGAGTCTCTAGTTCTTTCTACTTTTACTTATTGCGATACAGTCTATAGCTATCTACGCAAAAAATCCAGAAAATCCAATACTATTGTCTCCGTTTCATCTATGGTATTCGTAGGCGTCAACCCATCAGTCATAAGCTTCGAGAAGCCGGGTGGCTACATATGAAATCTCGCCGAAAACTTTACTGCTCCACCTTATATCACAAAATAATCACTACCCAAACTCCCTCCTACCTTTATAGAAAGATTGTGTTCCGCACTGTCGTTCACAATCTTAATATAAGATCGAAAAGTACTATAACACCACCAATCCATAAATCATCATTGTTTGAGAGAAGTTTTTCCTATAATGTGTCGACCACTTACAATGCTATTCCAAATGATTTTAAGAATATGAAACTCTCCTCCTTTCGAAAAAATTTGTTTGAATTTATGAAGTCCTCTAATATCTAGAAAGCGGTTATTTGAATCAGCACATATATCTATAGTTTCACTCAATTTTCATTAGTTATCTGCGATCTTTTGTTCTTTTGTTTTTTTCTTCTGTTTGTCCAAAGGTTGAGTGGAAGACCATCTTTGTGCACTCCAGGTGCTCAAGATGAACTCCGCCTTTTCAGTTTGCATAGGAAATGTCGTAGCGTATTTGATAGGTTTCATTTTATTTTGTAATCCTGTAATAATAAAGAATATTATTAGTATTACTATAATTATTATTATTATTTTTTTTTCACCGTAGTGTGCGCTGGTCAGGCCCTATCCCCCGAAGCCCCGATACATTCGGGAGGGCGCGCCAGCATAATCAACCAATGACCACTCCCCACACCGTGGGGTAAGTGATCATTGGGTCCGAGAATCATGTGCCCTGAGCAAACGCAGTGAGCCAAGAATGACAGCCTTCTGCATCTGTGCGGCTAAGATTTCTACCTTAGTGCGGCAAGCCGGTATGATTTTGAGATTTGAGAGTAGAGAAGACATCATTCCACCAAGGACTCCAATAATCAGAACGACCATCTTGACAGAGTGATCTGGATAGAGTCTGCGGAGTTCGAAGAGAAAATCTCGATATTTTATCAGTTTTTCCTCCTGTCTTCTGACGACATTCGTCTCGCCAGGAACTGAAAACTCCACGACAAATATCGTTTTGGTCTGGTGGTCGAGAAGGACTACATCTGGATTATTGGCTTGTATGAGCCTGAGGGTGGGGAACGAATAGTTTCAATAAATTCGGCACTTCTCGTTCCCCACAACGGATTCAATATCCCCCGGAGCGTAGGACAACACCGGTGTCTCGTCAATACCGTAAGAGTGCCGTAGATGGTAATATAGCACTCTTAGGGCCGCGTTATGTCGATGGATATAGGCCGAGACCGCATATGCTGGACATGCTGATCATTATTATTATTATTATTATTATTTCACCGTAGTGTGCGCTGGTCAGGCCCTATCCCCCGAAGCCCCAATACATTCGGGAGGGCGCGCCAGCATAATCAACCAATGACCACTCCCCACACCGTGGGGTAAGTGATCATTGGGTCCGAGAATCATGTGCCCTGAGCAAACGCAGTGAGCCAAGAATGACAGCCTTCTGCATCTGTGCGGCTAAGATTTCTGCCTTAGTGCGGCAAGCCGGTATAATTTTGAGATTCGAGAGTAGAGGAGACATCATTCCACCAAGGACTCCAATAATCAGAACAACCATCTTGACAGAGTGATCTGGATAGAGTCTGCGGAGTTCGAAGAGAAAATCTCGATATTTTATCCGTTTTTCCTCCTCTTTCCTGACGATATTCGTCTCGCCAGGAGCTGAAAACTCCACGACAAATATCGTTTTGGTCTGGTGGTCGAGAAGGACTACATCAGGCTTATTAGATTGTATGAGCCTGAGGGTGGGCAACGAATAGTTCCAATACATTCGGCACTTTCCGTTCCCCACAACGGATTCAATATCCCCCGGAGCGTAGGGCAAAACCGGTGTCACGTCAATACCGTAAGAGTGCCGTAGATGGTAATATAGCACTCTTAGGGCCGCGTTATGTCGATGTATGTAGGCCGAGACCGCATATGCTGGACATGCTGATAGCAAGTGCATTAGGGTATCGGGCGCCTCGCGGCAGGCCCTGCACCTTGTGTCAGGAACCTGTATACCCATCACGCGACTGCGGTAGACTAAGGTGTTGAAGACACCATCCTGGCAAGCCATGATGAACCCCGCTTTGATAAGCCAAGGTCTTCAATGTTATTATTATTATTATAATTATCATTATTATTATTATTATTATCATTTTTATTATAATCTACATTAATCAATAGGAACCATTCTCAGAAACAACCTGAACATGAAACCTAGAATAACACACGTTATGAGCGCCAATTTGTAACATCCGTTGTCGTAGATTGAAACGGGTTACTTCGTTACTTAGGAACTAAATTATGGGCTGCTGGAACTCAGCGGAGAGGGATGGTGGGTAAATATAAGTCCACTTGGAGGATAAGTGTATTGTTTCTTTAAACACGCCAAGCTTATGGTGATTACAGGCTTATGGCCCAGAAGTATGATTTTGGGTTCACAGATATAAATGTAAGCAACTTATGATTGAAATTAATGTGTGGTAAATACTTGGTTTATTCTAGAATTCGCAATTTTGCCGCAATGTTGATTCGAGGTCGTGCGGGAGGGTGTAATACATAACAGGAAAGACCTTACATGCATGGGATATGGGAGAATAGTCTCCAGCAGCACGATCCAACCCCTGTACGCAGTCCACTCAGGCAATGATCTTTTCCATGCAGATAACTTGCTCCTCGGAAGACCATAATCAGAGATATAAGGGGTATAGTGGTCTAGCCTTGCGAGAGATACACCAGGATATAGTTCACAATATCGACTTGAGGTGGTAATAAGAAGGCCTAAAATGAGATTAAGGTTTAGAAGGGTATTTTCGGGAAGTGGGTTCTTACCGTAGTTGTTGTGTGGAATTGGAATTTGACAAGAGAACGGGTACTTAATAAACATCCCTAATACTGTGGGCGAGTTATTCCTTTAGATAACCCAAGTATAGTTATTCCTGTATTGAATATTTTGGTTTCTTCAAATTCACAAAGTGATGAGCTCAAAATTCTTGTTCTAGAGAAGATAACCAAACTCAACTCTCATTCCCAGAGAAAAAAACCCTTTTCTTTTTCCTTTCCTTTTTTTCCCTTCCAACGTTATTCGAGGTCAAATTATTCTAATTGTCTTTAGGCACAAAAAACTGAACTGAATTGTTTTGAATGTTATACAGGGTGGATGCTGTGCATAAATATATGATTTCAATACATTACTCTTCTGTTATCTTATAAATCCGCTCTTGCATTTTGGGAACTGTAACAACTCGATACCCTTTTCATCCAAATATTTACTTTTAAGTTCGTTTCCTAGCGAAATCCACACCTTCAGAAACTTTCCACGTGTTTTCAAACTCTTGGCTATATTCTTTACAATAGTTGTTTCGAAAAGTGTTGGATGATTCTCCTTTGTTGAAAGATGTTCTGGATATTCGTACGATGTGTCCTCTCCTTCTAACTGGATAGTGCGGACTCTCAAAATGGTGGTTTTTGTGTCTAATGCCACAGAGGCGAAACAGAATTTTGCTTGAACAACAGCCATTTTATTGTTGATTTATAAGTCAATTCCCTTGTCTCAATGGATAAGGTTACAAATAATGAGTACTGCGGTTGATGCTTGTGATAACTGAACATATATTTACACTATATACAGGTATTCAGAGAGGTTTTAATAATTATTATATAAGATTGTACATAGGTTTACCTGAATCAACAACAAGTACAGCTTGGGTTTATAATAATTGGTTCAACTTTCTAACAACAATTAGCGACAAGCGCCATGAATCACAGAACGTGTTTACTCTAAAATCATATATATATATATATATGTGTATATATATGTATATATATATATATATATATATATATATATATATATATATATATATATATATATATAAATCGATTTAATTCGTGAGGTTGCAGTCAATAGCTGGGCTGTTACAAAGAAAACTCTTTGTTATATGTCAAGCTTTCGATATATTTCACACCTTCGTCAGGACAACTACAATAATAAGATTATATATCTTGTAAAAAATATATAAATATGGAGAACTTACTAACGTGAGAATAAAATATAAAATGGTTCAAAAACAAATAGAAAAACATTAATAAATGACAGTTGATAAAAATTTTGGCTGACAATGTCAAGTGGGAAAATTCTGAATGATACTCGAATTACTAGATCTTTTATTTTCTTTATCATATTTCAGTAGGTACGTGTGAATTTTGCTAAGACTATCAATATCAGTTCGTTTATTCATTGAATGTTCTTCGTTATTAATATGTATCATTTCCATATATATACAATATATATATATATATATATATATATATATATATATATATATATATATATATATATATATATATATATATATAATTGATAGTGTAACGACCGTATGTATGTATAGAATAGTAGTTTTTCGGGGATTCGGTCTGATTAGAATAAATACCAAATTAACAAAAACAGCCTTCTTAGAATTAATAGATTTCATTTTTGATACTACTGTTTTCGTTTATGACAACGAATATTATAAACAAATACTTGGTACTCCAATGGGATCAACTTTATCACCTATTTTAGCCCAGTATGTAATGGATGATTTATTACATGAATGTATTCCAAAATTATCATTTCAGGTTCCTTTTTTAAAAAAGTTTGTGGATGATATAATATGTGCTGTACCTTTTGACAAAATTGATGATATAAAAACCATTTTTAACAATTACAATCCATCTATTCAATTTACCATAGAAAAAGAAAAAAACAAAACAGTACCTTTTATAGATACTCTTTTAATCAGGAAAGATGATAACTCTGTTATTTTAGATTATTTTACTAAACCCACTAATTCAGGCAGATATATAAATTATTTATCCTGCCATCCACAAAAAATGAAAATTAATTTAGTTCTAGGTTTAAAAAATCGAATAGAAAAAATTTCTCATCCTACATTGGTAGAAA
Organism: Leptinotarsa decemlineata; assembly: GCF_025532065.1. Taxonomy (NCBI): domain Eukaryota; kingdom Metazoa; phylum Arthropoda; class Insecta; order Coleoptera; family Chrysomelidae; genus Leptinotarsa; species Leptinotarsa decemlineata. The sequence continues at coordinate 361,322 of NW_027412615.1, forward strand.
AAAATTTAAAACAATTATTCAATATTTTATTAACTAATTCTTATCCTCCAAAATTTTTAAATAAATTGTTATACAATACTCCATCTAATATCATCAACATCAGAGAGAACAATAAAGCTGAAAATCCAAATTTCAAATACTTTTCCATTCCTTATGTCCCTGAATTGTCCAGCAAAATCATAAACGTATTCAAACAAGAACAGAATATAAAAATTTCACAAAGGAAAGTTAAACCCTTAACTAAACTACATTCGAAATTGAAAGATGAAGATCCGTTATTTGAAAAGTCACATGTAGTTTACGAAATTCCCTGCAACAATTGTGATAAGATATATATAGGTCAAACAAAAAACAATTTGAAAACCCGCATAGCTCTTCATAAAAGTAATTGTAAAAATTTAAAACGAAATTCTTGTGCACTCACACAACATGTTCTAGATAATGATCATTCAGCCAATTATACTAAAACCAAAATTCTCCATTTCGAACCAGATTCAAATATAAGGCAATTTCTGGAAATGGCTGCGATCAAAATTAAAGAAAACAATATCAACAAAAAGACAGACATCGACAACCTCAGCAAAATTTATTCATTTTTACTAACAAAAAATATATATCTGAATACATCCTGTAATAGTAACACAGTATAAATCCCCATAATGAACGATAATAAAAATTTGAAAAAGTATTTCACATTATTCAATGTCAAAAAGTTGTCATTTTGATGTTGAAGACTTCTTTCAAAATTGAAATTTTCAAATTGAATATTCTCAAATAGCACAGGTATTCTGTTTTATCCGTTATTATGTTTTATATATATATATATATATATATATATATATATATATATATATATATATATTTATCATGTCCTTTTATATTACAGCCCTCGATAAAGCTAATAAACATTAGCGAAAGCTCGGGCAGCTAAAAAGAGTAAATATTTATTCTAATCAGACCGAATCCCCGAAAAACTACTATTCTATATATATATATATATATATATATATATATATATATATATATATTTATATATATATATATATATATATTGTTATAAATTGTCTATAAATAAATATAAAATTAGAAGAGTATTTATAATTTGATGAATTTGATTCTTGATTGTTATTCTGATAGTTCAAATAATTTGAAAATTTTCTGTGATATCAAAATTCTTAGTGCTCCGGCAGATACCTGTCCTTACCTCTAAATATTACCTCTATTCTTCAAGGTTGCTCAGCTCAATCGAAGCTCATGCATCTCTCTTTCTCAGAGTAGAGTTCTTGGAAAGGTGTTATGAATAAAATTTTGTATGTCTGTGTTTTTGAAAATAAAACTTTTTCTCAAAGTTAAAAAAAAATATAATGAATGTAAAATTTTGTAAATGTTTTGTCAAACCAAACTTAAATTACCCTAAAACTGCGCCAAAATACCTTATGTTAAGAAATGTTCCAGTAAATGTTAAATTTGAAACAAAAATATTCTTAGAATTGTGTTCCGTACAGTTTAATTCACGTGTAACGGCAAATTAGTTACTTGAAAACTTAAGATGTCTGTGGTTCGTGCGTGGGAAACGATTCTAAAAATATCTGTGCTAAATGTCAGTGAATTTTTCAAAATTTCCTAATATTAAATCCGATAATAGTTCTTGTAAATAAAATGATGAAGTTCTTTGATGAATAAAAGTTCAGAAGTTGTGATTTTCACACTGGAAGTTCCTTGTGACTGGAAAACTTTTGATTCGATTTGGAGGTTATGAATTGTTCAAGATTTTCAAAATGTATTCTTCTTATGGATTGGGAATTATAAATGATATTGTAATACCTCAAAACTGGTACAGCTTCCCTGGATTGGTTTTCCCCTGATTGGAATTTTGAATTCTTCCAGACACTCTAAAATCTCCAGTAAGTATCCTTTCTCGTTATTATTATTTATACTCTGGCTCCTATTGATGGTTTTATATTGATAAGAACATGCAAAACGGCCTTTTCTCTTTCTTTTCCCTTTTTATTTCTAACAGCTCTTCAAAAAAATTCGCGTCCGACAATTCAAAAGCTTCTCTCTCCTCCTTATTGATTCACCCCTGGCAACCAGACAAAATTTTTCTGCCTGCTACTCTTCATGACAATAATTTTGAAATTTCTTCAATTTTGACACTTTTCACTGTTCACACATATTATATCTACGATTTCTGTTACCCAATTTTCACTAATACTAATAATGATTAATTTTGATTACATTTCATCACATTTTGTTTTGAATTTTTCTAATTTTGAATCCAAAATTCATCATTTTTCAGAAGTTAACACCTCCTTTTCAATTTATCAATCTGATTGGCTACTCTTTAGTTGCATCCAAATCATGTACTGAGTGTTCTTACCATTTTTCAGATAAAATTCCTAATGTCAGTGTTAATTGAATTTTTGTTATTAATTTGTAGTGTAAATCTGTTTTATCGTATGTTATTATGTTGTATTAATGTCTTTACTGTTTTCAGTGTATTTATCCCGATGATTGATGGTTTCTGGTTAGTTGTGCTGTTTGGAAAGGATCTGAAATACTCTAATACTGATAAGTCACAACTTTGCCTGATCTGGGCATGAACATTACTCCAAATTATACTGATAAGAATTTGAATAAAGGTAAAGTATCTGGCTTTCTAATAAAATTGAACATCTAAGAATAATTTTGATTTTCACAAACTTTCAACACTGAACTAACAAAATATGTGAACTTTTAACATCAAATTAATAATAATATGAAAAACTTCTAACATCGAACTATCAAAATAAATACAAACTTTCAACTTTTAACTACTGAAATAAATGCAAACTTTTAACTAATGATTAAAACTTATCATAACAATATATATATATATATATATATATATATATATATATATATATATATATATATATATATATATATATATATATATATATATATATATATATATATATATATATATGCTACAGGGTGTTACAAATTTGATCCCTACCATTGGGATCTCGAAAACTATGAGAGATACAAAGATGGTTGAATTGGGGCGCTCCTGTGAGCAACGTGTCCTTCTTATCCCGGGGACCGCTAAGGGTTTCCTCCTAGGGGCATCTCGACGTCTGCCGTCGGACTACCTGCGCTGCGTCGTTAATCAATTCCCTTTCGCCATCACTTTCCCTGTTTCGAAAATTATATCCGTTGTTGTGTCTTTCGAAACTCTCCCTGTTTTGAAAGTTCTGTCCGACGTTGTAACATGAGAGTCTTGTCGGGTTCGACAATGGCAACGATTCTTTTTACACCCTGTATATTCTTGGGCTTGGGGTTACCACATAAACGTGTAACACCTCCGTAATGTGCCTTACTGGCTCACGTTCAGGCGGAATTCTTGCTTTCGGAGGGAAAAGTCCTTCCGGTTGTCGCCGTCGGCAAAAGTTCTCGATTTCTGCGTTTTGTTTCTCATAAGATTCAAAACACGAATTTGTCGTTTTTGGAGCCGATTTCGGCATAGGGAGTTTGCTGGCCTGTTTGGCATCGCGCGGAGCCCTAATTGGGGCGCGCTATGGGGATGATCCCTTGTGAAGGCCAATCTCGGCGTTGTCAATAATGCTCGCATCTCGAGTAATTGATGGACATTGGCCTGGGGCTCACTTTCTGTCATGGATAACACTTCTTCTCGAAGACGTTGTCCATTTTCTCTAAGTAACGTCTCTTGACGTTCTCTCGCGGAAATTTCTTGATCCATTCGTATAGTATTCGGAGTATTTAACGTCCTAAAACGGTTTAACAAAAGTAAACTATTTCGCGGCAATTGAGGTTCATCAGGAGGACGAATGATCCATAACGCAAGGTGTTTTGATGGCGACATAACGTTCAGTGACATATATGCCGCTCTGGCCTTGTGTACCCCTTCCTGACTGGGGCATTTGATGAACAAACTGTTCATTTAACAGACGTCGTGGGGCCTTCACTCGACCGAGCGACGGGGCTTTCTGAATCGAGTGGGGTTGTCTATAGTGTAATCTACAGCTTCCCTAACTAATGGGTTATCATGAGTTTTCGCTGACTCGAAAACTCTCTGATTCCTCGACTGAATGGGCTACCGTATAGTTAACAGCTTCAAATCTCTGTGGATGGCTTCATTCCGTACAAACCATGGAGCATTCACCAGCATCCTGATAAATTTGTTTTGCAACCTTTCCAAAATGGAAGAGTTTGACGGGGCGATTTGTCTCCAAGCTCCTGAAGCATACATAATAACAGGCTTGAACATCGTATTGTATAGTACCATCTCATTTTCAAGATTGAGCTTGGAGTTTCTATTGATCGGAGGATAGAGTTTTGCTATCTTCGACTGAACTTTACTCTTGATATAATCAATTCGATTTTCCCAGGTGGGTCGGCGATCTACTCACAGACCTAGGTACTTAACTCACGTTTGCAATTCGATCTCCCTGCCTGAAATCGTGACCCTTGTGTCTGGTGAAACATTACGTTTCCCCAAGTCTATCGCCTGAGTTTTATTTAGATTTACCCGAATCTTCCAGAGGTCGTCCAATGCACGTTGCATGTAGACGATCGCCAACGCTCGACCTATGGAAGAAGCGATGAGAGCCGTATCATCGGCGTAGAGGGAAACCTTCATAAGATCGAACCTCGGAAGGTCGGTCACGTAAAGGCTGTACAATAGTGAAGGCAGTACAGCTCCTTGAGGCATTTCAGCCTGGATTTTCCTGATGGGGGAAAGGGTCCCTTTAATTCGGACCTGAAATGTTCTGCCTTTCATTAAGGACCTAATCCACCGGAGTAGGCCCCAAGGCAGGTCAAAATCGGGCATTTTATATAGCAGGCCTTCATGCCATACTCGGTCGAAGGCTTTCGAAATGTCCAGGAGGACGAGATGAACTGTCTTCCTGTTGTTTAGTTCTGATGATGAAGATGAAGTTTTCGATTAGTCTCAGGGTCAGCAGCTCGGTGGAGTGTGCTCTCCTGAAGCTGAATTGTTCATCAGGCAAAACATTTCGATCTTCAACTTCTTCTGTTAGCCTTTGTAGCACAGCACATTCAGCCAACTCAGCCATTTAGCAAAGCAGACTAATTCTGGGGAAACAGTGGGTTCTGGCCCTGTTTCGGAATCATGACGATCACGGCATGCTTCCATTTTCGAAGGAAGTATTTGAGAGCGATTGAACTGTTGATTATATCCAGCAAATATCTGATGAAGTTTTCTGGGAGCTGCTTCAACAACCTATTGTTGATTGAATCAATTCCCGGAGTCTTCTTGGGTTTGGAGCCCTAATGTACCCCCTCAGTTCTTCATCCGAAGCTGGACGGATCACTTTGTCATCATTTTTCCTAAGGATGCGCCGAACCCGGTATTCCAGCCGGATTTCACGGTCAATATCATCATCCGGATTAACGTTGGCGGGGGAGTAGCAGATGTCACGCTGTCCGTGAAGAGGGGGGGGGAGCGCTTTTCCTCTTCTCGAGCCTGCGGATGACTTGACAGAGCTCATCATTCCCAGGTTCGAGCGATTCCAAACACTCCTCCACCTCTCGTTTCTGTAGTCAGTGAAGGCCTGTTTAACCTGGTTGGACATCTTGCTAGCCGCAGCCTTGTCTTCCAGGGTAGAGAGTCCGTTGATAAACTCTTCTGAGTTGATTTCTCTTCCGGATAAGGTTCTTTATCCTGGGAGGAAACTCATTATAGCTTCGCAAAGGACACTTTGTCCTGGTTGTGGCTGCGCGGAAAGCGTTGTTCACAGATAATTCGAAATCCGCCACTGCTGCTTGCGAGTTTGAAGCGCTTCATGGTCTGTGCGTGTCTTCATTGGGTGAGCCTTGAAGACTTTCCCATCCGTGGATGATCTCATGCGATAGTCCTGGGGAGAGGGATCATCAACCAGCATCAGGATGACTGGATTATGATCTGATAACTAACTCTGCTCGGACGTTCTTTTATTTATACAAAATAAGCGAACTCCCTTCCGCGCTCATCTCGACCAATCGGCGATCGCTAAAATCGTACGATTTACCTAACTCAAATTCTGATGTCTGCAAAACGAAAAAAACTTTTTATGTATGCATTTGCTAGCTTTTACGACCTGTTTTCATGTAGGCGCTGGTCTTTGAAGTAGAAACAACGCTCTGCTACTATTCATTGTCGTTTATTTGTCGCTATTTGTATCTCATTTTTCCATGCATCATCTCGCTTCTGCAAAACGAAAAAAACTTATTTCGTATACATTTGCCAGCTTTTACGACCTGTTTTCATGTAGGCGCTGGTCTTTGAAGTAGAAACAACGCTCTGCTACTTTTCATTGTCGTTTATTTGCCGCTATTTGTATCTCATTTTTCCATGCATCATCTCGCTTCCTCAATTTGCGTTATACGATGAATGAAATCAAACAGTCTTCGGCTTCGCTCGACTGTCTTCGGAAAGTCGCGAAAATTCTAAAGTATCTTTTTCCTTGATTTCATATAGAGCACTACGATATTCTCAGTCCTTCTGGCTTAAAATGCGTTTGAAAAATTTAATATTTTTCAAAATTCAAATGCTAATGAAAATTGAAGCGCAAGCACTGGGAACGTGATCAAGGTGTCAATCGAAAGTTGCTAAGAATCTCTATCGATGCTTCTTTGGAAAAAGCACGATTTTCCTATCTAAATAACTGAAAAGGCAATATTCCACAAAATCTACCTTTTCCCTATTTAAAAAATTGGCGAAGGCTACTAATATTGCAAAAGATTTTTGTAATACATAGGAAATGATATTTCACATCTTATTTTTCGAAACCAAGCTGAAATATCTTGGGAAAACCAACGATTTTCCATGTTTTATCAATGTTCACTCTGAGTGTGCGGTCCTTGCACTGGCGCTCGCGAAATTCAAAAACAGTTTTGTTTCGCGACAAACTTTATTTTTTATTATAAGCGCTGGATTGGATTCTCTCTGTTTTGAATAGAATCAGATTCTACCTTCTCAATGATGTATAAGTTATCATTCTTATTCGAAAAATTGGAGATATTAACAAAAATTAATTCTTATCATAATAGGCTTTGACTTTGATGTTTTTAATTTGACTTTCAATTTGTAACACTCAATGACATTTTGTTATTGTAGGAGTCATTGGATTTTTGGCAAAAAATGGCTTTAACGAATGAAGAAAAAAGACAAGATACAGATTTATCACAAATACGATAGAAACAGTGTAAGGACATCGGAAATGTAATCAAATTTGTATTCCGAAAGACGACAACCACATGGAACTATGTTCAAGTTATTGGATAAAAATTTCACCGAGTTTGGTTCGTTTGAAAAGTCAATGAAAAAATACGGAGACATAGTCAACAATCAAAATTTGATCAATGAGGTGTGGATGAGGTGAATTAGACATTGTGTCCTTTTCAATGAAAATAGAATTTTGAACAAATAACAATAATCAACTAAAATGTAAAGCACAGCAATTGCTCAAAATTCTGGCCTCATTCATGATAACACAACTGTGCCCTTCAATATTATTCACTGCACGAATAATTTCTCTCCTTTTCAATCTTCCGAATTATCTAACAAAGCTCTGTTGAAGGTCTTCAATATTTTGATATTCCCTCTGACCATGAACTCAATTTTTCAGTGTACGCCATGAGAATGTATCTATAACACATAAATCTGGGAATCTTGCTGGCCACCTCACCGGCCCATTTTTACCTATCTATTTATCACCAAACTTTTCAGTCAGGTAATTGGATACTCATTTGATAGTGTGCGGTGGAGCACCATCATGTTGAAACCAGATGTTGTTATAGTTAGCCAAATGGTCTTCTAACACCTGGTGATAGGTTTCTCCATTCAGAATTCCGTCAAATACAGGAGGACCCAAAATTCTATCTCTGTAAATTCCTGCTCACACGTTAATACTGAATTGCACTCGAGGTTGAATTTCTCAGAACTGCCACAATTCGTAAAAGTGCTTTCATCTGTCCAAATTACATTTTCCAGGAAAATAGGAAAATTAGGTCCTCTTATAAGACAATTACACAATTCAAATCGCCCTTTGGGATCACCTGGATGTAATTTTTGAGAGATATGTATTTTATAACATTTCAAACCGCTCTTTTTGAGATGTCTCCAATATGACAAACACTCATTATGAAGGGAATTTGACGTGTAAATTTCCTCAGGTTCATGTTCAACTGCATAAAAAATGTTGCGTTCTCAATAAAATATTTTGATAAGCCTTCTGTACGTTCCTCACGAAATAATGAAGCAACGAACGAACGGTCGAGCTAACATACGAATTAGCTTTTTCACTAGTTCGGACTTCCATTGTCTACTATATAAAATGATTTGAAATCCCTGAAACAAGTAAAAAAAGAATAATTAAAAAAAAATAGTTGAAAATAACAATTATATTAAGCAACAATAAACCTGAAATGAAATGATAGTGAAGTAACCTACAAGTAAAAATATAATAATTGAATAAATAAAAATTAAAGAAATGCAAAAAGAAAATAATAAAAAATAAAAAATAAAAAAGTGTAGAGATTCCAAGTCACGTTAGTTCACGACGTTTCGATTGTTGGTATCTACAATCGTCTTCGGGTGATGACAAAATCCACGCAAAATCCACGAGTTGTTCTTTCACAACTCGAGCCGTGTCTTATAAACTCTTCTCTGGTTGACAGTCTGACCTTCTGGAACCCATTCAGTCATCACGACACCGTTAATGTCGAAAAAACGATCAACATTATCTTGAATTTTAATTTGGACATCCTTGTTCTCTCGGCCCTCACTGAAGCGCTTACATCACTCAAAAACATGCCTACGAGATATAGTCTAGGCAGCTTGTATTTTTTTGCGAAAAGTTTTGCAAGAGTTTTGAAAATTACTTCCAAATAGTATTTTAGGCTGCTGAACACGAATCTGAGGTTTGCCAACGAAATATTTCACGGGAAATATGTTTCATGTAGGCACACATAATATTGAAAAAAGAGGGGGTGAAAAACAGAAAACTGCAAAAATCGGAATTTCAGTGATTTGACGCGGGAGTCGTCATCCCTATCCAGCTAACGTAACTATTTGTCGTTGAAACACACTTGTACCTATGTGTACTTCTGTAAATTATAGTCATACATAAATATATGTAAAAGTATTTTGTAGAAGAATAAAAAAGTGGGTATGAAGGAAAAAAGTTCAATTCAGTTTCAAATAATATATTGATTATAAAAACATGAAATCGTTTTTATGTATGACAGTTGTGACTGTCAAAATACTGTTTCTCTGCAATCCTTATTGTACCTTCGATTTTCTTACGTCCTCAACCTTTTCGAGGGCTGTTCACTAGGATTCGGATCATCTTCATCTGTAGAAGAAAAAAATAAAAGCATAGAATCAGTGCAGGGAGTAAAAATTAAATAACGGATTGAGTAGTATTAAGATATTGAAAGCATTCACCTTTTGAGTTTTCCCCTTGTGGAATGTTCAACGGCAACAAATCGCCATCTCAGCCTCGGTTTCATCTTCGTCCTGCTCCTCCTTTTGCACCGTTTCAATGTTATTGCAGGTGCTCTCACAATTTACTCATAAGGAGAAGCAGGATAGACCTGCCTTCCTGTACCCACAATTTTGCTAGAAATTTGTAGTGCACTTGCACAAAATCAGCTTTAGAAGCGCAGGGGGAGCTGGAGTAGCAAGCGTGATTACTGGCCTCTAAGCCTGAGATCGATTTTTTCCAACCCCACTCCTCAGGGTATTTTTCAACATCAAGCCAGTGCTGAACCGGGTGGTAGACCCTGAGAGAGTTATAGAAATTAAGAATTTTTCTACAAGACAACTTAGTGTGAGTTCAACGAATAATTCCTTCAATATTGCAGATCCTGGCTCAAATCGCCAAAAATCCCGATTTTTTGAGTTTTGTGAGTTTTACCTCACTTTTAGCATTCTCCAATGGCTTAATGGTTGACCGTAGAGAAAAAACATTAAATTTGGGAAATTTTATTGTCTTCCTTTTTCTATGGGTTATCTTTCTACACAAAATGCGTAGTTTTCGAGTTATTCGCAAAAAACCAAAACTAAATCGAATGTTTTCACAATTTTTGCAAAAAAAAACATATTTCCCGTGAAAAATTTCATTGGCAATCCTCAGATTCGTATTTAGCAGCCCAAAATACCAAATATAACCAAATTTCAAAACTCTTACAAAACTTCCACCAAACTGCATTTTTTGACACAAGATGCCTAGAGTAAAAGAGAATTATCCCCATAGGCCTCTTGCAACAATTTATAGCACTCAATCGGAGTTTCTTTTTTTAATTAACGAGAACTTTGATATTGATACATTGCTTCTGTTTTTCGTCACACATGGTTTTCGGCACGAGAAAAAAACACGTTCGTTTCAAACCGCTACTGCACAAATAGTATAATAGTGTTTAGGCACGTGGATAGATTCAGATATCCAACGCACTACTCGCTTTTTCCCCACCCCATTCTTGAATAACTTCGTGACTATCCACGTTCGTGGAAATCTTGAAACGTAATATTTAAATGTCTTTATTGTAAACAATTGTTTTCAATGAAGTTTTTTTTTTTCAAATATAAATTCTGTGGGAACCACATAACAAATTGGCGCAGTCGGTAGGATCTTGAGAAACGCTGATATTCAAACAGCGGTGGTCTCCAAACTTTCGATAAAAAGAACAAGAAGCACCAACCCCAGTGGCGAGGACGGTCTTTTCAGTAACAAGAAACCCGCATAAGTCGTCGTAGTTGACCATCCGTTGTGAAGAAATCACTCCAGGAAACACGCATAAGTCATCGAACGCTGCTTATCTTGCTGTAGCCAGAGCTCATGAAGTAGGATTTCATTCCGCCACATCAAACAACCAGAAGCCACAACGAGAAACAAGACAAATAGCATAAGAATCTAGAAGAAGGAAAAGCGTGAGTACACTTTGAATTATCATCACAATTGAAGTTGAAATTTTGATTGACTCATGTTCAAATTTCAAACTGAAAAAATTTCAAAATGGCTCAAAATAATGATCCAATTGAACTCTACAAACTTTCTGAAATATTTTCAATTGTTCCCGAATATGATGATGATTCAATTTCGCTAGGAAATTTCATAAATGCTTGCGATCATGCCGAACGCATGGCCGTAGATCAACAAAAAACTTTACTTACAATTCATATTAGAAATAAATTGAGAGGAAAATCTGCTCAATTGATAAATTTCAGAAACCCAGGAACTTATCAAGAGATCAGAGGCTTATTAAATTCTCACTTTGGTGATACGCGAGATCTAACGTCACTAATTCAAGATCTTCAGAGAATAAAACGAGGAAATGGAGAAAATGTACTGACATTCTTCTCTAGATTACAAAGTCACAATGCGAAAATGTTATCCTGCATTCAAGCCTCAAACTTGACTCATGAACGAAAAATAGCACAATCAGTACTAATCGAATCAATGATATTAAATACCTTATTGACAGGATTAGAACCCAAACTAGGTCACATTATACGAGCAAGTAACCCAACAACGATATCAAAATCATCAACTCGAATAAAACGTGAGATACAGCTCTCATATTTTGAAAATCAAAGATTAAACACACGTTAACCTTCAAATAAAAATCACAATAAACCAAGACAAATGACTAACACCCAAAATAATTTCCGAAGAAATTATACGCAAAATCAAAATCAATAAGACCCATTGGAAATCAAAGCCAAAGTTTTCAAAGACCACAAAAATATCAACAATCAAATATTCCAAGACCAAATTTTCAAGTACAACAACGTAAACAACCTAATCAATATAGACAACAGAATTACGGTCAACCACAAAATAGACCCACAGTAATCCAACAAATGATAACAACAACAAATAATAACATGATAACCCATAATCTCGATTACAATGACTATGATTGTGATAATGAGTATGAACAGAATGGATATTTTTATAATGACAACCAATACCAAGACGAATATAGTTCGGAAAATGATTCATTCCATGATGAAACAATTATTTTGAAAATCAAGAAGAACAATTCTATGAGGATTTTCACAATACTCCGTGTTTAGACAACTCTCCTATAGAGAACCCATGTATACGAACTACCAACAGTCATTCAGACAGCATCAATCCCCAATTGTGACAAACCCAGTATACAGACAAGTTATTAATAGGCCCATCATGCGTAGCACAGCTGATAACCGAGAAATTTGCGGCAGTCATTAAAAAGGAATACCAGTTCCGTTCGAACAACAAAGAACAATTATTCGTATGAGCCCGATTCTAATCAATCTTTATTATATAAACAGTTTAAGCAACTTCAAAATATCAATTGATACCGGAGCAGGAATATCACTTTTCAAAAAGAAAACCGTAGAGAATTAATCAAAACGATCTAAAGAAAATATTGAAATAACCGGAGTAACAAAAGGAAAAGTTGCAATAACTGAATCCGTATCATTACCTTTTGAAAAAAATAGAGTTGAACATAAAGTTTATATACACGATTTAGATATCGATTTTGACGGAATTTTAGGATGCAAGTTTTTGGAAAATTTTGAAAGAGTAGTAGATATGAAAGATCAACAATTAAAATTAAATTATGGTATGATCCCGCTAAGAAAAGCAACAGAGAAGATTGAAGACCAAAAACCAGAAGTGAAACAAAATCAAAATAAAGTCACTCTCAACCCTGAAACATCAATTGCTGAAATGAATGATATTTTTGAGTATGACCCAGATAATTATGTTTTTGAAAGTGAATACGACCATTATAAATACTAGGAAGATAAAATTCCCATCAATAATATAAAAATCGAGCCGAGAGTAGAAACAGTATTTAAATTAAAATCGAAACTAAGAAATACAGAAGCTATACTGTTAGCTGCTGAAAAAAAAGTAAGACTTCCAAATGCTCTTGTAAAAATAAATGAAAAAGGAGATTTTCTAGTAACAGTCGTAAATGAAAACCCAATTGAAAAATCTATTGACTTCCCAGACTCACAATTTGAAAAATTTAATGACAATGAAATTCAAAATGATTACAGTGAAATTTTTAAAAGAAATAAAAAGTTGACTTCGTTAAGAACATTCAAATGAAGAAGAACAAGAACTAATTGGGAACTTTTGTTTAGAATTCTCAGACATATCTTACATAGAAGGGGATCCACTGACATTCACGAGTGGAATAAGACATTCAGTAAAACTAAAAGAGAATGCACAACCAGTCTCAACAAAATCTTACAGGTATCCGCACATTCACAAACATGAAGTGAAAACTCAAATTTCAAAACTACTAGAACAAAATATAATACGATCAACAGTTTCACCTTGGTCAGCCCCACTTTGGATAGTACCTAAAAAACTCGACGTATCTGGAAAACAGAAATGGCGCGTTGTAATTGATCACAGAAAATTAAATGAAATTACAGTAGACTAAAAATCCTATATACCTAATATCTCAGACTTTTTAGACCTGTTAGGAAAGTGTCAATACTTTACCACACTTGACTTAGCATCAGGTTTTCACCAAATTGAAATGGATCCTAAAGACATATGAAAACCTGCATTTTGTGTAGAAAATGGCCTCTACAAATTCCTGAGGATGCCGTTTGGAATGAAAAACTCACCCTCCACCCTTCAACGCATTTCATTCCATATATTTAGAGGACTTAGAAACGAAAGATGTCTAGTCTACATGGACGACATAATAATTCATTTCCCAACAGTCAACGAGCACTGACAGAATCTAAAATCAGTATTCAAACGTTTACGAAAAGCTAATTTAAAAATACAACCTGATGAATGCGAATTTCTAAGACAAGAAATTGCATATTCAGGACATCTCATAAGATGGAGTAAAACCAAACCCAGAAAAGGTCAATTGCAAAATAGACTTCCCAGAGCCTATAAACACTAAAGATATCAAACAATTTTTAGGTTCATCCCAAAGTTTTCTGAAATATCTAAATCAATGATATACTTATTACAAAAAGATGTGAAATTCAACTTTGATAATGAATGTAAATTTGCATTCCAAGAACTGAAAAAAGCATTGACGTCAACCCCAATTCTAATATACCCAAATTTTGAAGAACCCTTCGTTCTTGCAACAGACGCTTCTTCTTTTGCAATAGGAGTAGTATTATCTCAAGGACCCATAGGAAAAGATTAACCTATTGCCTATGCATCCAGAACATTATGTTCAGCCGAAACAACAAAGAGAATTACTAGCTATGGTATGGGCGGTTAAACATTTCCTTCCCTACCTTTTTGAAAGAAAATTCAATTTTATAGTAGACAAGACTTGTCTTCAATTTGAAAATATCATTGGTAGAACCTGAATTATATACTGTTTATAGATTGTACCCCATTCCAATTTTGGACAATCGAACATGGTTACATTACATTTTACCCACAAATAAGAAATTTAAAGCAAAATATGATGATTCAATGCTATATGCTGCATTCGAAAATCTAAATTCATGTAAAAACTTGACATATGCGTATAATCTTGACATATGCGAAAATGTAATTTCGTACCCAATTGATGGTAATGCCATGTGTGAAGCTCGAATTTCAAGACCACTTTCAGAACTCCCTGGAATGTGTTCAATTTCACTTTTATTTGCTAAAGATTATTATGTTACCCAGGAAATGACTTAGCATATTCAGCACATTTCCAAGGTTATTCTAGAACATTCGAAGAAACGCACATCTACATCAGCATTTCCTGATCCTATAAATATGGGAGAACAAGAGGACGCCGTATTCTTGAATAATTTCGCGACTATCCACGTTCGTCAAAATCTTGAATCATAATATTTAAATGTCTTTATTGTAAACAATTGTATTCAATGAAGTTTTTTTTTAATATAAATTCAGTGAAAAACACATAATATACTCATAGTTTGTTATTATTGTTCAATTAAAAAATTGTTGGGCGTACTTTCACATTGAATAAATGTCGTTCAGCGATTTCGGGATCCCTCTTTCTTTGATTATATGAGGTGTATACGTAACTTTCGGATGCCTTTGTTAATTTGTCATTAGAGTGAATAAAAGTTGTGTGAGTCTGTCCTTGTTTAGTGGTTTCTTCCTTCAGACACAGTCAGCAGGAGCAACGCAAAATTACTTGGCACCCATTGGCCACATTTACTGTGTATGCAATTTTCATCAATCTGCACGATCTTGCAAGTTGTTCAAGAGCAAGCACACTACTTGCCGTACTCAACCCTTCAAAACAATTCAGTATTTTTTTCTTCTTGTAAATTACCAGACAAACAGGAGGACGTAATAAGTTGGCACCCAACGTGGGCCTTTTTTTTTGACAAGCTCTTTCATTTAATGTTTTTTTGCCGATTGCTTTTGAAACATTTGAAGTCAGTTTTGTTAATTCTATTGTGTTTTGAACTTTGAAATTACCGTTCAACATGGATTTATCTCGGCTAGTGAGAGATAAACTCGAGTATGAACTAAAAATTAGAGATTTCGCAAATTTTGAAACAGAAACTGTGCTGAATATTACTGGAGTTTTTTCCCAACACCAAATCGTTATTTCTACACCTCGACACGTGTTTCGATCACCAAGTGATCATCTTCAAGAGGAAGATAAAACTAATAACTATATTACAAAGACAAAGTCGAGAATTCGGAAAAGTCTGGAATTTACGAAATTGAATGTAAGGACTGCGATGCAAAATATTATGGACAGACAAAAAGATCTATTGAAGTGAGATATAAGGAACACATAGCACATTAAAAATATGGAAGACCTGAAAAATCAGCAGTCGCCCATCATATTTTGCAACAAAACCATTCCATAGACTTCAGTTCTTTAAGATTAGTTAGACAAGTTAATAACAACAGGCAACTAGATGCCTATGAGAGTGTGGAAATAAGTAAACATAATAATATCATGAATAACGACAACGGACCAATACCAAATAGCATACTATATAGCTTGTTGAAATAATATTGTTGGGTTTACTGATTACTACAAAAAGACACATTGTAAATATATTTAGATAGCCAATATTGTGAAACTAATTTTATATATCTGAAAATTGTTCTATACATAGCTGTAACATTTAAACATACATAAGGACATATTGTAAATAATAGAAAGGCCAATTGTAAAATTAATTTAGGGTGGTACACTTGTATGGGTGGTATTACTGATTACCTACCTGTATGATGTACCAGATAAGTATAAGTAGCTTTAGTTTTGAGTAGTTATTAGTTTTATCTTCCTCTTGAAGATGATCACTTGGTGATCGAAACACGTATCGAGGCGTAAAAATAACGATTTGGTGTTGGGAAAAAACTCCAGTAATATTCATTACTACACCAAAGGTTCCAAACAGTATATCACAAGAAACTGTGCTCTCAATGCGTAAACAATTGAAAGAGGTTATACACAATATAGCTATATCTGCTACTTGGAATGATTGAACCCTCTTTTTTGTTTTTTTTTTTCAAGCGAAGATGGTGTTACGTTTTTGTGATAAATCCATTCTCAACCAGGCAGTGAGGCTCATATTGCGGTACCACTCTGTATTCGAATTTATTGTAGGTACCGTCCAAAACGTTTACTTGGGATCTGTTTTTGAGAGCGCGCAAAAAAGAAAGCTGAGTGACCCTCGCTTCTTTTCATGATAATGAACACATACGTTTTCGCTGGATCTTAGGAGATAATTTAGAAAATATATTGGGTTTTTTTTCGGAGGTGAAAATACGTTCAGGCGGATTAACCCATTTTGTTTTCCGGTAATTGAGACTTTTGTAAATGTGTGTTAGACATGTTGCAATTCCGTATTCGAATCTGATAGTTGGATAACGGATTGATCTTGACCCGAGAAAAATAATATCTCCGTGATGTTAGGTTAATCGTCATCGGGAGGTGAGCATTAATTTGTTGTTTTATAACTTTCATTGTGGTGAATACGCCTATCCATTCTCAGCAATGCGGTATTTTGATTCGAATAAAATTTCAGATGTTATGGATTTTCGAACTACCGCTGTCAATCTTCGAATAAACGAAGGCTAAGTATCTCGCAAAGGATTTGTAGTTTCCTTATTTGTTGAAAACATTTATCGTTTTTTTGTTGTTACCAAAGTAATGGGTCGTACTGTTGACCCGTAATCTCACTTGTTGTATAAAAAAGAAGGTTGAAGAGAACATATTTATATTTTCATGTTTATATACTTGAAGGTTGTTATTATTGTAGATCAATTGAGAAATTGTTGGACGTACTTTCACACTGGATAAATGTCGTTCAGCGATTTCATGATCCCTCTTTCCTTGATTATATAAGGAATTTACGTAATTTTCGGATGCCTTTGTTAATTTGTCATTACAATGAAAGAAGTTTTATGAAATGAGTCTGTTGGTGTTTAGTGGTTTCTGTCTTCAGACGTAGTCATCCGAAGCAACGCAAAACTACTTGGCGCCCATTGGTCACATTTATTGTGTATGCAATTTTCATCGATCTGCACGACCCTGCAAGTTGTTCAAGAGCAAGCACACTACTTGCCGTACTTAACCCTACAAAACTATTTATTATTATTTCTTCTTCTTGTAAATTAACAGACAAATAGGAGGATGATAATTTTTCTCATTACCGGAAGTGTTTATTTTTGCATGAAACGTAAATATATGTCGAAAGTGGATAATCGAATTTTAATTTTTTCCCAACATCTCTATAACTTCACATATGCTCCAAATACGAAATTTCAAAATTATTCCATCACATTAGTACACCTAATGCCTATTTGACATCTGACACTCATCTCCTAATGATGCTTACTTGGTTAACGAAAGGCACTAGATGACAGACTGCATCTTCGATATTTCTCTGTCGATGAATTCTGAGTTTTTTCCTAAATGATGTATTTTGAAACACCCTGCACACAGATTAACACCATGTTTTTTCTTAATGTATTTTGAAACACCCTGTACACATTGAGGAATCGCAGGTTGAAACGTTGATCTGCCATGTTTTTTCCCCAACTGCTGTATTTTGCCACACCTTGTGAACTTTGACGCCATGTTTTTTTATTGGTATATTTTGAGACACCCTGTAGACTACACTGGATGCCCACCGTCATGTTTTTTTTTTTGATTTGATTTTTCATTCATCATTATTTTCATCTACATTTTATATATCTATGATTCAACCACGCTCTTATCTCTGTATCTTTCCGATACTCAATCCATCCTTCTCAGCTTTCATTCATCACTCTGAATTGCCGATGACAGCTGACAAAACAACTGCCACCACTATCAACAATTCCCAATTGCTTGCAATATCCCACGCTGCTGTATAAAAGCTAAGGACAACGTCTACCACGCCGACGACTTGAGTTCAATTCTCATACCGATTTTTTTTAATTTGATTTCCCTTGACTGCCGATGACCTCAAGGACCAAGCCCTAAGAAGGCCTGAGGGGTGAGGCGGGGAGCCAAGTCCACGCTATTATCTTTGAAACTCTCCGATACTTATTCCATCCTTATATGCGTCACACGTTTCTCTCTCCCACCCACTGAATTGTATTTCTGAAACACTCACCAATGACGCACGACCTTGAAATGAGTTCGAAATAAGCTTGTTTATCGACTGATTTGAATTTCCCACTGTAAGCGCGGTAGCTTCTGATTGGTCGACTATACGTCGGCAAAAGTGGAGGATGGGGAGCTTCTAATGAACCACGTCTACTAATTCATTCAGTTCTTTTCGTTCGTTCGATAAATATTTCAGGTTCTCAAATCTATTGATTTCCAGTTCAATTTGTATTCATTTTATACCTGTGAAATAAGGTAGAAAGTTATTTATCTTGGAGTGATTAGTTATCGAAGCATCACTTAAGGAAATTTGAGAAAGTATAAACACGCTTGAAGAAGCTATCATCTAGAAAAGACTATTTTAAAAATCCCACGATAAAATTACAATTTACCATGTTGATTGCAGTATATCCAAAGCTAATTCTGAAAGATTCAAGGCGAGTTCCAAGCTAGTCGAAGAATATAAGAATGCTAAAATGGAATAATCCATAGTCATGGAAGCTGAATAAATCACAATTCCGAATTTTAAATAAAACATAAGGATGATAAGTTGTACTTGTTTGTGTTCATTTGTCTTCCTTTGCCGATATGATTTACAGTTCTTACCACATTGGAACATTTGCAGTGAAAGTTTTAGGGTGAAAGTAGCAGATTAAAGACGGTTCTAGGCCTCCCCCACCACTATGACGTATTAATTGCTTTTTTTTGTTGTTGTTTAGTAACATCGAGGCGATAGGCCCTTGAAGTGTCTGGTGCATGGATCGTTCAGGTTTTTTTTTTTAATATGAAATTTTGTGTGTTTGTGTGTGACATAGTGACGTGAATACATTTGATTGGTGTGTGTGTGTACAAACATACGTCTGCATACTTCGAAGATCCTTCATGAATGTTCCATCGGTGTGACCCCACCAAGTTAGTAGTGGTGTGACGTCACAGCAGCAACCGTTCAACGGTAAGAGAGCGAGATGTTCACTTCACGACGTGTGGCTGAGTAAGGCGTAATCATCGGTGTGCGCTCACCTCTCTCGATGCGATGAAGGCTGTGACGTAACGCATCGCTCTAGCCTCTCTATCGATAGTGGCACGCAGGCGGCCGAGGACTGTGTTAACGTCTGCCCTCTACGAGAGCGCAACGACCACTGCCTGTTGGTATCGACATCTGTAATCGCATCCAGCTGGGAGGTGGGCTTGGCTGTTACGTCAGGCATCTCTAGTGGGTAGCAACTAGCAATGTGAACCTTTCACGGTTTCATGATGGGGGTGACTCGCACTGTTTAATATGAAAGAAATGCCTGGCACACTATGAAATCAGTATACGAATATATCTGCAGCAGTTAGCAATTGGTAGAGTATCATTCAGTTCGTGATAGAAGGAAGACGGTGAGTGTATTTGTCTTTTGGAAATTGTTTATATTTCCATACATATTTTCATCATGTCCGTTTCAAAAGTAGACTTGAATAAAATCAATAATTTGATTGTACAGGTGGTTGAAATACTAGAGCAAAAGGCCTTATCATCATTGCCAAAACGTATTTTGTTGCAATTCAGTGATGACGATATAACTTGTATCAACTCATCGGGTGGTAAATATACAATGACGTACTTTGGACAGAGCCCACAGAGTTTTGCTGGCATGAAAACGCGATGTCTAGTCAAATTCAATATCATTGAATAATAATAGTGATTATTTATAGTGAATTTCTTAAGGTCATAGCCCACAAAGTTTTGCTGGCACGAAAACGCGATCTCTAGTCAAATTCAATATGATTGAAAAATAATAGTAATTATAGTGGATTTCTTTTTGTTTTGATAATATTCATATATTAGATGATAATTATATGGAAATATGAACATCACTAACTTAGTTGATTACACTCACTTCATAACTACAAGTAAAATGGTAATGTGAGTATTATATCATGAAAACAAGTTGGAGGTTGCTTATTGTTTTTTTTTATTCGATTTCAGTTCCACCATTCAAAGATGTGGATGCAGTATGCAAGTCAAGATTGGATCGATGTTGTTGATCTCAAATCATCGATTCAACTTTGTCGTCTAAATTGAAGGTGTTGGGTGATGGAGCCCAACATGCAAGCATTTATGATATGAGTGTATACTATGATGAAAAACAAATCGAATCATGTTTTCGTGATGCTGAGAACTATCGGAATGCTGGAAAAGATTGTATCAAATTTTTGGATAATGAATTGGAATTGTGGCAACTTTGTGAGGTTATGATTGAACTAAACCTGAGAAGATTTCTGTATAGCCTCCAACCATACTTGCCAGAATGGATTATTCATCACTTCGAATTGAATGATGAAAATCGAGAGGTAATTGAAGATGGTCACGAAAATGATGGCTATGAGGAAGAAGTTATTTTAGATAGTCTGTATTTTCCTGTGAATCATGAGTAATTCGAATAAAAAACTTTGTATTATTTTCATGTTTCATTTATTTATTTCCCATTATGTACAATTGAGAATGATTACAAAAGAATAAATATGATATATGAATTGGAAAAAAAAAATACAATACATGATATAAGTCAGTTACGAATGAAAGAAAAGATCATGAAACAGTACATGATAGAGTATAAAAATGAAACAGTATCAATAATTTAAAGAGTGTCAATATCTGCTGTGAACTGAATCATCCAATGCATTGTATGTTAAAACTGTATCATGCAAAATCAATGCATATACTTCAGTGTTGTCTGGGAACTTGGTCTTCCTCGTCTCAAACTCAATCTTCATAATAATAAATGATGATTTTGTTGCATTCGGTTGATGGAAACAATCGATGATGAATAGTGGATTCTCTCTAAATTGTTCAATATCCATCAGAGGTTCACTCATACCTTTATCATAATAACTTCGCTGGAAACTCTCAAAAGCATAATGAGCAGGAGCATCAAGTTTTTCATCGAAATTCAATTTCCCACGCTCATATGGATGAACTTCAGAATTCAAATATACTCGAATAGTATTGATATCGGCAGTTGTGAATTTTGTGATATCCTGTGTTCTATCTTCAGATGCGGTAGTACTTTGGAATGCGATGATGACAAAACGAGGAGTTTCCTGAGCGTTGGTTGTTTTGATGGTTCATATGTCTGAAGAAGTCCTACGTAATGATGGTAGTTCGTAGAGGTCCCACATACGATAAGCCAACTTGATTTTGGCATTCAGACAGCTTTTGTTTATTCTACTCAAAAGTTTGAACTTGTGTTTATCATCTGGTACAATATGTCTTATTCTTTGGGGATGAATTTACCTTCTATCTAATTGAAATTCCCGGCAATATCTAGTATAACATCTTGATTATTGATTGCAATTATAATTTCATCCGAATTCCTGAATAGCGGTGATCTATGTGTGCTCATGTGAACATATGAGAGAATGATCGAGCACTGGTTCATAGAATTCATTCAACTTTTCACTGTTTGTTTCGAGCACCATTGTTTTTTTCTCACTTTCTTCCCAATCGATTTAAAAAATTCAAGATCACTCACAGACAGAGCGTTATGTGCTAACTGTTTAGCATACACTTGTGGAAATGAGCTTCTTTTTATGCACACTTCTCTTTTCATGCACACTTTTCTTTTTAATGCTGCAGCTCGTTTTGGTTTGGGATTGTTCAATACCATTTTGTCTATGCTGAATGAAACCCATAACAATAGTTATTCGATTTTCTTCAATTCCAAAATAATGAAAACCTCTTCTTCACTTCCAAAATCGATAAAGTTATTTTTTTCATCCGAAATACGCACTATAATGTTGTGAATCAGTTGACGACCTTCTGGACTGACAGGCATATATATAATACTGTGTGGTTCTTCAGATTGTATCCTGGTTCAACATCAATATCGAATGAGAAAAGAATGTGGGATTCTTCACCATTTATATACGAACCAGATATTATATTGCAATCTAAGTCTCTCAGTTGTAATGTTTATTGGTAATGAGGATTCATGTATTTGATTTGGTGGAAATATGCCATGAGCAAACCCATCATTTCTGCTATAGAATATGAATGTGTCGAATCAATTTCATATTTGGATCGCATTTCACATTTGAATGTATTATTATTAGCGTGAAGATAGAAAATATCATCTGCAATGATATCTATTGGTTTTTTATCATGAAACAACCTGAACATGATATGTTTCTGTATGACGACATTGATCTCTTCTATTTCGTAAGCATCACATGGAATTTCATTATAAACTTTCGGAGTATCGATGAGTATTCATTACTGATTCTGAAACTCATTAATTATCAGCTTCAATTATATTATTGATTGTATTGCATCCATAGAATCCCAAAAGTCCTAATACATAACGGCGGTTCCTATCAAATTCAACTGGTGGAAAAAAATCCGCGCTCAAGACACTTGTCTCGACAGCTTGTAGCTCGAACTTTCGTGATATGACTGATGAATATTTTGAAACACATTTCAATTCATTGTTGTGCACAGCAAGAGCACATTTGAGACAATTTACACTCTTTGGAAGGTGTTGTATTGTAATAAATATCATTTTTATTGATACCGATATTCATATCCTCTATATTACAAGTACAATATACAGATTTTTGAGGTATAGGACCATCATTAACATCCGAATCTGAATTTTTATCGGGGTGGTGTTCATAACAATATCTATGTTCCATTATATCGATGTCATCTTGTAGATGTTTGGGTAACTTTTTCCAAACATAAGCAATTTCATGTGCAACACATGCAAGTATCATTTCCTTGGGCATATTTGCAATCATCACTTTATCTATTTTTTTCAAGGTACCATATTTTGTAAGCATTCTAAGTGAAAACCCCATTCCCTTGATAGCCTCCCGATCCAGTTTTGGTGTTGTATCGATTTTTATTTGGAAAATTATTCAGAGAGAAACTGTAAACACAAGTGACCACACAGAACTGTATTAAATATCAGTTGACAATCATAGTTATATTTGATTTTTACATTCGAACATTTTCGAAAGAATCGAGTCAATTCCAATGGTGGGGGTAGATCTCCAAAACTATCGAAATATGCGACTTCTTTCCCACATTTTTTAAATGCCACCCAATGTGTTCCTGGTCCACTCATTCCATCTAAATTGGCAATAGCTTTCTCGTTTTGTCTTTGACCTGAAGAGGGTAATTTGTCACGCATAAAAACGCCACGAAAATGTGTAATTTTCATTTTTTGTGCATGATAATTGAAGATCGAGATCGGTTTGAGACCTCAAAGGTAGTGGTTCAATTAGTTTTTTGTTTTGTTTGTGGCTTTGTATGATTTTAAATATAGTCCTAATCCTTCGCGGTACGGTTTGAGGTATATTCCACTTCTGCGTTTGCCCAATGCTACAGCCTCCATGTTTTATTGTGGCGATTGGCTTCCATTGAAGGTACTCTGCTGGCTTTTGCTGAATCCACGGCCTTGGTAATACCAGCAGCGGTTCCCGCTAAACTCCCTAGTGCGGAGAGTCCAGCAAAAATTGGTATCAATGGCAAAAGTCCACCGATCTTGGGAACACGCATTATGCGTGTGTGCGGATTTTCTTCTTTCCACCGGCAACTTTGAGGTATTTACGTGCCGCCTGCAATGCCAATGGTGAGGGTAGATCTCGAAAACTATCGAAGTATGCGACTTCTTTCCCACATTTTTTAAATGCCACCCAATGTGTTCCTGGTCCACTTATTCCATCTAAATTAACAATAGCTGTCTCGTTTTGTTTTGGACCTGAAGATGATAATCTGTTACGCATAAAAACACCACGAAAATGTGGAATTTTCATTTTTTGTGCATAATAACTGAGATCGAGATCAGTAAGAGGCCTTTGAGGTAGGGGTTCAATTAGTTTTTTGTTTTGTTTGTGGCTTTGTATAGTTTTAAATATAGTCCTAAACCTTCACGGTATGGTTTGAGATAAATTCCACTTCCGCGTTTGCTTAATGCTACAGCCTCCATGATTTTATTGTGACGATCAGCTTCCATTAAAGCCGTTCTGCTGACTTTTGCCGAATTCACGGCCTCGGTAATACCAGCAGCGGCTCTCGCCAAAATTCATAGTGCGGATAGTCCAGCAAAAATTGGTATCAATGGCAAAAGTCCACCGATCTTGGGAACAGGAATTATGCGTGGTGTGCGGATTTTCGTCTTTCCACCGGCAGCTTTGAGGTATTTACGTGCCACCTGCAATGCAACAGTGATAGCTTTTTTGCTATTATTCGTAACAAATTGATCCCCACCAGCTTTTTTCAATACA
Organism: Leptinotarsa decemlineata; assembly: GCF_025532065.1. Classification (NCBI taxonomy): domain Eukaryota; kingdom Metazoa; phylum Arthropoda; class Insecta; order Coleoptera; family Chrysomelidae; genus Leptinotarsa; species Leptinotarsa decemlineata. The sequence continues at coordinate 386,171 of NW_027412615.1, forward strand.
TTTCGCACTTCATGGACTATCCCAGCACCAAATGCAACTTTTCTAATTTTATTTTTCTTCGTTTGCTTCCTCTTACTTTTTTCTTATTGGTGCTACAACCCATGTCCATATGTCTTTTTGTTTTCATAATGTTGGTGACAAGTAATGCAGCTGCTCTTTCCCCAATACTCGCGTCCTTCGATTCATCCCTATCCCAAGCGCTGTATTCAAGTTCTTTGTCGGCTAAATGTCTTGCTGCAAGATCGGATGGATGCTTAGAATATTGAATATCGTATTTTTTGCATACAATATCTAATTTGATGATTCCAGGATCGTTGCGAGCTGAACTTTGTTTCAGTTTTGTACCTGGTCCACAGTATTGATAACCTCCGGGTATATGTAATTCAAAAGAAAGTTTGTTCATTAAATCATCAACAAAACCACAACCTCTTTTAATTTTACGATCACTTTCAATACGTCCGTATCGTTTGATGGTACACATTGAAATGAATAAGCTATTAACATTTGTTCGGAAAACCGGCAACATTTCAATTCTTAGTTCGATGTCTTCATCGCGAGACCGAGCATTCAACTTTGTGAAAATCGAATAACTATTGTTATAGGTTTCATTTATCATAGACAAAATGGTATTGAACAATCCCAAACCAAAACGAGCTGCACCATTAAAAAGAAAAGTGTGCATAAAAAGAGAAGTGTGCATAAAAAGAAGCTCATTTCCACAAGTGTATGCTAAACAGTTAGCACATAACGCTCTGTCTGTGAGTGATCTTGAATTTTTGAAATCGATTGGATTGAAAGTGAGAAAATAACAATGGTGCTCGAAACAAACAGTGAAAAGTTGAATATATTCTATGAACCAGTGCTCGATTATTCTCTCATATGTTCACATGAGCACACATAGATCACCGCTATTCAGGAATTCGGATGAAATTATAATTGCAATCAATAATCAAGATGTTATACTAGATATTGCCGGGAATTTCAATTAGATAGAAGGTAAATTCATCCCCAAAGATGTAGCGAAAACTTGCTATCTCTCGAATTATGCAATTGCATTTCTCTTTGATGAAATTCGTTACGGAATGGGTGGTGAGCAAGTGGATGTTGTTAGAAAACCCGGGATACATCTACAGTGAAAACCATGATATCATTTGGATAATTACATGCTAATACATTATTGACATCTGGCTGGGGACTTTCACAATTGAAACATGATATCTTGGATACAAAATGTCATGTTTTCAGTGGAAAACTACCACTGAAATATTTAATGGGTTTTGCTGATGATTACAACAAAAGTATCTTGAATGCTGAACAAAAATTGATTTTGATTATCGCTCGATCATTCAAAAACTCATATATAGGTGAGGTAGATGCTGATTTGGAAATCATTAAAATCGAATGGAAAATAAGACATATTGTACCAGATGATAAACACAAGCTCAAACTTTTGAGTAGAATAAACAAAAGCGGTCTGAATGCCAAAATCAAGTTGGCTTATCGTATGTGGGACCTCTACGAATTACTATCATTACGTAGGACTTCTTCAGACATATGAACCATCAAAATAACCAACGCTCAGGAAACTCCTCGTTTTGTCATCATCGCATTCCAAAGTACTACCACATCTGAAGATAGAACACAGGATATCACAAAATTCACAACTGCCGATATCAATACTATTCGAGTATATTTGAATTCTGAAGTTCATCCATATGAGCGTCGGAAATTGAATTTCGATGAAAAACTTGATGCTCCTGCTCATTATGCTTTTGAGAGTTTCCAGCGAAGTTATTATGATAAAGGTATGAGTGAACCTCTGATGGATATTGAACAATTTAGAGAGAATCCACTATTCATCATCGATTGTTTCCATCAACCGAATGCAACAAAATCATCATTTATTATTATGAAGATTGACTTTGAGACGAGGAAGACCAAGTTCCCAGGCAACACTGAAGTATATGCATTGATTTTGCATGATACAGTTTTAACATACAATGCATTGGATGATTCAGTTCACAGCAGATATTGACACTCTTCAAATTATTGATACTGTTTCATTTTTATACTCTATCATGTACTGTTTCATGATCTTTTCTTTCATTCGTAACTGACTTATATCATGTATTGTAATTTTTTTTCCTAATTCATATATCATATTTATTCTTTTGTAATCATTCTCAATTGTACATAATGGGATATAAATAAATGAAACATGAAAATAATACAAAGTTTTTTATTCGAATTACTTATGATTCACAGGAACATACAGACTATCTAAAATAACTTCTTCCTCATAGCCATCATTTTCGTGACCATCTTCAATTACCTCTCGATTTTCATCATTCAATTCGAAGTGATGAATAATCCATTGTGGCAAGTATGGTTGGAGGCTATACAGAAATCTTCTCAGGTTCAGTTCAATCATAACCTCACAACAAAGTTTTTTGTTTATGGGTTTTTTTTATGACTTAAAAGGAAAGAAGATTGAGTGTGTTGTGAATGAGTTTGAAGTTGAATCGCAACCGTATTGAAAACAATATAATCAGTTCGTTCGCTATCTCTCCGATATACCGCTATTTATCCCTTTTGTGAATGTTGTGTCAACGAGTATATACATCAACAGTTAAGTTAGCTGGAAACCATTCCAAGGAGCTCCTGAGAAAACCCATTGCAGCTCATACAAGAGGAAAACTCCAACTGTCAGGTAACTTTGATGCTCTCGTATCGAAATTAATTAGAATTAAAATTACAGTCCACTGATAACGCCATTTATGTACTTTCGCTATATAATTTGTATTTTTAAGGTACATTTTTTTGGTCATTTCGAACCGGGATTACTTGTTTTCTGTTGAAAAAAGTTGCCAATTTTTAATACATTCTGCAATCTCGTCATCTGAATTGTATTATTGCATTGCATTTAAAACTCTCATTTTGAATAGTTCGCATCGCTTTCGCATTTTTGTTTCTTAAAATCAACATACGCCATAAATTGCCGGTAAACATAGTTGCCAAGTGTTTCTATAAATATCATTGCTGCTTATGATTATTAAAACAACGAATATATAACGGCTGGAGTTCAACATCACTGTGTTTTTGAATTTTAGTCTATCTACCTTGAATGAATATTAAATATTTCGCTATTATTACTAGGTGTTAACAATTCAAAATGGCAGATAAGATGAAGAAAGCACGTTTATACAGAAATACTCATTTGAACGAAGTTCATATTTAAGTGATATTGCTAATAGAGCTCGTACAGATAGATCTCTCCATAGCATTTTTCGTGTTCCCTATGCTGAGTTGGAGGCAAGAGTTTGATAAGCATCATCAAACCATACTATCCTTATTCTTCGCTGATCCCGAAGCGGATATGTCGGTAGAAGAATCAATATATGAAGGGTACCGCTCAGAATTTTATAATATAAAAAGTGTGTTTCTTGATTTATTCGAGCCAGTGCCTTCAAATAAAGATAATTTCAGAACGAAGTCAAGTACAGTTGATCACGGAGGACCGTTGCAAGTACGTCTTCCAACTATTGATCTTCCAAAATTCGATGGAGATTACACAACTTTCGCTTCATATTTAGATTCATTCAACGCTTTAGTTCATGAAAATACGTCATTAGGTGATGTCGAGAAGTTTAATTACCTCGTTTTAAGTTTACAAGGAGCGCCATTGTCACTTGTACGCAAATTACCTATGACCTCAAAAAATTACCCAACTGCTTATAAAACTTTGGTGGATCGCTATACTAATAAACACGTGCTCAAGCTCATTGGACTCAAATTGAAAATTTTCCCAAAGTTAATTCAGCAAATCCTGGATCAATCAGGAAACTTTTAGATACGTTTTCAGAAAACTTAGCTGCTTTACAGACTTTGGGATTTCCAGTCGATAATTGGAATTTTATCATTGTTATGCTTATATTGCAACGATTGGATACTAATCTTAAAAAGAAAAATTTTAATTAGAGCATGGTTCCACCAAAGTTCCTACACATAAGTTGTTTGGGGATTTTCTGAGTAAAGTATGTATCGCCCATGATAGGTGTTCATTTGCCACAGCACCACCAAAACGGAATACTTCTATTAGTAAACCAGTGTCTAATTCTGCACGCACCAACTCTTTTTTTGTGTCAAACCTTCCGCTACTCAATGCTTATTATGTAATCATGCTCTTTATCACTGCAAGTTATTCTTGGAGGAAACTCCCACAGACCGCTCCAATTTGAGCAAAAATTCTCACTTGTGTTTCAATTGTTTGTGTAACTTGCATACGGTGAATAATTGTAAATCATCAAATACTTGTTCCAAATGTAGGAAACGACATCATAGTGTCTTGCATTTTGAAAATACACCGCAAAGTACTACCATTTCGCCTTCAGTACAGCACTCTACCCCTACGACGTCGTCGAATCAAGAATCTTCGAAAAAAATAATAATTCTGAGTCCATATCGATGCTTGGTTCCGGAGTATTTCAAAATAGTACTGTTTTATTGTTCACGGCCATTGTAGAGGTACGTGATTGTTGGGGATCGTTTCAGCGAATGAGATGTCTTCTTGACCCAGGAAGTATGAGTTCTTTCGTAACTCAACGGTCAGTGAAGCGCCTGGGATTAAAGACTTCTAAGTCTACGATCGAAGTGAGGGGTCTCGGATCTATGCACACCTCATCAAATCTTGGAGTAGTTACTATAACTATTTGTCCAAAAGAATCTTATAATTCTCTGTTTGCGATAGATGCAGTCATTTTAGGAAAAATCTGCGATCCACTGCCTTTATCAAAAATTTGTATTGAAAAATGCCCACTTATTGTAAATATGAATTTAGCTGATGAGACTTTTGGTATTCCTGGAGAGATAGATATTTTGCTTGGAGCGGATATTTTCTCAGAAATATTGTTGGATGGTCACATCTCAGGTATCGCTGGGTCGCTACATGCCCTCAATACTGTTTTTGGATATATACTGATGGAAAAAGTTAATGTTACTCCTCATTCAACAATCAGGTCATTTTTGTGTACCCCTAATAATTCTTTGGATAACACTTTGGGACAATTTTGGGAAATAGAGAATATTTCGCACAAGCCATGTCTTTCGCCTGATGAGATTTTGTGTGATCAAATATTTTCGCGTACATGCACTAGAACTGGAACAGACGCTTTTGTGTAAGTTTGCCTTTTCGCGATTCTCCTCCTGTTTTTACTGGATCACAATCGCTAGCCTTGAATCGATTTCATTCTTTATAACGCAACCTTTTAAGAGATAATAAATTGTATGCAGACTATTCGAGTTTCATGAAAGAATACTTATCATTGAAACATATGGAACCGGTTCCAAGGAATGAAAGATTCACTGTTGCCTCATATTATATACCGTATCATTGTGTACTGAAACCTGACAGTTTGAGCACTCGTTTGCGAGTTGTTTTCAACGCATCCGCTAAACTACCAGGACGAACTTCTTTAAATGATCATCTTCTTACTGGTAAGGAGTTACAAAAGGATATTTGTTCAATATTGTTGAAATTTCGTCTTCATAAATTTGTAATATGCGCAGATATAAAAATGATGTACCGTATGATAATTTTGAACCCCGCCCAGAGAGACTTTCAAAGAGTTTTGTGGAGATTCTCTCCACAAGATCCCGTACAAGACTATCGACTTTGTACGGTAGTATATGGTGTCAAATCTAGCCCGTACCTCGCTTTGCAAACTCTCCATAAGCTCGCTGAAGATCACAGGGAAAAGTTTCCTCGGGCCTCCAATATTCTCTGTCATGATACTTTCGTGGATGATATTGTAACAGGGAGTCCATCTTTGATGACGCCATTAGTTCTAAACAGGAGCTGATTTGCATGCTCCAAACTGGAGGTTTCGAGTTACGCAACTGGTGTAGCAATGAACCTTCTCTATTACGAAATTTACCCCCCTCGCACTTATCTCATGATCTGATTTCCTTCACAGAAAAATCGGAGGATACCCAGTTGAAACTCTTGGGATTGCAATGGAAACCTGTTATTGATTCTTTCTCTTTTTCTACAAAGATACTTGACAAGCCTCTTACAAAACGCACAATGTTATCCGATATCGCACGTATTTATGATCCTATAGGTTTTTTGGCTCCAGTAACTTTCTTCACGAAGCATCTCATGCAACGCCTATGTATATTAGGAGTGGATTGGGATCAAGCCCCTGATGAAATCACTTCTAATATATGGGCTCAATACCGGTCTGAATTGAATCTATTGTCGTCGATACGAATACCACGCCTCATATTAACACCAGTTTATTTTTCATATGAACTGCATGGTTTTGGAGATGCAAGTATACAGTGTGTCCAAGATAAGGATCCTAAGCATAGGAATCTCAGTACCTGTTGGAGATACAGCTTAGGTTAAATTAGGAAAAAGTTGTGTTCTTTGAAGCTTATTTACATGCCGTTTAGAAACTTGAAGAATTTTCATGGCCTGCTGAGATATTTGGGAAAAACGAGAATTTGACAATATCAATTTTATTTTTTTCTGACTTTATTTGAAAAGATATCAAAAAACGAATAACACTTTTTCATTGGCACTTTTAAGGAACTACACGATGGTATTTTTAGATTTTATATCCGACGTTTCGTTTTCAAGAAACCATCATCAACTTTAGTTTTATATATTACCCGAAACAAAAGTACACCCTGTATCTGATTCAATTTTTTATTACGAATTCAACGATGTATCACATGCCATTGTTTTCTTTTTAGTTTGAAGGAAAATTGCATTTATTCTATTTTAAAAAAAATCTTTAAGTAGGCGTTGCAAACAAATGCTTTGACGTAAATACCTGTCACCGAGCCTGTCAAATATTATTTAATTACACGATGAAATAATAATTGTCGTTGTTGTTAGCCTGTTTCTTGAGTTGTTGTTTTTAGAGTTATTGTTACTGTTGTCGTTATTATTCTTTATTGTTGAATAGATAACATTGTGTTATTATCGTCGAATATGCCGGGTGAGCATTATAGCCATGAAAAAAAGTTTGACATGTTAACGTGCTACATTTTGTGCCACAAAAATACTGTGAATACAGCAGCAATGTATCTTGATACATATCCAGAAAGAAAGCAGCCATGTAAGTCCATTTTCTTAGAGCTGGCTCGAAATTTAAAAGAATATGGTTCATTTAAAAAGCCTGTTTTATCTCGAAAAAAGGAATCTTCAGAAGAAGCCCAAAATAATGTTTTACAAGCAGTTGTTGAGAACCCTGGAATATCAACAAGGCAAATCGAAAATAATGTAGGAGTAGCCAAATCCACAGCTCAATTTATTTTGCGTAAAAATAGATATCACCCCTATACATTTAGGATTTGCCAAGGACTTGAACCAGGGGATTTCGAACGGCGCCAAAATTTTTGCGAATGGTATACACGCGCGTGTGAAGAAGATTATAATTTCCCTTCAAAAATAATATGGTCCGACGAAAGTATGGTCACTAATAATGGTATCTTCAACCGCCGCAATACGCACTACTGGGCACAGCAAAATCCGCGTGTTAAGAAAATATCAAGACATCAAGAACGTTTTGGGTTTAATATGCGGTGTGCAATTTTAGGAACTAAAATACTAGGTCCGTTTTTTTACTATAATTCTTTGACCGCCGAACGATACCATCATTTATTGCAAAACTATGTAGAAGACTGTTTAGATAATTTACCTCTGGCACAGATCAATAACTGTTGGTTTCAACAAGACGGTGCTCCTGCACATAATTCTAGACAAGTTCGAGAGTATCTTTCGCAGCGATTTCCTGGAAGGTGGATTGGAACCTTTAGTGAAGTGTCTTGGCCAGCGCGATCCCCTGACTTAACTTCTCTGGACTCCTTCATATGGGGTTTTGTTAAAAACCGGGTTTACCAACATTCTTTTGAAACTGAACAGCAGTTACGAGAATGTGTAACTGTCGCATTTAACAGTATTACACCAGAGATGTTACGTGATGTTTTAAGTTCTACAGTTGGAAGATCATACTTATGTTTGGAAAATAACAGAAACCTTTTTGAACACCTCCTTTGAATTAAATAAAAAATGCGTTAATTTCTTTGTTGTTTTCATTACTTTAAAAAAATCATTATTAACCTACTTAAAAATACATTTTAAAAATAGAAAAAATGCAATTTTCCCTTGAACTAAAAAGAAAACAATGGCATGTGTTACATCGTTGAATTCGTAATCAAAAATGGAATCAGATACAGGGTGTACTTTTTTTCGGGCTAATAAAAAAAATAAAGTTGATGATGGTTTTTTGAAAACGAAACGTCGGATATAAAAATTAAAAATACCATCGTGTAGTACCTTGAAAGTGCCAATGAAAAAGTGTTATTCGTTTTTTGATATCTTTTCAAATAAAGTCAGAAAAAAATTAAATTGATATTGTCAAATTCTCGTTTTTCTCAAATATCTCAGCAGGCCATGAAAATTCTTCAAGTTTCTAAACGGCATGTGAATGAGCTTTAAAAACACAACTTTTTCCTAATTTAACCTAAGCTGTATCTCCAACAGTACTGAGATTCCCATGCTTAGGATCCTTATCTTGGACACACTGTATACTTGCATCTCCAAAACCATGTATATTAGAGCTTTACGTGGAACTGACGTTTCAACCTGCTTCATTTGTGCCAAGAGTAAGGTTGCGCCCATTAAACGCATCAGTATCCTGAAATTAGAGCTTTGTGCAGGTGTTCTTCTATCCAAACTAATGTCCTATGTTTTGAAAATTTCCAAAAAACATTTGGTTTTCTCTCGAATATGCGCTTGGTCAGATTCGCAAGTTGCTTTAGTTTGGATCTCTTCGTCTCCTCACAGGTGGAAAACTTTTGTAGCAAATCGCGTCACGTTTTTTCAAGAAACACTTCCCGCAGCACGTTGGTTATTTGTTGATTCTGAGAATAATCCAGCTGATTGCGCCTCTCGGGGTATGTTACCTTCGAAAATGCTCTCGAATTCTCTGTGGTTTGACGGTCCGGAATTTCTACGTGAAACTACTGAATCGTGGATGAATAATCCTGCCCATAATTTTATGCCTGATGAAGCAAGAGAGAAAGGAGTCAAAATGGTTTTGTTTGCTGAATGTGATGACAGCAATTTTATCGGGAAATTACTCGAGTATCATTCCCCATTATTCAAATTACAAACCATCACTGCATATGTTTTACGATTTTTGCATAATGTAAGAAATCCTTCGAATAAAAAAATTGGTACTCTTCGTTCAAAGGAATTATATAAATCATTGTTGATTTCAGTCAAATATACGCAATCTATTTCTTATGCTCATGAATTGAAAAGTAAAGTTTTTTCCAAACCAATTAGAAAACTCAATGCCTTTATAGATGAACAAGGTATTCTTCGTGTAGGGGGTCGCCTCAAATATTCTAACTTATCCTACGACGAGAAGCATCCCATTTTATTACCCAGAGATTCAAGATTGACTTACTTATTGATTCAATACTCCTATCTCAAATATTTACATGCTGGATTGCAAACAGTTAGTTTTCTTTTGTCACGCCAGTTTTGGATTCACTCGTCCAAACGCGCCATCCGCGATTTGATTTCTAAATGTTTGAAGTGTTGGAAAACGCAACCCCGCAATTTTCAACCCCCTATGGGCAATTTACCGTTGTCTCGTATTTCTCAAGTTAAAGCTTTTACTCATACTGGAGTAGATTTCGCTGGTCCATTTCCCGTTACCATGGGTCGTTTTAGGGGAACCAGATCTACAAAAGCGTATGTATGTATTTTTATTTGTTTTTCTACGAAAGCCATCCACATCGAATTATGTAGTGATCTATCGTCTGATATATTTTTATCTGCCCTCCAACGATTTGTCGCGCGGCGTGGCCGATGTGTTCATTTGTATTCTGACTGTGGAACAAATTTTGTCGGTGCGAATCGACAATTGAAAATGCTCATGGAGCAAGCTTCAAAGAAGGAAAAAATTGATTGGCATTTCAATGCTCCTAGTTCGCCACATTTCGGAGGACTTTGGGAGGCAGGTGTAAAATCCATAAAAACCCATTTAGTACGAGTAATAGGACAACAAATACTAACATTTGAAGAATTGTATACAGTGCTGGTTTTGATTGAAACTGTTTTAAACTCTCGCCCACTGATACCTCTCAGTTCAGATCCCAATGATCTGTCTGTACTTACGCCAGGACATTTTCTCACTCTTGAACCGCTAACCGCTATTTCAACACCAGACTTTACTTCTACACCCCACAATCACTTATCTCATTGGCAGATGCTTCAACGGATGCACATTGATTTTTGGAAAAGATATCATAGGGAATATTTACATACATTGCAACAGCGAAGTAAATGGCTCGATCCGATGACTCCAGTTCAAGTAGATACCTTGGTACTTATAAAAAAAGAGCAGATTTCTTCGTTGAAATGGCCGTTGGGACGTATTGTATCGGTAAGTCATGGTGCTGATGGAGTAACTCGGGTTGCCGTTGTGAAAACTGCCCGCGGCACTTTTGTTCGCCCTCTTGTGAAATTGTGCCCTTTGCCAATTTCCTGAAATGAATTTTCTACAAACACTTAGGCATATATGTTCGTCATGTCCGCTACTATTTTGAATTAGGAATATACTTTGTTTTTGATTTTTTTGTTCATATTATTGAAATGCATATATGCATTTTAGGTGGGGAGAATTTTCGGAAAACCAGCCACATTTCAATTCTCAGTTCGATGTCTTTATCGCGAGACCGAGCATTCAAAGTTTTTTGTTTATGGGTTTTATTTTATGACTTAAAAGGAAAGAAGATTGAGTGTGTTGTGAATGAGTTTGAAGTTGAATCGCAACCGTATTGGAAACGATATAATCAGTTCGTTCGCTATCTCTTCGATATACCGCTATTTATCCCTTTTGTGAATGTTGTGTCAACGAGTATATACATACACAGTTAAGTTAGCTATAAACCATTCCAAGGAGCTCCTGAGAAAACCCATTGCAGCTTATACAAGAGGAAAACTCCAACTATCAGGTAACTCAGATGCTCTCGTATCGAAATTAATTAGAATTAAAATTACAGTCCACTGATAACGCCATTTATGTACTTTCGCTATATAATTTGTATTTTCAACGTACAACATTTATATAGTCTCCAACCACGGCACGATGCGCATTGTAAAACAGAAAGAAAAGTTTGCTGTAGATAATCTAGATGAGAAATTTGGGTGTGGATTGAATGTAAAAAGGATATTTAGACATGGTCCACTACTTCCATCATCAGTTCGAGGACTCATTATAGGACCTTCAAATTGTGGAAAAACGAATGCAATGATATCGCTATTGACACATCCACAAGGACTGCGATTTAGAAATGTGTATCTATATTCGAAATCACCCAATCAACCTAGATATCAGTACTTGCGAAATGTTTCGGAACCTATAAAAGGATTAGGTTTTTATACATTCAGCAATAATGCAGAAATAGTGGAACTCTCCGACGCTAAGCCTAATTCTGTTTTCATTTTCGATGATGTGATATGTGAAAAGCAGGATATTATTAGATCATATTTCGTATGGGACGTCACAAGGATGTTGACTGTTTTTATCTCGCACAGACATATTCACGGGTACCCAAACAATTAGTGCGTGACAATACCAATTTCATCATAATGTTCAAACAAGATGAGACGAATTTACACCACATACAGGCTGATTCACGGTGGATGGCACATTAGACGTTTCTGGTGAACCAGACAACGGACCACTTTGAAAACTTAATGGAGGGCATATTCGGACATTCTCTAGCCAACTAAAATATTTTCGACAATGCGGTGTTGCCGCTTCTATTAGAAAGCAGTAGCAACTTTGATTTTTCAAATGGAACACTCTGTATATAATATTATTTTTAGAATCTCCAACAATTGCCCGACAACTTTTCTTGATATTTCTCTATACCTATCTGTTACCGTTTTCGAAATAAAAATTAATTTCAATTTTTTTCTTCGAAAATCATGACTTCTAAAAATGCCGATATCTTTTAGTTAAGAAGTACTATGATATCGAAATTTGGTGTGGAGTTAGGTGATACTTGGACACTTCCCACACATCAGTCCAATCTCCGTTACTTCAATACAGGGTGGTAAAAAATACAGTTTTTTCGTTTGCTTGAAAAAGTTGCTGAAATTTTATTATTTCAAATGGAACACCCTGTATATTATTAAAAATTCGGAAAGCTGCTGAAATTTGCTTTCTTTCTATGCATATCATACCTATACCTAACTAGTCAAGTTTCGGACTTATGAACATTTATTTGTGAAAATGTCCCTTCAGAATGGTATTTCCATTCGGTATTTGGTAAGCAGGCCATGATTACTATTTGACAGTAGCGTTGTGACATTCTCCTAATAATATCGACATTTTCGTCACTTCAGAAGTTGCAAATACCTTCAAATCGATGGAACAAAACTATTCAAACGAAGTTCTTATGAATTTGTTTATTATTTTTGGACAGTGTGACAAAATTATCAGCAGAACATGTAGAAAGTTCAATGAAATGTATCCGAATCTACCGCCAATGAACCTCAAGAAATTTATACGAATTCAGAACAATTTCAATATGTTTGGATGAACTTTAAAAAAGCACCAAGAAACTTGAAATTGGAAATATTGATATGAATAATTATAAAAAAGTAAAACAATCATGTGGAATATTTCAAAATATGTTCGAATCGCAGGCCGTTCACTTCCAAGCACTTTAAAATGCGGTGTTGACTGCTTTCGTGGTGGCAGATCTGATTTCATTGGGATCCAAATCTTCAAATGTTTGGGCAATCCTTTCTAACACTTCATCTCTCGAACGCATGGGTATTTTGTAAACTTTTTCTTTAAACATTCCCCACAAATAAAAATCTAATGGATTAAGATCGGGTGATCTCGCTGGCCAATTCCATGGTCCCAAGCGCCTCATCCACCGATCGTCAAATAGTCTATCCAGTTCTGCGTTCACTTCTCTTGTGCAATGTGCAGGAGCTCCGTCTAGTTGGTACCAACAGTTTCGATAATCTTCGAGTAGCAGATTATCCACGAAACTGTCTACAGTATTCTCCAAAATATTCAGGTAGCTTCTGGATGTTAATGACTCCTCGTATATCACGTACCTCAATTTGTTGTCCATAAACATGCAGAAGACATTAAAACTAAATTTTTCTTGAAATCCGGCTTCTTTTGTGACGTGAGGATTTTCACTGGACCAATAATGACGATTTTTTCTATTGAAAATCCCTACTCTCGAAAATTTCGATTCATCAGTCCAAATAATTTATTTAAAAAAAGTGGATCCTCTTGAATGCGTGTCAACAACATTTCACAAAATTCTACTCTCTGTTGAGGATCTTGAGGCTTCATTGCTTGAATTTTGGTGAATTTATAATCATGCATTTTATGTCTTCGCAAGATTCTTTGAACCGATGAATATTTTATACCCAAATCTTCTTCAGCACTTCTTATCGATGACTCGGGAAATGCGTGAAAATATGCTAAGACATTAATCTGGTTGTCTTCGAAAGTTACGGGTCGAGGCAAGTTTCTTGGTGCTTTTAAAGTTGATCCAAATGCATTGAAATTGTTCTGAATTCGTATAAATTTCTTGAGGTTCATTGGCGGTAGATTCGGATACATTTCATTGAACTTTCTACATGTTCTGCTGATAATTTTGTCACACTGTCCAAAAATAATAAACAAATTCATAAGAACTTCGTTTGAATAGTTTTGTTCCATCGTTTTGAAGGTATTTGCAACTTCTGAAGTGACGAAAATGTCGATATTATTAGGAGAATGTCACAGCGCTACTGTCAAATAGTAATCATGGCCTGCTTACCAAATACCGAATGGATATATCATTCTGAAGGGACATTTTCACAAATAAATGTTCATAAGTCCGAAACTTGACTAGTTAGGTATAGATATGATTACATAGAAAGAAAGCAAATTTCAGCAGCTTTCCGAATTCTCAATAATATACAGGATGTTCCATTTAAAATAATCAAATTTCAGCAACTTTTTCAAGCAAACGAACAAACTGTATTTTTTTACCACTCTGTATTAAAGTAACGGAGATTAGGCTGACGTGTGGGAAGTGTCCAAGTATCACCTAACTCCAAACCAAATTTCGATATCATAGTACTTCTTAACTAAAAGATATCGGCATTTTTAGAAGTCATGATTTTCGAAGAAAAAAATTGAAATTAATTTTTTATTTCGAAAACGGTAACAGATAGGTATAGGGAAATATCAAGAAAAGTTGTCGGGCAATTGTTGGAGATTCCAAAAATGATATTATACACAGAGTGTTCCATTTGAAAAATCAAAGTTGCTACTGCTTTCTAATAGAAGCGGCAACACCGCATTGTCGAAAATATTTTAGTTGGCTAGAAAATGTCCGAATATGCCCTCCAATAAATTTTCAAAGTGATCCGTTGTCTGGTTCACCAGAAACGTCTAATATGCCATCCACCGTGAATCAGCCTGTATATTCAGATCATGTATCACCCGATGTAACATTCAAACAATTCCAATTGATGTATGTTAAATGCTGGAGGACCGATATGGATTTCTAGTCATTGATGAAGACAGAAAAATAGATGAAGATAGATATCGCAAAAGATTCGATAGTTTCATATATCCATGAACTTGTTATTTAAACTTATTCGATCACTGAAAATTGTAGAGGTCACTTCATCAGCGAATTGAGCTATAATTTAAAAAGGGCATTATGAATACAAAAAATGAAGTTGAAAATGAAAACAATGAAATGATTGAAACGTCAATTAGTAGAGACAACAGAAGCTGTCATACAGAAATTCAACTCTATCAAGAATGATAATATTGAAAATCGTACAACACTCGAAAAATTGTATGAGCCCATAACGAAACCATTGAATGTTTTATCATCGAACGCTACTTCGGAATCATCAGTGTTATCGTCAAACCATAGAAATGTTCAATCTACTTCAAATTATCCCATGAGTACTCCAAAAGGAAAAAAAATCTTTTGGTAGTGTATCATCTGTGAATAGTGACACGAGCACACTTCAAGACGATATGAGAACAACTCTATTCGAAACACCATCATCATCCCAAATCGATTCCTCGGATCCTGACTCCTCACCTAATATGAATGAAAGTCGTGAAGATGTTTTGTTGAAACATTTGAATAATGTAAAATCTAGAAATCCAGCATATGATGGAAATTTGGTGTACGTATGGATCCTATTACACAAAAGTTGAAAATGGGAAGTCTAGTGGTACATTTCAAACATGGAAACATTTCATTTTGGGATGCTGATAGAGTGAAACAATATGAATGCGCAGGTAGTCCAGTCTTGTATGATATGGTCTCTTTGAAGAATCAGCAAGATGTTGGTAATGAAGAAACTCGTCAAGTATATTCCAAAATATTGGAAATAACGAATGCTCCATTTGAACAATATCATCTGAAGAATGGTTTTAAAAAGAAAAATTTCAAAAAATTCAGTGAAGTTATCAAACTTCTATTAGACTCACCATAATATCCAATAAGAAGTAGAAGTAAAATTGGGGGAGCACTCAAACGAGTGAAAATGGATAAAACTTATAATTCTAAACCTGTGAATTATGTGTACTGTAATTCACTCAAAGAGTTGGTTGCTCGCTTACGACTATTGGTAGCTTCAAAGCCAGCTGGGCATACTGGACATGACAATGAAATAATTTCAATAATTGGAGAATTACGTGTAGAAGGTATAATATATTAATATATCCTCAAGTAACGATCACTGTCATATCATCATTCAATGCAGTAACATTATCACTTTTTTTCTTTATTCATATTGAAATAGAATGACTAATGAAATAAGTGATGTCAAACGACAAGTTGTTATTGAATTACATAGACCTGCAAAACGTAATTTTCGCAAAAGAATAACCACCATCAGAGGTTTTGCAGATCTATGGCAAATAGATCCAGCCGAACTACAACTTTATGCAAAAAGTAATAAAGGATACCGATATATACTTGTAGTGATTGATTGTTACTCGAAATATATGTGGACTGTAGCAGTTAGAAATGAAACAGGGAGTAAAATAACTAAAGCAATGAAATATGAACTGAAGGAAGCAAAATTTTCTCCCAAACATATACAAAGCGATCAAGGGAAGGAATTTGTTAATAGAAGCTTCTTATCTCTCATGCGAGAATATAATATCGATCATTATTCAACATTTAGCACAAAGAAGGCGGCTATAGCAGAAAGAGTGATTCGTACAATAAAGGCATAGCTCTACAAGGAATTTTCGATGGAAGGTCACCACAAATGGCTTGATATTCTTCCAACTATAACAAGTAGATATAAAAATAAAGTTCATCGTACAATATGTATGGCACTCATCAATGTTGATTCAACAACAAAATTGAAATTCAAAGGTATCAAGGGAATTGGAGGAAAACAAAGTAAACCCAAATTCCAATTGAATGATATTGTACGTATGAGCAAGTACAAAAATATTTTTGAAAAGTCTTACACTGCGAACTTTACCACGGAACTTTCCAAGATTGTTAAAATTGGGTGAACCACCCCAACGACCTATAATCTTGAAGATATGATTGAACAACCTATTAGAGGATGTTTTCACGAAGAAGAGTTATTACGAACCGGAAATCCTGACGTATATTTATCTGATTGAGAAGGTGTTGAAGAGAAGAAAAAATAAAGTATATGTAAAGTGGTTAGGTCTTCCTAGCGAACAAAATTCTTGGATTGATGTATCAAATATGGTTTAATTGTATCTACTAATATATTTATGAATGAAGTAATGTTGAAGTTCATCATTGTTTTCATTTCAAATAAATATATGTGAATTGAAAAATATTGCAGTAGTAAACGTTGCCCCAGCCATTCGTAACGTTCTGTGTATACCAAACCAAATCAATTGTATACTCCATTCTCGCTTATATTTTTCAACTCACGATATTGAAAACACATTGTCATTCCCAAAACTAATGGCCGTCACTTTGAAATGCACTCTCTTTCGCCGATTATCTCTCACTAATAATGCCGTCTCATAAAGTTGAGTCGACTCCTCAAGCTCTGCCTGAGCTTGCAGTCTCAAACGTTGATTGAATTGAATATTTTTCACAATTTTTTAACGGAGTCACCTGCATCTTTACACATTTTAGCGAATTCAACCTTCACTAATGCAATCTTGGCATCTAATGCTTGAAGAGTTTGCTTATTAACATCAATAGCGCGCTCACTCTTTTCAAGTTCAGCAGTAGCCATTTGTGCCTTCACAAGGCGGCATTTTGCTTCCTTTTTCATTCCTCTAAATCGATGTAGTGGACTGCAGGAAGATAGCGATTCAGCTTTCAAATCACCCTTCATTTCTTCAGGTACACCTTTTGGCTTCCTCTTCGATCTGTCACTTTTCGTTGTGGATTTTTCCTCTCGCACAACACTTTTTTATTGTTTCTTCTCTTTGAAGTCAGTGACAATCGATGACGATGCATTAGTAACCTTCCTCTTGTTCATTCTAGATTTCTTATCAACACCAAGAGGAAGGGTAGATGAAGGGTGTTTGAGTGGTGATGATTGCGAAACGATTGGATTTTCAACAACAATTTGCTTATTTGGTTCCGGCACATCTGCAAAGTTAACGAAGTCGTTAATATCAAAATCATTTATCGAATCTTGACTCGATGAATGTAATACGGGAATATATTCAAAATCAATGTGATCGACGTCAACAAGTGGTGAATCATCTTCAGCAATCAATAGCGGCATAGAGCTCATGATAATATTCATTTTGGTCTGAGAAATGATATGTGATTGCAATAGAATGTGAATAGGAAAGGTGATGATGTTACTGATATTTTTTTCCTTAGAATTCAGATAAATTCAATATATATATATATATATATATATATATATATATATATATATATATATATATATATATATATATATATATATATTAACAACACACACAATAGTGACAATGAAAATCAAAAGTGTTAATGTGTCTCTGTTGATGTGGAACGTTCTTTGATTCTCCTCCTCAATATTTATTGTTCATGTGTCAGACACCAACATTGAAAGAAATGAATTCTTCTATTGGGGTAGAAATGACCAACCTTCTCACATAAATCCCGAGTACTTCTAAATGTAGTGCATACATGATTTCAACAATTCATAGAATAAGTATCACAACGCAAACAATGTTGCAGCGGAGCTGGAACGGCAGCACAGGTACCACAAATATTTCTACAAATGCCCATATTATTCAATATTATAGGTCCGGAACACTTCAGGCACTGTAACTGTTGACGATATTCTGATTTTGTTCGCTTCGGTGGATGAGATGGAGGCGATAGCTGAATCCGCGACACACAATCACTGCACATACCAGTGCATGGATTAATTATTTCCTTAGGTCTACTTATTTGGCAAAAGTAGCACACAATAACCCCCACAATCTTCATTGATTAGACGCACACTTTTTTTTTAATTCCACTCTTTTGGAAATGGCATTTTACTAATTCGATTGGAAATATTGAGAGATAACTTATAGAAACTCTGACTGGTCTCTCCTATACCGGCATTCTCCATTTATACAAATTAACACCATGTGAAAGTATAGTGGTAGAATATCTCCTTCTCACAAGCATGACTTCATCATACCAACTTATGTTTTGAGATGCTATATCCTTTTCTCCCATTCAAAACGGGTCAAGTGATAAGTGGGAGTCGTACCACTACCACTACCTATACAATTATATGAGTTGACTTACGATCCTGAAGTTCACTCATTCACTCTGCAATTGTGAGAAAATGTCAAGATGATTACTCAAAAAATAGTTGCTGCAATAAACAGAATATGTGCTATTGATGCAAATAATTGGATAGACGAGTCAGATGATGAGGATGCCATCATTCCTCTAGAGAAAGTGATAGTTGAAGAAGGTGTTGGAGTCGATGAAGAGGAGATTGACCTTGGAGTTAACGAAGTTGAAAATGAGGCTGATGAAAACGTCGAAGATGAAAACGAGGCTAACGATAGCGATGAAGATGATGACATGGTCGTGGTGGTGAAGGCGATGATGAAGGGGTTGTAGCTGATTCATCTGAAGGTGATGGTGCTTTGAGAATCGGTCTCCGATTGCTCAACATCACCGACACGTTAGAAGATCCCATGGATTTATATTGTGTGATGGACTCATATGTGCAGATTCTAACGATTGATGACAACATCAAAAAGCTATGTTGGTGTTGTTTCCGATTTTACTCGATTCGGAAACAATAACGGCGGCTGGTATCAACATGTAAACATCCATGATACGGTCTCTCTGATGCAGCTGGGTCAGTATTGGTGTGAGGCATGTGAAAGACCGCTCACAAATTTCACAAGAGTGTCAGCATGCATCATATGTAAGATGTCAAACCGGTGACAAATTACCGTGGACCTACTGGACGACAGCCCTTGTCAGGGCTACATTATTCACACAAACAGTAGTTGTAGTAGTATTCACAGATTATGTGACGAATGACTACATTGACTAATGAAAAGTCCGAGTTGGGAATTTGTCAGTTTTTGAATATCTGTGCATTATATGACGAATTACTACTTTGACTGAAAAGTCGAAGCTGAGAATTTGCTAGTCATTGAATATCTGTGCATATGATGAGTACTACTTCAACTGAAAGTTGAAGTTGGCAATTTGTCAATCATTGAATATACATATATGCATATAATAATGAGTACTACAGAGTGGATGATGGTACTTTTACATGCATTTTGTTTGGGACTATAATGTTAACCTAATGTTAACAATGGTATGAACCTGTTTCTGTTTGAAAGTATAATGATAGCTCTGAAAAGAGCTGTTTTTCAGTCTTCAATTGTAGCCCTGAAATCCATGCAATGATATGGACTAACGCTTCTCATTATCAGAAACAATAATGATGGTGTCGTCATCTGAATCATTTGTATCTGATGATATACTAATGATGTCGTCCTCATAATCATCTGAATCAGATGATATACTAATGATATCGTCCGCATAATCATCTAGATCGTCTAAGTCGTCAACAGCCATCTCAACCTCTGCATCTACTTCCTCTTGCATACCTTCTTACATACCTTCTGGGAAATCATCAGGAAGATCATAGATGCGTTGCAGAAATTGAGCGAAGGTTGTACTGAAATGATCGGACATTGAATCCATTTCATATACCTGGATGGGTCCTGTACTCGACATAGAATACTCTGGTACACTCATCGGTTCGGTGGTGGAATCAGCACTCGACATTGTGGAAGAATGATGTAGAACTGGGATTGATGCTATATTTATATTGGAAAAATAAAATGAAGGAGGTGAAGTGTGAATGTAGAACAATTCAGTGTTTGAAATTCGAAAGCATCAAGAATGACGATCTTCATGAAACTCTGAGTGATCATTATATATAAAAACTAATAAGGGAGAGAGAGGAAGACACAGCCCCAGCCTCGCAGTGCCTCGTGAACACCAACCAGAAAGTGTGTACTCCGTGGAAGGAAAGGAAAGGAAAGGGTGGAAGAAACGAGGAAACGATCACATCTCGTCATCTGAATTCAGGACAATCAGGATGGGGGATAGTGGAGGACTATCCTCGATGAGGATTGGGGATGGAGAAGGTCTATCCTCGACTTCCTAGGACTCATCGTCATCAGTGTCTCCGGGCAGTAGGTCATCCCAATCGGGATCCCGCCAATCGTTAGGATCCGGATATTCGCCATCTGAAAGGTCCGCTTCGTCACTGCCGTTAACATATTGCACCTGCAGTCGATAATCAGATGGTATGTCACCATCATACTCCATCCTATGAGGTGCCGTCGTGTACTGAACGAAACACTGCTGGATGGAACTATAGTAAGGTGTCTGAGGCTCCGGGACACTATATGGCTCAGTAGTCGAATCTGGTTTCATCTTGATGGTAGCTGATCAACTGAATATTCCAATAGATAATTCCTACTTCATACTTTTTGAAAAGAAGTGGGCGAGGTGTGGAGAGGAGTGGGAATTGAGTGGGGATGAATTGCAAAATGACATAAGCAATATTCAATGAAAGAGATAATTGAATGGATAAAATATAATATGAATTATATGAAATATATTGGTTGATTTCATTATGAAACATGTCTTTTCTTACATTTTCATCTCAAGAGATTATTTACAAGTGATTAGAGAACACAAAAATTGATGTGAGGTATTTGTCTAGAAGAGCTTGGAATTGAAACTGAAAAAAAAATAATAAGACGAAGTGAAGAAAAATGCTCCAACCATCGCATTGTTCAATGTGTACCAAACCAAAACAATTATCTTTTTTTTATTTTTCTGTTTCTCAAAATTACAAATATAAATTTAGAACTACCATATTTGAATATTCCTAACCAACCTGAAACTAATCTTTTATTCACACTTAATCTACGGAAAAGTCTTTATAAAAGTCACTAACTTCATATACGTCTCTACCAAAGAGGTCTCTGCTTTACGCCTTTCCTCCTGAGATGTTTGCTCCCGATATAGTTCGGCCAATTCTTTCAATAGATCGCTTCGTCGACTAGCAATTTTAGCCTCTCGGCGGGAAATGCTAGCCAGCGCGGCCTCACTTGATCAGGAAGCATGTTCTGCTTCCTATCCGATAGGTTGTGGCACTAGCACTTGTGGCACGAACACTTGAGGATTCGCCGGTGTTGCTGGCAGCGGTGAAAGCGGCACCGCCAACGGGTTCAATACGACGCATTCCTCCGGTGAAGGTGCCCTCGGTGTTTTCACTGCTGCTGCGGGTGGCGTGGAGGGTCTCAAACTCTTACGAGTGGTCGTCCAACTACCTGCATAAGGATTAGTCCTATTGCAAGCAAGTCAGTACTTTTCAAAATAGGACCAGGTCTAGCTGCAGGTTGTCGACAGACCTTCTTCACAACCCTGTCCTCCTCCTCGGATAAATCAGGGCTGAGAAATCGCCTCCTACCGCTCGAAGTTGCGGTCTTCTCCTGAGTGACCACCGGAATGATCGATGCCACCGCGTTGCTGATTTCCTAGGTGTTGGCTGCCATTCTGAAATGTCAAATAATACAAAGTTAGTTGATATAAAAAAATAACATTGTTAACTTAGTCAAAACTCTGTTTGTTCACTGTACTGGACTGGGCTAGACTGAACTGGAGTGTACTCGATGACTTGACTCGTCGTACTGAATGTTGTGGAGTGCTCTCCGTCAAGTATAGACATGCATGCGCGAGTGGTGGAAATGAGGCGAGGGCGCGCTCGCGAAATGAGGTGGGGACGTGCATGCGCGAGTGGAGGGTGAGGCGGTGGGTGGGACTTCGAAGTGGCGGACGGGGCTTCAAGGTGGGGGCGTGGTTTCGGGGGCTAACGGACCACGCCCACCCCCGCCCGAGTGGGCAGGGCCTCGCGATTCGCAATTCGGCCAAAGAAAAGCGCGCGTTTCTCGCGCGGAATTTATTCGCCATGGGGCCTCGCGCTTTGGGCTTCGGCTACGGAAAAGCGCGCACTTCGGGCGTGGAATGTTCAGTAAATTAATACGTCATCTGTTGGTTTTGGTTCTAACCTAACCTATCAGGGATACCCCAGTCCACCTCATGAACCTAACCTAACCTAACCTAACGTATGTATGAACCTAACCTAACCTAACGTATGTATGAACCTAACCTTACCCAACGTAACCTAACCTAACGTAACTTAACCTAACGTAACCTAACCTTACATAACCTAACCTTTTTTTTTTGGTCGGGGGGATGATCTATGCGAACGGTAGTGTTGGACTCCTACCGACTAAAACCCCCCTGAACTGCTTCACGTAACCGGGAGAATCCCTTAGGATATTACATCAATCACGTGAAAGTGTTTCGTCTTTCCTTTCCAATATCAGCAAAGGACTACTGCTGACTTCGCCTTTCTTCTCTCTCTTTGTATATCATGATATTAGTTATCATATGATGCACTCTGTTCCATTTTGTGTGGCTTTCTAGCATGTATGAGATTATGTTTTCCTCATTTACCTCCACGTCTTCCCTGCATTGCTCCCATCTCCTACAATAGAAGATCGTATGGTTTGGGTCGTCATCTTCTCCGCAATAGATGCACAAGGCGTTTTCCGCTTTCCCGATACGGTGGGTGTATGTCCTTTAGGAACTGCGTCATGTGGTAGTCCACCCTTTTGTGTCTACATTCCGTCCACCCGCTTATATCGGGGATCAGTACTTTCGTCCTTTGTACCACCGCTGTATTTGCCCTCCATCTATCCTGCCACTTCTCGAGTGTGTTCCTTCTCAGTTCAGCATTCATTTCCCTGTTCCTGTTTTGGGCCGTCTGGTACTGTTCATCCCTCTCCTCGATTTGGAGGTCGATCGGCGTCACTCCTGCAATTACGCAGAGTGCTTCAGCCGAGACAGTTCTATAAGCACAAGTCACTCTTAATAGCATCTTCTGTTGTAGGCTGATCAGTTTCTGCCTGTACTTATTAACCCTCAGCACACACCGCCATATCGGTGCTCCGTAGAGTACTATGGATTCCGCTACTCCCGATAGTGATCTTCTTTTCCAGAAGCCTGGTCCACCGATGTTTGGTGTGATCTTAGTGATTGCTGTCACCGTTTTGTCGCCCCTTTTCCTCGTCCCTTTCAGCATGATACATTCAGTTTTGGTAGGTGACAAAGTTGAGTTGTTCCTCTTCATCCATTGGGAGATTTGTTCTAGGGCTCCATTAGTTTTACGCATGAGGTCTGGTACTTTCTTGGCTTTCACAATTAGAGCCAAGTCATTCGCGTATGCTATTGTGAAACACTCTGGATGCAGTCTCACTTGCAGAACCCCGTCGTACAGCACGTTCCATAGTAAGGGTCCCAGCACCGAACCCTGTGGTACACCGGTAGTCTGGTTCATCGTTTCTTTTTTTATCACGTGAATTTTTTGTTCGGTCAATTAACTCTCAATGATGTTCACTAGCCAGTCGCTGATTCCCATTTGCCTGAGTCTTCCAATTATAAGGCTGTGTGTGGCACAGTTGAAGGCATTTTTGACATCTAACGTCACCATCGTACAGAGTGGGCTCTCTGCTCCCATTGTAGCTTTCAGTACCTTCTCCACTGCCTCAATCGTCGAGTGTCCTTTCCTAAAGCCGTGCTGGCTTTCCGAGATGCCATTTTTTATTTTGACCTCATCCTCGAGTCTTTCCCTCAATAGAGCTTTATATAGTTTTCCTAATGTGTCAAGGAGGCAGATGGGTCTGTACGCTGTTTGTCCATCCATCGTACCACCTTTGGGGATGAGTGCCACCTTACATGATTTCCAGATGCTCGGAAATATTTGATTATCGAGCGATTTGTTCATCACTTGGAGTATGGTTTCTGGAGCAACTTTGATGGCTTCTTTGACTGTTTCGGATATGATACCATCTGGTCCGGGCGATTTCTTTCCCTTTAACTTCTCTGCGGCGTTTCAAAGTTCCTCCATCGTAAATGGTGGACCGCTAGGTGCTCTCTCTCCCCGTACCCAGTAGTCTTCCGTCACTGGGAATAATCTCTCGATTTCTGTTTGCCTCTGCTCCTGGTTTATGTTGTATGGCGTTTTAAGAGTTCTCAGTCCCTTCACTGCAATTTTATAACCTTGACCCCAGATATCGTTTTCTAGCTCGAGGCAGAGGTCCTTCCATGCTTTCTTTTTGGAATTTTTGATTTCTGTACTCAGCTCCTTTGTTGATCTTTTGTGTTCTCTTTCGAGTTCCCCTATTTGGCTCCTTGTGTTTTCGTTTCCTAGAGCTTTACGAAGTCTGGTCAGCGTTCTTCTCGCTCTTGTACAGAGTTCTCTTTTGTACTCTATTTCGTCGTTCCACCAGTACGGCTGCTCACGGGGATTTCCCCGAATGGTCCTGGAGCTCTTTCTTTGGGCAGTTTTCAGAGCATCGGCGAGGCCTTCCGGAGAATCTGTTATTTCCGATGTTGTTCAATACACTGCTCCGTAAGTTTTTTCTCAGTCAATTTCTTCGTATTGACATACGCTTTGCCGCTCCCTTGCGTCTGTCTTTGCTGTGCTGTGTGTATTTCAAAAGATATATAACGGTGTAGGCTCAACGATTCTACCAGGGATACTTCCCAGTCTCTTATATGTTTGGCAATACCTTGTGTGGCAAAGGTGATGTCTATGAAGCTGGAGCTTGACCCCCTAATGAAAGTAGGTGTGTCTCCCCTGTTTATAACAATCATGTTCAAGGAGGACAACCAGTGTACCAGGTAATCCCACGTACGTCGTTTTTTGACGATCCCCACGAATGAGTTTTGGCGTTTAGGTCCCCGCCAATTACTGCTTCCTTACCACTTCTCCTCATTTCCTCCATGATTGGTTCCATATCGTTTTGAAAGTCCTCGAAGGTTATATTCGGTGAAATATAGCTTCCATATATGGTTAGCTGTTGCGTTTCTATCCTGACATACCCCTCCGCAGATTTATGCGTTTTTTATTCCGTTATTACCGTGTTTGGAATCACACGTTGAAAGGTAAGATCTCGTTAGTCCTTAGCTTGCACAAGTTTCTCAACTTTTGAGAGTTGTCGTTCGTATGGGGGCGACAGCTGATTAACGGAAAAACAGATTTTAAACAGATTTTTCATCTCTACAATGAATAGCAAAGTCTCCCCTTGTGTCTGTAATATATTCATTTTTACCAGCACACAATTTTCTATTAGGTTCCGAAAACAGGATCAGGTCAGCTTTCATGTTATCTGCCATTGCGAAGGCAGCATCATGAGCCGTTCTTACGCGACCTGTGTTTATTTGGAGAACTTTAATTGTTATCAGGGTTACGTACCTTCTTCACAGATTGTGCTCTCTGACCAATTTCTGTCAGCTTTTTCCTGGTTTCTTCAGCCTTATTTCTTATGAGGCGTCTATACTTTGGGCACCCGGTCTGATCAGCTCTATGTCCTTCAGTTCCTCAGCTTGAGCAGAACTTTTCAATTTTGCAGTCTTTTGCGACATGCCCCTCTTGGTTGCAATTCAGACACTGTTTCTTCCTTTGTGCATTCTGCTCTTCTATGACCAAAATCAAGGCAGTTGTAGCATCTCATCAGGTTTACCCTGATTCTGACTCTACACGGAGCCCAACCCACTCTTATGGTTTCAGCCTTTAAGAGTTCCTTTGTCCAGTGCCTATTCATAGTAATCATCGCGTTTTGATTTCCTCTAATGTTTGGTCTTATCGTTTTCTCTTATCTTATCGTTTCCTCTGATGTTTTGGTCTGAATCCTCTATTGGGAGAGTCAGGGTTCTCGCTAGGGCTGCCTTTAGATCGTTCTCATTCATTTCGGGTTCAATATCTGAGATGTGTAGGGTGCTATCTTGGTTTTGATATGCTACCTTTGCGTCCTGGTTATTTCTCTCAATCATGTCCTTCAGCGTCTTTGCCTCTTCCTTTCCTTCCTTGACCTCCAGTAGGATATCGCCCCTTCCGGTCTTCCTGATGCTCTTTATGTCTACTCCGATGTTTCCCATCGCTTTCTCTCCTTTCTTTGAGGGCGTCTGCGTAGTTTTTTCCTTCCATTTCCACTATCACTTTCTCCGATAGTCTTGCCACTTTGGGGCTCTTCCTTCTAGCACTCTTTGCTCCAGCTACTTGGTTCTTAACGAACACTTTGATTTCGATGTCGGTGCCGTTGAGGGCCGCTTCTGCACACTTCCTTCAGTACTCTGTGGCGGGGTTTTCTGCCATCAGTAGATTCAGCTTCTTCAGCCCTTCGAAGATGGATTCCACAGCTGCTACCTTCCCTCCTGTTTCCCCTTAGGATACCGGTATCACATATACTGTATTGCTGCTCTCATTCGTCTCCCCCTTGCTTGATTCAGCCTTTGTGAATTCTTTGATGTACTCTATTTTAGTCGGTTTGTCTTGGATTAACTCAGACACATTTGGAAAGTGTCTTTGAATCTCCTCCAGGCCTTTGTCCCCAGTAGCCGTTGTCGGATCTACTACAACCGCTACGTTTTCACATCTCCCTAGATCGTTTATGCGGAATCCCGTTTCAGTATTTTGGTAACATGTCTCTGGCCATGCCTGGTCTATTATTGCCTCTAGGCTCGTCCATCCATCATTCCTTTTCAAACTCTTCATGATATCTTCTTTTCTATTACATCAGGGTCTACTTGGGTACCGCACGATACTTTTTTAACTGCTACCGTTTCAATAACTATCGGTATCTCTTCCGTTTTGTTCTCTGCACATTTGCAGCTTGGATTTGCGGCGTGCCTCTCTTTGCTTATAGATGTCGTCTCTTCAATACGTTCGGTCTTCTTTTTTTTGACATCTGTCGTATGTGCGAAGCGTTTTTCTGCCTTGTTTGCGGCTTTGCTTAGCGCCCTAGTTACTTTTTTAATTTCCCTTTTTGTATTTGGATGATCTTTAACTAGCCTGGCCAGCTTTTTTATATCCTCGATAATGCTACCAATACATCTGTTTTCTCCTTCCGTTCTTCCCTTATCAGGATTTCTCATTTCATCCGGGGTGGTGAGCCTTTTTCTTTTCCCACCTTCAGTGGCTTCAGGTGACTTCAGGAAGAGTCTTTCCAGAATATCTTGAAACTCCCATTCTTTTTCGCTCTCAGAATCTATGTGCTGCACGATTTCGTTCTGTGTTTTATGGACACTTACGTGGATACTTACGTTTCTTCTTCCACTTTAGTCGTTGCGTCGCCCGTAAGGTCAAAGATTGGGCCACTGCCTATCGTCTCCTCCCATGGCACCATAGGTGTTGGAGTTTCAAACTCTTTCAAGGGAGTAATAGACGTTTGCTCTTCCTGATCTCTCGTGCCTGTTGTCGCCGGTTTTATCGGCGACCTCGGTATCTTGCTTCTTCTAGCAAAGATCACCTCGCTCAGTTCTCTGTCAGTCTGGTCTGCAGTAGTATCCGCTGCAGCTGCCGAGTTTCCAGCATTCTCAGTCTTCTGTTCATCTCCTACCTTTTTCTCGTTCATTTTGTTTGATTTAGAGCTCATAATTAGTCCCACGAGTAGTAAGGGTAGAACGCGGTCCGCCCATACAGAGCCCCGCATGCATGGGTAAGGCTATAGTCTCTGCTGTGTCGCCAGGTACAGCAGGCATCGCTCGCGGCGCACATTACCCCCTGCGCCATGCATCCCTCCAGCACGATGGTGTTACACTTACATAACCTAACCTAACGTAACCTAACCTAACATAACGCGGGAAAGCGCGCGCGGAATACATTCACCATGTTCGTTCAATCAATACGTCATCTGTTGGTTTTGGTTCTATTATTATAACATTTGGATTGATGTCCAGTCCTGGATACCCCAGTCCATCTAATGACTTGAGTTTATGTTTTTTCTCCAAAACTACAACTCTCTGTACCAAAGCGTCATACTTTTCCATTGTAGACGTTGTTATGTCAGATATTTTCATTTCTACATCACTTTTAAGATTATCATATTTACGAGTCAAAGTTATCCGAGCCTCTGCAATTTTATCGTCGAATGCTTCACGTGCATCGCGAGCAACATCATCTATTGTGAATTGTATTGCAGCTTGTAGGGCTGGAAGTATGACATCCTTTGTTCAATCAATTTCCCCCTCAAGATATGATACAGTTACACAATCACTCTTGTCAATTGGTTCGCTTGTATTTTCTAATATTTTTATTCACATGTCATAATGACCATCTTTTGTTAATTCAAATCCATTTCCGGGAGGACCCCGAATGACATTACCACCCCATTTTTTTTCTACCAAATTTATCTATTTTTTTGGACATTGTGCACTCTACGATGATTCTTTTCAAACTGATATTTCTTTCATTTACATTATGCTATATACTTTGCAGTGATTGCAGTGATATACTTTGCAGTGATTCTTTTATGAATGAATGGCAATCATAACCACTCGAATTGTGGAAAATAATATGTACAAAGTTAGGGATTTTGAAATTCAAATAACATTTTGAATGAGCGGCATATGATTTTTTCTTTCCTGTGACATGACAATGATCTCTAACTTTGACTTCACCATCGATAAATGGTTTA
This sequence comes from Leptinotarsa decemlineata, assembly GCF_025532065.1. Lineage (NCBI taxonomy): Eukaryota > Metazoa > Arthropoda > Insecta > Coleoptera > Chrysomelidae > Leptinotarsa > Leptinotarsa decemlineata. Next base: position 415,291 of record NW_027412615.1, read on the forward strand.
TTACATATACCACAAGTTCTGGCTGTAGCAAATTGTTCCTCTTCTTCGAAGGTTTGTGTATCCATTAGTATAGGGTATCTGAGATGATTTCCATATATCTTTTTCAAATCATCTTCAATGCTACTCACAAATTTCTGAGCTGCATCTACACCACTATATGTAACAAGTTTTGACAAATCCTCATTATATGACCATTATATCAGACAAGCAAATGAATATGGGGCATGTTTGAATGTTTCAATCGTGTATGAACGAGATTAGAACCATTCATCTTATGACGTAAAAGCAATCTTTCGCTGGAAAATTATAGCAAACATACATAACAAAAATATTTTTTTGTGATCATGAGCTGATAGTTGACTAGAAACTAATCTTGAAAGATCTTTGATCCAACAATAGTGACTATTACCGGAGTCTTCAGTTATAAGTAATAAATTTACATGTCTCCGGAGTCTTCTCTGTGATATCGCAATGGACCAATCACATCATACTTTATTTTACCCATATCAAATTTACTCTCATCCGTAAACATTAATTGAAATATCATTCCTATATTAGAATCTTTCAATACTCTTATTATTAACTTCAACCGAAAAATCCATACCTGTGACATCTAAAACATTGGAAAAATGTGGATATGACGTAACTTCGGACACTCTACCATTTGCAGGATATAATGCTGATGTTATAGCCCAAGCAAAACAGTATTGATCTTCGTTACGAACATTCACGACAGCTTTCCTCTATTCAATGCATTCGGGCAGCTTCACATATGAACGTCCTTTCAGTGTACTGTATTTATTAATGTTGACTTCGAGAAATAGTATTTTTTCACAAGTCCAACCTAAATTTAAAAAAAATAAATATTACCACTCAATCTCGTTGGAATTTACAAAAAATAAATACCTGATTTACGTTCCTGGATTTCAGTCATTTGAGCCATAATTACATCGCGGAATCTATCAAAGACAGATTAAAATCTGAATATTGGTCCACTATTTTATTTTGGGAATTAAATGACTTTATGTCCCTCGAATCTTGAGTCTGAAGAATATAATTCCCAAAAACTTCCATATTCACTTTGATGATTTCATGGATCCTAATGGCCGATTCCAGTAATTCAATGACCTTCTGTCTAATCTCATTTTGAAAAATGACATGTAGTCACTGGATACAACCGAACTCCCAGCCCTGTACGTAGCAATGCGGCAATTGAATGCATTCGTTATAATTTGAACACCTTCAGACAATTGAACACATGTATTATTTTTATGACTCATGGTTCTTCGGTGAGAGTTCACTTGCGTCATAGGAATTATCACATTACAACAATTGCAAGTATACATAGGTGTTGCATTGTCCACTCTCATCCGTTTCACTGAAGGCCCTCCTTGGCAACTCTGGAGTTGATGCGGATGAAGATTATCACTACGAGTGAAAGATTTACCACAGTCACAGGAATACATTTTATATGATACATTCTCACTAACTCACTTGATGTAAACTGACATAACTAACACTCGTTTGCTTCTTTAATACAGTCTGATCGGGCCCGTCAAGACGTCATAGCCAACCCCACCTTTCAGCTACATGCGCCAACCCCCCCTCTCAGCTGGATGCGTTAGCAGATGTCGATACGAACAGGCAGTGGTCGTTGCGCTCTCGTAGAGGGCAGATGTTAACACAGTCCTCGGCCGCCTGCGTTTCACCGTCGATAGCGAGGCTAGAGCGATGCGTTACGTCACAGCCTTCATCGCATCGAGAGAGGTGAGGGCACACCGATGATTATGCATTACTCAGCCACACGTCGTGGAGTGAACATCTCGCTCTCTTACCGTTGATCGGTTGCTGCTATGATGTCACACCACTACTAACTTGGTGGGCTCACACCGATGGAACATTCATTACTTGAAGAATCTTCGAATTATACAGACGTATGTTCGTACATAGACAAGCACATGATGAAACCCTGTACCGTGCATTCTCAAACTCACACACAAACCAATCAAATGTAATTACGTCACTATGTCACACACACACACACACACACACACACAAAATCTCATGTGAAAAAAAAATTCTGAACGATCAATGCACCAGACACTTCAAGGTCACATCGCCTTGATGTTGCTAAACATTGAAAAAATGCAATTGATACGTCATAGTGGTGGGGGGAGGCCCAGAACCGGCTGTAATCTGCTACTGGTGAACTCATGTATTATTTTGATTTATGTCCTATCTAGAAACAGATTTGGAATTTTTTTGTTACAGAAATATTCTCGCCAAACGTTCTTGAGTTTGAAGTACCTACTCTAATCTTCAGAGGTCTTCCTTAGTCTCAGCAATAACCGATCAATTATAATGATAATAAGATGATGAAATGAAATAGCAATAACTGCAAAAATTGATGATATCAAAAATTAATTGAAAAAGTATAACAGAAATATAATATGAAGTGCGAACGTGAATAGTTTCAGAGTCGTACAGAATTTTTGTAAAAAGTAGTCATTTTTCGCACTCTTTCATGAGAAAGCAATTGTATGACATCACTTGCCGATGAGATGGCGCAGTCAACTTATTTTCACTGATAGGTAAGAGGAACTTGTGGCATTCCATATGGAGAGTATTTCAATAGTCTTTACAATGACCTTCATTTCTTTGAATTCAGATAACCGGTTGCGGAGTTATTACTATTTGAATTTTTGTCAAGAAATTTTTCGATATGAATTTTTTGAAATAAATGTTCAGTAGGAAGAGGAATGCATTAGTAACTTATTTTGCAATAAATGAATAATTAATATTTACGGTCGGCCAAAATATTTTAAATCCTTAGGTGAATGAGGTTTTGAAGAATTTCCAAATATAAAACACCGACAGACTCACCTCTAGATAAATGGGACCCAGTATATAATTTTTTATTATTCCTGTCCAGTCGTTCATTACCTCAATAGATTGAAAGTGACCTTCTCGAAGAATATAAGGGTTTGTATCTGACCAATATCGCACATTTTTGCACTTGACATTTCCGTTCAAGAAAAAAGTGAATTCGTCAATTGAACGAATACTTCTCATGTATTTGGGAAAGAAAGAACGTTTTTGACTTTCTAGTACTCCGTATTGATAAAGAAAAATGTTGGAATCTTCCAGAGAAAAGAAATAAGTAATCAATTTTAAAAGAAGTAGCTTTATACATAGATGCGTAGATCATGCAAAGAAGTAACTTTCAGACATAAACTGGAAAAAAAAGCCTTCCTGAAACAGCTACTTTCATATAAACACCGAGTTATATAAAAAAAAAATTCTTTAGAAACCAATACTTTTATATGAATACCCAAAAGGAATCTTTTTTAATTTGAACAGGTTATATTTTTAGGACAGACTAATTTTTGGAAAAGAACGTTTCTACTACTCCATCTTGATACAAAAAACTGTGGGGAATCTTTCAAAGAAAGGAAAGAAGTAACTCCATAAATAGATATGTAGATCATGCAAGGAAGTAACTTTCACACGTGAACTGGAAGAAAAAGCCTTTCTGAAACTGCTACTCCCATATAAACATTGAATTACACGAAAGACAGATTCTTTAGAAACAAATACTTTTATAATCACTCCTAAATATACAACCCCTTCAAATTAAACTTGTCATATAGTTTGCATATGCAATCATACGTCAGAACATTAACTCAAAACAAAGTGCTTTTTTCAATCGGGGTCATCTTCATTCAATTGTTGTATCATCTTCAGTTTCCAGGGGTAGGACTGAGGTCTACTGGGGTTTTTTTGACGTATTTTTTGAGACATCATTCTCACGACCAAGTGTTGTCGAGGACGGCATGCTAGGTTAGGGCTAGGTTAGGTACTACAGACCCAATGATTTATAAGTGTTTCTTGCTTCGAGATAGATTTCTTTCCAGCCCTAGCTCTATCAACACTTTCGATTATTTGAATTTTTTCAGCCAATTGTTGTGGAATTGACCGCAGTGGTAGTGCGCCCGACTCACGATCGGAAGACCGTGGGTTCGATTCCTGCCTCGACCAGATATTTTTCTCGAGAGAATTTATCTGGTTGATGTTGGGATGATTCTGCAACCGTGTTAGAAATCACACCTTAAAAGGTAAGACCTCGTTAGTCCTCAGCTCGCACAAGTTTCTACGGCTGCAAATTTTTTTTCAGAGATTAGGAAAGTACAAACAAATCCCCCAAGATACTTCCCTAAGTGGATTCGTTTATCAACCAACGCTAAAAATTGCCTTTTTCAAGGCAAAGGTGATAAATGAAATTTCAAAGGAGGATATTTCCGAGATATTGGATGTGTGGATACAATCTCTACGAGGACGCTGCTGTGATACTATAATAGAACGACGTGGTTCTGTGAGTCGTCCTTTTCAGGATTAAACTAAGGAGTACAACGTATACCAGGAGCTGCAGATAATAATTACAACTGAACTTTTCAGTTCAAACTTGTCCTTTTCAGGACTTTTACAACAAACGATCCCAACGCTTCGTCATCGAGGAACGAACTAGCCGGCCTCCTTCGACGTATTCGACCTACCCAGGCCCGAATACATCTGGAGGTACGCCGATCCAGTACAACTACGAAGTAACTCACGTGAGTTGCTCCATTGCACTGCTGTCTGGGGGCTTAACAGCGTCCCTATGCCTTCGGAGGCCGTTCTCATCTTCGGGGACAGGGATTTTAGGTAGGTTAAGGCGCGAAGTGTGTGTCGGTTAGAGAGTAGGGATCGTAGGGAACCCTCTGGCCCGGCCTAGTGCCATCGTGGTGGCCAGTTGTACCCCCGTGGCGCAATTAGCTCAGTTAAGAGCAGGGAATCTAATAATCTAGCTGAACTATTGGTTTTGATCGTGTGATAATGGAAAAGGAGCTACGCGAAACCAAAATGCTGGAGCCGAGTTTCCTTTTTGAAGGAGGCTCGACAGATAGATCATCTGGTGGACTAGCACCCACCAGCTCTGGTCTCGGTGCGGCAGGCGGCCTGGGGTTTGATGATGTCGCAGGACTCCACGCCCACCCGGATTCATCTTTTCAAGACATCCCCAGGTACCGTCCTGGCGACATGGTGCCCAACGTGGGGCATTTTTGCGTCTCCAGGAGGAGGCACATAGTGAAGAACAGGGTTCTTCGTCAATAAAAGAACGTTTCGGGGATAAGGGATATTTACTGACCCCCTTCAGGAACCTTACTTCGACTTTAGAGAAAGAAAGTGAAGGAACCGTTCAGGAGAGCATCGATCACACCCTTAGCGATGCAGAGGGCGCATCGTTTCGGGTGGTTAGTGAAATGGAATCCCCAATTTCGCTACAAACTACATGGACCCTTCCAAGTGTATCCGGTGGACCTACGAGTCTCCCGAGAGAGGAGCCTGCTCTGGCTGCAGGCCTTGTACAAAATAGCCAGTGTCGCCCAGATACAGATAGACGTGTGACTTTTCAGCCCCAAAGGGTGGAGTCAGGAAAGCGTGACAGTCAAGAAGATTCCATCGACCGAATGTCGGCTATACTGTGCAAGGTAATTAGTCAAGCACAGAAACCAAATAATAGCCGTTTTGAAAGATTCAGGCTTTCAACGTTTTCAGGGAATGAAAACGAAGATCCGGAAATTTTTATTTCCGGATTATAAAAAGCGAAATCTCAGAAGGGGACTGGGTGCAGATATTGTTTGCCCAGCTCACTGGTGATGCGATATATTCGCAGACCCACATATCGTGGTCAATGATGGTGGCAAGGCTCAAGCAGAAATATGCTAGCCCGGAGCTGATTGCCAAGCTCACGGCGAGGTTATTTCCTGGTGTACTAGAAAGAGAGGTCCTCCAAGTTAAAGCCCAATTGCTCTCGCCAGAACTGCGTTGCTTTTTCAGAGGCAAGCCGTTAGTGAATATCGAAACTCTGAATCAAGACGCTAGTAATATCGAGGAAGATTTGAGACTGTCAAAGCAAACGTACAGAGGTATCAATCCTCAAGCTGATGGTACTCAGACAGGACCAACCTCGAATAATGTAAGCCGCAATTAAAGCGGATGGAATAATAATAGGACCACTAGCTCAGCAGAAGTTTATCGTCCCCCATAGAGGGCTGCCGATCACGACAGGCCGGCACCTCGACAGGCAGCGAACATTGACCGTCGTGAACGCCACAAAAATGTGGTGAAAGCGATCACCCCCGAACAGGTGGAAAACTAAATGGGACCGAAGCACCTAGCAGTGGAGAGTCGGAGGCCCCAATAGTCGAGAACCACTGCAAAGAAGTCCCAAATTTTTTCGATTTGGAGTGTTATATGTCGCTGACCAAAGAACGGCCGCTGATAGGGAGAAATCTCCCTAGAATTCCCTGTACCATAAATTCAATGATGATGTCTGCCGTCATCGATACTGGAACCTCAAGCAATTTTATCCAAGCCAAGGCTATAGCCAACTTCGATTTAACTAGGCTACCGAACCCAGCTACTGTGTTTATGGGATGTGAGAGTAATATAAGTCAGAGCTTAGGCCAAATCACACTGGCGGTGGAAATCGAAGAGCGAGAGTTCCAGATCAAATTCACTGTACTAACCCAATTACAAAAACAAGTAATATTGGGTCTTCCCTTTCTGAAGAAAACCGAAGCCACCATAGACGTGGGTGGAGGGTCGATGTATTTCGAAAAAGCCCCAAGGCTGTGCATTTATTTTGAGACAAACCCGGCACACAGAGTTTTCCCGAAGAAGGGTATCCCGCTGGAGCTGGAAGACTCCCAATTTTCCCCTGAGAGCAAGGATAAGCTCCTACCGATACTGGAGCAGTTCCCTGATATCTTCGAGGAGACGATCCGTCAGCCTCAGACCAAAGCGATAGTCCACAAAATAAGAGTAAAAGAGGAAAGACCATTCCGTCAATCTCGTTATGGGAAGATGTCGGAAGTGCGGAAGGCAATCGTTCACGATGAAATCTCGAAATTATTAGAGGCAGGAGTGATTGCCCGAAGCACTTCCCCTTATTGCTCGCCGGTGGTATTGGTCCCCAAGAAAGGGGGGAAACTCCGGTTTTGTGTGGACTATAGGCAGATAAATAAGTCAATCATAACTGAGACCCCCTATCTACCTCCCATTCAAGAGACAGTGCGCGAAATGGGTAGAGCATCTATCTTTACGACGTTGGATCTCAGAAACGGATTCTGGCAGGCCCCGTTAGACAAAGAATCTAGGAAGTACACCGCATTCGGAGGACCGGATGGAGCGGTGTACGAGTTTAAGATTCTCAGCTTTGGGCTCAAAAACGGGCCTGCCGCGTTTCAAAAGCTGATGTCCGAAGTCCTGGTAGGCTTTGTTGACCGGTTTTGCGAGGTCTACTTGGACGACATCATCGTGTACTCGCACGACTTGCAAGAACACTGTGGCCATTTGCAGCTAATCCTTGAGCGACTCCGGCTTCATGGGCTCTGGCTGTCTCCATCCAAATGCCAGTTTGGGTCTAGCACCCTTAATTGCCTTGGCCGGGTGGTTTCCAAGGATTGTGATAGACCACAAGAGCAACACGTGCTGAATGTACAAGAATTCCCAGCTCCCACGAATATTAAGCAAGTGCGCGCCTTCCTGGGCACAGCGGAATGGCGGGATGGAGTACATCCCAAATTTTGCCGAGATGGCCGCGCCACTAACTGATCTCATTGATGAAAAGAGAAAGTTTTCATGAAACAAAGAAGCACAGGAGAGTTTTCAAACCATAAAAGAAGCCGTTTCACAGCCTTTGGAGTCGGCACGTCCTGACCCCAATCTTCCGTATGGCCTTCAAACTGACGCCAGTCATATTGGCATAGGCGCAGTACTTTTCCAGATGGATACTCAAGGGGATACTAGGAGAATCATTGCGTATAGTAGCGCCAAGTTATACGCCACCGAATGAAAGTATCACATTAACGAGACGGAATGCCTCGCGGTGGTGTGGGCGATAAAGAAATATAAGCATTATCTCTAAGATGAAAAGTTTGCCCTTTTCACAGATAATTCAGCTCTATCATGGTTGGATGAAATGAAGGACGAAAAAGCCAAGCTTACGCGTTGGTCCTTGCTTCTACAGGAGTACGACTTCAAGGTAGAGCATATTCCGGGTAAGAGGAATCAGCTACATGATTTTTCATCCCGAAATCCGAATCAGACCCAAACTAGTATGGACCTCGACACAGATGTGGAGAGAATATTCTTTCCCCATTAAGAGCCTGAGGCACACAATGAAGTTGAGGATGAAATCTTGCTCCAGCTCGCAGACGAGCTGGGCGAGTGTGAGGCGGTTTAGGATCCGGATCGAGAGGGCCCGAGCGAACCCCAATCCAACAGAATATGAGCAGAGGATCCTGCACGATTTCCGGATGGGAAATGACTTACTACATATATTTCATAGGACCTAACCAGGATGCCAAGAGATTGCTAGTCCCAAGGTGCTGTTGTGATAAATTAATTAAGCGGGATGACCAAGCCGGACATCCGGGGATTGAAGAGACACAAAACCAGATCAGTAGGCATTTCTACTGGTCAAATATAAAAAAAAAACAGATCTCGGCATATATTAATACGTGCCTGACTTGTGCAACAACTAAGCGAAGCCCTCCTCAGGAAGCCTCCCCTTTGCGACCAAACGAGCCAGACCGTCCTTGGCAGATGGTGTCGGTTGATGTACTTGGCCCTCACAAACCTACCGAAAAAGGAACAGATATATAATGATGGCTACTGATTGTTTCAGCAAGTGGGCGGAAGTCCGCACGGCGGAGTCCGTCCAGTCTGCTACAGTGGTACAGTTTCTTGCGCAAGAAGTATGCTATCGTTGGGGATTTCCGGAGGTGGTTATAACAGAGAGTGCTGCGATGTTCCTAGGCAGAAACTGGGAGCAGTTTTGCCAAAAGAATGAAATTATCATGCGAACTAGCCCGGGATACCACCAGCAGGCAAACCCTGTGGAAAGGCGAGTTCAAGAGTTGAAAAAGATGTTGCGAGCTGCCTTGATAGGCAGAGACGAGTCGCACTGGGAGCGATGCCTTCCAGAAATCATCTTCAACTTGCGAACCCGAACCAATGCTGCGTCTAACGTCACCCCTTGCCAACTCTTGCTGGGTTACGAATTACCTCGGCCTGGCGATTGGGACACTCCTCTACAAAGGAGGCGAAGGCCTCCAAACGAGAACCGTACCCAACGCATAGAGGAAGCCCAGCAGAGTTCTCGCACATATCGCAGCAAGCGATTTCCTGACAGGGATACGGTATCAACTGTCACGTTCGCACCAGACCAGTGGGTGTTGTGTAGAAATTACGATCGAAAAGCCCGCAAGAATTTCGGCCCAACTTGGACCATTCCTTGTCAAGTCCAGAGGCAACTCGGCCCCAGCACCTACGTAGTGAATAAAGGTGGTGTAGATCGGGTCATCCACGTGGATGATCTGAGACCTGCAACATCACCACGTGAAGGTCAAGAGCACTTTGACCCGCGTTCTGTAAATATAGAAGAATAAGCTTAGAATTAAGTTAGATAAGATATCTCGTGTAGTAATGTGGTTGTCCAGTAGAGCCTGAAAGAAGAGACAGGCAGGGAAACTGGGCAACGTATCCTGTATAGTTTAGTATTAAGTAAGGGGATTGAAATATTGTAACTTTAGTAAGTAAGGACCTATTGTAAAAAAATGTTAAGATTTTGTTGATTTTTACCCCAATAAAGAGCACTCCCTGGTCTCTGATTAAAAGAAACTACAAGCGACTTCTTGAAGCGGGGGGTGTTACCAACTCCACTATATATTTCAGTAATTGACGAATCAGGTTAGGACAAAGGACGAATGATAGGTGGGCGGAGCCTATGCGCGCGCCCCGCGGAAGGATAAATATAGAGCGTTTCGCAGGCAAATCATCGCAGTCTGAGACTCGGGCTCTGGCTCATTAGAGTACACTTCGTGAGAGGATATTATTGACTAGCATATGACTATTATATTGGAAGTTGGTTTAAAAGTTAGAGACATTGTAAAAGAAAGTCTACGGCCGCAAGTTTCTTTTTCAGAGATTAGGGAAGTACAAACAAATCCCACAAGATACTTCCCTAAGTGGATTCGTTTATCAACCAACGCTAAAAATTGCCTTTTTCAAGGCAAAGGCGATAAATAAAATTTCAAAGGAGGACATTTCCGAGATATTGGATGTGTGGATACAATCTCTACGAGGACGCTGCTGTGATACTATAATATAACGACGTGGTTCTGTGAGTCGTCCTTTTCAGGATTAAACTGAGGAATACAACGTATACCAGGAGCTTCAGATAATAATTACAACTGAACTTTTCAGTTCAAACTAGTCCTTTTCAGGACTTTTACGACAGATTAGATCATCTGTAGGACTAGCACCCACCAGCTCTGGTCTCGGTGCGGCAGGCGGCCTGGGTTTGATGATGTCGCAGGACTCCACGCCCAGCCGGGTGTCATCTTTACTAGACATCCCCAGGTACCGTCCTGGCGACATGGTTACCGGTTCATTCCTGGTGTTTTGAAGCAGTTATTTTTCAGTTGATTGGGTAAATTTCAACACTTCTTTTTTCTCTTCAATTTCAACATGCAATGGAAGTACGAACTTCTCATATTCAATCAGACATATTCTCAGTCATAATAGAGCAATATTTTCGTATAATAACGTTTCTTCAACTTGCCATAGTTTAACTTTAGTTTAACTTTCAACTTTAGCGCGCCATGTAAATAACTTCAACTATTGCATTAACTGTATACATACATGCGAGGGTCCCGAATTTTGAAAGGTGAATTGAAAGGTGTATTTTGTAATTTTGAATAGAAAGGAAAAAATACAACAAGAAACTAAGAGTGAACATAACATTCGTTCTCGAACAAAAACTCAAAAAAACAAATTACAAAATAAAAATAAAAACAAAAACGTAAAAATAAAATTCTTTGCTTGAGTTACAAACTGTAATATTTGGTAATATCTCTGGTTGAGTGCTTAACTTAAATAAATAAAATATGCATTTTCATATACATTATATAGTATATATATATATATATATATATATATATATATATATATATATATATATATATATATATATATATATATATAGAATAGTAGTTTTTCGGGGATTCGGTCTGATTAGAATAAATATTTACTCTTTTTAGCTGCCCGAACTTTCGCTAATGTTTATTAGCTTTATCGAGGGCTGTAATATAAAAAGGACATGATAAATATATATATATATAAAACATAATAACGGATAAAACAGAATACCTGTGCTATTTGAGAATATTCAATTTGAAAATTTCAATTTTGAAAGAAGTCTTCCACATCAAAATGACAACTTTTTGACATTGAATAATGTGAAATACTTTTTCAAATTTTTATTATCGTTCATTATGGGGATTTATACTGTGTTACTATTACAGGATGTATTCAGATTTATATTTTTTGTTAGTAAAAATGAATAAATTTTGCTGAGGTTGTCGATGTCTGTCTTTTTGTTGATATTGTTTTCTTTAATTTTGATCTCAGCCATTTCCAGAAATTGCCTTTTATTTGAATCTGGTTCGAAATGGAGAATTTTGGTGTTAGTATAATTGGCTGAATGATCATTATCTAGAACATGTTGTGTGAGTGCACAAGAATTTCGTTTTAAATTTTTACAATTACTTTTATGAAGAGCTATGCGGGTTTTTAAATTGTTTTTTGTTTGACCTATATATATCTTATCACAATTGTTGCAGGGAATTTCGTAAACTACATGTGACTTTTCAAATAACGGATCTTCATCTTTCAATTTTGAATGTAGTTTAGTTAAGGGTTTAACTTTCCTTTGTGAAATTTTTATATTCTGTTCTTGTTTAAATACGTTTATGATTTTGCTGGACAATTCAGGGACATAAGGAATGGAAAAGTATTTGAAATTTGGATTTTCAGCTTTATTGTTCTCTCTGATGTTGATGATATTAGATGGAGTATTGTATAACAATTTATTTAAAAATTTTGGAGGATAAGAATTAGTTAATAAAATATTGAATAATTGTTTTAAATTTTTTTCTACCAATGTAGAATGAGAAATTTTTTCTATTCGATTTTTTAAACCTAGAACTAAATTAATTTTCATTTTTTGTGGATGGCAGGATAAATAATTTATATATCTGCCTGAATTAGTGGGTTTAGTAAAATAATCTAAAATAACAGAGTTATCATCTTTCCTGATTAAAAGAGTATCTAAAAAAGGTACTGTTTTGTTTTTTTCTTTTTCTATGGTAAATTGAATAGATGGATTGTAATTGTTAAAAATGGTTTTTATATCATCAATTTTGTCAAAAGGTACAGCACATATTATATCATCCACAAACTTTTTTAAAAAAGGAACCTGAAATGATAATTTTGGAATACATTCATGTAATAAATCATCCATCACATACTGGGCTAAAATAGGTGATAAAGTTGATCCCATTGGAGTACCAAGTATTTGTTTATAATATTCGTTGTCATAAACGAAAACAGTAGTATCAAAGATGAAATCTATTAATTCTAAGAAGCCTTCTTAGAATTAATAGATTTCATCTTTGATACTACTGTTTTCGTTTATGACAACGAATATTATAAACAAATACTTGGTACTCCAATGGGATCAACTTTATCACCTATTTTAGCCCAGTATGTGATGGATGATTTATTACATGAATGTATTCCAAAATTATCATTTCAGGTTCCTTTTTTAAAAAAGTTTGTGGATGATATAATATGTGCTGTACCTTTTGACAAAATTGATGATATAAAAACCATTTTTAACAATTACAATCCATCTATTCAATTTACCATAGAAAAAGAAAAAAACAAAACAGTACCTTTTTTAGATACTCTTTTAATCAGGAAAGATGATAACTCTGTTATTTTAGATTATTTTACAAAACCCACTAATTCAGGCAGATATATAAATTATTTATCCTGCCATCCACAAAAAATGAAAATTAATTTAGTTCTAGGTTTAAAAAATCGAATAGAAAAAATTTCTCATCCTACATTGGTAGAAAAAAATTTAAAACAATTATTCAATATTTTATTAACTAATTCTTATCCTCCAAAATTTTTAAATAAATTGTTATACAATACTCCATCTAATATCATCAACATCAGAGAGAACAATAAAGCTGAAAATCCAAATTTCAAATACTTTTCCATTCCTTATGTCCCTGAATTGTCCAGCAAAATCATAAACGTATTTAAACAAGAACAGAATATAAAAATTTCACAAAGGAAAGTTAAACCCTTAACTAAACTACATTCAAAATTGAAAGATGAAGATCCGTTATTTGAAAAGTCACATGTAGTTTACGAAATTCCCTGCAACAATTGTGATAAGATATATATAGGTCAAACAAAAAACAATTTAAAAACCCGCATAGCTCTTCATAAAAGTAATTGTAAAAATTTAAAACGAAATTCTTGTGCACTCACACAACATGTTCTAGATAATGATCATTCAGCCAATTATACTAACACCAAAATTCTCCATTTCGAACCAGATTCAAATAAAAGGCAATTTCTGGAAATGGCTGAGATCAAAATTAAAGAAAACAATATCAACAAAAAGACAGACATCGACAACCTCAGCAAAATTTATTCATTTTTACTAACAAAAAATATAAATCTGAATACATCCTGTAATAGTAACACAGTATAAATCCCCATAATGAACGATAATAAAAATTTGAAAAAGTATTTCACATTATTCAATGTCAAAAAGTTGTCATTTTGATGTTGAAGACTTCTTTCAAAATTGAAATTTTCAAATTGAATATTCTCAAATAGCACAGGTATTCTGTTTTATCCGTTATTATGTTTTATATATATATATTTATCATGTCCTTTTTATATTACAGCCCTCGATAAAGCTAATAAACATTAGCGAAAGTTCGGGCAGCTAAAAAGAGTAAATATTTATTCTAATCAGACCGAATCCCCGAAAAACTACTATTCTATATATATATATATATATATATATATATATATATATATATATATATATATATATATATATATATATATATATATATATACAAATATGAAAGTGCTATGTCCGATATTAACTTCTGGTTCTATATATATATATATATATATATATATATATATATATATATATATATAAATTGTTATTAAAATATAAAATTAGATGAGTATTTATAATTTGATTAATTTGATTCTTGATTGTTATCCTGATAGTTCAAATAATTTGAAAATTTTCTGTGATATCAAAATTCTTAGTGCTCCGGCAGATACCTGTCCTTACCTCTAAATCTTACCTCTATTCTTTAAGGTTGCTCAGCTCAATCGAAGCTCATGCAGCTCTCTTTCTCAAAGTAGAATTCTTGGAGAGGTGTTATGAATAAAATTTCGTATGTCTGTGTTTTTGAAAATAAAACTTTGTCTCAAAGTTAAAAAAAAATATAATGAATGTAAAATTTTGTAAATGTTTTGTTAAACCAAACTTAAATTACCCTGCGCCAAAATACCTTATGCTAAGAAATGTTCCAGTAAATGTTAAATTTGAAACAAAAATATTCTTAGAATTGTGTTCCGTATAGTTAAATTTACGTGTTACGGCAAATTAGTTACTTGAAAACTTAAGATGTCTGTGGTTCGTGCGTGGAAACGATTCTAAAAATATCTGTCCTAAATGTCAGTGAATTTTTCAAATTTTCCTTATATTAAATCCAATAATAGTTCTTGTAAATAAAATGATGAAGTTCGTTGATAAATAAAAGTTCAGAAGTTGTGATTTTCACACTGGAAGTTCCTTGTGACTGGAAAACTTTTGATTCGATTTGAAGGTTATGAATTTTTCAAGATTTTCAAAAATGTATTCTTCTTATGGATTGCGAATTATAAATGATATTGTAATACCTCAAAACTGGTACAGCTTCCCTGGATTGGTTTTCCCCTGATTGGAATTTTGAATTCTTCCAGACACTCTAAAATCTCCAGTAAGTATCCTTTCTCGTTATTATTATTTATACTCTGGCTCCTATTGATGGTTTTATATTGATAAGAACATGCAAAACGGCCTTTTCTCTTTCTTTTCCCTTTTTATTTCAAACAGCTCTTCAAAAAAAATTCGCGTCTGGACAATTCAAAAGCTTCTATCTCCCGTCTCTATTGATTCCCTCCTGGCAACCAGACAAAATTTTCCTGCCTGCTACTCTTCATGACAATAATTTTGAAATTTCTTCAATTTTGACACTTTTCACTGTTCACACATATTATATCTATGATTTCTGTTACCCAATTTTCACTAATAATAATAATGATTAATTTTGATTACCTTTCATCACATTTAGTTTTGAATTTTTCTAATTTTGAATCCAAAATTCATCATTTTTCAGAAGTCAACACCTCCTTTTCTATTTATCAATCTGATTGGCTACTCTTTAGTTGCATCCAAATCATGTACTGAGTGTTCTTACCATTTTTCAGATAAAATTCCTAATGTCAGTGTTAATTGAATTTTTGTTATTAATTTGTAGTGTAAATCTGTTTTATTGTATGTTATTATGTTGTATTAATGTCTTTACTGTTTTCAGTGTATTTATCCTGATGATTGATGGTTTCTGATTAGTTGTGCTGTTTGGAAATGATCTGAAATACTCTAATACTGATAAGTCACAACTTTGCCTGATCTGGGCATGAACATTACTCCAAATTATACTGATAAGAATTTGAATAAAGGTAAAGTATCTAGCTTTCTAATAAAATTGAACATCTAAGAATAACTTTGATTTTCACAAACTTTCAACAGTGAACTAACAAAATATGTGAACTTTCAACATCAAATTAATAATAATATGAAAAACTTTTAACATCGAACTATCAAAATAAATACAAACTTTTAACTTTTAACTACTAAAATGAATGCAAACTTTCAACATTTAACTAATTAAAATATGAAAATCTTTAACTTTGAAAACAGAATAATCTTATAAAAAACTTATCATAACAATATATATATATATATATATATATATATATATATATATATATATATATATATATAAAATATATATATATATATATATATATATATATATATATATATATATATATATATATATATATATATATATATGTATATATATATATATATATATATATATATATATATATATATATATATATATATATATATATATATATATATATATATATGGTAAAATGGATTAACAGGGTCTCTCAGTCAAAAAATCAAAATCAAACTCTGCTTTACTTTGCCAAGCTTTCGCTTCTAATGGGAAGCTTCTTCAGGGCAGTAAAAATGAGTGAAAAACAATAAATTGAAGATAGAATTGACATAAAAGTTAACATGTATACGATTATATACGAAAAAAAAAAAAAAAAAAAAATCCTGTTAATCCATTTTACCATACATTTCTCCAGTCGCTAACATTATCCAATTCATATATATATATATATATATATATATATATATATATATATATATATATATATATATATATATATATATATCAGGAATTTGGCATCGATGATGTCAATGAACAAACTGTTTGACATTGGTTCGCGAAATTTCGTGCCGGATATTTTGGCCACAAAGATGAGCTCCCAAGCGGTCGACCTATTGTCACCCAGGACGAGGATTTGAGGACCCTAGAAAAGACACATCATAATAGGTGTAAGATGGCAAAACATGTATCAGTTCTCATGCGGTTTTTGATGATTGAAAACGTATTGGAAAGGTCAAAATATTCGAGAAGTGTGTGCCCTATGGTTTGAACGATCGATAGGAATTGTCAAGTTTCGAGTTCTGCTCTTCATCACTTTTGTACAATCTAAATGATCCTTTTTTATATCGTATCGTCACGTGTGATGAAACGTGGATTCTCTACGACAGCACGAGACGTTCAGAACAGTGACGAGCTCCTCAGGCAATTCTCAAAGACAAAAACCCATCAAAGGAGATCATCATTACTGTATGTTGGTCAGGGGCTGGTATGATTCAGAATAACTGCAACTGAGTCAAATTATCACAGTCTCATTGTGAGGAAATCGACGGAATATAATAAAGAATGCTTCAACAGCAATTAACACTAGTCAACAAACAAGGCCCGATTCTGCTCCAAGGGAACGCACCATACTCCCCAGACTTCTCGCCAACAGACTGTCATCTTTTCACGCACTTTGATAACTTTCCCATCGGCATAACCTTCCCATTTATGACCAAGCATAAATAGCCTACGTCGATCGATGCGTGATCAAATCAAGATCACTCAATTTTCATGCTGACAAAACCAGTCGACTTGTGTTACGTTGCACTGATCCAAATAACATTTATTTTAATTAAATTGAATGAGTATTAACCGAGATATTACAGTTTGAAGTAGACTTATGAAAACAGACAAAACAAAAGTAGCATAGTACATAATATTGAAGATTACCAGCAAAATAGTTCAATTCGTGATGGAATGAAAAATTATTTAGCCCATATTTCACGCGGATACCTTTTTGGCATAAACGAATTTCCTAATGACTATTGAAAATTTCAAGTGTAGTATTTGCTCATCTTGTGGAAACCCTATAGTTGCTTCCAAGATTGAAAAATCTTGTCTCGTCTTGTTTTGTCTCAAACAAAACAGAGGAAATTATTCTTTCAAAAAATCATGTCTCGACAAGACATTTGGATAATATTCATATATTAAGTAGAATTTTGTTCACTTTTTCGATTTCGGAAGAATAATCAAGTATCCAAAACAGAATGAACGTCAAGTATTTCATACACCTGTACCAGAATCAAGTGGAATTTAGATATACCTATTCACAATAAGTGTATTCTTGTCAAAAAGAAGGGAAAATTTTCTCTTGGCTTGTTGGTAGTAACCCTAACTTTGAAAATATCAACAGAATTTTTTCTAATCAAATATTAAGATGAAATCCCACAGATGATATAAGAAACGAAACAGCGAATAAACTTTCGTTCCCTCGCTATTACGTTTCTTTTTTTTTGCAAGTCATCTGCACATACGACGAAATGTAGTCATGAAGCCAATAACACCAAATAAGCCTGTCCTCTTTCTGATATGTGAACTCCGCATAGAGCGTATTAAAATGGCCGAATTAAATCCAGCTCGTGTAATAAGCTTGCCGTTTTCGTGCTACAGCTGATTTATAGACCACAGCGATGTTATATTTTTTCATTCGCTCAGCATTGTCGGGGATAAATTGCACATTATTTAAAGATATCGTATACTAGTCGCATGGAATAAAGTTGTTGATGGAAATATAGAGGGTAGACAGAGGAATGTACAGAAGAATGTGTCGGATTCTTTTATTTATTCATTTATTCAACTGATAAGCCAATATGATGAAACAAATACAAGAAAATTTGTATGTACACGGATGTTAAATAATGATAATAATAATAATAATAATAATAATAATAATAATAATAATAATAATCAACAGCATATGCGGTCTCGGCCTATATCCATCGACATAACGCGGCCCTAAGAGTGCTATATTACCATCTACGGCACTCTTACGGAATTGACGAGACACCGGTGTTGCCCTACGCTCCGGGGGATATTGAATCCGTTGTGGGGAATGAGAAGTGCCGAATTTATTGGAACTATTCGTTCCCCACCCTCAGGCTCATACAAGCTAATAAGCCTGATGTAGTCCTTCTCGACCACCATACCAAAACGATATTTGTCGTGGAGTTTTCAGCTCCTGGCGAGACGAATATCGTCAGAAAAGAGGAGGAAAAACGGATAAAATATCGAGATTTTCTCTTCGAACTCCGCAGACTCTATCCAGATCACTCTGTCAAGATGGTCATTCTGATTGTTGGAGTCCTCTACTCTCGAATCTAAAAATCATACCGGCTTGCCGCACTAAGGCAGAAATCTTAGCCGCACAGATGCAGAAGGCTGTCATTCTTGGCTCACTGCGTTTGCTCAGGGCACATGATTCTCGGACTCAATGATCACTTACCCCACGGTGTGGGGAGTGGTCATTGACTGATTATGCTGGCGCGCCCTCTCGAATGTATCGGGGCTTCAAGGGATAGGGCCTGACCAGCGCACACTACGGTGAAAAAATCAACTTCATATAATACTCTCACCAAACGTCTCAGTACGTTATCAGTATGAAGCACTGAAAATTTAATTATGATAATAATAAATGTCTTTATTATAACAACCACAAAAAATGTTCATTTTTCGCAACTATGCAAATAACTGCTAAACTGTTCTTACACTTAACTTGAACTTGTCAATGTGATGTGTTATATATATCCGGTGCCTTCTAGGGATCACATTTGATGCCGCTACTCAGATGTAAAAAAGACTAAGTTTTCCAAAATTTCATTGCATGCAGATGGCATGAAGATTATGATTCCACAAAGGGGAATCATATTCTCCATGCCATCTGCATGCACTACTTTCTGATAAAAATATAGAATATCCCTACTAAGAGGAATGCAATCAAAATACCTCCAAACGCCAGGTGCTACCCCTCATACATCTCAATATTAACGATCAGATAAGCCTATCTGCATATGTTCTGTACAAATATCAATTTATCAGAAACGGAGTCATATTTCATGTAAATAATTTATTTGTAAGTTGCAAAGCGCTTTCGGCTTTTTCGCCATCATCAGTGCGATACCTGCAAGTAACTAATATTCGTGAAATTTGTTTGAAGTTGACTTTCAAATACTTTTTTGAATTATTTACCCGTCAAGTATATACAAGAAGATCCTGTAGAATCAAAGTACAAAACCTTAGTACAAAACCACTACTCCAACTAAACGTGACATGAACATTAAAATGAATACCCTTTCGGGTTTGAAATAATAATGTTTCGTTTAAAAATTATGTACGAGGAGAAGAAGGAGGTGGAAATTTGACGTAGACATAAGGTCATCATCAACTGTAAAACATATCTAGTTTGACAAATGACATATGTAGTAACCACAATACGTAAAAATCCTACAAGTTGAGCAAAGAACTATTCAATTGGGATTTTGAGAAATTTTGATTTTCAGTTGGTTAATTGAGTCTTTTATGTGAAGGAATATATGATCTATTCAATTGTACTCATGTATTCAAATGAAAGGGATTGTTATGTAATTCTTCGTCTATTTGTGAATCTACTAGAAAATCAAACCAATTGAATTTTTTTGATTGTCTTTTTTTTTAATGTGTGAATTACGATTGGTGCTCTTTAGCGAAGGAAGTGGCTGGACTAAGAATTTTAGGACCCGGTGGGACCCACGGCCTGATGACTTCGACAATTGCGGAACTAGTTTTGACTAGTTACACCCATGCTCAATCCTTAAAGAGATGGGATGAAATCAAAGGATGTCATCTTGCCAGGATCACCTTGGGCGACCCTGGGAAGCTGGCGCCGAAGAAATATCTGGCGATGACCAGGAAAAATCTACGCCTTACAGTAGGATTTTTGACAGTAGGATTTTAGATGAGTATTTATAATTTGATTAATTTGATTCTTGATTGTTATCCTGATAGTTCAAATAATTTGAAAATTTTCTGTGATATCAAAATTCTTAGTGCTCCGGCAGATACCTGTCCTTACCTCTAAATCTTACCTCTATTCTTTAAGGTTGCTCAGCTCAATCGAAGCTCATGCAGCTCTCTTTCTCAAAGTAGAATTCTTGGAGAGGTGTTATGAATAAAATTTCGTATGTCTGTGTTTTTGAAAATAAAACTTTGTCTCAAAGTTAAAAAAAAATATAATGAATGTAAAATTTTGTAAATGTTTTGTTAAACCAAACTTAAATTACCCTGCGCCAAAATACCTTATGCTAAGAAATGTTCCAGTAAATGTTAAATTTGAAACAAAAATATTCTTAGAATTGTGTTCCGTATAGTTAAATTTACGTGTTACGGCAAATTAGTTACTTGAAAACTTAAGATGTCTGTGGTTCGTGCGTGGGAAACGATTCTAAAAATATCTGTCCTAAATGTCAGTGAATTTTTCAAATTTTCCTTATATTAAATCCAATAATAGTTCTTGTAAATAAAATGATGAAGTTCGTTGATAAATAAAAGTTCAGAAGTTGTGATTTTCACACTGGAAGTTCCTTGTGACTGGAAAACTTTTGATTCGATTTGAAGGTTATGAATTTTTCAAGATTTTCAAAAATGTATTCTTCTTATGGATTGCGAATTATAAATGATATTGTAATACCTCAAAACTGGTACAGCTTCCCTGGATTGGTTTTCCCCTGATTGGAATTTTGAATTCTTCCAGACACTCTAAAATCTCCAGTAAGTATCCTTTCTCGTTATTATTATTTATACTCTGGCTCCTATTGATGGTTTTATATTGATAAGAACATGCAAAACGGCCTTTTCTCTTTCTTTTCCCTTTTTATTTCAAACAGCTCTTCAAAAAAAATTCGCGTCTGGACAATTCAAAAGCTTCTATCTCCCGTCTCTATTGATTCCCTCCTGGCAACCAGACAAAATTTTCCTGCCTGCTACTCTTCATGACAATAATTTTGAAATTTCTTCAATTTTGACACTTTTCACTGTTCACACATATTATATCTATGATTTCTGTTACCCAATTTTCACTAATAATAATAATGATTAATTTTGATTACCTTTCATCACATTTAGTTTTGAATTTTTCTAATTTTGAATCCAAAATTCATCATTTTTCAGAAGTCAACACCTCCTTTTCTATTTATCAATCTGATTGGCTACTCTTTAGTTGCATCCAAATCATGTACTGAGTGTTCTTACCATTTTTCAGATAAAATTCCTAATGTCAGTGTTAATTGAATTTTTGTTATTAATTTGTAGTGTAAATCTGTTTTATTGTATGTTATTATGTTGTATTAATGTCTTTACTGTTTTCAGTGTATTTATCCTGATGATTGATGGTTTCTGATTAGTTGTGCTGTTTGGAAATGATCTGAAATACTCTAATACTGATAAGTCACAACTTTGCCTGATCTGGGCATGAACATTACTCCAAATTATACTGATAAGAATTTGAATAAAGGTAAAGTATCTAGCTTTCTAATAAAATTGAACATCTAAGAATAACTTTGATTTTCACAAACTTTCAACAGTGAACTAACAAAATATGTGAACTTTCAACATCAAATTAATAATAATATGAAAAACTTTTAACATCGAACTATCAAAATAAATACAAACTTTTAACTTTTAACTACTAAAATGAATGCAAACTTTCAACATTTAACTAATTAAAATATGAAAATCTTTAACTTTGAAAACAGAATAATCTTATAAAAAACTTATCATAACAATATATATATATATATATATATATATATATATATATATATATATAAATATATATATATATATATATATATATATATATATATATATATATATATATATATATATATATGTATATATATATATATATGTATATATATAATATATATATATATATATATATATATATATGGTAAAATGGATTAACAGGGTCTCTCAGTCAAAAAATCAAAAATCAAACTCTGCTTTACTTTGCCAAGCTTTCGCTTCTAATGGGAAGCTTCTTCAGGGCAGTAAAAATGAGTGAAAAACAATAAATTGAAGATAGAATTGACATAAAAGTTAACATGTATACGATTATATACGAAAAAAAAAAAAAAAAAAAAAAAAAAAAATCCTGTTAATCCATTTTACCATACATTTCTCCAGTCGCTAACATTATCCAATTCATATATATATATATATATATATATATATATATATATATATATATATATATATATATATATATATCAGGAATTTGGCATCGATGATGTCAATGAACAAACTGTTTGACATTGGTTCGCGAAATTTCGTGCCGGATATTTTGGCCACAAAGATGAGCTCCCAAGCGGTCGACCTATTGTCACCCAGGACGAGGATTTGAGGACCCTAGAAAAGACACATCATAATAGGTGTAAGATGGCAAAACATGTATCAGTTCTCATGCGGTTTTTGATGATTGAAAACGTATTGGAAAGGTCAAAATATTCGAGAAGTGTGTGCCCTATGGTTTGAACGATCGATAGGAATTGTCAAGTTTCGAGTTCTGCTCTTCATCACTTTTGTACAATCTAAATGATCCTTTTTTATATCGTATCGTCACGTGTGATGAAACGTGGATTCTCTACGACAGCACGAGACGTTCAGAACAGTGACGAGCTCCTCAGGCAATTCTCAAAGACAAAAACCCATCAAAGGAGATCATCATTACTGTATGTTGGTCAGGGGCTGGTATGATTCAGAATAACTGCAACTGAGTCAAATTATCACAGTCTCATTGTGAGGAAATCGACGGAATATAATAAAGAATGCTTCAACAGCAATTAACACTAGTCAACAAACAAGGCCCGATTCTGCTCCAAGGGAACGCACCATACTCCCCAGACTTCTCGCCAACAGACTGTCATCTTTTCACGCACTTTGATAACTTTCCCATCGGCATAACCTTCCCATTTATGACCAAGCATAAATAGCCTACGTCGATCGATGCGTGATCAAATCAAGATCACTCAATTTTCATGCTGACAAAACCAGTCGACTTGTGTTACGTTGCACTGATCCAAATAACATTTATTTTAATTAAATTGAATGAGTATTAACCGAGATATTACAGTTTGAAGTAGACTTATGAAAACAGACAAAACAAAAGTAGCATAGTACATAATATTGAAGATTACCAGCAAAATAGTTCAATTCGTGATGGAATGAAAAATTATTTAGCCCATATTTCACGCGGATACCTTTTTGGCATAAACGAATTTCCTAATGACTATTGAAAATTTCAAGTGTAGTATTTGCTCATCTTGTGGAAACCCTATAGTTGCTTCCAAGATTGAAAAATCTTGTCTCGTCTTGTTTTGTCTCAAACAAAACAGAGGAAATTATTCTTTCAAAAAATCATGTCTCGACAAGACATTTGGATAATATTCATATATTAAGTAGAATTTTGTTCACTTTTTCGATTTCGGAAGAATAATCAAGTATCCAAAACAGAATGAACGTCAAGTATTTCATACACCTGTACCAGAATCAAGTGGAATTTAGATATACCTATTCACAATAAGTGTATTCTTGTCAAAAAGAAGGGAAAATTTTCTCTTGGCTTGTTGGTAGTAACCCTAACTTTGAAAATATCAACAGAATTTTTTCTAATCAAATATTAAGATGAAATCCCACAGATGATATAAGAAACGAAACAGCGAATAAACTTTCGTTCCCTCGCTATTACGTTTCTTTTTTTTTGCAAGTCATCTGCACATACGACGAAATGTAGTCATGAAGCCAATAACACCAAATAAGCCTGTCCTCTTTCTGATATGTGAACTCCGCATAGAGCGTATTAAAATGGCCGAATTAAATCCAGCTCGTGTAATAAGCTTGCCGTTTTCGTGCTACAGCTGATTTATAGACCACAGCGATGTTATATTTTTTCATTCGCTCAGCATTGTCGGGGATAAATTGCACATTATTTAAAGATATCGTATACTAGTCGCATGGAATAAAGTTGTTGATGGAAATATAGAGGGTAGACAGAGGAATGTACAGAAGAATGTGTCGGATTCTTTTATTTATTCATTTATTCAACTGATAAGCCAATATGATGAAACAAATACAAGAAAATTTGTATGTACACGGATGTTAAATAATGATAATAATAATAATAATAATAATAATAATAATAATAATAATCAACAGCATATGCGGTCTCGGCCTATATCCATCGACATAACGCGGCCCTAAGAGTGCTATATTACCATCTACGGCACTCTTACGGAATTGACGAGACACCGGTGTTGCCCTACGCTCCGGGGGATATTGAATCCGTTGTGGGGAATGAGAAGTGCCGAATTTATTGGAACTATTCGTTCCCCACCCTCAGGCTCATACAAGCTAATAAGCCTGATGTAGTCCTTCTCGACCACCATACCAAAACGATATTTGTCGTGGAGTTTTCAGCTCCTGGCGAGACGAATATCGTCAGAAAAGAGGAGGAAAAACGGATAAAATATCGAGATTTTCTCTTCGAACTCCGCAGACTCTATCCAGATCACTCTGTCAAGATGGTCATTCTGATTGTTGGAGTCCTCTACTCTCGAATCTAAAAATCATACCGGCTTGCCGCACTAAGGCAGAAATCTTAGCCGCACAGATGCAGAAGGCTGTCATTCTTGGCTCACTGCGTTTGCTCAGGGCACATGATTCTCGGACTCAATGATCACTTACCCCACGGTGTGGGGAGTGGTCATTGACTGATTATGCTGGCGCGCCCTCTCGAATGTATCGGGGCTTCAAGGGATAGGGCCTGACCAGCGCACACTACGGTGAAAAAATCAACTTCATATAATACTCTCACCAAACGTCTCAGTACGTTATCAGTATGAAGCACTGAAAATTTAATTATGATAATAATAAATGTCTTTATTATAACAACCACAAAAAATGTTCATTTTTCGCAACTATGCAAATAACTGCTAAACTGTTCTTACACTTAACTTGAACTTGTCAATGTGATGTGTTATATATATCCGGTGCCTTCTAGGGATCACATTTGATGCCGCTACTCAGATGTAAAAAAGACTAAGTTTTCCAAAATTTCATTGCATGCAGATGGCATGAAGATTATGATTCCACAAAGGGGAATCATATTCTCCATGCCATCTGCATGCACTACTTTCTGATAAAAATATAGAATATCCCTACTAAGAGGAATGCAATCAAAATACCTCCAAACGCCAGGTGCTACCCCTCATACATCTCAATATTAACGATCAGATAAGCCTATCTGCATATGTTCTGTACAAATATCAATTTATCAGAAACGGAGTCATATTTCATGTAAATAATTTATTTGTAAGTTGCAAAGCGCTTTCGGCTTTTTCGCCATCATCAGTGCGATACCTGCAAGTAACTAATATTCGTGAAATTTGTTTGAAGTTGACTTTCAAATACTTTTTTGAATTATTTACCCGTCAAGTATATACAAGAAGATCCTGTAGAATCAAAGTACAAAACCTTAGTACAAAACCACTACTCCAACTAAACGTGACATGAACATTAAAATGAATACCCTTTCGGGTTTGAAATAATAATGTTTCGTTTAAAAATTATGTACGAGGAGAAGAAGGAGGTGGAAATTTGACGTAGACATAAGGTCATCATCAACTGTAAAACATATCTAGTTTGACAAATGACATATGTAGTAACCACAATACGTAAAAATCCTACAAGTTGAGCAAAGAACTATTCAATTGGGATTTTGAGAAATTTTGATTTTCAGTTGGTTAATTGAGTCTTTTATGTGAAGGAATATATGATCTATTCAATTGTACTCATGTATTCAAATGAAAGGGATTGTTATGTAATTCTTCGTCTATTTGTGAATCTACTAGAAAATCAAACCAATTGAATTTTTTTGATTGTCTTTTTTTTTAATGTGTGAATTACGATTGGTGCTCTTTAGCGAAGGAAGTGGCTGGACTAAGAATTTTAGGACCCGGTGGGACCCACGGCCTGATGACTTCGACAATTGCGGAACTAGTTTTGACTAGTTACACCCATGCTCAATCCTTAAAGAGATGGGATGAAATCAAAGGATGTCATCTTGCCAGGATCACCTTGGGCGACCCTGGGAAGCTGGCGCCGAAGAAATATCTGGCGATGACCAGGAAAAATCTACGCCTTACAGTAGGATTTTTGACTGGCCACTGTCAGCTAAGGAAACACCTTCATAATATGGGGCTAGTGGACACACCTCTATGCAGGATGTGTGAACAGGAAGATGAGACTGTCAGGCATGTCCTGTGCGAGTGGCCGGAGTTATCGTCAATAAGAGAGTGTGTTTGGCGAGTCTTGGCCTACACCTGCCGATATAAAGGAGATGTCTCCCAGCGACCTGTCCACCTTCCTGGAAAGGACAGGATGGACGATGACGAGGAGGACAACTCCTCGGGAGGATGTACAATAGGTCACATGTGGCCTAATTGCGTGGGCTTACACTCACCCTCCCTACTCTACAGATACAGAGATACGATTGGTGCTGAAATTTTATTGAAAGAAAATTGTATGTTGACTAAAAGCTGATGGGTCTGCTTTATTCAAGTTTTCGTTTATTGAAACTTTCGACGGTCTACAAGATCTTCCGAAGTATTGATTTTATCTTTAGAGTTGACTAAATGTTCACTTAAGTTATTAGCACTTAATCTGATGATAGGATATTGGAATAGCAATGGCATTACAGGCCAAAACAACGAGCTCAAGAAGTTGCTATCATGACTACCTATAGACGTCATGGCAATACAAGAGACCAGACTGACAGCCACGTGAGAACTCTTCAATGGACAGGATATTCCGTGAATCAACGAAGCAAGATACCTGGGAGTCACTTTCGACAAGAAACTAACATTCAGGTCCCAAATCCAAGAGAGGTTAAGAGACAGCCGCTCGTCAAAACCTCTATCCCATCATAGAACGCAGGAGTAACATAGGTGTTCAAGTTCCACGTGGAGACCTATGTTACTATGAAATTCAAGACCATCTTACTCACATCATCCTTTATTCCTTTACTGCCAGAGGACAATGCATAGAAACATACAGACGCCAAATTCAGACGATTATGAACACCTGTTTGTGGGCGGTCGTGAACGCTCCTGAATATATACCCAACAGATGCATCTACCGGGATTTGAATCTTAGCATCCAGTACGTGGATGCATTCATGATCAACCACGACGGCAACGTTTTCGAGAATATCCGGGCATACTCCAAACCAGCACTGCGTGATCTTCACGACACGCCATACATGAATGACTCCAGATTCCACTATAGGAACGAGCACATGAGGCCAACGGAACAAAACCAGAGACTACCTCCAAGAGTCGCTGTCCGGCGGCTCCGGTAAGTATTAAGAAATGTGTAATGAAATTTCCATAGATATACACACATAAATTTCGAAGGAAATACACAAATTACCTCGCAATACACAACACCCGTCTCCGGCTAGGTACAGAGGGCTACCATGCAAACACTAGATACAGAATAGAATCAAGTTCCAAAAATAATTTTAAAAAAATGTACAAGCACCTTAAGGCTGACTTTCAACAAAAAAAATCAAATATCAATATTGCTGGATTGCCAAACAGCAGGTTGAGAATCAGTCTTCAGGATTGAACAAGAATCCTCTTGTTGACAAAAAAGTCAAACAACCTTGAATACCAACTACTAATTGTCACAAGTTGAAATTTTTACATTTCCAAAATTAGTTAACTTACAATTTTCATATATACTTCTATAACCAGCTACATTTCTCTTTTATATGTTTGAAAATTTGGTATAACCATACGTATGTCTGAGCACCTTATTTTTATCGAAGCATCATTCATGTATTATGTATATGTATAAACTATATATGACTATAAAATTATATATATATATATATATATATATATATATATATATATATATATTACAATGTAGGTTTTCACGGATGGTAGAATATGATGTGTTGTTTTTCCGGGTGTTCATCCGTTGTGTACTATTCGATAGTCTATCGATAGTCTAGTCGATAGACTATCGAATAGTACACAACGGATGAACACCCGGAAAAACAACACATCATATATATATGTATATATATATATATATATATATATATATATATATATATATATATATATATATATATATATATATATATATATATAAAGCGTGACTAACGGTCGATGGTAGGTTAGACTTTTCTGGAAAACGCAAAGCATGATTTTTTTGAAAATACCACCTCTCACAATTCCTTACCTGTTCTATCGATCTGAAATGTTGCGATCTGAAGCATTGCGGAGTTGCCACTTCTATCAAAAAGTCCTAGCAATTATATTTTTTAAATGAAACACCCCGTATATTAATACATTTTTGGAGTTGCTGTAGTATTCCAATACTTTTTTGTTGATAATGTCCTTCACCTATGAAGTTGATATTTTGATGATAGTTTGGACAAACTCAAAATATTCAAATAATACCAAGAAATCGACTTTATATCATACAGGGCGTGCTAAAATTACTATTATTTCCATTGTGCATAAAAGTAGTCGAAAGTTCATTTTTTCAAATGAAACCCCCTGTATATTACTCGATAAATTGAAAGATGGTGAAAAATGCTTCAAGATGATATACATGTCCCTATACCTAAATCGTCAAGTTTTCTTAATAAAGCCGTTTTTGTGAAAAAATAGTTATTCACGTTTTACCTACAAGTGTTGAAAGTGGCATTTTATTTTGTGAGTGGGGATTATTGCAAAACGAGCGTCAGCAAGTGGAGCAAACTCACGTGTGAAATTGAATCATTTTTAACGAATGTATCATACAAATTTTTTTGTATAACGTTACTGCTTATAATGAAAAAAATTATAGGGTCCATGGGATTTGAACACACGATCTTTGGATTACAAGGCATATGTAACAACTAAATACGCCAACTCACGTTATTTCAAGGAGGATTATTGGTTAGTCATGGAGGACTTTCTATAGTTGGACTGAATACTACTTCGTCATCATCAGTAACTTCACAGGGATTTAATATTACCAGTAGCACGAACTGCATGTGTGCACTTTTCTAACTGATTGAAGTGTTTCTTTCAAAGAGATTTTCAATAACAGTATATATATATATATATATATATATATATATATATATATATATATATATATATATATATATATAAATCGGTTTAATTCGTGAGGTTGCAGTCATTTTATATTTTATTCTCACGTTAGTAAGTTCTCCATATTCATATATTTTTTACAAGATATATAATCTCATTATTGTAGTTGTCCTGACGAAGGTATAGTTGGACTGAATACTACTTCGTCATCATCAGTAACTTCACAGGGATTTAATATTACCAGTAGCACGAACTGCATGTGTGCACTTTTCTAACTGATTGAAGTGTTTCTTTCAAAGAGATTTTCAATAACAGTATATATATATATATATATATATATATATATATATATATATATATATATATATATATATATATATATATATATATATATATATATATATATATATATATATATATATAAATCGGTTTAATTCGTGAGGTTGCAGTCATTTTATATTTTATTCTCACGTTAGTAAGTTCTCCATATTCATATATTTTTTACAAGATATATAATCTCATTATTGTAGTTGTCCTGACGAAGGTGTGAAATATACCGAAAGCATGACATATAACAAAGAGTTTTCTTTGTAACAGCTCAGCTATTGACTGCAACCTCACGAATTAAACCGATTTATAGTTAATCCAGTCACTAATTATTCTGTTATATATATATATATATATATATATATATATATATATATATATATATATATATACATTCAAAAAATCAATTCATTGAAAAATAACTTCCTATCTGAAATATTATTTCAAAAAGTTTGGTTTAAAAACTTAACTAATATCAATTTTCCTAATGATATACAGAATTTTCTATCCCTTGGCCCTAAATTCAGTGTTTCTCCAAATAAACATAATATTAACATTTCGTCTCTATTAGCAGATTTGGAATATATAATGGAAAATTTCGATGAGACTAAAAAAGATTTATATAGAACACAAGTAACGAATATAATAACAAATTTTCTACACAAAAATCATGACAGAGAACACTATTTGAATGAATCGTATAATAAAACCCGAAAATATCTGAAAGAACATCCAGAGATTATTATCATGAATAGTGACAAAGGTAACGTTACAGTCGCCATGTGTAGAGACCAATACATCAATGAAAATCACATATTATTAGAAAACTATAAATACTATAAAATTTCAAAATCAGACCCAACTTCTACACTACAACAGAAAGCAAATAAAATTGTTACAAAATTAAAAAATTGTCACAAAATAGATAATATTACAGCTAAATCATTAATGATATACAATTCCATAGCACCACGTTTTTATTCGTTACCTAAAGTTCATAAACCTACCTTATCCATGCGACCAATTGTATCTTCCATCGATGCACCTAACTCAAAACTTTGTAAATTTCTAACGAATATTTTAACAACTTCCTATAAAACAGACAATCCTTATTATATTAAAGATTCTTTTTCATTTAGTGAATTTATAAATAATTTTCAGCTTCCTCAAAATTATGTTTTGATAAGCCTAGATGTTGTTTCACTTTTCACAAACCTACCGTTAAAAGTAGTGAAACAAACTTTGAACAAAAATTGGTCTAACATTGAAGAACACTGTGAATTAGACAAAATTACATTCATGAATATTTTAGATTTTATTTTTGATTCAACATATTTTATATTTGAAGACAAATTTTATAAACAAATATTTGGCACACCTATGGGTTCCACCATTTCACCAATTTTATCGAGTTTTGTTTTAGATGAGCTTATTGATGACTGTATTCAAAAATTATCTTTCCCTATTCCATTCATCAAACGTTTTGTAGATGATTTGATTCTGACCATACCTACAGATGGAAAAGAAGAAATTTTGAATGTATTTAATTCATATGATCTCAATATCCAATTCACTATTGAAGAGGAAATAAACAACTCAATTCCTTTCCTCGATATGAAGTTATTGAGATCAGAACAAAATATTATCATCACTGAATGGTACAGAAAACCAACATCAAGTAATAGATTTATTAATTACCATTCCTATCATCCAAATAAAATGAAAATCAATTTAATAAAATCATTAAAAAACAGAATCATCAAAATTACCCATCCCGATTTACGAAACCAAAGTTTGTCTAATTTCAGTAAAATTCTGATCCAAAATTCTTATCCTAAATCTTTAGTAAACAGAATTTTATTTTGTGAAAGAACAAACTTTCAAAATAATAATGAAGAAGTTGAACATAACAACGTTATACCTTCATTCATATATAAATCACTCCCATATATTCAAGAATTGACACCAAAATTAATTAATGTATTCCGAAATAATAACCTCAAAATATCTAAAACAAATGTCACCTCTATATCTAAATTATACAGTAAAGTAAAAGCTCCAATTTCAAATAAACAAAAATCCAATTGAGTATACAAAATTTCTTGTATGGATTGTTCTAAAACATATATAGGACAAACATCTAGACCTCTAAGTAGTCGCATCACTTCCCATAAGAGCGACTGTAGACGAAATGTTAATTCTTGTGCATTAACAGAACATGTTAATTCGGATGATCATAAAATGAATTTTGAAAATCCAAATATTTTAGATAGAGAAACCAATACAACGAAAAGAATATTTTTGGAAATGATACATATTAATAACGAAGAACATTCAATGAATAAACGAACTGATATTGATAGTCTCAGCAAAATTTACACGTACCTACTGAAATATGATAAAGAAAATAAAAAATCTAGTAATTCGAGTATCATTCAGAATTTTTCCACTTGACATTGTCAGCCAAAATTTTTATTAACTGTCATTTATTAATGTTTTTCTATCTGTTTTTGAACCATTTTATATTTTATTCTCACGTTAGTAAGTTGTCCATATTTATATATTTTTTACAAGATATATAATCTTATTATTGTAGTTGTCCTGACGAAGGTGTGAAATATACCGAAAGCTTGACATATAACAAAGAGTTTTCTTTGTAACAGCCCAGCTATTGACTGCAACCTCACGAATTAAATCGATTTATATATATATATATATATATATATATATATATATATATATATATATATATATAAAAACTATTGGATAGTGGGGTATTGCAGCAAGTAAATGAGTACTCTTTTAAGTTAGTCCAAGCTTTCGGAAAATTTTATTTCCATCATCAGGGAAACTACAATAATATAAGTTTTAAG
The DNA here is from genome assembly GCF_025532065.1 of Leptinotarsa decemlineata. NCBI lineage: Eukaryota > Metazoa > Arthropoda > Insecta > Coleoptera > Chrysomelidae > Leptinotarsa > Leptinotarsa decemlineata. Next base: position 448,186 of record NW_027412615.1, read on the forward strand.
GTAAGGAGTACACTTGGTACTCCTAGTGAGAATATATAAGTTTTATCAATTGACAGATGTCACTCTGGCATTTTAACGTTCTATTCTCAGACTCATTCATTTGAATCCTGCACGCATGATGTGAATAAGGGTCTGACGAATAACAATATTTTATAAAAAATAATCTCAAGCATTTAGAATTGTATATCAAGTTTCATCTTCTCCAATGTATCAACATTTTTTCTTCAACATCAATGTAACCATCCTCACATAAGATGTATTTTTGTTCAGTGTCAATGGACTCAATATTAGAGGTTTTTGTCACCTCACAAACCACAAGAGGAGACTAAATCATCTGTCGGTAACAAATGAGACAGATGGGTATCCGCGGTTAGGCTAAACAGTGGGGTCGGGAGTAAGTTAATCAAATTAGCAAATTTCAAATAGATCTTAATGGGCGCCAGGTTAATTTAATCCTCCAGATACCCTTAGTAACTTACAATATCAATAACTCACCAAATTATATTGGAACTAAAAGATAAAGATTTCCAATATGATTTATTCAGTAAACCTAACTTTCATGGATTAACCGACAATGCTTCTAAGACAACAATGCGATATTCACACTTCTACGCGATGTTCAAATGTCAATACAAAAGGTCATTGAGCGCGGTGTATATAACCACAAATTCAATCAGCCATAAATTATGGTAGTACCGACGCTCGAAAGGAAACTACAATACGTCAAGTAAAACTACCACGAAAATTGAGTAGGTGTGGGCGAAATCGTAAATACTAGTATTGGAAGGTAAGACAATCTCATTTGCGTCGCGTGAGCTTAGGCGTAGGCGCATCGGTGTCAAAAAATAATTGTAAATGGAAGAAAACACCTCAATTTGCGTTTTAAAAATGAAACCAAACACGTTGTCAACTAGCGGTGAATTCAGCCAGAAAGGCCATCACTATATCAATCAGGTAACAATAATCAAAAGGGCAAACAATTATTTAAATAACACAGTATTACACAAATATTCAAATAAACCAATTATAACTTGCGTGCTCCTTTTGGGCCAACCGGTATATGGTGTTAAGCTACCCCGTAGTTCGACGGAGGTGGATCACCCTGTAGTACGATGGAGATAGATCACGCTGTAGCACCGCAAAGATAGATCAGCCTGTAGCACCACCAAGATAGATCACCCTGTAGGGCACAGTAAGATGGACCAGTAATGGATCAACAAATAGGACCCCAAAGGTAGCTGAACACCTCCAAGTCCGGGGAGTTTGTCAACAAGTTGTTCTACACCTCAGAAAGAAAAATAACCCTACGGAAGGAAATTCTCAATCAGAATCAGATAAAACCAAAGTGAGATTCAACCCCATTCAATAGGGACTAGTTGATTAATCAATACCCCTGGTATATTTTCATAAGGAAGAGTAGCAAGATAACAAGAGTATATTTTCGGGTGCCCTGTGTAACCATATAACCCGTAAAAAAAATCAAGGAAATTGAATGAGTGTTGAAAACTCTCTTCAAAACTAATATTCAGTTGAATTACAATAATGGAATCAAAAATTACTGAAATAATTAAAAACACATTCAATGTTATAATTTTTACCCTGACCAAGAGATTTTCTATAGGTTTCTTCATGTGCGGTGCTCTGCACGGAAGTCCTACTGGGACTTGATGAGTGACTAAGGGCCTTCTGTTTCTTATGAATCTAGGGACGAGAAACGAAGGTTGTAGAATTGAAGAGATGATACCATAGCTGAGACCACATGAGAGATGCGATGGTGACTAAAACATACCTGATTTCGGATATCCTTCTACCTGGCACAATGAGTTCGGTAACCACCACAAATCCTCAAAAGAGTTTAAGTTGAAGACTGCAAATATCCACACCAAAATGACCAATCAGTCTTCCACTATACAATCCTGACTTGTAGAAATAATCCCCGTGAAGGATGGCAGAAATACAACCATATATATCCTACAAATCAGTCAGATGGTACCCTCGAACTCTCAACCAAGCTCAACGAAAGTCAACACCGAAATCCGAGAAACTGCTACATCCAGTTGTTGTCACAGTGTATCCAATCTACTCTACAAGCACCAAGGGGGCGCTGTTCACGACATTATAAATCTATCAATTCCTCCACAGCCACTGGAGGCATCATCAACAAGTCCATGACCCAACAAAACCCATTCTCAAAGCAATGCAACCCTAAAACAACCCTTGACAATTTGAGTAACCGATCAATCCCTTACCCGTGAACGACTATAGAACTAGTTCGGTGTAGGTCGTTGGAACGACGCTACGAAAGTTCGGCAGATGTCAACCAACAGCTGTCTCTCAACCTTGTTATTGAATGTTTACAAAAATATTGACTCCAACATATTTTCAACTATTAACCGATCCTTATTCATGCCATGGAATAGAAACATATAAGGTAAGTCGCCACATCTTTCCCATTCAGTAAGAATATTTGAACATTCATATTATGCAGAATATTCACTGAAAACAAACAGCATTCAGAAGCCCAGATAACTAATATTGTTTTTCAGGCGATATGGCTCTATTATGTAAGTAAACCTTCTGGAAGTGATGAATAACAATCTATGTAATAAATATTCTTGGGAAGGTACAGAGAATAAAGCAGACAACGGCTGAAAAATGATTGGTGAAGTGAACTGAGAAACATACAATAACAACTATTTCAACATAGCAATGAATTTCGGATCTCCAACGTCGATTGGCAATAGGAGAATGCGGAGTGAGTGGTAAGTCCTGATCAAAGCAGTTAGTCAGGGAGCATACATATGTTCTTGTACATTTCAGGTATGGTTTTCTATGGAACGGAAGATTCCCATTACTATGATGTTAAATGAATAAAATCAACTGGTAACTGAATTACATTGTTAACATCCTCTGAATGAAAATCTTAAAAGGAAGGTAGTGTTTTGAAAGGTCACATAGGAGCAGTTTTGATCTAGTGCTAAATTGAAACGTAACAATTTCATATTCATGAAATTCTGACAGTTCAAATGGATTGCCACTAGTGCCTTCAAATTTTTTTTCTATTAATTCCGGTCGAACAAATTGAATAAGTCACGTATTTATGAACTTTGATATGTCTTTGGTCGAACATTCAATCAACTTTTTCAACATATCAATTATTTTTGGTAATAATTGCCCAGCCACACTTTTATTACTGACCGATCGTTGTTTCTGCAAGAAAACAAATTGATTTTAACCCGTATACTTATAGCCTGTTTTGAAAAACTCAAGAATTTGTGACACTCAAAATATTCCAAGTGGATTACTGATAGTTATGTATATACCTATCTCATCTTAGACATGTACTCATATTTGTGAAATTTTGGCATTTGAAATAAAATGAGTAAATTGTAAATGATTAGAGGCTCCGTATCGAATTACATGACTACCCGGCTCCAATTACCTTAAGAAATATTGATCGTGAGAAGTTAAGGAATAAAAACAATTTAACAGCACTGCCTGTGTTTGCTCCTCTATCCTACGTTAGAGTTTCCCTACGTCAGAAAGTGTGGATAGAAATCTGTTGCTAACTTCACGATAATGATACTTCAAGGTAGTTTTTGTGGATATCTAAATTAAAATCGATTTTTTTCGCTTCGTTATATCAGTTCAGATATAGATGATACTCTAGCTAATATTTTTAATACAATACATTCATATTTCATAAATTATAAACTCTTATGCTAAGGTTTGAGAGATTCTGATGGATGAACTGAAATCAGTCATTATTTGAAAGAACATAATCCTTATTTCGAATGTAACTCACCAAATTCTTTTTCAGAAAATGACCACATTCAACTTTCGGCTCTGCAATTTCCATGCTAACAACCTGCCTTCATGTATCCAGGGCAATATCTCCGTTGACCCATGCAGGACTCGTAAATCAGGAACTCGTAAATCAAAGCGTATTTTGTTACTTCCTGCTTTTGTATCTCATCATCCCAGACGCGTTTCTCTAGATAAATCGAGTGAACTTTCATTTATCTTCCAGCAGCTCTCTAGTCGAGTGACTCAACTGTGTTGTTTGAATTTACTCTACGGAAAAGACAACATTCCGTCGTTTGTATGTTTTTAATTAAAGCCTGATATCTTGCATTCCCGTAAGATTCCAATTAACTGTTTGCCTTTTCTTAATGTGGGCAAAATTTGCTACAATGGCACAAAACTTAGTTGGCTTAACTTGACTTGGCACTCGAGTGAAGGATTTGCTGGTGTCTTCATCCACAGAGTAGTTTATCGGATGATTGAATATTAGGAAGATGGAGAGGCGTCTTGATTTTTTTCATACATTATACCTTGTGTCGAATATGAAAATATTTGTGAAACCTGAGCTCGCGAATAATTTTTCAATTAGAAATACAATGAAAGCTTTACTTGATATATGAAGTCTGCTGAAAAAAAAACTCCTATTTTCTTTTGGTTTATTTTTTCGACACTGAAAAAGGTGATCAAAACTCTGTCACCGAGTTGAAACCTGTTCAACAAAAGGTCCACATGCCAAGATCATGCCGACTTGCCACACAAAGGCAAAAATTTCGACCTGATAAATGCTAGAAGTTGTCATTCTTGGCTCTTTGCATCTGCCTAGGGTAAATGATTTTCGGACCAAATGATCACTTACCTAATGGCTTGGGGAATTGTCACTGGTTGATAATTCTGTCTCACCCTCACGAATGTATAGAAGTTCTGGGGACAAAGCTGTATCAGCTCACTCTTGAAATGATAATAATAATAATATGAATGAAGTGAGTATTCTCCGGAAAAAGCAACCTGAACGGTTGGAAAATCTAGATCTTCTTTTCGAACTCCGCTGTCTATATTCAGATCACTCTGTTGAAATAGTTACTCTGATTGATGAAGACTTGTTGGAACGATGCCTTCTGTACTCTCGAATGTCAAGAACATGCAGGTTTCCCGCCTTAAGAGAGGAATCTCAGCCAAACAAATGATGAAGGGTGTCAATCTTGGTTCATTGCTTCATATTAGGAAAATGGTTAATTCTTCATTATTAAGTATTCAAAGATGCCATTCCTTCTAATTCGCTACTTGAGAATTATTTGACTAGTCCATTTCTTGCAGATCTCCTGGAAACAGCAGTCAAAACTTTCATTTTCTGTGCCAATTTGTGCTGATTTTTCATTAGCTGTTTGTGATGTTCCTCTTAACATGATTTAGGTTATCAATAAATTGATCACCTCCGTGATCCAGTGCCTCATATTTGTCTTAAATATAACAGGGTGCCTCTATTTCGTTGCATTGCATATTAGGTTAGGTTAGGTTAAGTCCAAAGTGAGTGGGTCTATTCGACCCTCCACCGCAACCCGCAAGGGTTTATTGTGGCTCACACCTATTAACACTCGACCAAATAAACTCAGCTTCTTAACGAAGCCGATTAGTTTGTATTGTGAGTGGTCTTTTCGATCAGATGGTAAGAGTACGGCTCTGCCGAACTCTAAAGACCCGATTCGGTCCCCAGCGGGGCAGACACAAAGTATATGCTCTGTTGATGAGGTAGTCGAATAGTCGAGTTGCAAAATTCTCACCTTGATACCCACGACAACTTTCCCATATGAGGGTTTTTGCACGTCAGCTACATCTGTCGATGCCTTAGATTCAGCCGTGCAGGGCTTTTTCGCCTATGGTTTCGGTGAATCGGCACTTGAGCGCAAACGTTTGCTAAACTTGTTCATGGGGGTTTTGTTCCCCCACCTGAGACAGATTCTGCATGCGCCGCTCAAAAATTTAGTGCAAGGCGGTTTAAGGTATCCACTCTTGAGGAGACTACTCAGTCGTGTCCTAGCTGCACCACCAAACTTTTTTTTATTGTTCAGTCGTTGGATCAGGAGTTGGAGAGTTGAGAAGCCCTCACTCCTATGCATTGCATGTAGTGAAGGTTTTCGTTAGACATCCCTATTTCGCACTCTAAATGGACAATGAGCGCTCTGTAATTTTCCTGAGTAAATATCTACTGGTTATTTTTTGACGGTCCCTTCATAAAGGTTTTTCTGTGTGAGCTTTTTGATTCTTGTCTAGCACGCTCATCAGCTTTGGTTCTAAGTGAAAAGCATCCATTTCAGAGTCAGTCTCTCTACGTTATTGCCAAATCTGTGTACAAGCCACTTTTGACTTCATCCTCGCTCTGAGTCTGTACGAGTATCATTCATCTCACCTTTTCCAGACCTCAAATTGATATACCTCACCTATTGTATTATTGCATACACTTCCGCAGAAAAGACATTTATTGACCAAACAGGTAACTTTTTTGCTCAGGATATTTCCATGTTAAGTTTTAAATCCATCTGCATCCAGATTTTTTTCCAAACAATGTCATTTGGATGACCGTTCATTTCGTTTTGTGAATTTTCAACTATGAAAAATGTATCAAAAGTATCTTTCTCCGTTTCTTGTGTAACGTGAACATGTTTGTTATTATTTGCTGCTCCACATACATTGAATGTTCATTTTTCAACCACTTGTACTACTTGAAAATTCTTGATTCAGTGAAAACACTCTCATTACTTTTGAAATTTCGGAATTATGTATTTAGCGAAACTCGTTCAGTGTACAGTTCGAGATATCACTTCATCGATCTTGGAAGTTAATCTTCCAGTATATCAAATTTTTCTGCTTACAGAAGGGCATGCATTCTATGAAATGTATTCAGTATGCTAATGATACCCCGTTGATATTAAATGATGAAGATATTTCACAATTTCATTTGAAATTCAACTTGGCAGAAGAAAAATCTGTCTTTTGGTTTTCATCAAATCAATTTAAATTTCGATGGGTACAAAAGTAAAACTTCAGTTTTCTCTTCCAATTGTCATAACTACTTGAACCGAACGATTCGGAGTCGTTTCAGATAAAAGAGTATCATGGTTACCTCACAGAAAGAAACTAGTTAGTTGCAATTTTGCTTTCAGAAAACCAGATGCTTTGAACTTTTACGCTGTTTTAAAAACCTATCCATCTAGGACTATGATATGTATAAGTATCATGAGGTAATTCATGTCACTCTACAAAAATTTTTCTTCTGCACAAAAATTATGAAAATAATGTATCACGCTGGACTCAGATATAGTTGCAGACCGCTATTTGTGAGATATAAAACAATTCACTTTTTGCATTCATTCATAAAACTCTCTTGAAAGTTCAGGTTTGGAGTAAGATTCGGCATTGGAACAATCCGATAGTAATTGGTAGTCCTCCCAGAATGGTTACCCATTGAGAAATATACTAGTAGAGGATCCTACTGGAGGGAAAGTTTCATAATAAAGTGTTTTTGAGTGTTTTACTGATTTTCATCGGGTATTGACCAATTCCATCACATATCTGAAGACCTCACTAGGTAACCAGTCCTCCCAGAATAATTACCCAGTGAGAAATATGCTAGGAGATAATTCGACTGAAGTGAAAGTCTCACAATGAAGTGTTTTTGTGTGATTGAATAGAACTACCGATACTTGATAGAAATCCATATTGAAGAACTAATTAATACAGTTTATTGTATGATTTTCGCTATAAAGGGTTTAAAAAACAGCGACACGTGTTTCGCTATACAATAATTGCTTAAGTTGCTTGAGAAAGCTGTTGTATAGCGAAACACATGTCGCGGTTTTTGTAAAACCTTTTATAGTGATTACTGATTTTCATGAGATATCGACCGATTCCATTACATATCTGAAGAAAAGTCTTATGGAACTTCATCGAAGACCATCTTGCGCTGAGGTGAAACAAATATTCAACACAGGACCTGGATGAAGAAATTAAAAATGACTTGATCATTAATGGCTCCATTCCAGGCAATTGTACGGATTTGAATGCTTTGAATCAGGGAATCCAGAGTCTTTTACTGAAATTTTCCGTGGAGAGGAAAAATGAAACTGAGTTTTCGACTATTTTTTTAATCAATTGGGCAAGAGTGTATCAGCCATGGGTGCAACTATAACAGGTCCACTGTCTTGATGAAAACCACGAACCAAAATTAATCCGACTTAGTAGATGACGGAAAATTATTATGCAACGTACATAATTCGATTTAAAATGACAGAAAATGTCTTATTGCTTCATATTTCAATCAGAAAATTCAGAAAGTGGCAGTTGCTCAATCACCTGGTACTACTACTGTTTGAAAACAGTTTGAGTGAGAGAGCCGTAAAAGCCCTGGTATCTATGGCAGAGAAGCTGAAAGCTCAGCCATCCACTTCAAAAAACTTCAGAGGCTTACCTCTCGCAATCGTTGGAAATCTTACAAAAATCAGGGGGGAGCACCACTCAAGGAGGCACTACCTGACCTACTGAAAAATTTCATAATGGTTAGAAAATAATGGCAACCGATACATATCGTTTAGAGTAGGTAGAGTAGGTAGAGTAGGGTATGAAGTTCCTTTTGACATCCCACCTTTTATATGTCAGATACTCCAGCCGCTAAAAATTTCACATAACCAATTGAACTTTCAATACGGAAGCTTAAGAAGACTGATTGAAATTGGTGCCATCAAGCCAGTAAACAAATGTGGAAAACAGTTTTTGCCCTGTTATTTTTCGAGGTTGAAATCTGATGGTAGTTTAGAATATTTTTGGATTTACGAACAACTGAACTCTCTCATAACGGTTCCTGATTTTGAACTAGAGGACACGGGAACTGAAAAATCAGGTTTAAAAAAATTATTTTTTGACATCGATAAAAAATATTCACTTTTGAGTTTCTGTTCTCATCTTTTGGTTCACCCATAGCACCTAATGTTTTTTCAAAACTTTCATAGCCGGTTATACATTTTCTTAGGGATATTAATTTTATATCAGTGGTCTATTTGGACAATAACTCACTAATCAGTAATAATGGGAATGAATGTTTGGAAAATATCCACCAGACCTGTAAACTTTGGAAAAAATATGATTTATCATCAGTGAAGAAAGAAGTTGTCCCAAACCTACCCAAACAACTACCTTTTCGGGCTTATCTTTCGATATACACATGATAGAAATGAAAGTTACAGCCGAAAAGAAGTTAGAAGTGAAAGAAAATATGCGATGAGAGTAAGTAAAATTCGAAAATTTTTTTAAGTTCAATGGACATTCAAATTCTGTTTGCCGGGCGGTAAAATATAGGTGACTATACAAAACCATTGATGGACACCGATATTTGATTTTGAGGGCAAATCAGGAAAATTATGACAGTATGAAGGAAATTCCAGTTGAACGACGACTTTGAATGGTGTATAACTCATATTGAGAAAGTAAAATATGACCAGAATTTTCCATAGTGTAATATGCACATTTTCACGAATGTCTGAGAGTTAGTGTGGAGCAAGTTATAACAGCAAGACCCAGGGGATACCAGATTGCTCATTAATATTCTGGAATCGAAAGCATCCATTTATGGGCTCAAAATGTTTGCAGGTATTCCTCAACCTATCACATTTTTTTACGAATTGACAACAAAACTGCCATCGCTCACAATAATCGGATGGAAGGCAGAAAATACCGAGAACTCATCAAAATAGCAAGAGATATGTATCAATGATGTGAGAAAAGGGACGAAGATATTTGCCTCGTACATAAAGTCGAAATAAAATGTAAGAGCATATCAGTGGTCTAGATCTGAAGATTTAGAACGAAATATTGTTTGAGGGACCCTTTTTCAAAAGATGCTAAAAAAATTTGGACAACCTGAAAAAGATCTCTTTGCTGATCATTCCAACGAAAAACATTAAAATTTCCAAGCATTGGCACCCAGATCCCATGATGATTACAACTAACGTATTCACAGTAAGTTTGTCGAACATAAATGCATATAAAATATTTTCGTCATTTACCCACACCTGAAATGATTTTTTCAATGCATTTTGAATCCAAATATACTCTACTTCTATCACCATTTCGACATCCACATGATCTTTGGTGCCGTTGCTGTTTTACCCTGGGTTCAGCAATTTTGTCCCGCAATTATTCATCAGAAACAATATTGTAGGCGAACCTTTAGATTTCATGATGGAATCCCTCAGTGCAAATACCTTGTAGCAATATAATTCAACATTTCAGAAGGGGTGGAATTTTTGTGAGGGAGAATTGGATAGAGTTTATTGCCCATCAATACAAAATAAATTGGCATTTCTAAATCAGAAGTTTCACAAAAGTTGAGATTATAATACATCAAACACACACATATCAGTATTAAAACTGATTTCAGGTAAATGGGAATCAGTCGAAAGATTCATGAGGGATATTTTCAGAATTCGACCTGTTTCCTCGATAAGAAAAAATCTGAGATCCTCATGAAACAAATGGGAAATTTTTACCCCTCAGAAAAGCTTATTTTGAAAGAAATTGTCTTGAAATGATAAGATTATCCGAGATCAACATCGACTATGAGGCAGGAAATAGAAAAATTTGTTGGGCCTATCTGAGGCCCTTTTCTTGTTTTCGGGGCGTTAATAGCACCCGTGGAAACTCGCTGAATGTTCTCCCTTGCAATTGAAGCATCACACAGGCGAAGTTTTGGGTATTTTGTATTCTTTTGTTAAGTGCTGTCCGGCACATCTAACACCGTCCGACTGCTTTGCAGTTTCGTTGTGTGTGCCCAAATTTTTGGCATCTATAACACTGTCCTGCTCTATTTCTTGGTCTTCGTGTTTCAGCGCTCACCCGCACATTTATGATTTCGGTAACTTCGTATATGTTGTTCTGGCTCCTTGGTACCAAAACAAGCACAAACGGGATCGGTGTTTCGTTTGCTTTGCTCATACGGGCAATAGATACGATCTCAAAAGCTTTGCCTTGGAGTTCGATCTTGATATCATCGCATTCTGTGGACACCGGGACTCCACGAAAAACTACCCTGAGTGGTTTTTCACCTTGCATTGTGTAGGTATGATAGGGAATATTTTCGTAATGAAGAATCCGTGTGACTTTCCTGTAATTGTCTGAATTTTGCTAGTGGATTTTATTGCCGTCTGTCGTATTTATCGCCCGCGAAATGGTGATGTTATGCGCGGCGGCAGTCGTGGTAAATATTTTTCATTTCTCTTTGGCGCTGATAGTTATAGGAAGAGGCCTATCCGCTTTCTTTTGTGTTTTGGCCTGACTTGTTTTCGGGGCATCCGTATCTTGTGCTACGTCGCCTAATTCCATTGACTCAGGCAAAGGGTTGGTTATTACCTTTGGATTTGCCGGATCATCTGCCAGAGCGAGGCCCTGTCTGAAGTCTTCCGGCAACACACCGAGTTGTCGCGACGAAGCGAGTGTGACGCCATGGGTCTTTGGGTTGATAGTCTGTTCGATTTGGGAATTTCCGGACTTTTTCTGTTCGGACTGTTGAGCTGATTTTGGCTCTTTCTTTCTCCCATCGTGGATGGGCCTTTTTTGGAGCTTTTGTCTCTTGGTATTCTTCATCCGCCGACATGTTGTCGTCAAAATCCATGTCATTGATATCTGAATCCGAATCAATGAGTCGGTGAAGTTGAGGTTTTCCATTTTTCATATTCAGGTCCATTTTTTTTGCATAAAATTTATATCGTAGTGGTCTATAATTGTGAATAGTATAGCAAGACCTGCATCTTTCGGGTGTTTGCGTATTTTTGTGGAGTTGAAAATCTTATCTATGATTTCCTCCATCTTGATTGCGAGCTAAAATTAGCTTCGCATGGAGGCTCACTAATGTAATAATAACTAATGTGATGATCAATGTCAATCTCTCGCTCAATAATCTAATGAATGTTAAACCAAGCCCAGCTACAACCCAAACATTGAGCCGTTGGCTAAAGAGTGGACTGAAGCTTTGTGGTATTGATATCGATAAATTCAAAGGTTACAGCGCGTGACATGTTACCAGTTATGCGGCGTAGAAAAATAGATAACATACTAAAAAAAACAGTTGATCTAGACATCAAACACTTTTGTGAATTTTACAACAAACTGATAATCAACAAAGGCACGTTTGCAGGTTATATCAGAAATTTTTTGGCTGATTTTTACAAGGCAGAACACATTAGCTTGACATGGTTATTTGATGTTTAAAATTTATAGTGATTAAAGGGGATTCAGCTATACCTACTGCCTCTCATTATGAGAAGCTAGTCATAATACATCTTGATCGCCATTTATGAGTCTCTAATCATCTACAGGGTGATCTATTCTGAAGTATAATTGGAGTCACTGAAGTATAGTTGAGGAATTAACGACTTTCATAAAGAAAGTTCAATCCAAATTATACGAGGTTGGTTACATCCGAATAGACACCTGCCCTGACATAAAACACAACAGTGTTGTATTCCCCAACCCCAAAGAGCGATCTGATCATCGCAAGGTATATTGAAGCATATTTGAGTGTTATCTTTGGATGACGGGAAACGTGATTCATCCTCTCAATTTGCGCATATCGGTCACAAAGGTACTATTACAGGGTGATCTATTCGATTAACTTGGTTTGATCTTCCTGTAGGTAAGTCGTTCATTCTTGATTATTTCTTGTTATTTCTTCCACACATGAACATTTCCGTTAACTCTCATTAACGAATTTTCCAACGAAGAGGTTGCAACACATTGCTGCCAACCACCGCTGAAGATATCTATCGCAGTTATGAGTGAAACATTTGTACCCAATTTGGTCATTGGACCCCGTCTACCTAGCCTGGATTACCAAGTTTCCATTTTTATATATCCTTTGTATTTATCATTTATATGTATGATTTTCAACTGTATATTTGCTACTAATAACCCCCACCAAACAATGCCAAATGGATTATTTTATCTTTTATTGAAAACTGACAATGAAAGCGGGAATATCTAACAATCACATGTAAGTATCATAAGGTAATTCATGTCACTCTACAAAAATTTTCCTTCTGCAGAAAAATTTATGAAAATAATGTATCACGCTGGACTCAGATATAGTTGCAGACCGCTATTTGTAAGATATAAAACAATGCATTCACTTTTTGCATTCATTCATAAAACTCTCTTGAAAATTCAGGTTTGGAGTAAAATTCGGCATTGGAACAATCCAATATTAATAGATAGTCCTCCCAAATTGGTTACACATTGAGAAATATACTAGTAGAGGATCCGACTGAATAAAAGTCTCACAATAAAGTGTTTTTTGAGTGTGTTACTGATTTTCATCATGTATTGACCAATTCCATCACATATCTGAAGACCTCACTAGGTACCCAGTCTCAGAATGATTACCTAGTGAGAAATATGCTAGAAGATAATTCGACTGAAAAGAAAGTCTCACAATAAAGTGTTTTTGTGTGATTGGATAGAATTGCCAATACTTGATAGAAATCCATATCAAAGAACTAATTAACACAGTTTATTGTATGATTTTCACTATGAAGGGTTTTAAAAAAACTGCGACACGTGTTTCGCCATACAATAGTTGCTTAAGTTGCTTGAGAAAGCTGTTGTATAGCGAAACACATGTCGCGGTTTTTGTAAAACCTTTTATAGTGAAAATCATACAGTAAACTGTAAAGATTAGTTGTTTTTGAGTGTATTACTGATTTTTATCGGGTATCGACCGATTCCATTACATATCGACTCACATCGAAGATCATTTTGCGCTAAGGTGAAACAAATATTCAACACAGAACCTGGATGAAGGAATTAAAAATTACTTGATCGATAATGGCTCCATTCCAGGTAATTGTATGGATTTGAATGCTTTGAATCAGAAAATCCAGGGTCTTTTACTGAAAATTTCCGTGGAGAGGAAAAATAAAAGTGAGTCTTCGACTACCACTCCATCGTAGATGGGCGTTTTTTGGGGCTTTTTTCTCTTGGTATTCTCCATCCGCCGACATGCTGTCGTAGACAAATACATGTCATCGATATCTGAATCCGAATCAATAAGTCGGAAGATAAAACTATTTTCCTCTTGAAGATGATCACTTGGTGATCGAAACACGTGTCGAGGTGTAAAAATAACGATTTGGTGTTGGGAAAAAACTCCAGTAATATTCATTACTACACCAAAGGTTCCAAACAGTACATCATAAGTCGGTGAAGTAGAGGTTTTTTATTTCTCATATTCAGGTCCATTTTTTTGCATAAAATTTATATCGTATTGGTCTATAATTGTGAATAGTAAAGCAAGACCTGCATCTTTCGGGTGTTTGCGTATTTTTGTGGAGTTGAAAATCTTATCTATGATTTCCTCCATCTTGATTGCGAGCTAAAATTAGCTTCGCATGAAGGCACACTAATGTAATAATAACTAATGTGATTATCAATGTCAATCTCTCGCTCGATAATCTAATGAATATTAATACCAAGCCCAGCTACAACCCAAACATTGAGCCGTTGGCTAAAGAGTGGACTGAAGCTTTGTGGTATTGATATCGATAAATTCAAAGGTTACAGCGCGTGACATGCTACCAGTTATGCGGCGTAGAAGTATAGATGACATACTAAAAAAAAACAGTTAGTCAAGACATCAAACACTTTTGTGAATTTTACAACAAACCGATAATCAACAAAAGCACGTTTGCAGAGGTTATATCCCGAATTTTTTTGCTTATTTTTACAAGGCAGAACACATTTGCTTGACATGGTTATTTGATGTTTGAAATTTATAGTAAGTAAAAGGAATTCAGCTATATCTACTGCCTCTCATTATTAGAAGCTAGTCATAATACATTATGAACGCCATTTATGAGTCGCTAATCATCTACAGGGTGATCTATTGTGATGGGACCAACTGAAGTATAATTAAGCAATTAACGACTTTCATAAAGAAAGTTCAATCCAAATTATACGAGGTTGGTCACATCCGAATAGACACCTGTCCTGACAAAAAACACAACAGTGTTGAATTCCCCAACCCCAGAAGGCGATCTAATCATCGCAAGGTATATTGAAGCATATTTGAGTGTTATCTTTGGATGACGGTAAAGGTGATTCATTCTCTCAATTTGCGCATATCGGTCACAAAGGTACTACTACAGGGTGATCTATTCGGATGTGACCAACCTCGATCAATTTGGTTTGATCTTCCTAAAGGAAGTAAGAAAGTAAGAAAGAAAGTAAGTTCATTCTTGATTATTTTCTTGTTACTTCTCCCACACATGAACATTTCCATTAAGTCTCATTAACGAGTTCTCCAACAACGGCAACACATTGCTGCCAACCATCGCTGAAGATATCTATCACAGTTATGAGTGAAACGTCTGTACCCAATTTGGTCATTGGACCACGTCTACCAAGTTTCCGTTCATATATCTTTCGTATCCATCATTTATATGTATGATTTTCAACTGTATTTTTTCTACTGATAACCCCCACCAAACAATGCCAAATGAATTATTTCTATCTGTTATTGAAAACTGACAATGAAAGCAGGAATATCTAACAATCACATGTAATAGAGCCAGTACTTTCATAAACTGTCCTGAAATCCTGATATTTGAAATCAAAACCCATATAGGCAACGCAATAGGAAAACGTTGGATGGCCGTAGAGCGACATGGTATCTACCAATGACGTTAGTTTTTTCAGCATAATACTCTGTTTCTTGAAGGAAAATATAATGCGGGGGAACTCAATATTTGTATCTTCACCCCAAAAAAATGCATCTCAATAACAGTAAAATATGTTACTAACTTGCTGATACATATGATCTCGTGTTTCCCATATCAAAGAAGTTACTAATGGTATGAACTTAATTTGGATCACCTTGTATGCTGCAGATCATATCATTGTTATACGGAAGGACGACAAACTTCAAATCTTTCTTTATTCAGAATATTTGATAATATTCCCTTCTTTATGTATTACATTGTCATTAGTCTTCTTTCACATTTCAGTAGGAATGTATTCCTTGCAAGCCTTCCAAACAAACTCTTTCGATATCTCAACCAACTGATAAATTGTTCTTCCAACACTGACCTGACCACAACATCTTCCTAAACTCAGCTTGGGGGACCAAATTTCAAACTCTCTGGTGAATATCAGATCAAGTTTGTCCTTGATAAGAGACTGAGACTCAGACAAAAGTTGTAGAACATAGAATAATCTACAAGAAATGTCTCAATACTTTTTTTCCTACCAGCCACCGTTTTTGAGCTATAACGATTCAAAAAGTAGTAAAACTTGTAATCGTCATAATATGCACAAGTTTCCACACCACCTATGAGGTAGGGTACTTAGCGTGTTTTTTTAACGTGGTTTCCCCAGTAAGCCTATTCCACGGGTCAGTTGTGATCCTGTTCAATTTGAAACAATTGCAAAATAATGTATATCAGCAGAGATTGAAAAGATAAAAGCAATTCAATTTTAAAAAATGTAGTGAAGTTTAATCGTCCGAGTCGTAACTTTCAAATTCTTTTTTTGTTCTTCTTCTTGATCTGCTTGTTCTTCTTTTTCTTTTTCATCTTCATCCTAAGTGCATGTAAACTGTGTTAATAGCGATGTATCGCATGTCGCCTGGTTGGAATAAACGGATCCTCCACTATTGGTGATTCAATATTAGAGCACGACCGGCCTTGACAATGTGTACATGCCAGAGAAGAAAACAATCCTATTTTTTTGTAACCACATTCAGCACTCAACCTCTTTTTCCTTTTTTCGGCGGAGGTGGAAGTGAAGTTTAGACTGGTTCTAATGAATTGTTGACCAACTTTCAACCCCAGTCTGTAAGGTCTACCCGATAACCAAGCCACTCTCGAACTTGGTAATTTACCGAAAATGATGTTGATGAGCAGCAACTGAGGTTGGAGGAAGACATGGTAGTTATACTTGTTTTTTACTTTTGGTATTTTTAACGAAACATGCATATCTATACTTATCTGAGCAGGTAGTAGCTGATGTATATTTTATATCATGAGTGTAAGTTACAATGACCGATAGAAAAATTTTTCAACATATATTACAACTACAGATATGTATATACGTGGCGTGCTCATGCATGTTATGACGAGAACAACTTTTTAAATCGTTTAAAACTGTGTATTTTTTGTAGATAATTTCATGATCCACAAATTTTGCTAAAAGTATTTTTATGATAAAACTTACCGTTTTGCTGAAAATCGCAAAATCTCATTTTTTTTACTTTTGATCTTGAATATTTTTTTTTCCATTCAGGGAAAAAATAGGAAACTTTTAAATTTCATTTCTTATCATATTTCAAACAATCCTACTGATTTTCAGCTTGGTGGGAATTTAGGTAGCTATACTCTTATTTTTTGGTATAATTTGACCGGACTATATGTCGAGGAAGCTAATTCTTTCGGAGATATTATCGTGAGTCGGATCGAAAATGATGGCAATTAATGATTTCGAGCATGTCTTCTCGTACGTTACCAGCAAATCCGTTTACGGCCTACACCATGGACGTAGAAAAATAAATGGACTCAGTTATTTACTCCCATTAAGAATGGGAGCATTCTAAGATCACGATGTGGATATGGACGTTGCCATATTGAATCCGTGATAATTCTTTAATATCACCAATGCTGTGCGGAACTTCAAAACTAACAAATTACATTCAACACCATGAAGTTATGACCTCTATCATGAGGTTAAAATAGACATCAAACATTTCAGAACCTAAACTAGTACCACATTCACTTCGAAAATATTTGTCATTACCATATAAATCGGCACAGTTCGTTACAAGTGAACTCGTGGCAACACTTTCGAATTTGTCGTTTGGAAGCCTACTACCTGCCTTGCAGTGATACCAATTTGCCTTGCATACTCTAAAGTATGCAAGAATTTGTTCCGTTAATTTTGAGGGAGAAGCGTTTGAAGTGAAACCCAGTGAAAAAATATTCCTGAAAAAAGGTGCCCGTCCTTTGTCTTTTAATCAAGAGTATATTCCTCCAACTTCAAGGTATAGTAATCATTCAACAGTTATCATTTTCTAACAATATTTTTTTCGTACATAAATTAACTTTTTTCAGAAAGGATGACTCATCTACAGATTCAACAGATACAGCTTCACTAATGAGGTAAGATCAAATCCAGGTGGTGTCACATGATTGAGGCTCATTTTTATAACTATTTCTGCTCCTGGTATTGTGCTAATAATCAAATAATGATCTTTTATGCTCACGGAATTTTGACTCTTAGTGCTAAAAAAAAATATCAAAGGAAAACTGAATTGGTTCCAATGTTTCCTGTAGGATTTTGAAACTAATAGTGTTTTCCATTTAGAAATTGGCCCAATCTGAGCATTCTATAATTTTTAGATTAAGAAGCAATGTGCAGACTCATCAGACCGAAATATCTCATACTCTGACTCCAGAAATGGGCACACATTCAGAAGGAGAATATGAAAAATGTATTGATTCTAGCTCAGAAACATTGACTGCATCAGAAACTGAACTAATCCATAACTTAGTCACAGAAAAGGAAACAGACTCGCCCACAAATTTGCAGAAGAGAAAGTAAGTGAAAAATAATCTAACAGAGAAATAGTTTTAAGAAGTTATCACAAGCAATGGGTTAGCTGTATTCGTAAACTAATTTTAACCACGATTCCCAAATCTGTATCCGTCAATAGTAACAATACGCGTTCAATAATAATAATAATGATTTCATTTATACCTGATTGATATAGTGATGGATTTGTGAAACGGAAATTGAGGTATTTTCTTCCTTTCACGATTGCTTGTTGACACCGATGCGCCTACGCCTGAGCTCACGCGACGCAAACGAGTTTGTCTTAACCTTCCAATACTAGTATTTACGATTTCACCTACTCAATTTTCGTGGTTGTTTCACTCGACGTATTGTAGTTTTCTTTTGAGCGTCGTTACTACCGTAATTTATGGCTGATTGAATTCGTGGTTATATACACCGCGCTCTTGTATAGACATTTGAACATCGCGTAGTAGTGTGAATATCGCATTGTTGTCTTAGAAGCGTTGTTGGTTAATCCATGTAAGTTAGGATTACTGAATAAATCATATTGGGGATCTTTATCTTTTATTTCCAATATTAATTGATAAGTTATTGATATTGTGAGTTACTTAGGGTATCTGGAGAATTAAATTTACCTGGCGCCCATCAAGATCTATTTGAAATTTGCTAAGTTGTTTAACCCACTCCCGTATCCACTGTTTAGCTTAGCCGCGGATACCCATCTGTCTTATTTGTTACCGACAGATGATTTAGTCTCCTCTTGTGGTTTGTGAGGTGACATTTTTTTATAAATTTGGAAAAAGAAATTTTTTGATAAATTTGAAAAACATTTTTTTGATCATTTTTTTAAAAATATTTGTTCTGTGTCTCATTGGAATTGTTATCATGTTCCGCAAAATGCTAGTGAACCGTTTGAGTCAAGATGAGCTCGTGTATGAGGTTAGAGTTAGAGGAATTGCTACAGGAACTGTTCAAGAGATGCGGCATTCTCTGACGATGGCAATCAGATTAGAGGAGAAGGGCGAAAGTTTGAAGTATCCCGAATATTCATTCACAGTTGAAGAAGATATTACAGCAGTTACTGCGAAGTTGGAAGAACTGGAACCACTTATAGATACCTTCAGTGATTCAATGAGTAGTAATGCATTTGCAAGACTTCAATCGAAGATGTTCCATGTACTGAACCGATTGTACAACATCAGTGAAGAGGACACCCAGGACAAACCGAAGTTGCTTGCGAAGGCACTGGCATTATTGGATAACTTACACCGTAAAGCAGAAGATTACCAGAAGACACAAGACGTCCCACCTTTCCATATGCTCTTGGGGAATAGTAATTTTGGTGGCTCTCTCTCTCTCCTCATAGAAGATCTTCCGACATCACTCCTACTCAACCTCCCACTGTTAATGTCAAGCCGATTCTTCCCAATAAATGGGATTGTAAATTTTCGGGAGACAAATAAGGTATGTCCTTGTGTGCTTTTTTGAGCAGGGTCGAAGAATTGCGAGTAGCTCGACATGTAACAAAGGAGGTATTGCTTGACTCCGGGATCGATTCATTCACAGGTAGGGCGTATCAATTCTATACCGCGCATCGAAGGGAAGTATCGACTTGGGATGAATTTGTTGCACGTCTCCGAGAAGAATATCTGTCTTCCAATTACGATGAAAAGCTTTCTGAAGAAATTAAAAAACGAACTCAAGGTCCTGATGAGTCTATTGGTATTTATCTGGCAGTCATGACAGGTTATTTCAACAGGTTGACTTGCTCAATTTCTGAGGAAGTAAAACTTAAAATACTTCTGAGAAACATTGCCCCGTTTTATCAAACTCAATTGACTCTGGTTGACGTAACTTCGATCAATCACCTTCGAGAGTTAGGAAGGCGATTGGAAGCCAGAAAAGAAGCAGTAGAAAATTTCTCAGCACCATCGAAGAAGTTTAATGCTTTAGAACCTGATTTGGCTTATGTACAGGTTGACGATAGTATCATTGATAGCTGTGAAACTTCATCTCTTCCAAATGCTGTTGGTGACTCGGATGTGTCCCGAAGTGACCAACTTCGTTTCAAGCGTAAAAAACCCGGACATCGAGCTGTTGGTTGTTTGATGAAGTCGGCGGGTTTACATTGTTATCGGTGTAAGAAGAAGGGATTTACTATTCGATCTTGTCCTGATTGTTCGTCGACGGAAAACGGTCGCCGTCGCACCTAGGAGATCGAGGTAGGTGTGCTGGTCGAGAACCCTCGATCGACAAAATACAAGTCATCCTGGACTATGTCTTAGAACACGCCAACCAGGATGAACGCCCTCATTTGCGAGTGGATGTCTTAGGGAAGTCGTTAGTAGAGGATTTGAGGTTGTTCGTGCCTTAGGACTACCAGTGGATGGGTTCAGGACAACATACTGTACCGTAGCCAGCGGCGCCCGTGTTCGGAGTATAGGAGTAGTTGATTTGCCTATCTCATTGAGGGGTCGTTTGAAACTTGTGGAAGCTATTGTTGTTCCTGAGATGCGCCATCTTCTCATCCTTGGAATTGACTTTTGGAAACATATGAGACTGATTCCTGATTTGCGTCATGATGAATGGCATTTTTCTGATGAACCTGTTACCGTCAACACTGTTGAACATGTTGCTAGTTCAACGATGTTAAGTCCGTTGGACCAGATGCGACTCCAAGAAGTCATAGATCGTAATCTAGCACTTATGGGTACAGAACTAGGTTGTACCAATAGAACTAAACATGTTATTGAAACAGATAGTCCTCCGATCAAACAACGCTACTATAGGGTCAATCCTATTGTACAGCAACAAATTGACGCAGAACTTGAGGAGATGCTTAAACTGGGAATTGTGGAACCTTCCAATAGCCCCTGGTTTCCGCCCATTCTCTTGGTAAAAAAGAAGGATGGCAAGTTCAGATTCTGCGTGGACTATCGTAAATTGAATTCTGTGACCATACGTGATAGTTACCCCTTTCCCCATGTTTCGGATATTCTAGATAAACTTCGTAATGCTCAGTATTTGTCCAGTTTAGATGTGAAATCTGCTTACTGGCAAGTCCCATTGGCAGAATCATCAAAAAAATATACGGCTTTTACTGTCCCCAATCGTGGTTTAATCCAGTTTCGGCGCATGCCTTTTGGGCTCCATAACGATCCAGCCCGTTGGCAACGATTGATAGATGAAGTATTAGGTCATGACCTTGAACCACATGTATTCGTCTAATTAGATGATGTGGTAGTTGTAAGTCAGACATTCGAACAACATCTGTCAACGTTGGATGAGGTATTCCGCAGACTCAGGGAGGCATATATTACAGTTAGCATTGATAAATGTCAATTTTGCCGTCCTGAAATGAAATATCTTGGCTACGTGGTGGATCGTAATGGATGGCATGTTGACCCCGATGAAGTAAAGGCCATGTTGGAAATACCGCCCCGACTAATGTTACGGAAGTCCGGAGAATTGTTGGCACCTTCTCTTGGTACCGCCGATTCGTTCCAGATTTTTCTTCCATCGTCGCTCCCATCACAGCTTTACTGAGGAAGAGCTCAAAGTTCACATGGACAGATGAGTGTGCTAGATCCTTTCGAAGAATCAGGGAGTGTCTAGTGGCGGCGCCAATTTTATGTTGTCCGGATTATTCGAAACCCTTTATAGTGCAGACTGGCTCGTCTGGATTCGGAATCGGTGCAGTCCTATCGCAACCTTACCCCGAAGGCGATAAGGTGATTTCCTACCTGAGTAGGTCTCTTACAAAGCAAGAGAGAAATTACTCGACCACCGAGCGGGAATGTCTTGCAGTTCTATGGGCTGTGGAGAAACTTAGACCATATATTGAAGGAGTCTTTCACGGTAGTGACAAACCATCACAGTCTTCTATGGCTTCATAGCCTAAAGGATTTGAGCGGTAGACTTGCGCGGTGGGCAGTGAAGCTCCAACAATATGATTTTAGGATTGTACATCGAAAAGGAAAGGATAACGTAGTGCCGGATACGCTTTCTCGATCAGTACCTATTGTGGAATTTGTCGCAGTCAGCGATGATGATCAGCTGACATTGGGAGGGATTGACGATGATAAGTGGTATAGGTCCATGAGAGACAGAATTCAAAAGAGTCCTTTGAAGTTTGCCAATTGGAGATATTCTGACGGTAAATTATGGAAGTATGTTAGGACTGATTATCCTGATTTGTCGTCAAAATCTGACTACTGGAGATTAGTCGTACCTAAGTCCGATCGGTACAACATTATTGTTGCTGCTCACGAACCTGCCACTAGTGGGCATACGGGTGTGTTCAAAACCTTTGCTAGGGTTGCAGATCGCTTTTATTGGCCTAAGATGTGAAGTGACATTGCCAAAATTGTTCGTCATTGTGAGGTTTGTGCACGTCATAAGGTATCTCAGGACCGACCTGATGATAAGATGGTATCACACTCTAAGGCTGACCGTACGTGGGAAATCATCTCCAAAGATCTTGTTGGTCCGCTCCCGAGATCTAAGAAAGGAAATAGTTTTATTTTAGTCGTAACCGACTATCTCAGTTAGTTTCCTCTCATATTTCCTCTGAGGCGAGTTACTACTGAGGCTATAATTGCCAAAATTGAAAGTAATGTTTTCCTTATGTTTGGTGTACCAAGAGTTTTAATTTGTGATAATGGTCCTCAGTATCCTAATAAGAAGTTTCTTGAGTGCTCCCTACAACCCGAGAGCGAATCCAACGGAAAGAATTAATCGCATCCTGAAGACAATGTTGGCAATGTATCTCTCTGACAACCATCGATGCTGGGATGAGAAACTTGATGAGATTGCTTGTGCTATCCGCACTTCTAGACACGAAGTCACTAAGTTGACCCTGTATTTCATAAATTTTGGTAGGAACATGGTTTTGTCTGGAGATGAATATATACAGGGTATTCCTCCCGAAGAGGAGAATGGTTCTCAGACTGGTGGTACTACGAAGAATGAAGCTTTTCGTAAAATATTCCATGATGTTTGGAAACGGTCAGAAGTTGCCACTAAGAAAAGTTGTGATAAATACAATCTCAGGCGTCGTCATGAAGAGTATGTGCCGAATCAGTCGGTATGGAAACGTAACTACGTCTTATCAGATGCATCGAGAAACTTTATTAAGAAGTTGGCCCCGAAGTACGTAGGCCCGTTCTACATTAAGAAACGGCTGTCGCCTTGGACTTATGAATTGAGGGACTCTGATGGTAATTCGAAGGGTTCCTGGCATGTGAAGGATTCAAAACCTTCATCTTCAGAAGACTGAGTTCTTGAGAATTGAGTGAAATTTACGGGGTAAATTTCATCAAAAAAGGGGGGAATTGTTACGTTTCAATTTAGCACTAGATCAAAACTGCTCCTACTTACCTTTTAAGATTTTTATTCAAAGGATATTAACAATGTAATTCAGTTACAAGTTGATTTTATTCATTTAACATCATAGTAATGGGAATCTTCCGTTCCATGGAAAACTATACCTGAAATGTACAAGAATATATGTATGCTCCCTGACTAACTGCTTTGACCAGTATTACGCATTCTCCTATTGCCAATCGACGTTGGAGATCCGAAATTCCTCTCTAGGATGAAATAGATGTTATTGTTTGTTCCTCAGTTTACTTCACTTATCATTTTTCAGCCGTTGTCTGCCTCATTCTCTATACCTTCCCAAAAATATTTATTGCATAGATTGTTATTCATCACTTCCAGATGGTTTACTTACATATTAGAGCCATATCGCCTGAAAAACAATATTAGTTAGCTCTGGTTTCTGAATACTGTTTGATGTTTTCGGTAAGTATTCTGCATAATATGAATGTTCAAATATTCGTACTGAATGGGAAAGATGTGACGACTTACCTTATGTGTTTCTATTCCATGGCATGAATGAAGATCGGTGAATATTTGAAAATAGGAGTCAATATTTTTGTAAACATTCAATTACAAGGTTAAGAGACAGCTGTTGGTTGACATCCGCCGAACTTTCGGAGTGTCGTTCCGACGACCTACACCGAACTAGTTCTACAGTTGTTCACGGGTGAGGGATTGATCGGTTACTCAAGTTGTCAAGGGTTGTTTTAGGGTTGCATTGCTTTGAGAAGGAGTGTTGATGGGTCATGGACTTGTTGATGATGTCTCGAGTGGCTGTGGAGGAATTGATAGATTTATGATGTTGTGCACAGCGCCTACTTGGTGCTTGTAGGGTAGGTTGGGCGCACTGTGGCAACAACTGGTTAGCTGTCAGATGTGGCAGTCTCTTGGATTTCGGGGGTGACCTTCGATGAACTTGGTTCGGAGTTCAAGCGTACCATCAGACTGATTATAGGATATATATGGTTGTATTTGTGCCATCCTTCACGGGGATTATTTCTAAGTCATGATTGTATAGTGGAAGACTGATTGGTCATTTTGGTGTGGATATTTGCAGTCTGAAATTTAATCTCTTTTGAGGATTTGTGGTGGTTACCGAACTCGTGCCAGGTGGAAGGATTTCCGAAATTAGGTATGTCTGAATCACTGTCGCATCTCTCATGTAGTCTTAGCCATGATATCACCTCTTCAATTCTACAACCTTCGTTTCTCGTCTCTAGATTCTTAAGAAATAGAAGGCCCTTAGTCACTCATCAAGTCCCAGTAGGACTTCCGTGCAGAGCACCGCACACGAAGAAACGTATAGAAAACCCCTTGGCCAGGGTAAGAATTTTACCATTAAATGTGTTTTAAATGATTTTAGTAATATTTGATCTCAGCGTTGTCATTCAAGTGAATATTAGTTTTGAAGAGAGGTTTCAACACTCATTCAATTGTCTTGATTTTTTTTACGGGTTATATGGTTATACAGGGCACCCAAAAATATACTCTTGTTATCTTGCTACTTTGCTCAATGAAAATATACCAGGGGTATCGATTAGTCAACTAGTCCTTATTGAATGAGGGTTGAATCTCACCTTGTTTTTATCTGATTCTGATTGAAAATTTTCTTTCGTAGGGTTTTAGGTTTTTTTTTTCCTATTTTCTTTTTGGGTCTTATTTGATGATCCATTACTGGTCCAGCTTGTTGTGTCCTACAGGGTGATCTATCTTGGTGGTGCTACAGGGTGATCCATCTCCGCCGTACTACAGGGTGATCCACCTTCGTCGAACTACGGGTAGCCCAACACCATATACCGGGTGGCCCAACAGGAGCACGCAAGTTATAATTGATATATTTGAATACTTGTGCTACACTGAGTTATTTAAATGATTGTTTGCCCTTCTGTTTATTGATACCTGTTTGATATAGTGTTTTTTCATTTATACCTGATTGATATAGTGATGCATTTGTGAAACGGAAATTGAGGTATTTTCTTCCTTTCACGATTGCTTGTTGACACCGATGCGCCTACGCCTGAGCTCACGCGACGCAAACGAGTTTGTCTTAACCTTCCAATTCTAGTATTTACGATTTCACCTACTCAATTTTCGTGGTTGTTTTACTCGACGTATTGTAGTTATCTTTTGAGCGTCGTTACTACCGTAATTTATGGCTGATTGAATTCGTGGTTATATACACCGCGGTATTGTATTGACATTTGAACATCGCGTAGTAGTGTGAACATCGCGTAGTAGTGTGAATATCGCATTGTTGTCTTAGAAGCGTTGTTGGTTAATCCATGTGAGTTAGGATTACTGAATAAATCATATTGGGGATCTTTATCTTTTATTTCCAATATTAATTGGTAAGTTATTGATATTGTGAGTTACTTAGGATATCTGTAGGATTAAATTTACCTGGCGCCCATTAAGATCTATTTGAAATTTGCTAAGTTGTTTAACCCACTCCCGTCTCCACTGTTCAGCTTAGCCGCGGATACCCATCTGTCTTATTTGTTACCGACAGATGATTCAGTCTCCTCTTGTGGTTTGTGAGGTGACAATTGCTCATGAACTCCTTTGCCGAGCAGAAAATATGATAATGATAATGAAATAGTCATCTTTGATGTCATAAGGAGTGATTGAAAAATTTTCGGTTCCATAATATGTAGCGCATTATGGGATATATTGGGTTTTGTGTTTATTTTTTTCTATACACTTCATTTCAAGTAGCATTATGGGTACAGTTTAAACATATACAAAAACTCCTTTTTTTCCACTAACTCTAAAATTTTTATTTTGTTTATCATCCCAACAATCTGTGAAGGAATTGATACAAAAGTTTTCTTTTATGAATAATCGACTCATTCTGAGAAGTTGAAAGTTCCAGCAACTTACTATTTTATGTTCTTTTGAATTCATACATACTCGATTATGACAAATCATGTGATAACAACTTTTTGATCTTCTAAGATATCTAGCATATTTTTGGTTGCAGGCTTCTATGTCAGAGTCAACATCTGAACTTTTCAAAAGGATACTTAAGGGTCCCAGAACTCAAAAATATACACCAGCACTTAGATCATTTGCTCTAACTATGAGCTTTTATTCTACTAAGGCATATAATTATGTTAGGAAGACATTCAATAATTCTTTACCGCACCCGACAACTTTATCAAAATGGCACCAATCAGTTGATGGTGTTCCTGGGTGGACAAAAGAAGCGTTAACAGCATTGAAACTGAAAGTTGATGCAGCTGAACAAAAAAAAAGTGATATTATTTGTAATTTAATTTTTGATGAAATGTCCATTCGAAATCAAGTTGAATGGACTGGCAAAAAGTTTTGTGGGTATGTAGATATTGGTAATGATTTGGATAGCGATCAACTTCCTGAAGCTAAAGAAGTGTTGGTGTTCATGCTAGTTTGTTTGAACAGTTGTTGGAAAATACCTGTTGAATATTTTCTCTTAGATGGTCTTTCTGAATCTGACAAAGCTGGTCTTGTTAAGAAATGTTTAGAGTTGGTTGATGAAACTGGGGTAATTGTATCCTCTATAACACTTGATGGTATTGAAGCCAATTTCAAGATGGCTTCAATTCTGGGAGCAGATTTCAATGTTTCACCAATGAAAACTCATTTTGAACTCATTTTGATCATCCTGTTACGAAGGAAAAGGTATATTTATTTCTAGATTCATGTCATATGATAAAATTGGTAAGAAATTGTTTGGGATCTTATAAGAACTTGCAAGACTCTGATAAAAATCAAGTGAGTTGGGATCATTTTGACTAATAAGTTAACATTCAATATAATGAGGGGTTACATGCTGCAACAAAACTGCGAAAACGTCACATACTATGGACTAGAGTAAAAATGAAAGTCAAAATCGCCACCCAAACGCTAAGTAAAAGTGTAGCAGATTCTTTGATATATCTATGTAAGATTTATTACTGCCTGAATTCCAAGGAGCGGCAGCAGCTGCATTGTTCGCCCGTTACTTCAATGATTTATTCGACATTTTCAATGCAAAAAATAGATTTGCTAAATATAATTATAAAAAACCTTTGTCTCCTGTAACGAGTAAGCAATTTTTCGACTATCTTGACATTATTAAGGAATATATATTGCATCTGTCTACAGGAAAAGTTGAGGTATTGAAATCAAAGAGAAAAACTGGTTATTTAGGATTTCTTATTTGTATAGAGAGCCTCAAAGGCCTTTACAAATCTTATGTCGGATCCGGAAAACTGAAATATATTCTAAATTAAATTATCCCAGGATCATGTTGAATTGTTCTTTGGAGCAGTTAGAAGTCGTGGGGGATTCAATAACAATCCAATTGCTAGAAAATTCGAGGCAGCTTATAAAAGGTTGATAGTTCATTCAGAAATAAAAGCTGGAGATACGGGAAATTCTTTGAACTTAGATGCAACCTCGATATTATTTTGTGACAGTGGTCGAGTTACCATCAGTGAGAATGGGGAAGATCTTTTTTCGACTACTGACCAAGCAATATTTGAGAATAAACTGAGTGAAGACATACGAGCGTTGGATTTTCTCCATTCTTCTGCCTGGTGTTTAACAGATTATGTTAATGATATTGTCTGTTATATGGCGGGTTTATGTGTCGAGGAGCCTGGAAAATATTGTTTCATGTTTGAGGTGTAAGTCACTTTTATTTGATGAAAATGATGAGACTACCTCTACACTGCTTATAAGAAAGGAATATCGAAACCTCACTAAAGCATCAAAGTTAGTAGTAGAAGTTTGTGTTGTTGCTGAAAAGTATTTTAGATTTTTCCATAAAACTAACAACATATTCAGTAATAGAATAAAAAACCTAATGAATGTTTTGGTGAATAATACTCTGAAAAACATGCTACCAAAAATATATGATTATTTTGGTGATCATTTGTATGATGAAGATGCCATTGGTGGTCATTCATTGCAGCTATTGAAACTGATTTTAAATAAATATTTCAACATTAGAATTCATCATGAAACATCCTCTAAATTAGATTCATCAACAAAACGAGTTAGGAGTATATTGACAAAAACTGTTTTGTTTCGAAATCAATAAAACTCTTAGAAACTTCGGAGAAGATGAAAACCCAAACACCAAACTGGAATCACTCGGACTAGACGCCCGTTTCACTAACCAAGTTAGCGCTAACTTGGTTAGCAAAACGTATGTAGAGTGCGAGATTCCAGTTTGGTGTTTGGGTTTTCATCTTCTTCGGAGTTTCTAATTCCAAACAACTATTTTTGAAAAATATTTCCATTCATATTATCGAGTGGATTATTTATCAAAATTATTGGGAAGTTGTTTCAATATGATTATATAATACTATATAATTGTAAAAGGTTAATTTTCAATTGACTATTCTCAATTGTGAACCGACACTATTTTTCATATAATATTATTCGGTATGAATTCATGGATATATTTATATTTGGTTCCTTTTCAAATTGTAATGATTTTTTTTATTGTTGTTTATTTTGTATTGTTTTATTTGTTTCATTACAGTTATTTTTTAAACTCGAGTTGTTTAATTTACAATCCTACCTCAGAATAAGAAAAAGATACCATCTGAGATGCAAACAAAGACTTCCTTTTCGTGCAGGAAGCCAAATTCAAACTTTTTTGAAAGCCTCATGAAGTTGATATAGTTGCAAAATATATCTGGTGATAGCACAAAAATAATAGTTGATGTGAAATCTAACAATGAGTTTCAATTTCAAAGAGAGGCAATGACACTTTTGATAATTTTCGTTGTTAGAGAGAGAAAGTCTGCTACGACAAAATAATGGTGGGTTGAAGAAAATTAGACAGTCAAATTTTAAATTCAATCAAAAGGTGAATATTATCTTCTTACTAATTACTTTAGTAACCCATCTACTCTTAAAATTATGAAGAAATA
This sequence comes from Leptinotarsa decemlineata, assembly GCF_025532065.1. Lineage (NCBI taxonomy): Eukaryota > Metazoa > Arthropoda > Insecta > Coleoptera > Chrysomelidae > Leptinotarsa > Leptinotarsa decemlineata. The sequence continues at coordinate 477,879 of NW_027412615.1, forward strand.
CCGTTTTGTGATTGTCATTTTGTACCTTCAATATGATAGAACTGGAATAGATCAAAATACTCAATTCAAAACATTGTTCCTTTTTCCTCTTTTTTTATTATCAATTTTCAACAGTTTTTTAAAAGAACCGACTTTTTCGAGTAATTATATTTATTTCGAATACAATGAAGTTTTCCTGTAATTGATATCGGAAATATCTATAATCTCTAACAATAATTGATGAATAGATCTCTGAAGTTTTCATAAGTATATAACATTTTGCATATTTTCGTTTACATTGCCCATATTGAATTTATTGCGTGCGCCACTGTCGTTGGAGGGTATGTCACAGTCTATCGCAAGATTCCTCCTTCTCCGTAACCCGCTCGCCACCGAACCGAGTGGCTTCAAAACATTCTGTGTTGAAGGTATTGGTTTGCCAAGTCCATTTATTTTTCTACGTCCATGGCCTACACTTGTGACAAGGTTGGTTTTCAGTTCATTGATTCAGTGTCACTAGTGATTTGATTCGACCGTTCTGCGATAACGATATAGATCATTCAAGTACTTGCTCCCAGAAAATTTCTGTTCGAAAAATTACTTGATCTGGAAAGAGACATCATTTATACATTCAATTCCTGGCCGATCAATCGATCGTGTGCAATTACGTTTCCATTTCCTCCAAGAACATTCCAACTAGATCTTTCTCTTCATTCTCCAAGTGATCATTTTCTCAACTAGGCTTGAGTAGTGCCTTGAAGATGACAGCACAGCACAGCACCTTGTTAAATTTATCATTCCTTTCACTCAGTTTTACAATTATATTCATTCTCAAAATTGGTTAAATGATGATAAGAGTGAATTACCAAAAAAAAATGTGAAATGGAGATTTTAACTGAAATGAATTGCTTCAGTCATTATATATTAGACAATTTACCAACAAGTGATATCAAAAATACTTGGTTATAGGTAACCAGTGTAGTAAATTTACCAATATTCAATTGCTTCGCAACACTGATTGTAATTTTTTGTCAGAGAAAACTTTTTTAGCTACATTCATCATTAGGACAGCTATTTCCACTGAACTTTATTTTCAATCATTCAACATCAGTTGAATACTCTTCAATCTCTAGTAGCAACAATAGCATTGCTCGATTTGTAGATTCAATTAGAGGATTTGTTGAGTGAAAACAACTTAATTTTCGAAACAACTAAGATCATATTGGATCGAACAACTTGAATTATTGAAATAAATGCTCTTATTGATCACATAAGTTGATGAAAGTAATATCCACACCATGTATTTTGGAAAATAATTTAACTTATCGGCAACATTCAAGCTAGTAGTAGTTATTTAAGCTGAACCAACTTGTGACTACTATTCTTCAACTCAAGTTGAATTTTTTCTCGAAGTTTGTAAGCTCAAACTTTATTATTCGTTTTATAAAAATATCTCTCAATTCAGAAGATAGAAAAACAACGACTCATTAAAAGTATTGACAATCAGTTTCAATTTCGATTGTGTTCTCAGGAGAAATGGTGAGACAAAGCAAATATACGCATGTTGTTTCCTTTCTGAACGTTTATCTGACATTTCACTTTCACAAAAACAACTCTCATATAAACTTATTTATTCGAGAGTTGTCGCATTTAACTTGCAAATTGCTCCTAACAAATCCATTATTTAATCATACCGCCCAAAAGTTAGTTTCATTCAAAGTGAGGGGGAAGCCGGTTAGAAGCGACTGTGGAATGGAGAAAGAGAAAAATTGGAAAACATTCCAAAATCGTTAGGAATTCAATAGAATACAGAGTCAGTCATTCATTTTAGAACTATGGGGATTGTTCACTCTATTCAGTCATCACCGAACAATACATTTTCAAGTTAGGATTTCTTCGATATGAAAATTTACGCGTTCAAAAAAGTCATTTATCAGTAAATAACAATATTTATTTCAGTTCCAATATTTTACATTTTCAAAAGTGTATGTATTTTTTGATACATTTTCATTGGTTACAAAAATTTCAACTGTGCAAATAGTACGTCCGAATCAGAAATGGATAAAAGTTTTAACTTCTCGAACTCATTACTATGATTGGACATCAATAATGGTAATTCTGTGATCAAGCTATCAGAACTAAAAATATTCTGAGAGAAATTCACTGATTTCCAATAAATTTATGGAGTAAAACTCATTGGGGTCAAGATGAACGTTCTTTTTATAGTTTCATTACCTTCCAAGAATTTTGAAACAAAATGAAGTCAATGAAAATTATCTCGAACTCCTTGTGATGTACAATAGTTGTCATCAATTAGGTTTTAAAAAACTTTATCAGAACATAACTTAATTTAGACTTTTGAGTTACTCGTCAGTTTTTGTTTTCATTGAACTAGTTTAGTGTATAAGTTTGAAAATGTCCCACTAGGACGAAACTGCAGTAACGTCAGTTGCAAATAAAAGTGGTGAGAAAGATAGAAAGTTCCAGTTCTCAAATTTCATGATACAAACTTTTTTTTTAATAGAAATATTCGTAGATTGACAATTTCACTAAGAACATGCTATAGTGATATCAACTCTCATAACAAATTGAATCAAATGTCGGATACTGACAGCAATTTTTACTCGAATGGTCTTGAAAATCTACCTAGTGTCTATGAAATTTGCAAAACAGGGTGTTCTCTAAGATGGTTGATATATATCAGGAATTAAATAGTTCTGCAATAAATTTTATGATGAATACGTTGTATAAATATATGTCGGTCTGCTAGAAGTGCAGTTCTAAAAATGAATAATAACTTTTGTCATATTTTTCAGGAACTCTAGACAACTCATGATTGAAATTATGTTCCGGAAATATCAATCAAGAGCTCTTTTTTGTGAAAAAAATATACGGGATATTTTTTTTTTAATAAATTAGTGTTCTCGTATTCTTGTTCATCATTCATTTTGTCTCATTGTTTGCTAATGGGTATATCGTTTTCAGATAAATTCAAATATTTTGGTCCCGGTATTTTCAGATATTTGATGTTTCATTCATTCTTTATTCTCGTTGACTTCAAATCTGTTCACAATATTCCAGACAATAAAAGTCAAAACCTTAAACCTCCATAAAAAACATTGTTACCACATTCAATAAAACATTGAATTATATCTTGTCACTGTCATCCAATGAAACCTTTGGTCCGAAAAATTGTTGAACGATGTTCTTGGCATCGACTAACACTTTTATTAGTCTCTTGTTCTGGGCATATTTATAACTCTACAAGCCACCTATAGAGCATTATCAATATCCGGCACCATCTGACGCAGATATTGTCGAAACAGAGATGTATTTATCAATTAATTTCCGTACTTCTGAATGGGGAGACATAAGATGTATATGTTGTTCTCAGAAAAAGTATTTTGAATTTTCAGTCGTTTCCAATTCATTGGAGTACAATGTAGATATAATGGATAATCCCAGCAAAATGATAAACAATTTCAAATAGTCTGTGAGAAAAGATCACTCGGTAGCTCAAAGCTTCAGTTTTTGCGAAAGTCGGTTGAAATAAGATATTGTTGCTGCTCATTTCTAGATTTTTAGATTCTGCAAACGTGTATGAGTAATATGATATTCAAGTTATTCTGGTCATTTATGAGATTTTTATCCTACATTCGAAGGAGTTTTTTGAAATATATGAAGTTAATCGAAATCATGCTTTATTGATTCAACGAACATTCTTAATTTTTAGGAAAATGAAAACCCATGATTGTCAGATATGGTTCAGACAAAACGATTTGCAGTGATGTATCAATTAATTTTTGATGTGAAAGTTCAATTTGGTATAAGTTCAATGTTTTCTTCACTGATGGAATCACTACTTCAAAAGGCACCAGAAATGTTCATTGCTAATTGGAATAATAATGATAAAAACAAATTTCATTTCTTTGGATAAACTGACTGAATTGCAATCGGTTCTTGTAATTTGTCACATCTTCGACCATCCTGCAGAATGAATTCACTCAGTACGTGACTCAAAGCGTCAATCTTCATGAAAATCCTTTTCGAAAAAAGTATAGTTCCTGTATTTATCTCGGTTGATAAAATATACCCTACACTGTAGATAAAAGTTCACTTCGTTTCGCATGGCAAAGTGGCGGAAAAAAGTGGGTGAAAAATAATCAATGCTTTGAACATAATGTATATGAAGAACAAGAAAACTCTCTCGCGAAACTGTAGGATGATGAATTCCTTACAATTTAGATATTGATGATGTCGCTCTAAACTTGAGTCAAGCAGTGGGATTTCGATGATGACTTTGAATGAAGTTTCGTTGTTCTTCTTTCGCATAATTTGGTATCTATAAAATTTCATAGGTGTTTTGTAGTAGTTTGATAGGAACCTGTTTCTGCTATTTTGTTGAGTCAAATAATGTTACATCGCCGAATAAACCGGATAGAGGCCATCAATGAAATGATTCTTTGAAATTATGACTATAAAAAACCGCACATTATTTTGATTTGATTATTATCATCTTTTATTTTGGTATGCGAAAGTTGCGTCGACAGGATTTTTGTTGTGGTCAAGGTTCAAATTCTTCTCTCAAATTATATGCTGTGTTATTACTAGGTATGATTTCCTAGTAAAAACAGATTAGGCAGAGACAAGACATTCAAATCAATTTTGATTTCAATTGATATTAATTTCAATTATGATATTACCATGTATATTACTGGAGTTTTTTCCCAACACCAAATCGTTATTTTTAACACCTCGACACGTATTTCGATCACCAAATGATCATTTTCAAGAGGAAGATTAAACTGGTTTTGTATTATGAAAAAACACTCCAGTAATATTTATTACTACACCGAAGGTTCCAAACAATGCATCATAAGTATATTACCATGTGATATCATTGATTTTATTTACCTAATTTCACTTGAACTGGGTGAATTTTGAATTATAATAGGTAGTTGAATTGGATATATATTTGATTGGTAGTTCTGTTTAAAATCTGTAGCTGTAAACTGTAAAACATAAAATGTTTCTGAATTTTGAATAACTCATCATGATACATGATGGGATTGGCCGATACTTGATGAAAATCCGTAACTAACGTATTCAAAAAACACTTCATTGCGAGATTTTCACTGAACAATTTCACAAAAACACAACACGTGGTTTCTGCGGGCGCGTCTAACTCATCATGGTTTCTGAATCCCTTTAAGATAAAAGTCTCATAGTTTGTGTTAGGAAGGATTTTCATCATGTATCGGCGAGTCCACGTTTTTCACACAGAAATCAATTATTATCATTCATTCCATATATTTCACAGATCAATCGTATCTCAACAAAAACTGACATAACTGAACAAAAACAATTGGCTAAAATTGAGTATAGGTCATAAAGTTAATTCAACCCATGTTCATTACAACCCATCCAAAGGGTGAAAATGTTAAAAAAACCCTAATTTTTTTCAGAGCAGCCTGTTACAATCCGTCATATTTAATTCAATGGAATCCATTCAACGAGTGCCAGACAGCGATATAATTTGTAGCAACAACCATGACAGGGCAAAAAAGCAATTAGAAGATAGAAAGGAAGCTGTATTGAAAAAATTAATGGAATAATTGATAGAGTATTCTAATGAAAAATAATATTTACTTTCGAAAGAATTGATGTTGGTTCTAGTGAGGGAAACAAGTCTGGAAATATTTTTATTTCTCGGAGAATTGCAAACATAAGTGAAAGAGGTGAGAGAATTTAGCAGCTAAACCATCAGAGATGATTATCGTGAGAATATAAGAGTTGAACTCAGATTCAAACCATAATAATGATGGTGATTGAAACACGTATCGGAGTGTTGAAAATAACGGTTCCTATCTTCCTTCGAGAGAAAGATTGAACTATATTTCTTGATAATTGAAACACGTATCTAGGTGTTGAAAATAATGATTTGGTTTTGGGAGAAAACTCCAGTTATCAACCTAGGATTTGGAATACTTCTGATTTCCTAAATTCAATGTTATCGCAAGAATTCTTTCTTTAATAATCTCATGGTCCGATTCAGTGAAAATATTAGTAGGTGAGCATCAGTTGGCATACATATCCTATTGAATTCTGAAGGCGAGTCCAGCTTTGGTAAAAGATTATCGGAGAAGTCAACTGATTAACAAAGAGATATACTTCAGGAGCTGTTTTTTTGTGATCATCTATAAAGAAGGGAAAAAAATTAAAGTTTTCACCACTGAACGGAGTGATTCAAGAGTGAAATAAGTTTGAATATTTCATCATCATTTTTGATGAATTGATAGGACGATGATTCTCATGAGAAGATGAGGCGATGGTGCTACCAATCCGAGCTCTCTTCGAAAAAGACCCCTTTTCCTTTAGATATAAAACAAAACAATTCATTACGTATTGTAAAAACAATACGTTATACGTCGATAGAAAAAACCGCGATAACATATGCCTTTGGAGGATAGCTTACTATATCAATTCCAATAAGGTGGTGATTAGAGAGTTATTCAGATAAAAATAATAACAAGTATAATGACAATGACAACATCGGAGACCTAGGCTTATCAAAGCGCCTGACTTTTTCTTTCCTCTGGTCAAGTGGGCTGAAGTCGGAAACTGAGGGGTTTATCATGGCTTCCCAGGATGATGTCTCCAACACCTTGTATGTGTGATTGATGACTTGTTTACTCTATGGTGATTCATTCCATCCAACAGCTTAGTCTACCGCAATCGCGTGATGGGTGTACAGGTTCCTGACACAAAGTTCAGGAAGGAACGTTGTGAGGAACGAGAAGTGCCGAATTTATTGGAACTATTCGTTCCCCACCCTCAGGCTCATACGAGTTAATAAGCCTGATGTAGTCCTTCTCGACCGCCACAGCAAGACGATATTTGTAGTGGAGTTTTCAGCTCCTGGCGAGACGAAAATCGTCCGAAAAGAGGAGGAGAAACGAATAAAATATCGAGATTTTCTTTTCAAAATCTGCAGACTCTATCCAGACCACTCTGTCAAGATGGTTGTTCTGAATATTGGAGTCCTTAGCCCTCTCTACTCTCGAATCTTAAAATCTAAAATCATACCTGCCTCGCGTACTAGGGCAGGATAACACATATATATATATATATATATATATATATATATATATATATATATATATATATATATATATATATATATATATATATATATATATATATATATATATATATATATATATATCAGAAATCAAACTTCACTTTGCCAAGCTTCACTTTGCTTCACTTTGCCAAGCTTTCGCTTCTAATGGGAAGATAATTAAATGAATTGTGAATATTTTCGCCATTGAATAACATTACAAATCATACTTACAGTAAAAATGAGCAAAAAACAATAAATTGAACATATAAATTGACGAGAAAGTTATACATGTATTGGATTTTTTTGTGGGTTAGACAAATGTCATACCTTCACATAAATGTCAGTTTTCAAAAGATATGATGATTTCATAATTTTTGACTCGAAAGAAAGAGTTATTGATTGATACATATATCATTATCATTATGTTTTTGATGTAGTTCCAGTAAGTTACTATATATACTGCTGAGATTATCAATGTCAGTTTTCTTATTCATACAATCAGGAGACTTATCAATTCCAACCATAAAACTTTGATATTGGAGTAATTTGGTTTATGTCCTGTTTCTATAGAGTGTTGTGCTAATACACATGATTTCTTATTAAGCTTTATATCACTTTTATGTGAAGTTACTCTATCATTAAGAATTCTTGATGTTGTTCCAATATAATTCAAGTTACAATTGTTACCAAGGAATGTTATAGATCACATTTGTCTTTTTTGTAGTATTCGTTTTATCTTTCAATTTAGTATTCAAATTCTTTAGAGTTTGAATATTTTTTTGGCATATTTTGATATTTTGTTCATTATGAAAAAGTTTAATGATATTTGAAGATAAATTTCCAAGATTAGGTATAGATTTATAAGCAATATTGATATGTGTACTATCATTGCATACATTTCTGTTAATTACTGCCAGTATTGTAAATTATTGTATTAAGAAGTTTTCTGGGATAAGAAATTTCGTTTAATATGTCTCTAAGAAATCTGAGATTTTTTTGCTTGAGGGAAGTGTGTACTAATTTTTCTATTATTTTTTTCAAACAGGGTATTGAATTAATTTCAGCAGATTTTTTATGAGAGGAATAGTAATTGATATATCTTCCTGATCATATTGAGAAATCTCTTGAGATTATTAATGATAGTGAGTCTTATGTTAAACTTAATAGAGATCCCGTTTCAACAATACAACAAAAGGCAAATAAAATCATTACGGATTTGAAAAAATCTAAAATGATATCAGAAGATGAAGCAGGTCACCAAACACGGACTTCGATTCGAAGAATTGCATTGAAGAATTGCAGAATTGCAAAATGTACATGATTTATAATTCCATATCACCCAAATATTATGGACTACCTAAAATACATAAACCTGATTCGAACCTGGGACCCATTATTTCCTCCATTGTTGCTCCAAATATTAAAATTGCTCAAATGGTCACTAAAATTCTAACTGATGATTATAATTATGAAACTGAATTCTATATTGAGGATTCTTTCGATTTTTCCATTTTATAAAGGAAAAATCACCATCTCCAGGTTATAGAATCAATGGCCTAAGATGAAAAACAGAGATTGCATCTTTTGATGATCTTCAGCCTTTTCCGTTTCAGTAAATGTTCACATTTATTTATTGTATCATTATGAAATGATGTGTAATGAAATTTTTGATGTTGTCAATAGATATGATGAAAAGTTACAATTCACTAATTCACACTAATAGAAAATAATCAGACCCTTCCTTTTCTTGATACAAGAGTTATCCGTAAAACTGATAATTTGTTGATTACAGATTGGAATGTCAAACCTACTAATTCAGGAAGATAAATCAATTACTATTCCTTTCATAAAAAATCTGCTAAATTTAATTTAATACTGTGTTTGAAAAAAAAAGAGAAAAATTAGTACACCCTTCCCTCAAGAAAAAAAATCTCAGAATTCTTAGAGACATATTAATCGAAAATTCTTATCCCAGAAAACTGTTTGATAAAATAATTTTCAATACTGATAGTAATACAAATTCCAATTTAATCAGCAGAAATATATGTAATAATAATGGTTCACCTATCAATTTTTCTTACGTACCTATACCTAATCTTGGAAATTTATCTCCAAATATCATAAAACTTTTTTATAATGAACAAATTATGGAAATATGCCAAAAAGATATTAAAACTATAAAGAATTTGAATACTAAATTGAAAGATAAAACGAATACTACAAAAAAGTCAAATGTAATTTATAACATTCCTTGTAACAATTGTAACTTGAATTATATTGGAACAACATCAAGAATTCTTAATGATAGAGTAACTTCACATAAAAGTGATATAAAGCTTGATAAGAAATCATGTGCATTAGCACAACACTCTACAGAAACAGGACATGAACCAATATACTCCAACATCAAAGTTTTACATACAGAAAAAAAAATAAATTCCAAATGCCTTTTTCTTGAAATGGTTGAAATTAATAAGTCTTCTGATTGTATGGATAGGAAAACTGACAATGATAATCTCAGCAGTATATACAGTAACTTACTGGAACTACGTCAAAAACATAATAATAATGAAAATTGTATCGAAAAATGAGCCTTTCTTTCGAGTAAAAAATTATGAAATCATCATACCCATTGAAAAATGACATTTATGTGAAGGTATGACATTTGTCAAACCCACAAAAAAAATCCTATACATGTATAACTTTCTCGTCGAATTATATGTTCAATTTATTGTTTTTCGCTCATTTTTACTGTAAGTATGATTTGTAATGTTATTCAATGGCGGAAATATTCACAATTCATTAAATTATAGGCTCTGAAGAAGCTTCCCATTAGAAGCAAAAGCTTGGCAAAGTAAAGCAGAGTGAGAGACCCTGTTAATCTATTTTACCGTACATTTCTCCAGTCGCTAAGATTATCCAATTATATATATATATATATATATGTATATATATATATATATATATATATATATATATATATATATATATATATATATATATACATAGATATAGATTATTATCGAGTGTGTATGATATACATCAAAAGGGAAAAATTCGTGGACAATAGCCAGAAACACGTGTCCGCGGTTTGCCTCCATATTTCTTGAGTGTCTTGTCCACGAATTTTTCCCTTTTGATGTATATATATATATATATATATATATTTAAGAATTTATGAATTTATATTGGTATATCCATTGATCCTACTAACTGTGCGAATCCAGGGAGATGTTACTAGCCATGTGAAGCCGGAACGATTCGCTACAAAGTTATATTTATTTATATTGTTTCAGCTGATGTAATATAACTTCCTCTCAGATGAAAATTTCTTTTCGAATTTCCATCTATGATTCCTAATACTGTTATGGTGATATACTTTTGAGTATTGCGTTATCATTTCGAACTTTCAGAAAAATAAAAAAAATTGATGTGTAGTGCTACAACTTATATATCACTTTGGACCACATTGTACAATGTAAACCCAGCTTTCACATCAATATGATGTATCTTCAAACAACAATGTAACCCGTGAAATCCTAATTTCAATATCGCTTAAAAAATAATTCATCTGGTGTCGAAGCAACGCATTCATTATCAATATCCATGAAAAAAAATGCTTCCGAGAGCTGAGTATGTGTGGGCTCCACCACCTAATGAAGTTGAACTAACTGGAATTGTGGTCACGTACTTCTCCACCAACTTCACGGATGGTGAAACCGAAAAACTTTTATGTCATTAGTGTGTCCTAGGAGCCTAATTAAAATTATCAGTTCGCAAAGCCGGCATATATAATGCCGGCTTTTGGGAATGAAAACGTGTTTCCAATGTTATTGTTTCATCTATAGATTCTCTCATTCATTTAACTTCTTGATCAACAATTTGATTCAGTATCACGAAAGGACAACTTGTGATTCTTGAATTTTCTCTCAATATTACACTCAACCAATTACTTTACTGATTCGATTTTTTTCACATGTTAAAATTTGGTTTTTCTCAATAGTGTCCCAGAATCTAGAACACAACTCTCTGAGCCTCAAAAAATTACGAGTAGGTACTCAACACATAACATTCGTTCTCTGAAGTTACCTTCAGAGAAGACTGTTTTGAAAGACGAAGGACGAATCCGTTTAACGATCGATGTCTAAGCTGGGTTTTGACACGGACTGCCTTCAGGAGCCTCAACTATATTGGATATTCGTATATTGAGTCTTCTGTGGAGCCTTTGAATGTATAAATGTTATTGCCTCCACCCAGCTGATTTTTTTGCACTCAATGAACCTCATAAATCTCATTCTACTCAACCAATTTTAGCAATGAATTGGCGGTAGAGGGTACTCGACTCATAGATATTTTTCGTGTGAGAGTTCATCTACTTGAAAGTGCGTTACGTTACTGACGAAACTGCGATTAGTCATGATGCTCCCTCCCTAGGTGAGTTTGGCAGCTATTAACGTAACTTCCATAAAATACGAAGCTTATAAGCATACCAGTATCTGAACAATTATGAACCACTTCCGTATGCAACAATAACAAAATTCATCAATAGATAACACTACGACAGTTTTGAAAAACAGATGTTCCAAATTCTACTTATCAAACAACAAAATAAAGTTTCTTAATACTCACGCGAGTATAAGGAAACTCACGCGAGTATAAGTTAACTCAGGCGAGTATAAGGAAACTCAGGCGTTTATTAGAAAACACTTACTATTACATGAGATCCACCCGATCCGAAACAGAACCACCTTGTTCGATTCGCTTGGATTGAGCTACAAAATTCCAGATGTGACATGAGTTCAATTGTTGGGTTTCGCCGGTGGATTACTATTTTGTATAATTATTGATAATTATTGTCCCACTGCTCGTGGATAAAACTCTACAATATCTAACCACATTGCGAATGTGAGAATTATGAGAATTTGGATTTGACAGCTTGGAGATACATCGAAATTATGGACATCTATGAAACTAAACTGCACTCTCATAATAGTAATACTTAGACGGAAGTTTCCAGTGATGAAATATGGAACAGAAAATAATTGGATTTTTAAAAATAAAAAAGTGATAATTTCTAAAGTCAATATTTGAAAATTTGATTCATTACAAGGAATATTTGTTGACTATTTCAGTCATGATAAGAACTCATGGTTGATGAAAATTCAATCTGTGGATTAGAAAATGAATGAAATATTGAAAATTACAGAAATTCTGAATAAGAAAGAACCGAAATCCTAACGTTTTGCCAGCACAAGTGGCTGGCTTCTGCAGAGGTTAATTCATCTTGATGATTTAGTGATCACTGGTGATTTCTAGTTCGTAGGTTGTATTTATTTCATTAGTTCGGACTTCCATTTCCTAATATGATATAAATTGATTTGAAATCCCTGAAAGAATAAGCAACAACCAGAAAATAAAAAAATAATTGAACTATTAACACGAGCTGAAAATTGAAAATTATTAACAAAAAATGAAAAATCAAAAATTAAAAGATTCCCAACCAAGTTACTTCACGACGTTTTGATTATTAGTATCCGAGATCTGATTATTTATAGGTCATTCGAGTGCTTTCATATATCCCCTCTTCCCTCTTACTGCTTCATTGGTTTTAGCGGTAGTTGACCGTTTGGTGGGAATTCGTCGTATTCCGCTTTATTAGAGGTTTCCATATGTTACGTATCTCTGAGCAAGCTTGGCTGAATGCGTTGTTGGACAACATTTATGCGGCTTCTTAGAATTTTCTCCTGAACTAGTGTTTCTCCTTGTGGACGATTTCAGCTTGAGCCCACTTGATGTTATGTTGATGAGTCGAAACATGCTCTGCTATTCCTGGTTTCTCCTCGCTGTGTGTGTTTCTTGTGCTCGGCAATGCGAACTTTCAATGGCCTCTTAGTTTCACCAATGTATGATTCTCCGCACTCGCAGGGTATCCGGTAAATGCAATTCTTCGAATCGAAGTCCGTGTTTGGTGACCTGGTTTTCGTGAGGCTGCTACAGATAATGTTGCCAGATCTGAAATAGGCCCTGATGTTATACATGGACCCAATCCTTCTCATCCTTCACGACAATCCTCTGATGTAGGGAAGTACAGTTACTGGTTGTGGCGGCTTCTCTTCCTCAAGGAGCTCTTGCTGTCTTTTAGCTAAAGCCTGTTCCACCATCACTTTGGAGTAATCATTTCGTTGAAAGTCATTTTTGATGATACCTAGTTCATTTTCGAGACCTTCCTTTGTTCACAGAGCCCGAAAACACTGTCTAGTAGAGGTAGGATGATTCCTCTCTTAGTCGATTGAAGGTGGTTGGATTCCTGGTTCAGATACTGTCCTGTATGGGTGAGCTTTTGTTATTCAGCTATTCATTTCGATTTTATCGATTCCTCCAGAGATTCCTGTGTGAGTGGGTTTTCGATTCACAGATGTTTCCCATTTAGTGTCGATTCTCTTCACCAATACGTCTAATAATGGCAATTCGTTGAGGACTTCCGTCTCCATTGTTGAAATGATGGAAGGACTTACGTTGTTGACGTGCTACAGGAAGGTGTTTAGTTCTGCATTCACATGGTTCCATATTATGAAGGTGTCGATCAGGTATTTCAATGGCCAGAGTTTCAAACCTCTCCATATATATATATATATATATATATATATATATATATATATATATATATATATATATATATATATATATATTGTATATATATATATATATATATATATATATATATATATATATATATATATATATATATATATATATATATATATATATATATATATATATATATATTGGCTATAACCAGCAAAAGTGGCGATCCCATTGGCAGTCCCTCAACTTGCGTTAAGAATTCGTCCTTCAGTTGGAAGTAGCAGTTTCGTACACAGCATCCTAGTAATTCCATGATTACTCATATCGGTAAGTTTGTGTGTGTTCAAAAATAAGTTGAATTTAGATTTTTCACAAAAATGATTATTTATTCATGTTTTATCATGTTTTATTTGAAGTAGTCCCCTTCAAATACGACAAACTTGTCTCAGCGTTCTTTCTTGTTCTCGAAGCAGTTCTGGTATGCACTTTGTGGTATATTTTTGACATCTCTCAGCGATTCGTTTTCTATTTTTTCAGTACTCGCATTTCATGTGTTACTTTAATCTTGGAAACAGAAAAGGTCATAGACGTCCAAATCTAATGAATATGGTGGCTGTGACATGATGACGGTGCTGTTTCTGGCCAAAAAATTATGAACGGGCAATGACGAATGAGCAGGTGCATTATTGTAATGCAAAAGCCATGAATTGTTTTTCCACATTACCGGACGTTTTCTTCGTATTGCTTCTCGTAAGTGGTGCATAACTTTAAGATAATACTCCTTATTGATCGTACGACCATATGAAAAGAACTCGTGCTGCACTACGCGACAGTATTCGAAGAAAACAGTGAGCAAAACCTTGATATTCAATTGGAGTTAGCATGCTACTTTTGGTCTTGGCTCTCCTGGGCTTTTCCATTGGAACGATTGGACATTGGTTTGGATGTCATAACCTTATACTCATGATTCCTAACGAGTTATGAGTGTTTCATGCAAATCTGTATCGCCATTGACGTAATTCAACATATCCTGAGCGATGCTGATGCAACAGATTTTTGGTCAAAATTCAGAAATTATGGAAAGAACTATGCTGTCACACGATTCATGCCCACAATTTCTGAAAAAATTGTATGGCATGAGGTAACCCATATGTCGACATCCTCGGCAACTTCTCTAATAGATTCGACGATTCTCCATAGCAATTTTTTTTACTTCCTCAACATCAATCATTGGTTGGGGCCTCCAGGTTTAGCGTCGTCAATGACATCTTGTCGACCTTCTGTGCAAAGCTTGTATCACTTGTAAGCATTTTTCTCACTTTGTACAAGAAGTGTATGCCACTGTTAATATTTGAAGTGTTTTGACACAAAACTTGATGCAAATTCTTTAATCCATTTTCTCCGACAACATTAAATTGCCAAATACACAAAACACTTCTAACTTTTATTTCTCTCACCAACAAACCAAACATGATGAATAGCTAAAACTGTGAACATATATTCGACATGAATATTCCAACATAAAAAAATCGTCAATCGAATGTACGTAGCCGCGAAATTTGAACATTCACTTCCTTTTCTAAATACGTGAAATCAGTCATAATATGATATTGCATATTACGTCATTCTGTGATGATTATAGCGATTGGTAACACACATGGTGTGCCATATCGAGTTTGCATTAGTATCGTGAGGAGTAAATTTTAATGAAAAAGTTTCGTATATAAGTTTTCTCAGTACATTCAACCTCTCAACATCATCCAAAAAATGACTTCTAGGCATATGGAAGTTGTATTCTTCAAAATTAGAGATGTGCCAAAAAGTGGTTTCACCGAATAACTGAATACCGAATACTACTCGGTTTAACCATCACTGACTCGAGTATTCGGCCGAATCATTCGGTTTAAATGTTGATTTGATGTTGAAAATTAATATTCATATGAGTTTTGGAACTAAATGTCGATTTGATTGAGGTTTGAAAGGTCTAACATAAGAATTTTCGTTTTTTACTTCTTTACCGTGTCATATAGCCAAGAAAATAAAAATACTCGAACCGAATATATCCGGCATCAAAACCAAATGATTCGGCCAAATACAAATAGTGAATAAAATGCCGAATACACCAAATATCAAATACCAAACGGATATTCGGCTCATAACCACGGTACTTTTGATATCAATCATATTACTCCTTGGAAATACTCTGAAAATAAACGGTCGCTGAGTTAATTTAGAGCGCGTTTCGTCATAATGACATCTCAAGCGAGTATCTGCTTTAATGAAATAATGACATTTTTTTCAGAATACTCAAAAAAAATTTTTACTTCAATTCATTCATATGAAACATATGAGTTCGTATCAAGAAGTTTCATTATTTTTCAATTCAATTCCGTTGAATATATCGTGTTTTTTGTATTATTTTTCTATTAATTATCAAATCCGTAGTACACACATGAAAAAACAAAACACAAGCAGGGAGTGCGAGAGCAGTCAGATGGAATTATCACCTATGAGTTTCAATTATCATTTCCACATTTTGACACTGCAAGAAGCACTACCAAAGAACCTACATTTTATCTCCTGATTATGCTTATTCGATTAATGAAATGCGAGTTTTGGACTAATTAATATATCAACGATTTTATATGAGAGTGGAAAATAGCTATATTTTTTGATATTACTATCTGATTGGATATATTGTCTGCGTCTCTGATTTATTACTTCTCTTTCATTCATACTATGTTTGTTTCAGGTGAGTTTTCAATCTTCAATTCGACCAGTTCTTCATTAACATACCTGGTTTTTGAGAAAAGCTATACTGAAATGATGTGAGTCCAACATTTGCAATATTTGTTACTGTGTAAATTGATTCATACTTCCAGTGTATAATGTGATGTAAATTGATTTGAAATTCCTGAAAGAATCTGTGAAAAAACTGAAAAATAACAATTATATCAAGCAAAACAACTGAATGAAATGAAATAGAAGCAACAACCAAAAAAATCAAAACTTTGAAATATTAACACAAGATGACAATTGAAATAAGTGAATTGAAGAGGTTATATTTTTAGGAGTGATCAACTTTTGTGAAAGAAAATTTTTGGTTTTCTACTACTCCATCTTGATACAAAAAACAAGGATGAGGGAATCTTCCAAGGAAAGAAAGGAAGTAATCAATTTCAAAATAAGTAACTATATACATGGATGTGTAAATCATGCAAAGAAGTACCTTTCAGACACAAACTGAAAGAAAGTCCTCCTGAAACAGCTACTTTCATATAAACATTGAATTACATGAAAGAAAAAAAATTATTTTGAAACAAATACTTCTATATGAACACTGAATTATACAGAAGATACTTTTCTCTACTCATTTTGTATTTCAAACATTCGTTGTGGAATAAAAATCAGATATCATTCACATGAGTTCTACTTTCAAAGTAGCAAAAAGCAAAATATTAAAATATTAACACGAGATGAAACTTAAAAAAAATATTAACAAGAACTGAAAATTAAAAACTAATAAAAAATTCAAAACAAGTTTCTTCACGACGTTTCGATTGTTAGTATCGTATTCGGGACGATTGTGTATACTTACAACCGAAACGTCGTGAAGTAACTTGTCTTGAATTTTTTTTTAATTTTTAATTTTCAGTTCTTGTTGATATTTTTTTTAATTTTCATCTCGTGTTAATATTTTAATATTTTGCTTTTTGGGTTGTTGTTTGTATTTCATTTCTTCGTAATTTCATAGTTTTTGCTCAGTATAATTGTTAGTTTTAAGCTAATCTTTTCAATTTTTTTACAGATTCATTCAGGGATTTCTAATCAATTTATATCATATTAGATAATGGAAGTTCGAGCTGATGAAATATTTTCAATATTGTAATAAATGAACTGAAATATAATAATAACCTTACTTCCATACCGTTCAAACCTACCTGATCGATTGTTCAAGAATAGGTATCAATACAATAACACTCATGAGTACTATTTTGAAAATAATTCCTGTGGTACTTTCAAAAATTTCATTTTTTTTGGAAGAATATTCAGTTTAACTCTATACCTGAATTTGGATTAGTTTATTTGTATGTAGAAATTTTCTATAATTTTGCTGCTTTTCCCACTTTCGAAAATGGAAATATTGACCTTTTTACGCACATTACTGCCACTTTCTTTGTCATTTGAGTCCATCAAATGAATTCTGGAATATTTTCCAGATTCCAGTTGATATGTATTCTCAAGAAGTTATCAGAATATCACAGTACCTGATTTTTATGATAATCCTCTACTTGCGTTCGTGAATATTTGGGAAGAAAATTCACGTTTTTCTATGTTATTATAATTGTTTGATATTTGAACGATAGGGTATGTTACTCACTCATGAAATGAAGCATTCTGCTATTTTTTATAAATATTTATGTGTGACTAATATATCGAAGAAACTGTATTTAGAATATTGATTTATCTGTTTAGATTCCGAATTACTCCGGTTTCCCCATGCAATGCAATCAACAGACTGCAGATCACTCTAAAATTCGAGGATAGGTAGACACGCGTACACACACTAGACACATAGTGATAACGCGGTCTGAGCGTTACCAGCTTGGAGAGCCTAACACTATACAAGGTGTTTTCTAATTACAGTGCAAATGTAAATGAAATCCTCTGGATCCCAAAAAATAGGAATGAGACTAAAGTGAATAACTTGGAAATCAGGTATATTCATAAAAAAATGTTGGAAATGACCACCCACCGCCAAAACATATGCTTTTTTTGAAACGATTCTTGGGCACACTGAATATTTCAGGTGACTTTTATATTGTGTTCCAGCAATTGCGCGATTACATAGATCGTCATTATTCGCCACAAGGGTAGTGTAATCTGGGGTGAAGAAATGCCTCTGTAAGGGGAAATCTACCAAATTCAGATCTTTGACTTAGCAGGTGACTGCCTCGTATGATCCTACTATTGGAATATGTTAAGTCTAATCACTCGCGTGCTTCACGGCAAGTGTATCTTTACAAGTAAAACGTTTTTTAGGAAAGACGATGATTTGTTTTCTAACATTCGTGAGGCACCATTCAACTGTTACGAAAGGAAAACAGACCCAATTATCACGTTTACGCTGAATACCAGTTTTGCTACAATTATTTCACGTATTCGATTACAAAAAAAATTCAATGACAAATCTCGTGGAAATAAGGCTTAAACGTGCTATAAGTGATGAGAATATAATTGTTGTTCTTCCAAAGTTACCATAATTGGCTGCAGTGGTGATTTGTGGCAATGGTCTTGGCAGTTTATCGTGTAAGGAATCACACGTTAAAAGGTAAGACCTCGTTAGTCCTTAGTTCGCACAAGTTTCTCAACTTCTGAGAGTTGTCATTCGTATGGGGGCAACAGCTGATTAACGGAAAAACAGATATTTTTTTTAAATGGTTTCTGGATTTTATTTCATGCTCTAGTCCTTATACTTTTTCCAGAGATATGATTTTATTCACTGAAGTAGTTTTCTAAAGCCTATCATGAATCTTCAAAAAAGGTGCTTGAGGTACTAGACGATTAGAATATTTACCTCTGTGGAAACGTTGATTTCTGAAAGCATTACTTTTGGCAAATTCATACGCAAGAACATCCAGTCATGAGTAATGTGTGCTGATATTCGAATAAATAATAGAAAATTTGGTTTTATGAAGGGCAAATCAACACAAGATGCGATTACCGATTTGATCAAAAAGATGTACGCAGTGGTTGACAATAAGGAACCGGTCATCTGTGTCTTCATCGATTTGGCAAAAGCCTTTGATACTGTGAGCCATCCAAATTTGATGAAGTTCCTCGAAAATATTGGATTCAGGAGGATATCAAGAGATTTCTTAAATAACTAATTGAATAATCGGCAACAATGTTAACAAATAGATAACACCCGGAATAACAATGAAACTATACGATATGGAGTTTCACAGGGCACTCTTTCAGGACCTATTCTTTTCATACTCTATATCAATGAAATGTTCAACCTACCCATTCCTGGTGGTATAACTGGCTTTGCTGATGACACGATTGTTTTTTCAAAGATCGAGACTGGAACACTCTGAAAGAGAAAATTCAAAATGCACTACCAGTTTTATTCAAGTTCTTCTATATAAACTTCTGACAGTCAATGTGGGAAAAACAGTATACTTACCACTGACCAGTTATGAACCAAACTTTTCCGATTTGGACCGAATTGAAGTTAGAATTGAAAACCAATATATATGCATCTGATGGAAAATAAAACTGCTGAATATCTCAGCATCATAGTAGATAGTCATTCGAGGTGGAATGCTAATATCTGTAAATCGATAAAAAAAACTCCGTTTATTTAAGTAAATTTAAATATTCAAAAATATTTTTTGATGTACATCACCTTTGCATCATACATTATACACTTGTTCAAACACACATCATTTATGTAATTATTGCATTGTGTGGAGTAACTAACAACTATAACTAACAAGATACTCAGCAAAATACGTCACCATTCTAATAATGATCTTTACAGGGAATCAGTGTTTCTTGATATACGCCAAAGTTTTTTACTCACTAAGCATACCAAAGAAAATATATTCCATCAAACAAACACGTACGTCATATATACAACACCCGATATAAAAAAAAGCTTTGGAAGTACCTGTGATCACCAAAACTATTGGACAGAGATGTTATATTTTTCTTGCTCCCAAACTATTCAATAATTCCAACTGTAATCAAGAATCTCAATTCATTGTCACTATTCAAGCCAGAAGCCAAGAAATGGAATACTATGAAAATTAGAAATGAGATGAGTACACTGTTTGATAGACCTCAAATTGAAATGTATCTATGTTCTAAAGTCGTATCTACTTTTGTATCATTTGGCATTTAATATATGTACATATATATGATTGTGTTTCAATTATTATTAAGTTATTATCGTGACCAAAATCATAAATTTCATTCAGCATATCCATTATATATATATAATATGTGACTGTGCTTGAATTATTATTATCGATTTTCCTCATTTTGTTCCTAATCAGTATTTTAATATGTATGTGATTTATTTGTTATTTGAGTTATGACATTAAAAATAAAATAAATACAACAATAAAAATTAATTGGCGCTCCGGGGCGACTTCATTGATTCCAGTGGCGCATTTGCTTTTTCAGCTGTAGGAAAACCCGGAAAAACCTGCAGCACCACATCATCTGAAGATCTTGTATGTGATTGTGTTTGTTTATTAGCCTGACATTTTTTCATATATATTATTTATTTATTCGATTGCTTTTCAAAATTTTATAAAATTACTAAATATTTACGAAGGTTCGAAATAGATGAACACTTCAATCTAGCTAATTATTATAATCTTCATACAATCATTGTTCACTGCGGTTCTGGCGTTGAATCTGGTCATTATTACGCCTTGGTAAAAGACGAAACGGACTGGTTTAAGTTTGACGATAGTCGTGTCACTAAGTGTTCTGCAGTGATTGCAGTTTCTCTGCAATCGAAAGATGAATCAAAGTACTCTGCCTTATTTTTAGATAGTACTACAGTTTGCTGAAGGGGAAAAAGAAATTACTTTACGGCGTTGTGTTCGTGTGTTTGAACGTCTAATTGTTACATCAACTGAATCCATTATTCTAGTATTTTTGCAAAAACTTGAATTTGAAGGTATAGTTCATATATATATATATATATATATATATATATATATATATATATATATATATATATATATATATATATATATATATATATTATGTCTCGCTTGCGTTCACGCAGTTATTTTTATCGAGTTCTTTCTTGGTTTTTCTTATTTTGTCTGACGATGCCCAATAGGCTGAAATAGCTGTTTGCCGGTGGCTCTTAAATTGAAATCAATATTTGAATGATCAAAAAGTACTTATCTATTTATCTTTTGATTTTCATGGAATTATATTTCAGCAACTTGAGGAAGAATGAAATTTTAATCTTCCTCTTTGAAGATGATCACTTGGTGATCGAAACACGTGTGAAAAACTGAAAAACATGCTTTTGAAGAACATCGAACTAAAAAGTTGGAAATATTTTTTTAAATGAGCTTAAAACAATAACGAACGAAAAATACTAGTATTATTGTACAAGAGCATGGGCGCTTTGTGCCATATTTTCATATATTAAGCGCACGTTGCTTTTTTCAGAATAATACTAGTATTTTTCGTTCGTTATTATTTCAAGCATATTTAAAAAAATATCATTTTCAACCTTTTAGTTCGATGTTCTTCAAAAGCGTGTTTTTTATTTATTTTAAACTATATTTTCATTGTTTCAGGTACCGAATTGTAAAATTTTGACAAAACATATGAAAAGGTTCGTTGAGAATTTGATTTCTTTAGAATGTATGGGTAGATGAGTACATTTCGATTTCGTGTATTATATTCGTGTTCTGGCTCAGCTGGTTCTGAGTTCCAAGAATGAAATCTGACGATTACACACAGAAAATATAGCTGTCCAATATCAAAAAAATTTGACTCTTTATATAGGCTATTGAAAGAAAATCTGAGGGGTTATTGAGAATCAGCCTAATGAATCATTTTTGAATTATTTCCAAAGGATTCAAATGTATCCTAGATGCGTTTCCCCAAACCGTAATAGCGTATCTCGAATGACCCTCAACAAGAGAATAGTACAGTTTTTTCAATTCGGTGATGAGCAAACATTTTTTGAGACGTTTGAGTTGATAAATACAAATACACGTATTGGAAAATTTTCGTGAGAAATCGACATAAAAGAATGGAAATAGTTCTCACAGTGACATGGAATAATACGACCGGAATAATATGATATATTCGATATCGAATTCAGATCAGATTGGATCTGCCAACATCTGGATCGTAACCTTAATAAAATACAATGACTCGGCATTTTCGTTTTCTTCATGATAAATGTTGGTATATTGTTTAGGGTTCTCGCTGAGCTTTCCTTTCGTTTCTGATTCCAATTAAATATTTGACAGTGATGTAACAGGAAGCTAATTTGATGTATTGCAAACCAATTCAATGGGTATTCTTAGGCGCTGAAAAAAATAGTTTTTCAACAAGGAGAGAAAAGTGGAATTCAAAACAGTACATGGAGAAATGGAAAACAATTATTGGGGAAATGTGAATCTATATTGATGAATTAATATAATAATGATAATGATAATAATAATCTCCCAGAGCGTGTTGCCCCATGCTCCGGAGGATATTGAATCCGTTGTGGGGAACGAGAGGTGCCGAATTTATTGAAACTATTCGTTTCCCACCTTCAGGCTCATACAAGCTAATGAGCCTGATGTAGTCTTTCTCAACCACCAGAGCAAGACGATATTTGTCGAGGAGTTTTCAGCTCCTGGAGAGACGAATATCCTTCGAAAAGGGAAGGAGAAAAGGATGAAATATCAAGATTTTCTCATCGAATTCTGCAGACCCTATTCACACCACTTTTTCATAATTGTTCTGATTATTGGAGTCTTTGGTGAAATGATGCCCTCTCTACTCTCGAATTTCGAAATCATACCGACTTGCCACACTAAGGCAGAAGTCTCAGCCGGGCAGATACAAAAGGCTGTTATTCTTGACTCACTGCGCTTGTTCAGATAAAAACAATGATAATGATAATGTAATTCATCAAATGTATATTGAAGGTATACTATAGTTCTCAAATTCATAAGAGAAGTATATTAAAAACGGCAGCACACGTCGTCCAATCGCTTTCCGAATCGAAAGGACGAAATTCCGGCCTCATGGTTCGGAAGATTGAACGGCGTGTACACAAGATGGTGGCTGAGATCACGTCGGCGGGACAACACGCGTCTCGTATCCAATGTGTGATAGATTACAGGGCGGCCAATAGGCCTTTCACGCCCGCCGTGCAGCGAATAGCCGCCAATCTACGACGTATCCATCACACTTTAAGTCAAGGCGTGCTACTGACCACCAAATAGCACTGCCTTGATAGGATACGAATGCTAGTGGCTGCTAAGAACTAACTAGTGAGGCGAGGGGAAAGTATCGCGGAAAACCTTAGGTTTAGCGAGAAACATTCTCGCTTATTCCAAGAGCCTCCAAGTGTTGTGGATAATCCGCCGACCGCTGATCAGGTGGAATCCTTCAGGAAGGATATCTACTAACACCTGCAGCCATTCAACTCAGACACTCCAGCCCCAGCGCAGTTCGAAGCTTTCAACAGAGAGCCTCGACAGCCTGAGCTCAATGAACTGCGCAACCCGAATATCCCGGATGACGTTAGAAGAGCCCTTATGTGTTCCAAGAACTTCGCTGCGCCAGGCCCAGATGGGCTGAACACTTATTGGTGGAAAAATCTACCAAGCACCCACCACCATCCGAGCAGAGTTTTCAACTCATGACTGGACGAAAAGCAGCCGATTCTGGATTGGTTTGTCGAGGAGCGGACCGTTCTTATCCACAAAAGCGAAGATTTGTCGATTCCTAAGAATTACAGAACGATAACGTGCTTGAATTCGTGTTATAAGTTGTTTACAAGCATCTTATACAAACGAATACTCACCGCAGTTGACCGAGTGTTCGAACGGATATATGAGCAGAGAGAGTCGTAGAGAGGAGTCGCTCGATGTTAAGAGAACCTGCTCATCGATAGATGTGTAACGCAAGACTCGATACAATATAAGCGTAACCTCTCTATGACCTGAATCGATAACCGTAAGGCATTTGATACAATTTCGTATGAGCTCATCTTGCATTTGCTCAGATGCCTTGCGGTACCCGATAAAATAGTGAGATGCATTGAACAACTGATACCACTTCGGCGAACTCGGTTCACAATTGTCATTATCCGTTGCGCTCAGAAATACTCGAAGGTATAACTGTGGCACCCCCTGAGACCGGAGGCACAAGGTCACTCATTTGTTTTATATGGCTGATCTTAAACTTTATGCCTCTGGAGGGAAGGATCTTCATCAGTCCATAAGGGTGGTGGAAGAGTACACGTATGCTATCGTTATGAAATTTGAGATAGACAAATGTGCAATGGTCCCTCTCAAAAGAGGCACTTGCCGTCAGCATGTTCAGCATATGCGGTCTCGGCCTATATCCATCGATATATCGCGGCCCTTAGAGTACTATATTACCATATACGGCATTCTAACGGTATTGATGAGACACCGGTGTTGCCCTACGCTCCGGGGGATATTGAATCCGTTGTGGGGAACGAGAAGTGCCGAATTCATCGAAACTATTCATTCCCAACCCTCAGGCTCATGCAAGCTAATGAGCCTGATGTAGTCCTTTTCGACCACCAGAGCAAAACGATATTTTTCGTGGAGTTTTCAGCTCCTGGCGGGACAATAATCGTCAGAAAAGAGGAGAAAAAACGGATTTCACAATCACCTTCAAACAAACGAGAAAAAACGGATTGGATATCGAGATGTTCTCTTCGAACTCCGCAGACTCTATCCAGATCACTCTGTCAAGATGGTTGCTCTGATTATTGGAGTCCTTGGTGGAATGATGTTCTCTCTAATCTCGAATCTTGAAATCATACCGGCTTTTCGGACTAAGGCAGAAATCTTAGCCTCACAGATGCAGAAGGCTGTCAATATTGACTCACTGCGCTTGCTCAGGGCACATGATTCTCGGACCCAATGATCACTTACCTCACAGTGTGCAAAGTGGTCATTGGTTGATGACCAATTTGCATATTTTTTACTATTAATGTAAGTTACGAAAAGGATTTGAAGCTCTATAACTTCTATTTGATTATCTGCGAGCGCTTTCGACAGCTGGTCGTGCTGTCATCCTCTGAACAAAGAACGGAAAATCATATACCAAATAGCGAACGGAAACGGATACACCCAGAAGACAATAGATAAATTAGAAAACAGAATTAAACAAAAAATACAGAACAAGGATCAAGCCAACCCAACAGACAAAACAACATAACGATGGACAGCATTTACGCAAGTAGGACACCAAACCATACAAGTCAAACACGAAAACAACACAAAAAATTAAACGCTATGAAAAAGAAGAAGACAGAAACCAAAACGGGATATACAGTATACAATGTTCGGACTGCAACAAATTCTATATCGGCCAAACCAAGAAAAAACTGATCCAAAGATATGATGAGCACAAAAAGGCATACATAAACTCAATAGTATATAAATCAAACCTCGCAACACACGCCATACAAAACAAACATAACTTCCCCCAACCAGAGAACGTGAAACTCATAAAACAAGTCAATAAGGGAAACCGCATGGACATTTGGGAAAACTTAAACATCCATAAATTTCACAGTCAAAAATCACTTATCGAGGAACAAGTACAAATCAAAACACAACAAGACCTAACATTCAATATATTAAACAAATCAATACACACTCCTATAAACAATAAACCTGGAGGAGATTCAACACAAAGAATAGTACCTGACGTAATCCAAATACAGGCAAATTTACCTAAAGCAACAGAAGTACCTGTTTTGAGGCGTTCGGACCGTATGAAAGGACACACAACAGGAGACACGTTCAGATAGAGTAGTGCCTAGAGGATGACAGCATGTCATCTGCGCTCGCAGATAGGTTTTCGCGGTCAGCAGTATGTTGTCCATGAGTTCGGATTGAACCGCGTCTGGAGTTTTGTATTCGACGTTTCGGCTTCCATTTTGGAGCCATTTTCAAAAATTTGATGTGACATGATGCCGGGGCCTCAATCTGCCTATTCCCAGGTCTCGTCGCGAGTTCCCTGTAAGGTCTCAATCTGCCTACTTTTTAGATTGAACTGAGGTGTCGATGGTGTTCGGTGGTATTTATATCGACAAGAGCTACTGAAGCAGAAATGTGGGGGCGGCGCTTCGGGTGATTATCATCACCGGACGTCTTGGTGGGGTGTGAGCATCGGGAAATTAGGGGTTTCCAGATTGGAAGTCTTTGACCATCATCACGTTTGTTCAGGCAGAAAGGTCACTTTTCGATTTCGATGGCCTTGCGAATTATCCGAACGTGAAGTGTTTTCGCTGTGTCGATGGTCTTAGTGTTCGCAAAGTCTATGTTGTGTCCTGTCTCTTGATGATGTTTTGATATCTACGTATCTACGTATCTGAATCAGCAAGAGGGATTGTGGTGGAACCAGTCAATAGCCTAGGTTTCGAAATCTTCCAAATAAGTTCTGCAAGGACTGATGGAAGAGAAGAACCCATGGTGTCCTCATTTTATCAACATAGTCAGATGTGTTGAGAATAACTGTCGCGTTGCCTTTGTCTGCTGCGAGGATGATCAGGTCTAGTTTGTTGTTTGAGAGAATGTATCTCTGCCGGTGTGATGTTGAATTTGGGAAGTTTTACCCTCCTGAGAGTAGAAGGAAGGTGAGAGATAGCAGATTCGATTTGAGTGATGAATGTTTTGGTTGGAATTGAGGTGGTAGTGATGAAGCAATTGGAACCTTTAGATAAAATGTTGTGGGCATTTTTGTCCAGTGGGGTGTCGGAGAGATTGTGAACTAGAACTGGGGGATTGGATGTGGATGTGTATTGGCTTCTAGAAGAAATGATAGTTTTTTCTTGTGAGTTGCTGTTTTTTGGGTGCTGATATGGTCCGCTTTCTCTTGAGAAATTCTGAGGAATGTGTCCCAGATGAGTGGATGGATTTTGGCGACTGATAACATGTCATAGCATTGATATCTTCAGGATCTTCAGATAAGGAGTGAGAAATAGGTTTTGGTGTGTTTCAGTATTTTCTCCCCGTAAAGGCGTATTATGTGTTCGGATAGTTTTCCGCGGTCAGTAGTATGTTGTCCTTGAATTCTGGTTGAACCGCGTCTGGAGTTTTGTATTCGACGTTTTGGCTCCCATTTTGAAGCCATTTTCAAGAATTTGATGTGACTTGACGCCGGGCCTCAATCTGCCTACTTCCCAGGTCTCGTCGCGATTTCTCTCTAAGGTCTCAATCTGCCTACTCCTCAGATTGAACTGAGGTGTCGATGGGTGTTTGGCGGTACCTATATCGACAAAAGCTACTGAAGCGGAAAGTTGGGGGCGGGGCTAATTTCCCGATACTCACCCCCCCACCAAGACGTCCGGTGATGATCATCACCCGAAGCCCTGTATTTTCATTTTTTGTTCAATTTTTCTATTTTTACTTGTATTTTATTTTACTATTATTTTATTTCAGTTATTATGTGTGATTGATGACTCGTTTATTTCGTGGCAATTAATGATCACTTTACTGAATGAATAAAAACACTTTTCTCCTATTACCACTAGTTGATTTCATTTATAAAACCGGTTTCGGGTTCGACCCAATTATCAAGTATAAAACTGAAATTAGAAGTTTGAGAAATCGGTAATATCAGGAGTTTAGGGGTAAATATTTCTCGTTTTCAATTGATTTGTTAATTTTCATGTCTTCCAACAAATACATTTTTATTCTTTTCAAATTCAAATTCAAAAGCAAATTTATGGCATCCATATCCTATCAACAAGAAATAGATCGGATTAGTCCAAGTTCACAAATTAAATTGTATCTGATGAATATATACAAATAAAATGACATACATAAATAATGGTTTGAAAAACAAAATTACATTCTAGAATGTTATGAACCATCGAGTCATAAACCGAATTTGAATCGGGTATTTCAGTGATGCATACTTCATCGCCTGTGGTAAATAACACAAAGATGAAGCAAGATATGAAGAAATATGAGAAGGTCAGTACTGAAAGTCACTTACGACAAAAAAGTTCGAATTCATGAAAGGAGTAAAAGCATCCTTCGGCCAGTGCTTTCTTTAATTTGCATTTGAAGATATTTGGACTTCTGCTCTCTCTTAATTCGAGGGCAGAAGGTTGAATAGACGAATTCCAGTAGTCACTGGAGCTTTTTTTTTTGCATGGAGTGACGAATTTTCTTCGGTAGGATATTTCTTTTGTTTCTGGTGTCAGACATGTGAATATCTTCACAAAAGATCAAAAGATAGAAATACAAATGTACGGAGGAGCATTTGGT
The DNA here is from genome assembly GCF_025532065.1 of Leptinotarsa decemlineata. Taxonomy (NCBI): domain Eukaryota; kingdom Metazoa; phylum Arthropoda; class Insecta; order Coleoptera; family Chrysomelidae; genus Leptinotarsa; species Leptinotarsa decemlineata. Next base: position 506,598 of record NW_027412615.1, read on the forward strand.
AACCAAGTGTTGCCCATCCTTACACTTGGCTGCACCATACTGATGATGGGCCAAAAGCCCGAAACACGTGTCTATGGTTTGCTACTTTCTTGAGTGCTATGTCCGATATTAACTTCTGTTTCTATATCAAGACACTCAATAACTTTCATATTCGTATAATTTCCTGGACCCAGATGTCACGCAAGTAGCTATAGCTGCCTCCCTGGTGATTTTGATAGTTTTCTTGTTAACACAAGATCTATCAACTGAAATCACAAATATGTATATATATATATATATATATATATATATATATATATATATATATATATATATATATATATATATATATATATACTATTGAAGTGCGCACCATATGGGAATTTATTTTCGAAAAGTTCCAATGAAGTTTAACTCCGGCACTTGTTTATGCTTCAAGTTTAACTTAAAATGATGCGGCCAACTGCGACCCACTAACGTTCAGTGTTTGTCAAATTCAACTTTTTTTTTTGATTGAAAAAGGGCATTTCTAGATCGAATTTAACAAAAAGTTACTCGAAAAAGTTGTGTCTTCGGCAATTTTATATCCATATGCTAAATTTTATGCAACTAGGATGAAGTTAACGTTTTGCTTATTTTTGACATAATATCCCCTTTATTTTAGAAAACAAGTTTGGTTAATTGTCATCAATTCATGTATACATAACAAACTCATCATGGAGTTTAATTTTTCTGATACATTTTCACTCATACGGACATTTTTAGAGAGGAATTGAAAATTTGCCATAAAAATTTTAACATGACTGGTGCAAAGTTTCAATCACTTGGCTATTTTCTTAAACAAACCTTTGATTTCGAAAAAGCAGAGACAACTAAAAAAAATGCAAATAATTTCGATAGAACTATTATCATTATTACAAAATTTATACAACAATAATATTATAGAAAATACAAAAGGGTACAAAAATTTACTTATTGATCTGAATGAGGTTGTCAAACACTTATAGCCTACATTTCAGTATGTCGTCCTCCACGTTCGATACAAATCATGGTCCTTCTACTGACATCTGTAACTGCATTTTTAATAAATCGGGGATTTATATTTGCACAGCACTCGCGAATGGTATTTTCCAGATGTTGTATGTCAGTAAATGGTTTACTTCGGTACACTTTTTGTTTCAGGTAACCCCACAAGAAAAAGTCTGAAGGCGTCAAGTCGGGTGATCTAGGTGGCCAATACTGTTCCCAGTTACGTCCAATAACTTTGCCTCTGAACATTTGTTGGAGGGACTGTTTTACAGCAACCGTGTGATGTATTGGTGTGTCATCAAGCTGATACCATAGGTCGTATTTAATATTTAAAGGCATATTATCTAAAACTTCACTAACCTCATTATTCAAAAGGTTGAGATAACCGACGGATGATAAATTTTCCCTGAAGAAAAATGGCCCAATTATTCGGTCGTTAGGTATTCCAAACCATACATTAGTTTTAAAGGAATACTGATCACCACATTCAACTGTGATATTGGGATTTTCTTGGGCCCACCATCGGCAATTTTGAGAACATACCGTTCCATTTGAAGAGAACGTTGCCTCACCTGTCCATAAAATTTCATACGAAAACTCAACATTTTCTTCTCTCTCTCGAAACCAGAATGAAAACCCCAAACGGACATCAAAATCTCGTTCTTTTGATGCGTTTATAAATTTTGACTTGTAAGGCCAAAATTTATTCTTTAATAAAATTTATCTAACACTTTCTCTCTTGTAAACGGTATTTTTTATAATATCGGTTATGCTCTTTTGCCCGTGTTCAAAAACTTTTAAACAAATGTTATGTTGGGCTTCTCATCATATTTACTTGGAGTGTGCTTTTTCTTGCCGGCATGGTGTATTATCACCACATATTGAAACTATTTCTATTCATTCCTGAAGAGACAACATTATTGTAACAATAACTGTTAAAAATTTGACAAGTAAATCAACAACTTGACACTATCATAGCAAGCATTTTGTTTGTTGAGACCTACTTAAGGATTTTATTCAACGTGATTTAGCATCCTTACCACCCTAGTTAGTGTTTATAAAAGATCTGTGAATACTGTATATTGAAATTTTAATGTAATTTCAACTCTAGTAATTTTATTAATTCTTATTGCAGTTTTTGAGTTGTGTCTGCTTTTTCAAATTGAAGGTACTGACGTTTGTTTAAGAAAATAACCAACGGATTGAAACTTTGCACCAGTCATGTTAAAATTTTTATTGCACATTTTTAATTTCTCTCTAAAAATGTCCGTATGAGTAAAAATTGATCAGGAAAGTTAAACTCCATGATGAGTTTGTTATGTATTGATGTTATGAATTGATGACAATTGATCGAACTTGTTTTTTAAAATAAAGGGGATATCTGTCAAAAATAAGCAAAACGTTAACTTCATACTAGTTGCATAAAATTTGGCATATGGATATAAAATTGCCTTGGACACAACTTTTTCAAGTGGCTTTTTGTTAAAATTGATCTAGAAATGCACTGTTTCATTTTTTTTTTTCAAAAAAAAAGTCGAATTTGACAAACACTGAACGTCAGTGGGTCGCACTTGGCCGCAACATTTTGAGTTGAATTCAAAGCACAAACAAGTGCCGACGTTAAATTTCATTGAAACTTTTCGAAAAAAAAGTTTCCCATATGGTGCGCACTTTAATGGTGACACTGTATATACGATGAGAGGTACGATGAGCATAAAAAGGCATACATAAACCCAATAGTATATAATCAAACCTCGCAATACACGCCACACAAAACAAACATAATTTCCCCCACCGGAGAACATAAAACTCACAGAACGAGTCAATAAGGGTAACCGCATATATAGGAATATGTATATGAATATTTATATAGATATATATATATATATATATATATATATATATATATATATATATATATATATATATATATATATATATATATATATATATATATATATATTATATTATATAATATAATTTTTTTTATCATTATTGTTATTATTTTTTTCATGGAAATTTCAATCGGCTAGACTCTCATGTTGAGTTTAAATCCTATACCTCAATGTATAGAGATTTTTCTCAACCTCTCAGGTGGATTCAGGCAAAAACACAAAAATTACATACCAAACTTTGATTTTTTTAGTAGATTTCACCTGTGGAAAAATTTGGAAAAAGACACAATTGTTCTTAGGAAATATAGAACAGTTTCAATTGTAAAAGTAAAGATATGTTCGATTCAGAAATATATAAATTTATCAATTGCCAAAAAAAAATCCTTAATTCTAAGAAAGTCCTAAATCTACACCGAACAACGAACTATCCAATATAGAAACACCAAACAAATGTGGTAATTGTCAGTTCATGAATTGCAGGTCACTGTAATTCGGCAGAGTCCAATTTCTGGTTTTGATTTCAACTACTTTTTATTCTCATTCAGTTCGTAGGTATTTTCATTAATACATGCATATATTGTTTATGAATGGTTTAAGTAAATACCTTACTTTCCTCCAACGGTGGTGTGTGTGGTGTGATATTTCTGTAAAGCTGGAACTGATGGATTTCTTACTCGACTTGGCTGGACAGGTACGGTTTTCCACTGAATTCATTATTAATAATCAGTATTCACTACTATTCAGTTTAATTCTTGATTCATATACTATATAATTCAAATTTTACGGAGAGAAAATTTAGCGTGGCATCTCTTCCGTTGCCTCAAGAAGAATCCCGTTGTTGATGAAAAAATTGAAAATCTATCTCGTTCCCCTAGTTACCATCTATCAATTTTCACATATACAAATTTTCAAATTTTTTTTCAGGAAAATTTTCAATTCTACTAATTTAAGATTGGCTCTTGAATTTAGATACATTTTCTTTTATAGTTTCGTACAACAATAGTTAACCCCCCTTTTATGTAAATATAAATATTTTTCAAAAGCATCACTTCATGTTAGTTTCTAAGGAAGTTATTCACAATAATGAATTTTGAATTTTACATCATTCCTAAATAATAACAATTAGTTTATATGCCTTTTTCGTTTTTCCATTACAGATGTTAATTTAATTCTATCTGACTTTTTTTTCTAACCTAGTTTTTCGTATTTTGATGCGTTCAAATGTAAGAATGTTAATATTTGAATTTCCCACTCTTATTTGCTTGTTTCCGGTCAAAGCTGCGGGTTTCAATATATGTCCAGGGTGTCCTTGCTGTATTTTTGTATCTGAATTCCTTCGTGATGTTTTTTTCTAAATTCACACTGTTGTATTTCGAGTCTTTTCATAACAAATACCTCAAGTATTAGATATATTTTTTTTTATAAAAAAAATATAGCTCATACTTTCAATCATGATTATGATTATAATTATGACATGTTTCTATTTTTACGTTTGTTTATATAAATAAATATCATTTATGTTGGAAATTCCTCTTATTCTTTCTTCATTTAAATATTTTAATTTATAGCTATTCACATTATTTTCACTGACAATTTCATAAGGACCTTTGAATATTGGAAGTAGCTTTGCACATATTTCCTTTTTCAAATCAGTTACTCTATTTGTCCTTATCAAAACCAATTGACCTTTTTCAAAGATTACATTTTCATGTGTTTTCTTTTTATTCATTCTTTTCAAATATTCACTACCACTTTTATTCTGTCTTATTCTTACTTGTTTTAAAATTTCCTCTAATGTTTTGTTTTCGTCTTTCAGCCATTTTCTATTACTGTGTGTGGCAACTGATTTAAATTTTTCTCTACCTCTGGTAAATTATTGATCCAATTTTGATGATTTTCTCTAAATAATATTCTGAGAAATTTGATCACTTCTTGAACATATCTTTTCGATGGATTGGACTCTGGATGTCTAATACTGGTAAATATCAATTTAATTTTATTTTTATGACAAAAGTTTTTAAATCTATCATTTTGAAAATAAGTTGTATTATCCAAAATACATTTTTGTGGTTTTCCCACTTCATTAAAATATTGTTGAAGACAATTTGTTATAATATGCACATTTGTTCTTTTACAAGGATATAATTTTATAAATTTTGTAAAAATGTCTACTATTATAAGAATATGTTTGTTTCTATCATTTGTTGTTATTGAATCACTAATAAAATCCATGACAATTTCTTCTAATTTGTTGATGGTAATTATATTCCTTGGAATATTTGTATTCACAAAATTTTTGCTTTTATAAATTTGGCAAATGTTACAATTATTGGTCGAATCTTTGGTTATTTGGATATCTTTTCTGCAAAAATAATTTTCCCTAAACATTATCTATACTTTTCCCACTCCAGGATGACCATTATGTTCATGTAAATACTTCAATATATTATAAGCTAATTCATTACTAATTACATATAGTTCCTGATCCTTTATAATCTTCATTCAAATACCATTGGCTTTTTTACATTGAATTATATCTTTTGCTTCTAATTCATTTTGATTTTCTATAATTGTATTCATTGAAAATATTCCCTGTTGGTCAATTAATATATTTACCCCAATTTGTAAAGTTCTTTCTCTTTTTACTTTGCCATCTGATCTTGTTAATGCATCCGCAACAATATTGTTTTTTCCTTCAATATGTCTGATCTCAAAATAATATTCTTGCAGAAGTAATGCTCCTCGATGTATTCTGTTATTCTTTATTTCAAATGTATGTTTATATTAGATGAGTAATTTATTTATTCTACTAAGAATTTTGTTAATTTGTAATTTATACCTCATTATCATTACTCTGTACCTCATTCATAGCGTGTGTCCGTTGCATATTGTTTAGCTGTCTAATTTTTTCTACGCTTCTACTTCTCCTATGTTTGTACATATCATCATTTCTTTAGTCATCGTAATCTCTATTGTCTCTGTAATTTTGTCTGTCTGTACTATTATCTCTGTGTCTGTAAGTATTATTATTGTTGTTTCTATTATTATTGTTATTATATCTGTTATTATTGTTGTTATAGTATATGTTATTATTATTATACCTATGTTGTCCATTTCTGTTATTATTATTTTCTCTGTTATAATTGTTTCTATTTGTATTATTATTATTGTTATCATTACAATTCACATTATTGTATCTATAATTATTTTGTGTTCTATTATTGTAATATATGTCATTTATAATTATTATTATCATTTCAGTTATTATTCTGTCTCCTATATGATTGGTTGTATCGATTCCGAATATTATAACTATTATTACTTTCTCTATCAGCATATACCTGTCTATTATTATTTTGATTGACCCTATTTTGAAAATTATTGTAATCGATTCTCCTTCTTTCCTGTGTCATCAAATATTGACATAGACTATCCATATCTTTAAAATTGTACAGCATCATAATCTCCTCTGAATTATTATCAAAATGTTGGATCATTAAGTTGACTATATATTCTTCTGTGAAATTGCAATTTAAATACTGTGATACACTATTTATTTTCATGGCATATTTATGGTAAGATGTTCCTCTATTGGAATTGAATTTTCTCCCTTACAATTCATCTTTTATTAACTTTCGTTGGAAAGGTCCCCTGAAATAGCTCAAAAATTTATTTGAAAATTCATCAAAATTGGTCAATTCTTTCTCTTTATTGGTGAACCACAATAATGCTTCTTTCTGTAATTGACTTCTAATAACTTCTTTCATTTCTTTAAATGACAAATTTTCATATTTACTTTTTATGAATTCTATGAAAGGTACTGGATGTTGTCTTTTAATGTTTCCATTAAATATTAATTTATTTTCATTACCTATAGCTATAATTGGTTTTATTGATTCTTTTCCATTACTTAGATTTCTCTTCGTTTGTTTTATTTCATTGTTAATATCAATTACTTCTTCATTTATATTATTTTCATGTTCTTTAAACTTTTCTCCAGTTAATTGATTTTTCCCATCTATTTCTTTATTTAAGTTCTCATTCTCTTCTCTCCTTGTATTTACTTCCTGCACCAATCCTTCTTCTACAATAGTGTTTCTTCCATGTACCTGATCAATGTATTCTTCACTTTCTTTTCTATAATCTTCCACCTCCTGTGAAATTTTTTCGACCTTTTCTTCAACAGTCCTTTTGTATTCTGCTAATTCTTGTTTCAAATTATTATGGTTTATTTCAATTTCTGTTTCTAACTTCTTTACATTATTTCTTTGTTCACCAATTTTTCCAAATAACTTCTTCATCTCTTCATTCCTTTTTCTTTCCAATCTTTCCATTTCTTCTTGTCTTACTCTTTCCAGTCTTTCCGTTTCATCTTTCCTCATTCTTTCCAATTTTTCCATATCTTCAATTCGTTGTTTTTCTTGAATTTTCATTTCTTCTTTCCTCATTCGTTCCAGTCTTTCGAACAATTCATTCATGTCCATCGGTGTTTGTCTTACTGGTTCTTCCATGATGGTGTCTCCTATTTCCTGCTGTACATTTTCCACATTTTTGTCAGTAGTCTGTTCTCGCTGTTGACTCTTCTTTGTTTTTCTTGTTTCCATTTTTCAGTAAATTTATTTAAATTTTATGTTACTTATATATATTATTTTTACTTCAACTTAGTAATTGAGTTGTTCAATTTAGCTGTTTAATCAAGCTATTTAATCAAGCTCCGCGTTGGGCAAAAATTTATTATATGATGATGATTATATTAAATGACTTTTAATTGATTTGGGTTTTGTAAAATATAATTTTTTTTTATTATTATTGTTATTATTTTTTTTTTGAAAATTCCAATCGGCTAGACTCTTACGTTGAGTTTAAATCCTATACCTCGATGTATAGAGATTTTTCTCAACCTCTCAGGTGGATTCAGGCAAAAACACAACAATTACTTACCAAACTTTGATTTTTCTAGTAGATTTCACCTGTGGAAAAATTTGAAAAAAGACACAATTGTTCTTGAGAAATATAGAACAGTTTTAATTGTAAAAGTAAAAATATGATTCAGAAATATATAAATTTTTCAATTGCCAAAAAAAAATCCTTAATTCTAAGAAAGTCCTAAATCTACACCGAACAACGAACTATCCAATATAAAAACACCGAACAAATGTGGTAATTGTCAGTTTATGAATTGCAGGTCACTGTAATTCGGCAGAGTCCAATTTCTGGTTCTGATTTCAATTACTTTTTCTTTTCTTATTCAGTTCGTAGGTCTTTTCATCAATATATGCATATATTGTTTATAAATAGTTTAAGTAAGTGGTGTGATATTTCTGTGAAGATGGAACTCATGGATTTCTTACTCGACTTGGATGGAAAGGTAGGTTTTTTCACTGAATTTATTATTAATAATCAGTATTCACTACTATTCAGTTTAATCCTTAATTCATATACTATATAATTCAAATTTTACGGAGAGAAAACTTAGCGTGGCGTCTCTTTCGTTGCCTCAAGAAAAATCCCGTTTTCGATAAGAAAATTGAAAATCTATCTCGTTCCCCTAGTTACCATCTATTAATTTTCACACATACAAATTTTCAAATTCTTTTTCAGGAAAATTTCCTATTCTACTAATTTAACATTGGCTCTTAAATTTAGATACATTTTCTTTTATAGTTTCGTACAACAATAGGTAACCTCCCTTTTATGTAAATATAAATATTTTTTAAAAGCATTACTTCATGTCAGTTTCTGAGGAAGTTATTCACAATAATAAATTTTGAATTTTACATCATTCCTTAATAATAACAGTTATTCTATCATGCCTTTTTCGTTTTTTCCATCACAGATGTTAATTTAATTTTATCTGACATTTCTTTGTAACCTATATCGGTTATCAGTTTCTCGTATTTTGATGCGTTTCAATGTAAGAATATATATATATATATATATATATATATATATATATATATATATATATATATATATCTGTTTGGTAAATAAAAGGCAGAAGATACTTATAGAGTGTTTTATCATTTATCAATATCGAATACTCCATGGTGAATTACATGTAAATCTTATTACAATCCAGTCTGAACAGAGCCATTCAGGACATTATAGGACAAAACAGCATCGTGTAGGATGAGTGCATATACTTTGGTGTTTGCTGGAAACTTCACCTTGCGTGTTTCGAATTCTATTTTGATGTCGAAGGTAGATGACTTCATAGCATCGGCTTGGTGGGAGCAGTCGCTATCCATTGCTATCCATTGAAAGTGTTCGTATAAACCTGGGCTCACAAAGACACTATTCACATCAGGTGTATACAATTACACAGAAGTTTTGTGAAAGTAGGTGGTGTATCAGCTATGTGTATATGGTGTAATTGTCGGCCCAACCGAAAATTTGCCAAACGTCATTTCACATAATAACTTGTCTTGAAAACCCTATATACAGTGGGAAATGTTGGTGAGCCCGAAACCGGGGCGACCGCCGTTTCCAAGGGCTGACCAAAGTTCGCACCGTATATTCTATGGGATGACACATGACCGTTCACATATATATATATATATATATATATATATATATATATATATATACAGGCTGATTCACGGTGGATGGCACATTAGACGTTTCTGGTGAACCAGACAACGATCACTTTGAAAATTCAATGGAGGGCATATTCGGACATTCTCTAGCTAACTAAAATATTTTCGACAATGTGGTGTTGCCGCTTCTATTAGAAAGCAGTAGCAACTTTGATTTTTCAAATGGAATACTCTGTATATAATATTATTTTTGGAATCTCCAACAATTGCCCGACAACTTTTCTTGATATTCCCCTATACCTATCTGTTACCGTTTTCGAAATAAAAATTAATTTCAATTTTTTCTTCGAAAATCATGACTTCTAAAAATGCCGATATCTTTTAGTTAGGAAGTACTATGATATCGAAATTTGGTTTGGAGTTAGGTGATACTTGGACACTTCCCACACGTCAGCCTAATCTCCGTTACTTCAATACAGGGTGGTAAAAAAATACAGTTTTTTCGTTTGCTTGAAAAAATTGCTGAAATTTGATTATTTTAAATAGAACACCCTGTATATTATTGGAAATTCGGAAAGCTGCTGAAATTTGCTTTCTTTCTATGTATATCATACCTATACCTAACTAGTCAAGTTTCGGACTTATGAACATTTATTTGTGAAAATGTCCCTTCAGAATGGTATTTCCATTCGGTATTTGGTAAGCAGGCCATGATTACTATTTGACAGTAGCGTTGTGACATTCTCCTAATAATATCGACATTTTCGTCACTTCAGAAGTTGCAAATACCTTCAAAACGATGGAACAAAACTATTCAAACGAAGTTTTTATGAATTTGTTTATTATTTTTGGACAGTGTGACAAAATTATCAGCAGAACATGTAGAAAGTTCAATGAAATGTATCCGAATCTACCGCCAATAAACCTCAAGAAATTTATACGAATTCAGAACAATTTCAATATGTTTGGATAAACTTTAAAAAAGCACCAAGAAACTTGAAATTGGAAATATTGATATGAATAATTATAAAAAAGTAAAACAATCATGTGGAATATTTCAAAATATGTTCGAATCGCTGGCCGTTCACTTCCAAGCACTTTAAAATGCGGGTGTTGACTGCTTTCGTGGTGGCAGATCTGATTTCATTGGGATCCAAATCTTCAAATGTTTGGGCAATCCTTTCTAACAATTCATCTCTCGAACGCACGGGTATTTCGTAAACTTTTTCTTTAAACATTCCTCACAAATAAAAATCTAATGGATTAAGATCGGGTGATCTCGCTGGCCAATTCCATGGTCCCAAGCGCCTCATCCACCGATCGTCAAATAGTCAATCCAGTTCTGCGCTCACTTCTCTTGTGCAATGTGCAGGAGCTCCGTCTAGTTGGTACCAACAGTTTCGATAATCTTCGAGTGGCAGATTATCCACGAAACTGTCTACAGTATTCTCCAAAATATTCAGGTAGCTTCTGGATGTTAATGACTCCTCGTATATCACGTACCTCAATTTGTTGCCCATCAACATGCAGAAGACATTAAAACTAAATTTTTCTTGAAATCCGGCTTCTTTTGTGACGTGAGAATTTTCACTGGACCAATAATGACGATTTTTTCTATTGAAAATCCCTTCTCTCGAGAATTTCGATTCATCAGTCCAAATAATTTTATTTAAAAAAAGTAGATCTTCTTGAATGCGTGTCAACAACATTTCACAATATTCTACTCTCTGTTGAGGATCTTGAGGCTTCATTGCCTGAATTTTGGTGAATTTATAATCATGCATTTTATGTCTTCGCAAGATTCTTTGAACCGATGAATATTTTATACCCAAATCTTCTTCAGCACTTCTTATCGATGACTCGGAAATGCGTGAAAATATGCTAAGACATTAATCTGGTTGTCTTCGAAAGTTACGGGTCGAGGCAAGTTTCTTGGTGCTTTTAAAGTTGATCCAAATGCATTGAAATTGTTCTGAATTCGTATAAATGTCTTGAGGTTCATTGGCGGTAGATTCGGATACATTTCATTGAACTTTCTACATGTTCTGCTGATAATTTTGTCACACTGTCCAAAAATAATAAACAAATTCATAAAAACTTCGTTTGAATAGTTTTGTTCCATCGTTTTGAAGGTATTTGCAACTTCAAAAGTGACGAGAATGTCGATATTATTAGGAGAATGTCACAACGCTACTGTCAAATAGTAATCATGCCCTGCTTACCAAATACCGAATGGAAATACCATTCTGAAGGGACATTTTCACAAATAAATGTTCATAAGTCCGAAACTTGACTAGTTAGGTATAGGTATGATATACATAGAAAGAAAGCAAATTTCAGCAGCTTTCCGAATTTTCAATAATATACAGGGTGTTCCATTTAAAATAATCAAATTTCAGCAACTTTTTCAAGCAAACGAAAAAACTGTATTTTTTTACCACCCTGTATTGAAGTAACGGAGATTAGGCTGACGTGTGGGAAGTGTCCAAGTATCACCCAACTCCAAACCAAATTTCGATATCATAGTACTTCTTAACTAAAAGATATCGGCATTTTTAGAAGTCATGATTTTCGAAGAAAAAAATTGAAATTAATTTTTATTTCGAAAACGGTAACAGATAGGTATAGGGAAATATCTAGAAAAGTTGTCGGGCAATTGTTGGAGATTCCAAAAATAATATTATATACAGAGTATTTCATTTGAAAAATCAAAGTTGCTACTGCTTTCTAATAGAAGCGGCAACACCGCATTGTCGAAAATATTCTAGTTGGCTAGAAAATGTCCGAATATGCCCTCCATTGAATTTTCAAAGTGATCCGTTGTCTGGTTCACCAGAAACGTCTAATGTGCCATCCACCGTGAATCAGCCTGTATATATATATATATATATATATATATATATATATATATATATATATATATATATATATATATACGGGATTGGAACGGGTGTGCAGTCGGAGACAAGAAAAATGAGAACTCTTTTTTCTGTTCAAGCTTTCGAGACTTTATTGACTCTTCTTCAGGAACTCAAGATGATAAGATGAAAATTTAACAATTGTCAAAATTTGTGGTACATTACTTACGAAAGTTGAGGTTATGTATATGAAGCAAGCATCGGTAAAGAGAAAAGATGATTTTTTTTTTCATTTTTTACCAATATACCAATTTTTAGTTCTCTAGTACAAATTTAGTTTTTTTACAGTTTTTCGAAAATTTGACATTTGCCGATTTCTCAAATTTAGCCAAACCTCAACAAAGTTAGAGCTTCATGCCTAACTTATCTTTCCAACGCATATTTATCACCAATTGCAGTTCTAAATACAACTCATTTCGCATAAATTTAAAACAGCAGAAAAAATTATGCCAAAAATGATGCAAAGTTGATACAGTTTTTAAAAACAGATAAATATTTCACTTCATTTCTACTTTTTGCGAAATAGCTTGATACATAAGCATAATTAAAAAACAATATCAATGAAAGGTCAATAATTTATTCTTTACTGCACTTTTCAAACAGTTAAACTTTGATTTACTAATTACGAAAAGTTACAACGAAATTAAACTAAGGGTACTGTTGAAACAATTGAACTGAACTGAATAAGCAAAATATTTTGTTGTCATATGACATTTGTTGAATACCTCAAAATAGTGTTTATCAGTTTTGGATTTGAAATAGTTTATTCGTTGTCTAGTGTGTTGTTGAAAATGCTGAATCTCCAAGAGAAAATTGAAATCGTTTTAATATGCGGCGAGAATACCGGTCACCGACAAGTAGCTGATATTTTCAATGCCAGACATCCTGCAAGAAATATTCATCAGTCAACAGTTAGTAGGATAATAGCTAAGTTTATATCTACTGGCTCGGTTGAGAGTAATTTTAGAAAAGGACATCAGCCTTCTAGACATACTGAAGTAGTGGAATTTGAAATATGTTTGGATGTCGTAGAACATAAAAAAACAAGTATTCAAGATATTGCAGATAGAACAGATGTTAACCGAGAGAGTGTACGACGTATTTCACACAAAAATAAATTCACGTCTTATAAACCGAAATATATCAATACATTAAAAGAAAGGGACTTCGATATGCGCTTGTATTTTTCTTTTTGGTTTCAAGGGGAAAAGAAAAAAATTATCATCTTCCTTATTAAATGTTATGGACAGATGAAGTGACCTTCTCTTCAAATGGCGTAAAACTGCAGGTGGTGGACAAAAGAAAACCCACATTTCGTAATCGAATGTCGAGATCAATATTCGTTTAAGACGAATGTATGGTGTGGCATATTAAACGATCAAATTATAGGACCATACTTTTTTAGACATAATATAAATTCTGCAGACTACCTACAATTTGTGAATACCGAACTATCAGAAGTTTTTGATAATATGCCCCTCCAAGTAAGAAATGTTGTGTGTTATCAGTGTGATGGTGCACCTATCCATACTACAAGGGTGGTTAAAGAGCGTCTTTTGGAAATATTTAGGGACAAAGTAATCAGTCGCAATATGGAACACTTTTGGCCGCCTAGATCTCCTGATATAACCCCACTAGATTTCTTCTTGTGGGGTTACTTAAAACAAAAGGTGTATAAGCAAAGACCTTTTCGAGATATAAACCATTTAGAGGCAGTTATTCGAGAATGTGTTGTGAGCACGAAACCCCGTAGTATAAAGCATGCAGTTAAAGATGTTTCAAAAAGGACAATTGATTGCATTGAACGTGGTGGAAGGCACACCGAAATGTGACTTTTTATTTTGTATTTCTATTGGTATTCACATGGTTAAGGTATATGTTTCGATTTGATTTAGTGTTCTTAATTTAAATTATAACTTTATTTTAACAGATGTTTGTTAGAATTTTTTACGGTTCAGTTTTCTAGGCAACAAAATCTTAATTGATTTCTGAAGTAATTTTGTTCATTCATACCGCATAAAAGATATTTAGTAAATGTGAAATTACTTTCGTATAATTCCCTCCCTTAGTTTGATTGCGTTGTAATTTTTCGTAATTAGTAAATCAAAGTTTAACTGTTTGAAAAGTGCAGTAGAGAATAAATTGTTGACTTTTCATTGATATTGTTTTTTAATTATGCTTATGTATCAAGCTATTTCGCAAAAAGTAGAAATTAACTGAAATAATTATCTGTTTTTGAAAACTGTATCAACTTTGCATCATTTTTGGCATAATTGTTTCTTGTGTTTTGAATTTATGCGAAATAAGTTGTATTTAAAATTTCACTAGTTCGGACTTCCATTGTCTACTATATAAAATGATTTGAAATCCCTGAAACAACTAAAATAGAAGAATTGAAAATGAGTAGCTGAAAATAACAATTATATTAACCAAAATAAACCTGAAATGAAATAATAGTGAAATAAAATACAAGTAAAAATAGAACAATTGAATAAATCAAAATAAAGAAATGAAAAAAGAAAGAAAATAAAAAAGTGGAGAGATTCCAAGTCACGTTAGTTCACGACGTTTCGATTGTTAGTATCTACAATCGTCTTCAGGTGATGACTGGACTGATTCCTCCGAGAGATTACTATTTATAGGTCGTTCGAGTACTTTCACTTATCCCCGCTTTCCATTTTCCGCTTCAATGCTTCCGTGGGAGATGACCGTTTTGGCGGGAGTTGGCCATTTTTCGCTTGATGATGGGTTTTCATATGTTGTTCCGAACTAGTGAAATTCATCATGAAACATTGTCAATCACCTTCAAACAAGTTGTGTTTAGAATTGCAATTGGTAATAAAAATGCGTTGGAAAGATAAGTTAGGCATAAAGCACTAACTTTGTTGAGTTTGGCTAAATTTGAGGAATCGGCAAATGTCAAATTTTCGAAAAACTGTAAAAAAACTAAATTTGTACTAGAGAGCTAAAAATTGGTATATGGGTGGAAAATGAAAAAAACAATCATCTTTGCTCTTTACCGATTTTCGAAATTTCGAGCAATCACTGCTTTTCTGAACATTTTTTGGAAAAAATGTCAAATTGGACAGGGAAGAAAAATCACTTGATCGGTCATATGCATGTCATTTGGCATCATTTTTAAAACACAACCTAATAGAGATATCAAAAATTGCTTGAAGAGATGAACAAAAAAAATCCCATTTGATGCGGACTTTATGTGTGACACTATATATATATATATATATATATATATATATATATATATATATATATATATATATATATATATATATATATATATATATATATATATATATATATATATATATATATATATATATATATATATATATATATATACCATTCTATCATTTTGACGTCCGTACATAAAACGGTAATCTGGCGTCACCAAGAAGGAGTACGTTTATTAAAAAACTAACCGTGTATATAGATTCAGCGATTTTTTAAAGACCCCACACTGTTGTCGGCATGTTTTTATCTCATACTTTATGTATATTTATATATTTCACTCCAAGGTGAATTTTGACTTCTGTACAAAAAATCATTCCATAAGGAAACATTCTGGCGTCATACAAGGTTGCCAATTTTTCAGCATTGACAAAAGATATGATTTTGGCGTCTTATTTGCACATGTACTATCATTATAGACTCAATGTACAAACAATTTTATTAAAAGTTTAATTCATGTAACATTTGTAGCAATCGTGTATGTAATCAACTGAAAGATATTTAACCATCATTAAGACGTCATAATTTATAAAAACCTATTGAAATTTTACTACAAATTGCAGTCTGCTTACAAACTATTATTTTAGCCAGTGTGGTGGGAGTACTTTTCTGTTTTGAAGTGACTGCATTCAGAGAATAATATAGTTCAGTTTAGATTTTGTGTTGAAAGAGAGACGTTGTATTACTGTGCTGGCAAACGAAACTTGGGAAGATGTATACATATAACATTCGTTCAAATCAGTTGATATTATCAACTAATTTGAACGAATGTTCCAATGCGTTCTATACAACATATCAGTATCATTACCATAATGCGTTTCCACTAAACAATTATAATCGTGAAAGGGACAAACCCTGGATATCAAAAAAATCAAAGAACTGCATCAAATGGTATGTGACATGTGCAAATTAGCTGAATTTTTTAAAATAGCAATTATCAAACAAAAATATATACAACTGAAGAACTTATATACAGAAGTAGTAAAACGGGCAAAAATGGGATACAACAACAAAATTATAAATGCAAGAAATATTAATAAGGAAAGTTAGAAAATTATCAATGGAAATAGGAATAAAATAAAAATTAATGATACTTTGAACTAACAATCAATGGTAATACTACTACAGATAAAACAACAATAAGTAACCTTCTCAATACATTTTTAATTGACATAAAAACAAGTCAACCTAATACAAATGAATTGAAATTATCTCCTTTCTCATACAACAGCTCATTCTTGTATCCAACATCACATATAGAGATCCAAAAATCATTAATAATACCACTAAAACTACAGCCTCAGGAATAGATGATATACACGGTAAATCTCTTAAAAGTGTCAATGACACAATTTGTCAACCTCTATCATTTATAAATCTTTATGTGACGGCATACATCCAGAAACACTGAAAACATCAAAGTCTATACCCATATAAAAACAAGGGCTCCAAAAATGATGTAACCAACTATAGAAATATCTGTTTGCAATCGCAAATTGCCAAAGTTATCGACGATGCCTATTATTTGCCTATATATGCCTATTATTTCGTAAATTTGTTGAACACTATAAACTCATACCAGAATGTCAACATGGTTTTAGACAGCAAAAATCAACAACATCTGCCAACAACATCTACAAAAACCTTAATGATAAAAAATTTCAATTGGTTTATTCTTTGATCTATCCCCTGCATTCGATACAGTTGACCACAGTCTACTACTTGAGAAACTGCATAGAATGGGAATAAGAGGAGTAGCCAATGAATGGGTAGCATCATATTTATGTCAAAGGTCGCAAATAGCGGTAATAGATGAAATAAAATCACAACCAGCTTCTCCACAAAATACAATAATATATGATAATGATACCTATCAAATAGTAGCAGAAAATGAACTTCTCTACAAAAAACAATAATATATGCTGATGATACCTATCAAATAGTAGCAAAAAATGAACTTCTCCACAAAAAACAATAATATATGCTGATGATAGGTAGGTACCTAGCAGATAGTAGCAGAAAATGAACTTATCCTCTCTGTTCAAGCTACAAATAAAACTGCTGATGAATTTTCACAGTGGTGCATGAATAAAGGTCTACTTGTTAATATAAATAAAACTGTTTTCATAAATTATCAACAAAATAATCTTACTAATGATCATTGTTCACTTATAAAAATACATCACAAATCTATATAGCAAGTGAATCAATATAAGTATCTAGGATTAGTAACTTGGCGAAAACATACAGATTATCTAATAACAAAACAGTAGAGTCTGCTTCATAATAAGACAACTACATGGAACAGTATCTCTAGAAGTATCCAAATTGGCCTATTTCGAATTAGTACAATCTAATATCTCAAATGGGTTAATATTCTGGGGAAACTCAGCATACCTTACAAAAGTGTTTGTTATTAAAAAAAAATAATAATTAGATGTATCGCTGGCATACATTATAGACAATCATGCAAGACAGTTTCTAAAGATCTAGCTATTTTAACAATATCGTCTTTATATATTTTGCTCATAACTATGAATATCGAAAGAAATGAATCACACCATACAAAAATCAGTATGATACATGATCACAATACTCACAGAGGAAATGAACTGAGACTCCCTTATTCACGATTAGCCCTTGGGCAAGACTCGGCAAGCTATCAAGGAGTCATATTTTTTAACAAAGCAACTAGGTTACTAGGAAATATTGAAAATTACAATACATTCAAAAATCAAAAAAGCTTCAATAGACCTTCTTCTAGAAAATGCCTTTTACAATGTCGAAGAATTTTTAGATTTGAATGTATGAGCTGCTTTTTCTTCAGTTTGTGTGACTAGTCTGATAAATATTGATGTTATATGTGTATGATATTTCAATGATGAATAAATTATATTCTATTCTATGGTGAGTTCTAGAACTTCTAATATTATGGATTTAGCGGGATCCTTGTGTAATTATATTTATAATTTCAATCATAACACTTGGAAAATAATTCCCATTTTATTAATTATATCTTAGTTACATTAAAAGTCATTTATGTAACTTAAATTTTGGTTTTTAGCTGTTTCAAAAAAATATTTTTGTACAAAAAATAGATGCAAATCTTATGTTCTCTTTTTCCATCTTATTATTTACCTGTTTGGTTTTTTTGGAGCTGATTTTAAATAGAAACTTTCATATATTTTATTCTATTTTATTAACCTCATTATTATTTAGGTCATACTGGATTTATATTTTTCAAACAATTCCAGTTTGGATAGGTAGCTAAGGTGTTTCAAGAATACACTATTAGCGAAAATGGTAGGAAATGTTCTGCAACAGAAAACTAATTTAACATAAAAACTCTTAGACTAGGATTAATAATCTAATCTAATTCAAATTTGTCTGAAATAGAAGCTGGAGAAGCTCATTTCTATTGGGATCCTATATTTTTTTGGAATATTTCCGATTTTATAGGAAATAATTAAGATTTTTGATAATACTTTGAGAATATCATCCATAAAATTCTAAAAACGATAATTTGAGCTAATAATAATTTCAAACAGTTAATATTTTTCTAAAAAAACAAAGAAATTCAAAAAATAATAATTGGGTGCAAATTGGTATGCTGCTTGAATCTCATAATCACAAATATTCACTTATAATGAAAGCCTTGAACCCGAAAATTCTCAAAAACTACCAAAAAATCCTAAACAAACCAAAAAACTAATATATTCTAATAAACTAATAGTCAAAATAACCTGAAAAATTACAAAACGCTTTTAATAAAAATTTTCCACCAATATCAAATTTTCAAACTTAGTAGTTTTCAATTGTTATTTCACAAAAATATATTGTTTACTTTATATTATGAAATTCATTGTTTTTATCGTTACTTTGTGGAAACTATACATCTTTGAAACGTATTATAAACAGAAGTTTATATAAATTTCCACCAATTTTTAATAAAAAAATGTTTTTATTAAGTAATGACGGCTGTTCCATGATAACTTGAAACGGCCGTCATCGCTAAATAAAAATATTTTTTCATCAAAAAGTGCTGGAAATTTAAATAAGACTTTGTTTATAATACGTTCTACTTAATATTACTTTATTCGATTTTATTTAATAAATACGACAAAACATGACTAAGTGGCGAACTGCCACAATGTAACTGAATTACGTTTTTCTTCATTTTATTACTATAATAGTGGTGTATCTTGATGCCATAATGATAGTAAGTAATCCCATTTGTATATAGCTATATATCTTGAGGTTGAAATGTTATTCACTTAAAATTACTCGAAGAGTAATAAGATTTCGAGATCGACCAAATATCAATATACGGTGTTGCCAGACTTTCGATGCCAAAATGTCGATAGAGTGAAAGCTGGATATACATCTATAACAGCGCCAATGTGGATAAACCCCAAACAAATTATATATGAATTTTTACATTCTACTATCATTTGGGCACACACGAAAACATCAAATTACTTTACACTAAAGAGAGTTAGATAGGTGGTATTTGGGTCCAACAATTTGGAGTCACATCTGGATCGAATGCGGTAAAAACAGTGTTTCTATCTCACTCGAAACAAAATGTATTAAACAAAAACAGTGTGGCGTCGATATACTGCCGCCACACCGTTGTGTGACGTCAAATTGATGGTAAAACCACAATGTATTGTTGCCAAAATGATAGAATGGTATATATATATATATATATATATATATATATATATATATATATATATATATATATATATATATATATATATATATATATATATAGTCCAAAATATATTTTTCATTACAATGTGTTAAAACAACGATAAAAATAAAATAAATACAACAATAAAAATTAATTGGCGCTCCAGGGCGACTTCATTGATTCCAGTGGCGCATTTGCTTTTTTGGCAAAAAAACCCACAACCCAATAAATTATAGGCCCTGAAGAAGCTTCCTACTAGAAGCGAAAGCTTGGCAAAGTAGAGCAAACTTTTTGATTTTCAATTTTTTGACTGAGAGACCCCGTTATTCCATTCTACTGTATATATATATATATATATATATATATATATATATATATATATATATATATATATATATATATATATATATATATATATAAATACACACATCGGAAAAGTCTAGGTATATTTTTATAACATACTAATTATCATAAAAATGAATGCATGAGGTCGTTTAATTTCGATTAACTTGGTACACTCGACTAACCTGTAGATTTCTATGGGTTGACAAAGCTTGCAAAAATGGTAACTAATCTTTTATCAAGTTTTTTACAAACTATAGGTTTTCGGCTAAAATGAATAATCTGAAAGTGTCGAGTTTGTACATTCTATGCAGTTCTTGCTCAGCAATTAAACTGGGAATATTGTGCTTTAACATGGAACGCCATCACTTACCATTGGCTGAGATGAATAGAACTGTAGGGCTTCTTCAAGGTGGCATGCGACAAAATGATGTAGCTCTTCGTTTGGGGGCCTCCCAAAGTGATATCAGTCGATTGTGGCGGCGTTTTCGTGAAACTGGCAGTCCAGCCGAACAACATCCAGGGCGAGGACGCGCTACAACTGCAGTTCAAGACCGATTTTTGATCTGAGTTGGTTAACGTGTTGCAGCAGACGCACCAGGTAACTATTGGTCGTGATACTGTCAGAAATCGACTGCATGAAGCAGATCTCCACAACAGAAGGCCACTTAGATGTCCACCTTTGTCGAGAGGTAATCGCGGTAGAAGATTAGAGTGGTGTCATGAACATCAAAACTGGGATGCAAATGATTGGGCCACAGTTTTGTTTACAGACGAATCCAGATTTGGATTTCATCCAAATTCTCGTCGAGTAAGACTGTGGAGACGACCTGGAAATAATGAACGTTTGAGACACGTCCAGGAAGTTCACACATACAGAGGTGGTACAGTAATGCTATGGGGCGGAATCATGATCGGCGGCAGAACCGATCTCGTTTTTTCCAAATCGCTTCCTCACAGCTCGACAGTACCTCGACACCATTCTTCCACCTATCGTCCGTCCGTTTGCTGGTGTTGTTGGTGAAAACTTCCACCTAATGCACGATAATGCTCGTCCACATGTCGCGCGTCTAGTGACTGACTGGCTCACCAACGAAGGAGTTGATGTATTGCCATGGCCAGCATAATCACCGGACCTGAATCCCATCGAGCATGTGTGGGACATGCTTCAACGAAGAATTACTCCGCATATGGGGAACATTCACACAACGTTTCAATTGAGAGAGCTTTTAATCGCTGAATGGGCAAATGTACCACAACAAGACATTGACAATCTCATTTTGTCGATGCACGATAGATGTAGAGCCGTAATAAACCAGTGTGGAGGCCATACTTTGTACTGATTCCATTTTTTTTTTTGTATTATGATTTTTTTTCGGGGTGCCAAAGAAGAGCCATATTTTTTTTTTAGTTTTGCTTATATGCACACTCAGTATTTTTGACCATTCAATAAATTTTGTTGTAAGTTACATTCGTTTAATAATCACCCGTCATTTTTTTCCCTATATATATATATATATATATATATATATATATATATATATATATATATATATATATATATATATATATATATATATATATATATATATATATATATATATATATATATATATATATATATATACATATATATATATTATGGAATTATTTTTCAGCAGCTTGGCTGCATTAACCTTTGTCTACTTCATATCAATTCTAGAAACAAATGGATTCGTTTACCGAAAAAACTTGGCAAGTTGATTTGGGTGTCACACCAATAGGTGGTTCCACTTATGTTCCACTTGCGTTTACGCAGCTATTTTTATCAAGTATTTTTCCGGTTTTTCACATTTTGTCTTCAATCGAGGACCGCCTGTCCGGTACTGACAATGCCCAATAGGCTGAAACAGCTGTCTACCGTTGGCTCTTAAATTGGAATCAATATGAGAATGATCAGAAAGTACTTATCTATTTATCTATGTATATATATATATATATATATATATATATATATATATATATAATATATATATATATATATCGACATCACCAAGTGAACGACATATTGAAAAGAGCTATGTTGTCAGCGGATGTTCCTGCAATTCTGGAACCCTTAGGTACCAGTCAAGATGATGGTAAACGACCAGATGGCATGTCTCTCATACCATGGGAATACGGTAAACCTGTGGTATGGGACTTTACTTGCGTTGACACGGTCGCGGCTTCCCATCTAGCCGAAAGTTCCAAGTCTGCTGGAACTGCAGCATTGTCTGGCGAGAAATTGAAGAGGAAAAATACCAAAATCTTAGAAACAACTATCTGTTTCATCCAGTAGCGGTTGAAACTTTTGTGTTTATGGCCCGGAGTCTCTGTTATTCGTTCATGAACTCGGAAGGAGAATAGGCCAAGCAACGAAAGATCACCGTTCTACCTCTTTTTTGTTAGAAAGAATTAGTATTGCTATTCAACGTGGCAATGCTGCTTCAGTACTTGGAACTATTCCTCCTTCACATAATTTTGATGAGATCATGCATTGCCCTAATTTCAGTACGGAACTGAAACCTCTTCGAAACAAGCCAAAATATGTGGATATTTATCAGTCTCCTATCAAGGTTAATTCACAAGTGATTGATCCACCTTCTTCTTTTTCAGTGCGGTCAGTGGACTCAGGTCATTTTTGGCCCCAAAAAATGAGTTGCATTCCTCGTAGAATTGGTACCATTTCAGTGGAAGCGCTTCTTGAAGCAAGAGCCGAATCGATCCCTCTACGAAACCCTTTTTTATTTGGAAGGATCGATCGCAGCTTGAGAAATGGTTCTTATGGAGATTCTGTGAAACGTGTTCTTCCTTACGAATCAGTAGAGAGTTGTCCTGAAAATCTAGAGAAGAAAATTGGATTGAATAATTTAGGAAACACTTGTTACATGAATAGCATTTTACAAGTGTTGTTCATGACGAAGAATTTCAAGAACGAAGTTTTAATGATGAACGAGAACGAGAATGTTTCCTGCTTATTCATCAAACTCAAACAACTGTTCATGCAGCTGCAGTTTCGTAAGAAGGTATCATCTTTCCCTCCAACCGATTTCCTGGAGTCTTTGAAGTCCACTAGATACTCGTTAGGACAACAAGAGGATTGTTCCGAATTCTTGGGGTTCTTGTTGAATACTCTTCGTGAGCAAAACAATAGCAAAATCAATACTCCCAGCCGCTCTGGACTGAATGTACAACCCATCTTGTCTTGTGTTTGTAAATCTTTTGCTGGAAAAATCCTCACTTGTTTACTTTGTGGTAAATGTTCAAGAAGTACTGAAAACTTATGTGGATTTCTGGAACTTTATCTAGCTTTTCCTAATACGACTAATTACCAGTCCGTGCAAAGCTTATTGTTAAATCATCTGAAAATGGAATTTTCAACAGGTGATGATCAACTGTATTGTCAAACATGCGCCAAACTAACTGACTGTTATAAGGAAACAAGTATAACTGAGGCACCAGTCAATCTAATAATAACACTGATGATTTTCAAACAAGACTCAACCTCTAACGGAAGCAAGAAACTATTTGGAAGGTTCGAAATAGATGAACATTTCAACCTACAGACCACTGTTATAATATTCATGCAGTCATTGTTCACTGTGCTTCTGGCGTTGAATGTGGTCATTATTACGCCTTGGTCAAAGAAGAAACGGACTGGTTTAAGTTGACGATAGTCGTGTCACGAAGTGTTCTGGCGATGCATTGAATTTATTGGAGCCTCTGAAGACACCCTACATTTTGTTTAATGAGAGAGAGGACATTGTTAGATCAAGATCTTCAGATGATGTGGTGCTGCAGGTTTTTCCGGGTTTTCCTGCAGCTGAAAAAGCAAATGCGCCACTGGAATCAATGAAGTCGCCCTGGTGCGCCAATTAATTTTTATTGTTGTATTTATTTTATTTTTATCGTTGTTTTAACACATTGTAATGGAAAATATATTTTGGACTATATATATATATATATATATATATATATATATATATATATATATATATATAATGTCCTCTCTCTTGCTATTGTTTTGCTCACGAAGAGTATTCAACAAGAACCCCAAGAATTCGGAACAATCCTCTTGTTGTCCTAACGAGTATCTAGTGGACTTCAAAGACTCCAGGAAATCGGTTGGAGGGAAAGATGATACCTTCTTACGAAACTGCAGCTGCATGAACAGTTGTTTGAGTTTGATGAATAAGCAGGAAACATTCTCGTTCTCGTTCATCATTAAAACTTCGTTCTTGAAATTCTTCGTCATGAACAACACTTGTAAAATGCTATTCATGTAACAAGTGTTTCCTAAATTATTCAATCCAATTTTCTTCTCTAGATTTTCAGGACAACTCTCTACTGATTCGTAAGGAAGAACACGTTTCACAGAATCTCCATAAGAACCATTTCTCAAGCTGCGATCGATCCTTCCAAATAAAAAAGGGTTTCGTAGAGGGATCGATTCGGCTCTTGCTTCAAGAAGCGCTTCCACTGAAATGGTACCAATTCTACGAGGAATGCAACTCATTTTTTGGGGCCAAAAATGACCTAAAATGACCTGAGTCCACTGACCGCACTGAAAAAGAAGAAGGTGGATCAATCACTTGTGAATTAACCTTGATAGGAGACTGATAAATATCCACATATTTTGGCTTGTTTCGAAGAGGTTTCAGTTCCGTACTGAAATTAGGGCAATGCATGATCTCATCAAAATTATGTGAAGGAGGAATAGTTCCAAGTACTGAAGCAGCATTGCCACGTTGAATAGCAATACTAATTCTTTCTAACAAAAAAGAGGTAGAACAATGATCTTTCGTTGCTTGGCCTATTCTCCTTCCGAGTTCATGAACGAATAACAGAGACTCCGGGCCATAAACACCAAAAGTTTCAACCGCTACTGGATGAAACAGATAGTTGTTTCCAAGATTTTGGTATTTTTCCTTTTCAATTTCTCGCCAGACAATGCTGCAGTTCCAGCAGACTTGGAACTTTCGGCTAGATGGGAAGCCGCGACCGTGTCAACGCAAGTAAAGTCCCATACCACAGGTTTACCGTATTCCCATGGTATGAGAGACATGCCATCTGGTCGTTTACCATCATCTCGACTGGTACCTAAGGGTTCCAGAATTGCAGGAACATCCGCTGACAACATAGTTCTTTTCAATATGTCGTTCACTCGGTGATGTCGATATATATATATATATATATATATATATATATATATATATATATATATATATATATATATATATATATATATATATATATATATATATATATATTGTCAGTACCGGACCGGCGGTCCTCGATTGAAGACAAAATGTGAAAAACCGGAAAAATACTTGATAAAAATAGCTGCGTAAACGCAAGTGAAACATAAGTGGAACCACCTATTGGTGTGACACCCAAATCAACTTGCCAAGTTTTTTCGGTAAACGAATCCATTTGTTTCTAGAATTGATATGAAGTAGACAAAGGTTAATGCAGTCAAGCTGCTGAAAAATAATTCCATAATATATATATATATGTATATATATATATATATATATATATATAAAAATGACGGGTGATTATTAAACGAATGTAACTTACAACAAAATTTATTGAATGTTCAAAAATACTGAGTGTGCATATAAGCAGAACTAAAAAAAAAAATATGGCTCTTCTTTGGCACCCCGAAAAAAAATCATAATACAAAAAAAAATGGAATCAGTACAAAGTATGGCCTCCACCCTGGTTTATTACGGCTCTACATCTATCGTGCATCGACAAAATGAGATTGTCAGTGTCTTGTTGAGGTACATTTGCCCATTCAGCGATTAAAAGCTCTCTCAATTGAAACGTTGTGTGAATGTTTCCCATATGCGGAGTAATTCTCCGTTGAAGCATGTCCCACACATGCTCGATGGGATTCAGGTCCGGTGATTATGCTGGCCATGGCAATACATCAACTCCTTCGTTGGTGAGCCAGTCAGTCACTAGACACGCGACATGTGGACGAGCATTATCGTGCATTAGGTGGAAGTTTTCACCAACAACACCAGCAAACGGACGGACGATAGGTGGAAGAATGGTGTCGAGGTACTGTCGAGCTGTGAGGGAGCGATTTGGAAAAACGAGATCGGTTCTGCCGCCGATCATGATTCCGCCCCATAGCATTACTGTACCACCTCTGTATGTGTGAACTTCCTGGACGTGTCTCGAACGTTCATTATTTCCAGGTCGTCTCCACAGTCTTACTCGACGAGAATCTGGATGAAATCCAAATCTGGATTCGTCTGTAAACAAAACTGTGGCCCAATCATTTGCATCCCAGTTTTGATGTTCTTGACACCACTCTAATCTTTTACCGCGATTGCCTCTCGACAAAGGTGGACATCTAAGTGGCCTTCTGTTGTGGAGATCTGCTTCATGCAGTCGATTTCTGACAGTATCACGACCAATAGTTACCTGGTGCGTCTGCTGCAACACGTTAACCAACTCAGATGCTGTGATTGTCGGTTGTCTTTTTGCGGTTAAGATCAAAAATCGGTCGTGAACTGCAGTTGTAGCGCGACCTCGCCCTGGATGTTGTTCGGCTGGACTGCCAGTTTCACGAAAACGCCGCCACAATCGACTGATAACACTTTGGGAGGCCCCCAAACGAAGAGCTACATCATTTTGTCGCATGCCACCTTGAAGAAGCCCTACAGTTCTATTCATCTCAGCCAATGGTAAGTGATGGCGTTCCATGTTAAAGCACAATATTCCCAGTTTAATCGCTGAGCAAGAACTGCATAGAATGTACAAACTCGATACTTTCAGATTATTCATTTTAGCCGAAAACCTATAGTTTGTAAAAAACTTGATAAAAGATTAGTTACCATTTTTGCAGGCTTTGTCAACCCATAGAAATCTACAGGTTGGTCGAGTGTACCAAGTTAATCGAAATTAAACGACCTCATGCATTCATTTTTATGATAATTAGTATGTTATAAAAATATACCTAGACTTTTCCGATGTGTGTAGAATGGAATAACGGGGTCTCTCAGTCAAAAAATTAAAAATCAAAAAGTTTGCTTTACTTTGCCAAGCTTTCGCTTCTAGTAGGAAGCTTCTTCAGGGCCTATAATTTATTGGGTTGTGGGTTTTTTTGCCAATGAATAAAGTCACAAATCATACTTACAGTAAAAATGAGTAAAAAACAAATAATTGAACATATAAATCGACGAAAAAGTCAAACATTAATGGAGTTTTTTGGTTTGACAAATGTCATACCTTCATATAAATGTCAATTTTCAATGGGCATGCTGATTTGATAATTTTTGACTCTGAAGGGAAAGTTCATTGATACAATTTTCATTATTATCAATATGAGTTTTGGTGTAGTTCCGGCAGATTACTGTATATACTGCTGAGATTATCAATGTCAGTTCTCTCATTCATACAATTAGAAGACTCATTAATTTCAACCATTTCAAGAAAACGGCGTTTGGAAATGTTTTTTTCTGTATGTAAAACTGTGATATTAGAGTAATTTGGTTTATGTCCTGTTTCTATAGAATGTTGCGCTAATGCACATGATTTCTTATTAAGCTTTATATCACTTTTATGTCAATTTATTCTTTCTCTGAGAATTCTAGATGTTGTTCCAATATAATCCAAATCACAATTGTAAGGAATGTTATAAATCACATTTGACTTTTTGGTAGCATCCGTTTCATCTTTTAATTTGGTATTCAAATTCTTTATAGTTTTAATATTTTTTTGGCATATTTTGATATTTTGTTCATTAGGAAAAAGTTTTATGATATTTGAAGATAAATTTCCAAGATTTATTATTTATTATTTGTCATAATACCTTATGACAAATCTCATGAAATTCTTGATGTTGTCGATAGATATGATAAAAAATTACAATTCACTATCGAATTAAAAAATAATCAGACCCTTCTTTTTCTTGATACAAAAGTTATCCGTGAAACTGATCACTGATTGGTATGCGAAACCTACTAATTCAGGAAGATATATCAATTACTACTCTTTTCATAAGAAATCAGTTGAAATCAATTCAATACTCTGTTTGAAAGAAAGAATACAAAAATTAGTACACCCTTCCCTCAAGCAAATAAATCTCAAACTTCTTAGACACATATTGATCGAAAATTCCTATCCCAGAAAACTTCTCAATAAAATAATTTTCAATACTGATAGTAATACAAATTCCAATTTAATCAGCAGAAATATATGTAATAATAATGGTTCACCTATCAATTTTTCTTACGTACCTATACCTAATCTTGGAAATTTATCTCCAAATATCATAAAACTTTTTCATAATGAACAAAATATGGAAATATGCCAAAAAGATATTCAAACTATAGAGAATTTGAATACCAAATTAAAAGATAAAACGGATGCTACCAAAAAGTCAAATGTGATTTATAACATTCCTTGTAACAATTGTAATTTGGATTATATTGGAACAACATCTAGAATTCTTAGAGATAGAATAACTTCACATAAAAGTGATATGAGGCTTAATAAGAAATCATGTGCATTAGCGCAACATTCTATAGAAACAGGACATAAACCAAATTACTCTAATATCACAGTTTTACATACAGAAAAAAATATTTCCAAACGCCTTTTTCTTGAAATGGTTGAAATTAATAAGTCTTCTAACTGTATGAATAAGAGAACTGACATTGATAATCTCAGCAGTATATACAGTAATTTGCTGGAACTACACCAAAACTCATATTGATAATAATGAAAATTGTATCAATCAACTTTCCCTTTAGAGTCAAAAATTATCAAATCATCATGCCCATTGAAAATTGACATTTATGTGAAGGTATGACATTTGTCAAACCAACAGATAGTTGACATGACATATGTCAGTGGTTCTCGTGATAAAAGCTGTTACCAACTTCAACAAAATAATTTTAAACTGTAACGTTTTTCACAAATATTTTATCTAATATTAGACATCTTTCAACCAGTTTTATAAATGTATTGTATCAATGCTCATCCATCATGTTGTGTCCAATATTTTACATAACCATCGTATGAAACATCCTCAAAAAGTTGTAAGTCTAACCATTCATAATTATATATTAATATTACTTACACCCTCAAATGACCGTTCGCATATATATATATATATATATATATATATATATATATATATATATATATATATATATATTGTTATATAATATATCCTGGTATAATAGTGATTTGTGATTTATTTTGAAGTGAATTGTTTTAACTAATTTTTTAAATTAATAAATGGGTTCTGAATTTACTTGTTATATTTTTTTTATTATTATATGTTTACTAAAATCTTGACAACCTGTACTTTAGGTGATACCCTATTCTAAAGGAAACTTCCTACCTTGTCTAGCTCAGCTCAGTCGGATTTAAACAGCATGCAGCGTCCTCTCTCTCCACAGGTAGAGTTCTTGGAAAGGTCTTTGATGTTTATTAAAATTTATTGTGCCAAATAAAATTTCAAAATGCTAAATAAATATAATGTAAAATTTGAAAAAAAAACAGCATTGATATTAATCACCTTATCACTACCTAGAATCTGCGAAACATAACCTAATCTAAAATGAGTACAGATTACCACTCTATGGTAATGTTTGTTCTATGATTTCTAACCTTTATCATACAATGACAGTTTTCTGTTTGTGAATAATCAGTGAATGACTGGAAAGTGACAAATATTGATTTATCGACAAAAACAATTTTCACAATGTTATGATTTGTAAATTAATGTTCTGAAATGGTGAAATAATATTTATTGAGTTTGTGATCACTGAATGATGAAAAAGTCTCCCCTGCCTCCTTATATCAGCAACATATTTTGGAATGGTATATAGGTTTTATTTTACCTTAATATGATCTAGAAGCTGTGACTGGTCTAGTTGGATTTTCTAAAACTGGATATCCTGGTAAGTTTCAATTAGCTGCTTGTTCACACTAATTATCGTTACTGGATTTTTATTTATTTTTAAATATTTTCACCTACTATTTTCAAATTAAATTCAATTTTCAAAAACTTAGCAAAATTTCAACGTGTTTCCTCTTCCAGTGTTCTTCATCGACTCTCCTCGCTTCCCCAATCAATAAACTCCTCATTTCCTTGGCAACCAATTCTCGAAAATTCTAGATCATGTCAATTTGTTATAATTTGTAACTTTTTGGCACTTTATACAAACTAACCTTAGTTTATTCACCATTTGGATAAACATACTTAATCTAATATCTAATACTAACAATTTTGATTGTCTCATGACAGTTCACATTTTCAATTTTATAATATTTATTTTTGAAATCAGGAATTTGCATATTTTATGAACTCTTTCCATTAACAATAATTTAGTAGGCTTGACAACATTTTTACTACATGGTTTTATCATATACTGAGTGTTGTTTTCAGTTACACTTTGATGTACCTACTACATATTGATTTAGATAATTTTGAATGAACTTGTAATGTTATTTTGTTTGCTGATATTGATCTAAATGGTTTATTAATTTGTTTTTGTGTTTCAGGCAATATATATGAATGGTGATTGATCATTTTTAATCATGGATTGTGACATTTGAGCTTCAGTGGAAACAAACTGATTGAAGAAAGATTATGTTGAGTTTTATTTTGAATAAGAATCAATTTGTATTTGTTTTGACATTTTGAAAAATAGTTGAATGACAGTTTTTGTAAACAAGAAGAATAAAAAACCGCTTTTGAAGGAAAAAAGAAAAAGTTTGCGTTTTATTTATAGCAGTATATTCAGAAACGATAAACATTGTGCCGGTCTTCGAGCGGATATACTAATAGTGCACATTTCTAGGTAAATATAAACATTGTGCTGGTCCTTCGAGCCGGATATACTAATAGTGCACATTTCTAGGTGAATATAAACATTGTGCTGGTCCTTCAGCCTAGAGAACGGCAAAATGGAAACACGTAGCAAGACTGCCAAAGCAAAAAGCGAGAGTCATAAAAAGGATGTCACCACCATTAGCGAAGTTAGAAAAGTTGACAATGCTGAACGCGATGCCACAGAAGACAAGTTATCTGTAGTCTCGTCCAGTAGAAGCAGTAGAAATGATGGTGCACAGTCTAAATCGGTTTCAGTATCTTTATCTGTGAGATCCAATGCAAGTATTTATATGAGAAAACTCATGGAAGTCCAGGTAAAAGCTGACGAAAAAATGGCTTTATTGTTGTCTAAGCAGTTCGAAATGGAAAAGCAAATGATTGAAAATAGGTTGGCATTAGAAAAAGCTAGACTAAGTGAGAAATTTGATTTGGGAGTAAGTAATACATACCGTTCGGAAAGTGACAACATTTCGTTCAGAAATTCACATCATTCAAAAGATGACGAGATTTCTTCTGTTGATTCTGAAGTGAAAGTGCGTAATTGGTTGCAAAATACGGACGTCAAGAATATGACAGGTAAGAGGTCGTTCCATAAAAGTCAAATTGACAATACTCATAATAGTACAAGGGCTTCGTTCGAAAATAATACAGGGGCAAGACATACACATTATAGAAAAAATGAAGAAGCTTCAGGTGCAGAAATTAGGCAGTTGTTGGCGAGACAATCAATTGACAAAGATTTACCAATTTTTTCTGGAGAAACTATTGAATGGCCAAGTTTTTATCAACAATTCCTTTCAACAACTAACTTATTGGGTTTAACAGATGAAGAAAATATGTGTAGGTTGAGGAAAGCTTTGAAAGGGGATGCTAGACGATCAGTGGAGGGATTGTTGTTATCTATTTCATCAATCAAACCGATTATCGACATTTTGATTAGTAGATACGGTCGAGCAGATTTGATTGTGAACAGTCTGGTCAATAAGGCCAAGAACTTTCCTATAATGAAAAATAATGATTTCAGGTCTCTGACACATTTTGCGGAAGATGTATCAAATCTGGTGGTTACCCTAGAAAACATGAACATGCAGAACTATTTGGATTGCCCTCAAATTCTCGAGGAAATTCTACAAAAGTTACCCTACAACATGCAGCTTTCATGGGGTGAAAAAGTACTTGAGAAGAATGGTAAGAGCACTTTACAAGAATTTAAAAAGTGGCTGTAGAGAAAGTCGGAAGCAGCAAGCTACGCTCAATCTATGAATGTGGGTAAGCCTTCTACAAATCAGGTATCTGGTAAGTTCTCTCAAAATCAGCCTCATAAAGAGAGATTCAAAACAACTCTTGTTACTTCTCAAGAGAAGAGTACTTCAGTTCGCAAATGTATCATGTGTGAAGAGAAACATATAATAGATAAATGCAAAACTTTTTTGGATCTCTCGATAGACAAAAAATGGGATTTCGTAAAAAGTAATGGTATATGTTTTTCTTGTTTGGGAACATCTCACAAAATAAAATTTTGTCGTAACAAAAAGAAATGTGGGGTAAACAACTGTGAAAACATACATCATAAAAGTCTTCATAATGACGCATTTGATAAAAATAAGGAGAAAAATGATACTGTTAGTCTAGAAATAGTTGCTCATACCACAAAATCATTCAGTACAGAAATTTTATTGAAAATCGCTCCGGTTATAATAAGATCTTCTCAGAATCTATGCATTATTTGACGAAGCTTCAACGGTAACTCTTCTTGATCAAGATTTAGCAGACAAGATGAACCTCGTTGGCGAAGAAACAGAGTTAGGTTTGAAGTGGACCCACGAAGACACTTGCAAGAGATTATTTTCAAAAAAAGTAAGTTTTGAAATAGCTGACAAACATAGGACCACATTTTATCAGATGGAAAATGCATATACAGTGAAAGACATGGATCTTCCTAGGCAAACGGTTGATGGAAAAAGACTGAAAGAAAAATGGAGCCATCTGGAATATATAGATTTTGCTAGTATGGCTCAAGCAAAACCGCAATTGTTGATAGGACAAGATAACTGGGATCTAATCACTAGTCGAGAAGTAATTGAAGGTCCTAAGAACTCGCCAGCGTTATCAAAAACTAAATTGGGATGGATAGCACATGGAAATTTGAGAGAATTCAGAGGTAGACAAGATAGCAATACTGTTCTTCATATTTTCCATAATCAGATGAACTGTGATGAAAAATTACATGAAGAAATCAAGAATTATTTTTCCACGGAGTCATTTGGCGTCAAAATTTCTGAAGATAGATCAATGAATTCGGAAGACAAAAAAGCAGTTCAAATAATAGAATCAGTTTCAAGAAGAATAGGGGATGGAGACCGTTGGGAAACTGGTTTGTTATGGAGAGATGATAGTTCAACTTTACCAGAAAGTAAGTATAAAGCTCTTCAAAGACTTCAGTATCTTGAAAGAAGAATGACTAGAGATTTGGAATTCGCTATGACCTACAAACAGAAAATAGAAGAATATTTAGAGAAAGACTATGCAGAGAAAGTGATAGAAGGAAATGAAGAATCAAGTAAGGTATGGTATTTGCCACATTTTGGAGTCGTAAATGGAAATAAACCCGGCAAATTGAGGTTCGTCTTTGATGCGGCTGCCAAGGTGGAGGGAAAATGTTTGAATGATTTTTTATTGAGAGGACCTGATTTATTGAATTCTCTTGTTGGAGTTATTTTCAAATACAGAGAGAAAGATGTAGCTTTCTCAGCAGATATTCGAGATATGTTCCACAGAATAGTTATCAGAAAAGAAGATCGTGCTGGACAACGATTTCTCTGGAGAAATAATTCCAATGAAGAACCTAGCACCTATGAAATGAAGGTGATAATTTTTGGTTCTGTGGGCTCGCCTTTTTCGGCACAATATATTAAAAATCGAAATGCATTAGAGTTCCAGAATAAGTATCCTCAAGCTGTAAATGGAATAATAAATAGGCATTATATGGATGATTATCTGGACAGTGTGTACACAGAGGAAGAAGCTATTCGCCTCATAAAGGAAGTCATTTTCATCCACAGACAAGGAGGATTTGAACTGAGAGGTTGGGTATGCAATTTGAAAGAAGTTTATAGACATATTCCAGAAGAACTTAGGGGTGATGAAAAACTTCTGCAAGAAAGAAACAATTTGTCGCAGAGAATTCTCGGTTTGAAATGGATTCCATCATCCGATCATTTGGCGTTTTCTTTGAATTCTTCAAAAATGAAAAAAATAATTTCGAAAGGAAAAAATCCAACAAAGAGGCAGATCCTCAAAATAGTGATGTCTCTTTATGATCCTCTAGGACTCCTCGCACACTATGTCATTAGAGCAAAAATTCTTTTACAGGATATATGGAGAAGTGGCATAGGTTGGGATGATGAGATAACTCATAATCAGAATATTTAATGGGAGAAATGGATTGATGTATTTTCAAAAATTGAAGATCTCAAGATACCTAGGTGTTATGCATTGAACTTCATTTATGATTTTAATTTACAGCTTCACATCTTCTGTGACGCGAGTGAGCAAGCGTTTTCGGCAGTAGGTTATTTCAGATTTGAGAAGAACGAAAACATTCATGTCTCTTTGGTGATGGCAAGGACGCAAGTAGCACCTCTAAAGCCAATAACAATTCCACGTATGGAACTTCAAGCCGCTGTAATGGGTTCCAGATTGGCAATGACAATAAGGAAAGAACATTCATTTGAAGTGAATCAAACACACTTTTGGACAGACTCAAAAACGGTTTTGTGTTGGTTGAGATCAGAACCAAGAATGTTCAAAACTTTTATTACGCATCGAGTGGGCGAGATTCAGGAGAACACGAAAATTCCTGACTGGCATTGGATTCCTTCCAATCTGAATATAGCAGATGAAGCTACTCGAGATACAAAAGACATAAATCTACAAGAAAACAGTCAGTGGTTTCAAGGTCCGGAATTTTTATACAATAAACGAGAATTTTGGCCAATGGAACAAAAAAGAATAGACAAGGACGAAGAAATTCAAGAAAATCCAGAAACCTTCGAACTTAAACATGAATTCATATTATTGACAGTTTTACATAGAATTGAATATTTACCAGACATCACAAGATTTTCTGACTACATGAAATTGATAAGAAGCACAGCCTATGTTTTCAGATTTCAACATAATATCAAACAACTTGGCAAAAATCTCCAAAAACAAGAATTGACAATTGAAGAATTGAAGAGAGCAGAAAGAATTTGGAATAGGAAAGTGCAAGAGGATTGTTTTTCACAAGAATACCATCTTCTGATGAAAAATAGACCTATACAAAAATCAAGCAAACTTTATCAATTGTCACCATATATGGAAGATGATATTATTTGTTTGGGAGGAAGAACAGATAACTCTACAGAGCTCTCTCCTCAAGCAAAGAGGCCAATCATACTAGACAATAAACACACATTCACTAGATTACTTGTTCAATTTTATCATTCAAAAAATAATCATGCAGGTCTACAACAAACTCTAAATGAAATAAGGCAAAGATTTTGGATACTGCAGGCCAGAAAACTGGTAACTAAAACAATAAGGTTTTGCAATTTCTGTAGCATGAGAAGAACAAAACCTCAGGTTCCTGCAATGGGACAACTTCCAGAGCAACGACTGCAGAAACCACCTAGAGTATTCACCTATACTGGAATGGATTATTTTGGACCCATGGAAGTTTCTATTGGACGAAGAAAAGAAAAAGATATGGGGTAATCTTCACATGTCTTTCAATTAGAGCTATCCATATAGAGATCGCAGAATCTCTCACCACAGATTCAGCGATTTTAACAATAAGGAGATTCATTTCTAGGAGGGGACAGCCTTTATCAATTTGGAGCGACAATGGTTCAAATCTTACTTCAGCAAACCGAGAATTGAAGGAGATAATCAGAAATTTAGACGAAGATTTGATCAAGAGGAAGATGGTATCTCAGGAAATTGATTGGAAGTTTATTCCACCAGCAAGCCCACATATGGGTGGAATATGGGAGCGCATGGTACGATCTGTGAAAGATGGACTGAAAAAGATTCTGAACGAAAAAGCACCTAAGCAAGAAGTTCTTTTAACTTTGCTAGCAGAAGTGGAACATATAGTAAACAGTAGACCTCTGACATATGTATCTTCCGATGGAGAGGATTTCGAAAGTCTTACACCAAATCATTTCCTCATAGGTACATCTAGCATAGCAAAGCCACCTATAACTTTTGATGCAAATAAAATCAACTACGATTTGAAGAAACGTTGGCAGTTTTCACAACAACTTGCAGAACATTTCTGGAATCGTTGGATAAGGGAATACATACCCACACTCACAAAAAGATGCAAATGGTTTCAAGAAAAGAAAAATGTAGCAAAGGGTGATATTGTCATACTCATGGATAATAAGCTACCAAGAAACAATTGGCCATTAGGAAAAATTGTTGACGTACACCCCGGTAAAGATGGAAGAGTAAGAGTCGTAGATATCAAGATTCAAGACAATATTTATCGCCGCCCTGTTGCCAAGCTGTGTCCAATTCAGTTATTAGAAGGAAGTATTCAAAACTAGTTCATTGTTTGAATACAGGGGGGAGAATGTTGAGTTTTATTTTGAATAAGAATCACTTTGTATTTGTTTTGACATTTTGAAAAATAGTTGAATGACAGTTTTTGTAAACAAGAAGAATAAAAAACCGCTTTTGAAGGAAAAAAGAAAAAGTTTGCGTTTTATTTATAGCAGTATATTCAGAAACGATAAACATTGTGCCGGTCTTCGAGCGGATATACTAATAGTGCACATTTCTAGGTAAATATAAACAGATTATTTGTTGTTAATATATGTGCGTAACCATTATACTGAAAACAAACGATAAGAAATTTCTACTTAAGGTAAGGTATCTAATCTGTACTTCAAATGAACAACTTATGAGCTAATTAGGTTTTGTCAAAATTCCAATGAACAATACTTATATCATAACAATTTTCCCCCAAATTTATGTTCAATAATTTGGTACTTCAAAACAAATTTTGAACATTAAATTTCATTTACATAATCAAATTTCTTATTCTATTATTTCCAATTATCATTTTTAAGTTTTATATTGATATATACTTTCAATGTTAAAAATACCCCTTATACTTCTATCGATAGGATGTATTGATTTATAGCTATTCTTTGGCTCTTCTGTATCTATCATATAGGGACCTTCAAATGGCAATAGCAATTTTGCACATTTGTCTCTTCTATTATATGGGACTCTCATAGATTTGACAATTACTAAATCACCTTTCTTAAACTTCACTTTTCTACCTCTACGTTTATTCTCTCTTTTCGAATACCTATCTGCATTTCTTTTTATTTTTAAATTAACTTTTTCCATTATTTCATTTAAATCTCTCTCATTCCTTATCCATTCTCTCTCTGGCATTCTACCATTCATAACATACTCTGGACATTCTTCTGTCACTGTACTAGGTACTTCATTTAAGTATCTTTCTATATCGTTTAACTTTTCATCCCAAGTTCTATGGTTGTCCTGTGACATAATTCTTAAATATTTTATCACCTCTCTTATTTATCTTTCTGTTGGATTAGATGCTGGATGCCGAATACTAGTAAAATTCAATTTTATACCCAAATTGTCTGTAAAGTTCCTCATCTTGTCGTTATTAAAATACGTTGCATTATCTAAGATAACCTGTTCAGGTTTACCTATTTCTACTGTGAATTTTGTTAATAAATTTTTAACTGTTTTGAAGTCAGTTCTCTTTGTTGGGTATAATTTTGTGAACTTTGTGAATTGGTCATTAATTATAAAAATATGTTTGTTCTTGTTTTTTGTTGTTATTAAATTACTAAGAAAATCTATCGATATTATTTGCAGTGGCCTGTTAGAAATTATGCTCTTTGGTTCATTTCTGTTCACTACATTTTTGGATTTTGTCACTTGGCATACAGTACATTTATTTATTATTTCTTTCGTCACTTGTAAGTCATTTTTTGTTATATAGTTTTCCCTAAAAATCAACCATGTCTTTCTTATTCCTATGTGTAGATATTTGTCATGTAAGTCTTGTATTATTTTTCTCGTAAGTCCATTCGTTATAACGTAAACTTCTTCCCCATTAATCATTTTAATATAAATTCCTTGTCTTATTGTTGTACCCCTTTTTTCTTTGTCAGTTAGTTCTAGTTGGTCTGTAATCACTGTTTGTAATGAGTAAAGTCCTGTCATGTTTTTAAATATGTTAACCCCTATTTTAATCTGTTTGTTATTTCTAGTCTTTTCTGTGTCCATTCTTGTAATTGTGTCTGTAATTATGTTTTGTTTTCCAGGTATGTGTCTGATTTCAAATTTGTATTCTTGAAGTAACAAAGCCCATCTATGGAGTCTAGTGTTGGCAAATCTGCAATTGACAATGGACATAAGTGCCTCGTGATCTGTTTCAATATAAAATTTCGATCCTAATAAATAGAAACGTAATTTTGTTAT
The DNA here is from genome assembly GCF_025532065.1 of Leptinotarsa decemlineata. Lineage (NCBI taxonomy): Eukaryota > Metazoa > Arthropoda > Insecta > Coleoptera > Chrysomelidae > Leptinotarsa > Leptinotarsa decemlineata. Next base: position 545,642 of record NW_027412615.1, read on the forward strand.
GCAAAATATTATACTGGCTAACTCAAGTTCCGATACACTGTAATTGCGTTCGTACTTCTTAGTTACTCGTGATACAAAAGATATTGGAACTTCTGTTCCCCCTTGAATTTGGATTAGGACTCCTGCAAATCTTAATATACTAGCATCTGTTTTTAATACAAAAGGTAAATTATAATCTGGGTGATATATTTTAAGATTGTTACAAAATATTTGTTTAAGTTGTATAAAAGCATGTTCATGTTCTTCATTCTATTTCCATTTTACATTCTTTTTAAGCAAATCAATTAATGGTATTTCTTTATTACTAAGGTCTGGAATTAGCCTTTTGAAATAATTCAGTATTCCTAAAAATCCTCTCAATGTTTTTAAGTTGTGAGGTCTTGTATATTCTTGTATAGTTCTAATCCTTTCAGGATCCATTTCTAAACCTTTTTCATTTAATTTATAGCCTAAATAAGTTATTTCCTTTGGAAAAATTGACATTTGTTTAAATTAATCTTAAGTCCTGCTTCGTCTAATACTTGTAAAATTGTATTCAAGTGTTCTTTATGCGTTGTTTTATCTTTTGAATATATTAATATATCGTCTATGTAATGTAGTGCAAAGTCTTCATATTTATCCAATATTTTATGTAAAGCTCTTTCTAGTGCTGGGCAAGCAGATTGTAGACCATAAGGAACAACACAAAATCTATAAACTACACCTTCTATGCAAAAACCTGTATAGTTTCTTGAATTTTCATGTAAAGGAATTGACCAAAAACTGTGTTTTAAATCAATTTTTGTAAAACATGTGGTATTAGTTATTTTTCCAAATATTGTTTCAATATTTACTGGAGATTCATATTGAGGAATTTTAATTTTATTCAATTCTCTTGCATCGAGACATAATCTTAATTCTCCATTCTTTTTTACAACTACTACTATTGGATTGATATAATTACTGGTACTTCTTTCAATTATCCCATTATTCAACATTTCATCGATTTCTGATCTCACTTGCTGTCGATATTTATATGGAATTGGATAGTTTTTTGATTTGAATTTATCCACATTGTTAACCTCAATACTATGTATGTACTCTCTTGCAACTCTCGATTCATTCATTATTAATTTATTATATTTTCTTAATAATTCTTCTACATATTCTTCATATTCAATATCACATATATATTTCATATTATTATCCTCAATATCACATTCATTACTTTCATTCATCCTTCCCATACATAGTATTTTCTTGTTAAACTCATCCTGATCTTTATTCACAAATTCTATCCATTTCCCATCTAATTCAATATTTAATTTCTCATAATCAATTTTAGCTTTTAATTTTTCAAGTTGATCTGTACCAATAATTATGTCAAATTCCATCTGTTTGACAATTAATAGTTGTAAGTTTATGTTCTCATTCTGAATATCCACTCTTTCATTTTGATTATAATGTCTATCTCTATTATTATTTCCTTGATTATTGTAGTTTCTATTGTTATTAGCCCATCTATTTTCCCTATTATTATTATTGTATTCATAATTTCTATTATTATTATTTCTTTGAGGGTAGTTATTATAATTTCTGTTATTAAAGTTTGCATTATTATTTATTGGTCTATTATTTTGTTGTGGGAATCTTCTTTGAGAATTATTATTATTATATCTGTTATTATTAGTTCTATTATTAAAATTTTGGTTATTATTGTTCTGATTATTATATCGATTTGTATTGTTATTCCTATATGCCAATTTTCTTTCTAGTCTGAGCAAATATTCACAAAGCCTATCCATAGTTTCAATTTCATACATATTAATTATTTCAAATATATCTTGCCTGAAATGTCTGCTTATATTTCCTACTATTTCCTCTTCTCTCATGCTTGGTTTTAAATATTGTGCACTGGCATATAATTGAATGGCATAATTATTGAAATTTAGACTTCTATTTTCATCAAAATTTCCAAATTGTAATTTATCCCTAATTTTAAGTTGAGCATTTTCCCCCCAATACTGTTTTAAGAACAAATTTTCAAAATCTTGCACTGTGTTAATATTATTTTCTTGGCTGTTGAACCAAATAGATGGTTGATTTACTAAATATTGTCTTATTACGTCCTTTATTTCATCTGTATTCATTTGATTAGATATTTTATTTTTAATTATCTTTACAAAAGTTATGGGGTGTAATTTTTGTATGTTTCCATCAAATTCATTATTTTCCTGAACACTTGAACATGTATTAATGTATCTTGTCTCTATTCTTGCCTGTTGATTATTTTCTTCTGTTTTTAATTTTATTTTCTATAGTAATAATTTTATTTTTATTTTGTTCATTATTTTCCATAATTAATTCATTTGAATATATTTTATGGCTTTCTATTTTTTCATTTACCTTATTGATTTTTCCCATCATTTCCTGATAATTTGTGTTTAATTCTTTCCTAACTTCTTGTATTTTTTTTCTGTTGTTGAAAATTGAATTGTTAATATCTATAATGTCCTGTTTCGTATTATTGTAAAACTCCATATTTTGTTGCTCTATTTTCTTCTCAAAATCCTTGTATAAATTCACCATTTCCTGTTTGTTAGAATCTAGTTTCATCTGTACCTTCTTTTCCAGCCTATCAATACTCTGTTTCATTTCATCTTTCACACTATCTATGTTCTGTTTCATATCATCTTTTACTCCATCAATGTTCTGTTTCATTTCATCTTTCACACTAACCATAAATTGCATTAACATCTTCATTTTGTTATCCAAATTCATTTCTTCTTGCATACTACTTTCACCTTGGTCTCCACTCTGTCTCACTTCTTCTTCACTCACTCCTGTTTTCTTTCCGTCTCTCAAATCCATTCTCTCTCACTTACAAAACTTTTCTCTTCCTCTCACTCTGTTTTCGGCCTTTCCAAATGTGCCCTACGTTGTTGGCGACAATTGTTATATAATATATCCTGGTATAATAGTGATTTGTGATTTGTTTTGAAGTGAATTGTTTTAACTAATTTTTTATATTTATAAATGGGTTCTAAATTTACTTGTTATATTTTTTTTATTATTATATGTTTACTAAAATTTTGACAACCTGTACTTTAGGTGATACCCTATCCCAAAGGAAACTTCTTACCTTGTCTAGCTCAGCTCAGTCGGATTTAAACAGCATGCAGCGCCCTCTCTCTCCACAGGTAGAGTTCTTGGAAAGGTCTTTGATGTTTATTAAAATTTATTGTGCCAAATAAAATTTCAAAATGCTAAATAAATATAATGTAAAATTTGAAAAAAATACAGCATTGATATTAATCACCTTATCACTACCTAGAATCTGCGAAACATAACTTAATCTAAAATAAGCACAGATCACCACTCTATGGTAATGTTTGTTCTATGATTTCTAACCTTTATCATAGAATGACAGTTTTCTGTTTGTGAATAATCAGTGAATGACTGGAAAGTGACAAATATTGATTAATCGACAAAAACAATTTTCACAATGTTATGATTTGTAAATTAATGTTCTGAAATGGTGAAATAATGTTTATTGAGTTTGTGATCACTGAATGATGAAAAAGTCTCTCCTGCCTCCTTATATCAGCAACATATTTTGGAATGGTATATAGGTTTTATTTTACCTTAATATGATTTAGAAGCTGTGATTGGTCTAGTTGGATTTTCTAAAACTGGATATCCTGGTAAGTTTCAATTAGCTGCTTGTTCACACTAATTATCGTTACTGGATTTTTATTTATTTTTAAATATTTTCACCTACTATTTTCAAATTAAATTCAATTTTCAAAAACTTAGCAAAATTTCAACGTGTTTCCTCTTCCAGTGTTCTTCATCGACTCTCCTCGCTTCCCCAATCAATAAACTCCTCATTTCCTTGGCAACCAATTCTCAAAAATTCTAGATCATGTCAATTTGTTATAATTTGTAACTTTTTCGCACTTTATACAAACTAACCTTAGTTTATTCACCATTTGGATAAACATACTTAATCTAATATCTAATATTAACAATTTTGATTGTCTTATGACAGTTCACATTTTCAATTTTACAATATTTATTTTTGAAATCAGGAATTTGCACATTTTATGAACTCTTTCTATTAACAATAACTTAGTAGGCTTGACAACATTTTTACTACATGGTTTTATCATAGCTGTTTCAGTGTTGTTTTCAGTTACACTTTGATGTACTTACTACATATTGATTTAGATAATTTTGAATGAACTTGTAATGTTATTTTGTTTGCTGATATTGATCTAAATGGTTTATTAATTTGTTTTTGTGTTTCAGGCAATATATATGAATGGTGATTGATCATTTTTAATCATGGATTGTGACATTTGAGCTTCAGTGGAAACAAACTGATTGAAGAAAGATTATTTGTTGTTAATATATGTGCGTAACCATTATACTGAAAACAAACGATAAGAAATTTCTACTTAAGGTAAGGTATCTAATCTGTACTTCAAATGAACAACTTATGAGCTAATTAGGTTTTGTCAAAATTCCAATGAACAATACTTATATCATAACAATATATATATATATATATATATAGATAAGTACTCTTTGATCATTCCCATATTGAATTCAATTTGAGAGCCACCGGTATACAGCTGTTTCAGCCTATTGGGCATCGTCAGTACCGGGCAGGCGGTCCTCGATTGAAGACAAAATGAGAAAAAATCAAGAAAGTACTTGATGATTTCGGTTAAATGTCATGTCGCGGTTTGTTTGAGATAGTGTTCTTATAATTGGTAAATCAAAATATGAACTTATCAATTTTTAATTTTTTGCAGAAGGATTTACAAAAATTGAATGCTAGTTCGGTCGTGAAGCCAAGTATCAAAGTAGTAGATTTGCCTGTGGAGACGCCGCAGAAAATATTTACTGTCAAAATCGTGAAAAATAAATTTGATGAGGCGGTCTTGTTGGATTTGAAAGGAAAAGGATCATTTTTGTCAAACCGAGTGACGGATGAGTATCGCCCCCACTTAGAAGAATTTTCATCAGGAAAATACGCTATTGTGCTCAAAGGGTTTATGGACATTGGAAAACCGAATCGTGTTATCTCATTGGTTAGTACTGTTTCCAATTTTTTCTTCGTTGATTAGGCAAGGAGTTTGTGGTTGTATACAATATTTTCTGTTCGACTCAAAAATTCTCATTCATAGATATAATCCGCATAAAGTAGTGTTCTCATACAATATTTTTCCTTCGATTTATATGTGCAGAATATGTGTTTAGAATTCCTTATTTTGAATGACGATTGATTTTTTTTTATTTCATTTAAGTGTAGGAATAACTTCATGAAAGACATCACCCTCTTTGTTGACAAAAATATTTTCTTGGTGCATGTTTGTATTGAGAAATACATCAACATGTGCAGTATCAGTTCTGAGTCATCTCAACAACAGCATTCAAAACCGTCATAGCAACCTTTCCAGAACGAGTTCAAAATCCCAGCAGCTTCCACAATACATTAACGTGTGCAGTATCAGTTCAGATGAGTTATTTCCATAACAGCATCCAAAACCATATCACCAACATTTCCAAAACGAGTTTCAAATTTCAGCAGTTTCCATTATTTTTTCAGTCTATAGTTGCACATTATGAGGCTAGCAGTCGTCGATATTCAGGAATTTGTTGAACAGAGTGCGCACATTCAATATATACACAACCATATTGAATTTGTACAACTTTGAAGATTTATGGTGGTGTGTTCCAGAATTTCACTAGTTCGGACTTCCATTGTCTACTATATGAAATGATTTGAAATCCCTGAAACAAGTAAAAAAGAATAATTAAAAAAGAATAGTTGAAAATAACAATTATATTAAGCAACAATAAATCTGAAATGAAATGATAGTGAAATAACCTACAAGTAAAAATATAATAATTGAATAAATAAAAATTAAAGGAATGAAAAAAGAAAATAATAAAAAAAATAAAAAAGTGTAGAGATTCCAAGTCACGTTAGTTCACGACGTTTCGATTGTTGGTATCTACAATCGTCTTCGGGTGATGACTGGATTGATTCCTCCGAGAGATGACTATTTTATAGGTCGTTGAAATACTTTCACTTTCTCTACTTTCCATTTTCCGCTTCACTGATTCCGTGAGAGATGACCGTTTTGGCGGGAGTTGGTCATTTTTCGTTTGATGATGGGTTTCCATATGTTTCGTATATCTACGCTGGCCTGGCTGAATACGTTGTTGGACAACATGTATGCGGCTTCCTTAAATTTTCTCCTGAACCAATGTTCCTCTCTGTGCAAGATCTCAGCTTGGGACCACTCGATGTTGTGTTGATGGGTCCAAACATGGTCTGCTATTCCTGATTTGCTGGTTTCTCCTCGCTGTGTGTGCTTCTTGTGCTCGGCAATGCGAACATTCAATGGCCTCTTAGTTTCACCAATATAGAAATTTCCGCACTCACAGGGTATCCGGTAAATGCAATTCTTGGAATCGCAGTCCGCGTTTGGGGGCCTGGTTTTCGTGAGGCTGCTACGGATAGTGTTACCGGATCTGAAACAGGTTCTAATGTTGTACTTGGAACCAATTCTTCTTATCCTCTCCGATAATCCTCTGATGTAGGGAAGTGCAAGCACTGGTTGTGACGGCTTCTCTTCCTTGCGAGGCTCCTGCTGTCTTTTAGCCAAAGTCTTTTCTACCATCGCTTTGGAGTATCCATTCCGCTGAAGATCATTTTTGATGATGTCTAGTTCCTTCTCGAGACCTTCCTTTGTATTACAGAGCCCAAAAGCACGGTCTAATAGAGTCTTGATGATTCCTTTTTTTGTCGATTGATGATGGTTGGATTCGCGGTTCAGATACTGTCCCGTATGACAGTACGGGACAGTATGCTCCTCATATGAATTTCGGAATATGATATGAAAACGGCTACGACAATGACGACGGAACGATGACGAATCGCAAAACGGTCGAAACGCACGCAAGATAACGTATTTCGGAATGTAATTTTCGAATACTTCGCTCCCTCAGTAGTATTATAGCTAAGTATTATAGCCAAGCCAAAATCCCATGTATTTTTTCATGGAGCTAAATTCTGGACCTTTTTGGACTTCAGGCCCACTTCCCTAGGAAGGGGTAAAGGTCAGCGCTTCGTCTCTGGCAGACGTCCATTATGTGTAAACTGAGCCTTAGCCTTCAAAGCCCATTTCAGACCACCTCCACTTTTCCACTTTTACCGTCATTCAGTCAATCAGTCAGCTACCGCGCATACAGCGGGAAATTCAAACCAGTAGATGAACAAGGCGGAAACGAGCCCACTTCAAGGTCGTGCGTCACTGGTAAGTGTTTCAGACAGAAACTATAGTGAGTGGAAGAAATAATCAGTATCGTAGCGATTCAAGCAAGGAACTCGGCCCATTAGTACTCCGTATCACCGATCAGCCTCTCTTGCGACTCCGCCTCACCCTTTGGCCCGCTTGTTTCATTCCAGTCACGTGATTATAATTAGAAAAAAGTTTATAGTTATGAGATTAGTAGATGAACAAGGCGGATTCTGGCACACTTGGGAGTGGGGGGAAACATCATCGAAATCGACGCAGGATGGAACGAGTATCGTAGCGATTTGAGCGTGGAACTCCGCCCCTCGGCCCCCTTAGTACTCCACCTAACCTATCAGCTCCCTTAGTACTCCGCCCTCGGCCCCTTAGTACTCCACATCACCGCTCAGGCCCCCTTGTGACTCTTCCTCACCCCTCAGCCCCCTTGTCACGTTCCAGTCACGTGATTTTAATTAATAAAAGTTTGTAGTTATGAGATTCGAACCCACGACGTTCGCGCGGTAGACATTGTCCTTAGCCTCTACACCATCGTAAGATATTGAAGTTAACTGCGAATGTTGGGTATTTATAGCGTTAGTTTTGTCGGGACCGAAATTGACTCATTCATTATACTTGGCAGCATTTTTTTTTATTTCCATAGAATGTAATCGTCATTATCATACTGAAGATAGGAAAATATACTTAGATTTGGGAAATAATTGATATTTCATGTAAAGATGTGTATGAGTGTGTAAGAGCGAGAGGCGCGTGTGACGTAATCGATGCACAAATTTACGTGGCTTTGCGTATATTGAGAGATTCATTTTAATAATTTATCGTACAGAATTGTTTCATGTCCTGTTATCAATAACCGCACAAAAATAGGGGCTCGATTCATCGATACAAAAGTATATGGAAACAACAAAAGTTATAGAACACACAGAGTCATCTATGAGTCACTAGCTGAACTATCTATTGGTTGAAGAAGGACACTGTAAACACTAGACTCATAAGACTGCATCTGTCAAATGTCAATACATGCCAGCATGGCAGGTTCGGCGTTGCCAGTTGTACAATAAATCATTGTTTATGGGGCAATGTAGCGTTGCCGGTTTTGGAATTAATCGTGAACTACTCGACGAAAATTGGAAGCGCGAAAGTGATGTATTAATAATAATGAATCAGATTTAAAAAAAAAACATTACAGATTAATGAGGCTGTATCCTTTCAAAATGTGATCCCTCAATGTTACAAGGTATCTCAAAATACATCATTGAAAAGAAACATGGCGTCGAAGTGTAGAGGGTGCGTCAAAATACATCATTCAAGAAAGAACATAACAGTTCCACGAGGCTGTAAGTTTTCAACGTGCGATCTCTCAATGTGTATAAGGTATCTCAAAATACATCATTGAAAAACGAATATGACGTTGAAGTGTACAGGGTGCGTCAAAATATATCATTTAAGGAAAAAAAATGTCGATTTGAAATATGATGTTAATGTGTATGCAGGGCGTTTCAAAATAAATCATTTAGGAAAAAAACATGTCGATTCAACAGAAGTCTAGCGTTCCAACATGTCGGAAGTCTCGTATCTTTGTTAACCCAGTTAGCATCATCAGGAGAAAGGGGAGATCCAAAAGTTTCGAGAGGTTGAGCGTTGTGGACTCAACGTGAGGGCAATGGGAGAGCGGAGTATTCGACAATGACATTTCAAAATACGTTGTTTTCCATGCGTTTTCGATCGTTTTTCGTGCGTTCACGATCATTTTTCTTGCGTTTTCGACCGTTTTCCGTGCGTTCATTCGTTATTGTTTCATCGTTATTGTCGTAACGGTTTTTCGTGTTTCAATATGACAGTCATTTATCATTTAACGCGTTTCGCTAACCAAGTTGGCATCATCAGGAAATGACTAATGTCCATGCTTTGTCATATGAAGATTCATTTAGTGAATTTTCGCGTTTTCGATCGTTTTTCGTGCGTTTACGATCGTTTTTCGTGCGTTTTCGACCGTTTTCCGTGCGTTCATTCGTTATCGTTTCATCGTTATTGTCGTAACGGTTTTTCGTGTTCCAATATGACAGTCATTTATCATTTAACGCGTTTCGCTAACCAAGTTGGCATCATCAGAAAATGACTAACGTCCATGCTTTGTCATATGAAGATTCATTTTGCGAATTTTCAGACTCTTGAACGGAACCTTGTGGAACACCCAACCTAACTTCTAATACAGAGTAGTGTCGGTCAGCCAATCAGAATGGAGAAATAAAATATCGCTCGATTGATTGTGCTAGATGAAATTGAACTGGAGAATGAGGGTCGAATAATAATAATAATAGTGATAAAACATCAAAAGCTTGAAAGTGACGTATTCAGCGTGGCGTTTGTGAGGATTTGTGGAAATGAATGAGTTATTACAAAACATAATAGCACAACTGTCAGAAGGGCACTGAGTTGTATATTCACTAATAATGATCGTCGCATACAGCACGTCAAATGAAAGGATAAGAAATGCAGAATTCATCGACAGAGAAAAAACAAATATGACGTAATGAATATAATATCCAACGCCTAGTGTGAAATAACATAGGAAGAATTACAAATTCAACAAACTTGTGATTGAAAAATGTTGGGTTATGAACAACTATAAGTTTATTCCAATTACAGAAGCTTGATCCAAACGCAGAATTTATTGACAAAGAAAATGAAAAAAATCATTGGATACTGAAACATATGATATATTTGGATTCCTTAGGGTGAGAAGGATTCGAATCCATTAAAAAACGACCACTTCCGTTTTTCACTTCCGGTCCTCCGATTTCGATGATTTCAACATCAATGGATTCGTTTAGATGTAATGAAACATAATTAATCATTTGTCGAAGCCAAAAGGGCCTTATAACATATTTTCATTATACTAGCAGCAACAGACCGATGTGGGTACCCATTTCAAATGATTTCATTTGTAGATTATGAAAAGTATAATATACAGCGCCCAATGTGAAATAGCATAGAAATAATTGCACATTTAAAGAAAATCATTGAACATATTCGAAATTAAAAATTGTTGGGTTATGAACAACTACGAGTGTAATGTAATTGCAAAAGTTTTATTCAAAACACATAATTTGTTGATAAAAAAATGGAAAAATCATCGTATACTGAAACATATGGTATTTTTGGATTCCTTAGGGTGAGAAGGTTTCGAATCCGTCAAAAACAGGTCACCTCCGGTTTTTACTTCCGGTCGTCCGATTCCGATGATTTTGACATCAATGGATTCGATTAGATGTCAAAACACATAGTTGATCATTTTACAAAGCCAAAAGGATCTCATAACCTATTTTCGCTATACTGGTCGCAACAGGTCGGTGTGGGTACTCATTTCAAATGATTTAATTTGTATACTATAAAAAATATAATATCGAGCGCCTAATGTGAAACAGCATAGGAAGAATTGCAAAGAGAATCGTTGAAAAAACTTCGGATCGTTACGTACATCATGTCAAATGAAAGAAGAAAAATTGCAGAATTCATCTATAAAGAAAAAACAAATATGGTGCAACATGTCAGAAGGGCACTAACCCACATCTTCATTAATGATTGTTGAATCTCAACGTGCAGCAAATCAAATGAAAGGGAAACGAATGCAGAATTCATCGACAGAGAAAAAACAAATCTGAAGCAACATATCAGAAGGGCACAAAGCCACATTTTCGTTAATAATTGTCGAATCGTCACGTACAGCACGTCAAATGAAAGGAAGAGAAATGCAAAATTCATTGACAGAGAAAATACAAAGATGGCACAGTATGTCAGAATGACACTAAGCAACATCTTCGTTAATGATAGTTGGATCTCAACGTGCAGCACATCAAATGAAAGGGAAACGAATGCAGAATTCATCAACAGAGAAAAAAAACGGGGGCGATGCCAAGAGGGCACAAAGTTGTATCTTCACTAATAATAGTCGCATCATTATATGTAGCACTTCGAATAAAATGGGGAAAAAAAGCAAAATTCATGTGTTTGTTGCGCTATTCAAATCCAAGGTGACATGGATCAATGTCAACGCTGAATATGCATCTAACAAAGACTCTTTGATTTTCTTTTGTTTCATTTCAGAATATTTCATCACTAATTTTTATATTTGAACCCAAAGTGACATTGATCACTGTCAATGTCGAATCTACATCCGGAGATACGCAGTTCTCAAAGCGAAAAAACAAAGGCTCTTTGTTTCATTTTAAAATATGTCATCACTTATTTTACTATAAATACGTCATGCATGGCGAAATGAGTTAGTTGCATCCATTGAAAGTGATACCAGTGACAAGTGCACCGATTCTATTTGAAAGTAAGTGTTTTAAGTTTGACTTTTTCCTCAGATGAATTTATTCAAATGTAATTTAATTGATATATATATATATGTTGGATGATTTCAGTCAAATGTTTTACATGTCGTGGTTTGTTTGAGATAGTATTCGCATATATTGTGAATCAAAACATAAAGCTTTCATTTTTTATTTTTCACAGATGGATTTACAAAAGTTGAATGCAAGTTCGATCGTGAAGAGAAAGCCAAGTATCAAAGTAGCAGATTTGCCTGTGGAGATGCCGCAGAGCATATTCACTGCCAAAATCATGAAAGGAAAATTTGGTGAGGCTCTCTTGTTAGATTTGGGAGATAAATTATCATTTCTCCCCCACCGAGTGACGGAGGCGTATCGTCCTCACTTAGAAGAATGTTCATCAAGAAAATACGCTATTGTGTTCAAAGAGTTAATGGACATTGGGAAACCGAATCTTGTCGTTTCATTTGAGATTGTACAAAATTTAGGTTAGTACTGTTTCCAATTTTTTCTTTGTTTTATAGGCAAAGAGTTTTTGGGTGTATACAATATTTTTCATTCGGGTCAAAAATTCTCACTCACAGATATGATCCGCATAAAGTAGTGTTTCCGTACAATATTTTTCCTTCACTTAGTACGTGCAGAATATGTGTCTTAAATTCTTTATTTTGAATGACACTTGATTTTTTATTTTCATTATAAGTGTAGCAATTACTTCATGAAAGACATTACCCTCTCTGTTGCCAAAAAATTTTTTTTGTGTATGTTTTTATTGAAAAATCGAATTTATTTCAGTGTATTTTTTTATTGAAAAATCGAATTTATTTCAGTGTATTTTTTTATTGAAAAATCGAATTTATTTCAGAATAATACATCAACGTGTGCAGTATCAGTCAGAGTCATATCAACAACAACATTCAGAACCGTCGCAGCAACCTTTCCAGAACGAGTTTCAAATCTCAGCAGTTTCCATTTTTTTCAGTCTATAGTTGCACATTATGAGGCTAGAATTTGTCGATATTCAGTGATTTGTTGGACAAACTGCGTCTATTCAATATATACACAGCCGTAATGATTTTGGAAGACTTTGAAGATTCATCGTGGTGTGTTCCAAATTTCAAGAAAAACACGCCGTTCTGTATGGGTCATTTCAAAGGAAATTTGTTCAGCTGCAGTCTCAATAACGTTGATATTTTATATAGATGGCTTCATAATATACTACCAAAATATATAAAATACATATCACACACATCTTTTTTTGAAAATGAAAACTTATCTTAAACAGGGAAAGTTGTCAAAAATATGCAATAACAAAAAATTATATACCAGATTTCATAGAGATGAAGAAACATCATATTGAAAGATACTAAGTTGACAAACACAGGACATTTTAGAAATAAAGGAAATAAGTTTGTCTGTCATTTTAAATTCTGATTCGTTGGGTCGATATAACTGAAAGTGGCATTTTATATCTTGAATTTTATTCAGGACATTATTATAGATGATTGACATTTGTCATTAAATTTCAAGTGTGATATTTGGAAATTCATTTCGTATTGTAGTTTTTTCGAAATTCCCATTCAAAATAGCATTCTTTGATATAGATACCGGACGAGTCTATTATGTGTAGATAACCTGAGTTTCAATTGTTCGGAGTTCTGAGTTCTCGTACATATAAACATAACAAAGTAACGATACAGACAAATATGAAAAATCGTCATAAAATAATTCAAATCCATTCAAGTGAATACATGAATTGAAAGATATTTCAACCTCAACTTCGATATTCTGAAACAAAAACACACAGTATTCACAATTCCATCTTTCGTTATTCCAAGTTCATAGCCATCAGAATTGATACGATTATAATATATATAGGAATATAAAACTATCTTCAAATACAGTTGCATGAATGCACATCAAGCATTTTGTCGTAGTACGGTTACCGGAGCAAAGTTACAACTTCAGCATAATATGAATGTTTATAAATATTAGGGAAGGTCAAGATCATCAACAGGTATTAAGAAATTCATTCGGTGTCCAAAGCTTTCGGAATGCAATGCAAATAATTTTCTTTATGACTATTCTGCATTTGTTTCCATTTCATTTGATGTGCTGTACGTTGAGAACAAATCATTATTAACGAAAATATGGCTCATTGCCCTTCTGATATGTTACGTTGTCTTTGTTTTTTTTCTCTCTCGATGAATTCTGCATTTTTTTTCTCTTTCAGTCAATGTACTGCACGTTGAGATTCAATTGTCATTAACGGAGATGTGGCTTCGCTTCTTCCTGACATGTTGCGTCATGTTTGTTTTTTCTTTGTCGATAACATTCTGCATTCGTTTCTCTTTCATTTGATGTGCTGCACGTTAAGATACAAATATCATGAGTGAAATTGAGACTTAATGTCTTTCTGACATGTTGCGCCATCTTTGTATTCTCTCGTCAATGAATTCTGGATTTTTTGTCCTTTCATTTACGTGCTGTAAGCGAAGATTCGATTATTATCAGCGATTATACAACTTAGTACCCTTCTGACAGTTGCTCCATTTTTTTTTTAGTAACCCATTCATTTCCACAAATCCTCACACATTTTCTACCACGCCACCACCTCCTACGCTGAGTACGTCACTTTCAAATTTTAATATTTTATTATTATTATTATTATTTTTCGACCCACATTCCCCAGTTCAATATCATCTAACACAATTATTAGATGGATATTTGATTCCTCCATTCTGATTGGCTGACGGACACCACTCTGTAACACAAGTTGAGTTTTAATGTTTTATCACTATTATTATTATTATTATTCGACCCACATTCTCCAGTTCAATTTCATCTAAAACCATCATTCTACTGATATTTGATTTCTTCAGTCTGATTGGCTTACGACACCACTCTGTACCAGAAGTTAGGCTGATTGTTCCTCAAGGTTCGGTTCAGGAGTCTGAAAATTCGCAAAACGAACCTTCATACGACAAAACGTGGACTTTAGACATCTCCTGATGATGCTTACTTGGTAAGCGAAACGTGTTAAATGACTGTCATATTGAAATAGGAAAAAAACGACAATAACGACGAAACGATAACGAATAAATGCACGTAAACTGTTCGAAAACGCACGCAAAACCGTCGCACGCAAAACTGTCGAATACTTCACTTTCTCCAATTTCGAACGTTAACTCTACAATACGACTCAGCATTATTTCTGCCAAAATTCGATACAGAAGGGTTATGGGGGGTTCCAAACGACGTATTTCAAATATTGATTCACTCTGTATGTATGCGCTTATATTTCGTAGAATTTTCAATACGATTTTCACCACACTATGGCAAAATTTCCAACATGTGTGGGCTATTATTTCTGCAAACTGAAACTCACTTTTCAAATGTAACTGAGAAAATGAATCGCAAACGTGTTATGATTTCGATATATTTTGAGGTAATAATATTTAATATCGAACGAATAGTCATAAAGAAAATTTTTTGCATTGTATTCCGAAAGCTTTGGACACCGAATGAATTTCTTAATACCTGTTGATGATCTTGACCTTCCCTAATATTTATAAACATTCATATTATGCTGAAATTGTAACTTTGCCCCGGTCACCGTACTACGACAAAATGCTTGAGGTGCATTCATGCAACTGTATTTGAAGATAGTTTTATATTCCTATATATATTATAATCGTATCAATTTTGATGACTAAAAACTTGGAATAACGAAAGATGGAATTGTGAATACTGTGTGTTTTTGTTTCAGAATATCGAAGTTGAGGTTGAAATATCTTTCAATTCATGTATTCACTTGAATGGATTTGAATTATTTTATGACGATTTTTCATATCTGTCTGTATCGTTACTTTGTTATGTTTATATGTACAGGAACTCAGAACTCCGAACAATTGAAACTCAGGTTATCTACACATAATAGACTCGTCCGGTATCTATATCAAAGGATGCTATTTTGAAAGGGAATTTCGAAAAAACTACAATACGAAATGAATTTCCAAATATCACACTTAAAATTTAAATACAAATGTCAATCATCTATAATAATGTCCTGAATAAAATTCAAGATATAAAATGCCACTTTCAGTTATATCGACCCAACGAATCAGAATTTAAAATGACAGACAAACTTATTTCCTTTATTTCTAAAATGTCCTGTTCTTGTCAACTTAGTATCTTTCAATATGATGTTTCTTCATCTCTATAGAATCTGGTATATAATTTTTTGTTATTGCATATTTTTGACAACTTTCCCTGTATAAGATGAGTTTTCATTTTCAAAAAAAGATGTGTCTGATATGTATTTTATATATTCTGGTAGTATATTATAAAGTCATTTATATAAAATATCAACGTTATTGAGACTGCAGCTGAACAAATTTCCTTTGAAATGACCCATACAGAACGGCGTGTTTTTCTTGAATTTTGGAACACACCACGATGAATCTTCAAAGTCTTTCAAATTCATTACGGTTGTGTATATATTGAATAGACGCAGTTTGTCCAACAAATCACTGAATATTGACAAATTCTAGCCTCATAATGTGCAACTATAGACTGAAAAAATGGAAACTGCTGAGAATTGAAACTCGTTCTGGAAAGGTTGCTGGGACGGTTCTGAATGTTGTTGTTGAGATGACTCTGACTGATACTGCACACGTTGATGTATTATTCTGAAATAAATTCGATTTTTCAATAAAAAAATACACTGAAATAAATTCGATTTTTCAAT
Organism: Leptinotarsa decemlineata; assembly: GCF_025532065.1. Lineage (NCBI taxonomy): Eukaryota > Metazoa > Arthropoda > Insecta > Coleoptera > Chrysomelidae > Leptinotarsa > Leptinotarsa decemlineata. The sequence continues at coordinate 562,036 of NW_027412615.1, forward strand.
AAAAACATACACAAAAAAAATTTTTGACAACAGAGAGGGTAATGCCTTTCATGAAGTAATTGCTACACTTATAATGAAAATAAAAAATCAAATGTCATTCAAAATAAAGAAATTAAAACACATATTCTGCACGTACTAAGTGAAAGAAAAATATTGTATGGAAACACTACTTTATGCGGATCATATCTGTGAGTGAGAATTTTTATACACCCAAAAACTCTTTGCCTATAAAACAAAGAAAAAATTGGAAACAGTACTAACCTCAATTTTGTACAATCTCAAATGAAACGACAAGATTCGGTTTCCCAATGTCCATTAACCCTTTGAACACAATAGTGTATTTTCCTGATGAACATTCTTCTAAGTGAGGACGATACGCCTACGTCACTCGGTGGGGCAGAAATGATACTTTATCTCCCAAATCTAACAAGACCGCCTCACCAAATTTTCCTTTCACGATTTTGGCAGTGAATATTCTCTGCGGTATCTCCACAGGCAAATCTGCTACTTTGATACTTGGCTTTCTCTTCACGATCGAACTTGCATTCAACTTTTGTAAATCCATCTGTGAAAAATAAAAAATGAAAGCTTTATGTTTTGATTCACAATATATGCGAAAACTATCTCGAACAAACCACGACATGTGAAATATTTGACTGAAATCATCCAACATATATATATATATATATATATATATATATATATATATATATATATCGAGAAAAATTTTAGAAATCAAATGATTCAACAATTCTCACCAATTTTCAATTAAATTACATTTGAATAAATTCATCTGAGGAAAAAGTCAACCTTAAAACACTTAATTTCAAATAGAATCGGTGCACTTGTCACTGGTATCACTTTCAACGGATGCAATTAACTCATTTCTCCATCCATGACGTATTTATAGTAAAATAAGTGATGACATATTTTAAAATGAAACAAAGAGCCTTTGTTTCGTCGCTTTGAGAACTGCGTATCTCCGGATGTAGATTCGACATTGAAAACGCACGAAAAACTATCGTAAACGCACGAAAAACGATCGAAAACGCATAGAAAATAACGTATTTTGAAATGTCATTGTCGAATACTTCGTTCCCCCATTGCCCTCACGTTGAGTCCACAACGCTCAACCTCTCGATACTTTTGGATCTCCTCTTTCTCCTGATGATGCTAACTTGGTTAACAAAGATACGAGACTTCCGACATGTTGGAACGCTAGACTTCTGTTGGATCGACATGTTTTTCTCCTTAATGATGTATTTTGAAACGCCCTTTATACACATTAATATCATATTTCAAATCGACATGTTTTTTTCCTTAAATGATATATTTTGACGCACCCTGTACACTTCAACGTCATATTCCTTATACACATTGAGAGATCGCACGTTGAAAACTTACAGCCTCGTGGAACTGTTATGTTCTTTCTTGAATGATGTATTTTGACGCACCCTGTACACTTCGACGCCATGTTTGTTTTCAATGATGTATTTTGAGATACCTTGTAACATTGAGGGATCACATTTTGAAAGGATACAGCCTCAATAATCTGTAATGTTTTTTCTTAAATCTGATTCATTATTATTAATATATCATTTTCGCGCTTCCAATTTTCGTCGAGTAGTTTACGATGAATTCCAAAACCGGCAACGCTACATTGCCCCATAAACAATGATTTATTGTACAACTGGCAACGCCGAACCTGCCATGCTGGCATGTATTGACATTTGACAGATGCAGTCTTATGAGTCTAGTGTTTACAGTGTCCTTCTTCAACCAATAGATAGTTCAGCTAGTGACTTATAGATGACTCTGTGTGTTCTAGAACTTTTGTTGTTTCCATATACTTTTGTATCGATGAATCGAGCGCCTATTTTAGTGCGGTTACTGATAACAGGACATGAAACAATTCTGTATAATAATTATTTCCCAAATCTAAGTATATTTTCCTATCTTCAGTATGATTATGACGATTACATTCTATGGAAATCAAAAAAAAATTGCTGTCAAGTATAATGAATGAGTCAATTTCGGTCCCGACAAAACTAACGCTATAAATACCCAACATTCGCAGTTAACTTCAATATCTTACGATGCTGTAGAGGCTAAGGACAATGTCTACCACGCGGACGTCGTGGGTTCGAATCTCATAACCACAGACTTTTTTAATCAAAATCACGTGACTGGAACGTGACAAGGGGGCTGAGGGGTGAGGAAGAGTTACAAGGGGGCCTGAGCGGTGATTTGGAGTACTAAGGGGGCCAAGGGCGGAGTACTAAGGGAGCTGATAGGTTAGGTGGAGTACCAAGGGGGCCGAGGGGCGGAGTTCCATCCTGCGTCGATTTCGATGACGTTTCTTCCCACTCCCAAGTGTGCCAGAATCCCCCTTGTTCATCTACTGAGATTCAAACCCGGATCGTCCGCATGTTAGACGTTACCTTAACCTCTACACCAACGTAAGATATTGAAAGTAACTGCGAATGATGGGTATTTATAGCGTATGTTTTGTCGGGACCGAAATTGACTCTCTCTATATACTTGACCGCATTTTTTCGATTACCGTAGAATGTTAGGGGAATTGGAACCGTCATTATCATGTTGAAGATAGGAAAATATACTTAGATTTGGGAAATACTCAATATTCCATATAAAGATGTGTATGTGTGTAAGAGCGAGAGACGCGTGTGACGTAATCGAGGTGAAGAGAGATGGAGACGGTATCGAGGTTTACGTTCCTAGCGCAGCAGGTGTTGTCGGTTGTAAGATTAATCGTTGTATATGAGGCAATGTAATGTTGCCGGTTTTGAAATTAAGCGTGATCGACTCGATCAAAAGTGGAAGCGGGAAAGTGATATATTAATAATTATGAATCAGATTTAAGAAAAAATAGAACAACATGTATATATAACAACGAATATAATAAAAAACATAGCGTCGAAGTGTACAGGCTACGTCAAAATACATCATTCTAGAAAAAAACAACATGTCGGTTTAAAATATGATATCAATGTGTATACAGGACGTTTCAAAATACATCATTTAAGAAAAAAACATGCGTTCCAACATGTCGGAAGGACACCAAGTCTCGTATTTTTGTTAACCAAGTTAGCATCATCAGAAGAGAAAAGATATGGCACCAAAGTTGTCGAGAAGTTATGTATTGTGGAGTTAACATTCGAAAATGGGGGAAGCGACCGTTTCACAAGCCTTCCGACCGTTTGACATACGATCGTTTTGCGTGCGTTTTCGACCGTTTTCGACCGTTTTGCGTGCGTTTATTCGTTATCGTTTCATCGTTATTGTCGTAACCGTTTTTTGAGTTTCAATATGTCAGCTATTCATCATTTAACGCATGCCGCGAATGAAGATTCATTTTGCGAATTTGCAGAACGGAACCTTGTGGAACAATCAGCCTAACTTCTGTTACAGAGTGGTGTCGGTCAGCCAATCAGAATGGAGGAATCAAATATCCCCCGATTGATTGTGTTAGATGGAATTGAACTGGAGAATGAGGGTAGAATAATAATAATGATAGAGATAAAACATTAAAACTTTGAAAGTGACGTAGTCAGCGTGGTAGGTGGTGGCGTGGGTGATGATTTGTGGAAATTATTGAGTTATTACAAAAAATGATAGTGCAATTGTCAGAAGTTGTATATTCAATAATAATTATCGGATCGGCACGTACAGCACGTCGAGTGAAAGGATAAGAAATGCGGAATTCATTGACAGAGAAAAAAACAAATATGGTGCAACATGTCAGAAAGAGACTGGGCCACATATTCATTAATGATAGTTGAATCTCAACGTGCAGCACATCAAATGAAAGGGAAACGAATACAGAGTGTATCGACAAAGAATGAACAAAGATATCGAAACAAATATCATATACAGCGCCTAATGTGAAATAGCATGTGGAGAATTTCAAATTGAAAAAAATTATTGAACAAACTTGGAATTAAAAGATGTTGGTTTATGAACAATTATGAGTGTATTCCAATTGCAAAAGCTTGATTCAAAACGCAGAATTTATTGACAAACACAATGGAAAAATCATTGCATACTGAAACATATGATATATTTGGAGTCCTTAGGGTGAGAAGCTTTCAAATCCATCAAAAAACGACCACTTTCGGTTTTCATTTCCGGTCATCCGATTTCGATGATTTTGACATCAATAGATTCATTTACATGTCATGAAACATAAATAATCATATGTCGAAGCCAAAAGGGCTCTATAACCTATTTGAATTATACTAGACGGAACAAACCGATGTGGGTACTCATTTCAAATGATTCTATTTGTTGATTATGTGGAAAGCATGTTAAATAGTATAGAAAGAATTGCACATTCAGGAAAAATCATTGAAAATACTTAAAATTCGAATTTGTTGGGTTATGAACAACTAAGAGTGTAATCCAATCGCAGAAGTTTGATTCAAAACGTAGAATTTGTTGACTAAAAACCAAAAAATCATTGTATACTGGAACATATGGTATTTTTGGATTCCTTAGGGTGAGAAGGTTTCGAATCCGTCAAAAACAGGTCACTTCCAGTTTTCACCTCCGGTCATCCGATTCCGATGATTTTGACATCAATGGATTCGTTTAGATGTCAAAACACATAGTTGATATTTTACAAAGTCAAAAGGATCTCATAACCTATTTTCGCTATACTGGTCGCAACAGGTCGATGTGGGTACTCATTTCAAATGATTTCATTTGCTGATTATTTGGAAGATAATATCGAGCGTCTAATGTGGAATAACAAGGAAAGACTTGCAAATACAAAGTTCAGTTAGATAAACTTGTAGTTTCCTCAATTTCACTGCCACCAATTTTTGAATTCAGGCTTGGAAATATAGGCCTCTGCTCCGTGGCGACCAGCCCATTTGGTGAGGAGTTCAATGAATTCCACTAGTTCGGACTTCCATTATCTACAGACTTCCATTGCTGCAGGATGCCACAGAACGATTCGAAGAAATAAGAAGAGAGACATTGGAAGATGATCATGGACCAATCTTTGCCAAGATTGAAAGCACGTGCTTGAAGATCCGCCAAGACATGGAGAATACCCACAACAGAAAGTGGGGGAAGTTAGTGAGGAAACAATGCCCGAATACAGACCGAAAACAGGACAACTATGAAGCCACCAACGTCATCAACATGAGTTCCCGCCCGCTCACGGGAATAGAGGAATCCTTGGTGAGGAAAGGCCTGAATTTTACCATTACGCCAACATCTGTGCCCACTTTGGAGATAATTACTGCAGTGGAATCCACCAGTTCCCTCATTGACCAGACCGAGGCAGAAGAGTTCAGATGGACAATCAGAGAACAGTTGGATCGTGAACCAGTTCCAACATCAGCAAGGAAGAACGTAGAGCTCTGAACGGCCTACGTAGAGACAACACCATCAAGATCCTACTTGCAGATAAAGGAAACGCTACTGTGGTAATGGATACCGTTCTCTACGAACAGAAGATCGAAGAGGTTCTGCAGAAGGGACGATACACAAAGATCGTACGGGACCCTACTGCATCAATCGAAAGGAAGTTGTACCAGATTTCGAAAAAACACCAAGTCTATTTTTCGGACAAGGAAAGATCATGGCTAACACCGCACCACAGTCAGCCCCCTCACTTGTATGGTCTACCCAAAATCCACAAGAAGGACGTTCCGCTTAGACCGATCATCAGCTTCAGAGATTCGGCTACTCAAAACTTGTCTAGATTTTTACTTCCCTTAATACAACCATTATAAGGAAAAACATCGTCTTTTGTGAAGAATTCAAGGCATTTTGTCGAACTACTAGGGTCAATTGAGGTTACACAGGAAGATCAACTAATCAGTTTCGACGTGGAAAGCCTTTACACCAACGTTCCGGTCGAAGAAGCACTCCAAATCATACAGAGAAAGCTATCCGAAGACGGGAACCTGAAAGAGAGAACGAATCTACCTATAGAAGTAATTATGGAATTACTAGGATGCTGTGTACAAAACTGTTATTTCCAACTGAAGGACGAATTCTTTACACAAGATGAGGGACTGCCAATGGGATCGCCACTTTCACCAGTCATAGCCAACATATATATGGAGTGGTTTGAAACTCTGGCCATTGAAGAAGCCCACAAGAAACCTCGAGTCTGGTTGAGATATGTTGACGACACCTTCATAATATGGAACCATGGGAATACTGAGCTAGACGCCTTTCTGAAACACATCAACAGCGTGAGACCTTCCATCACTTTCACAATGGAGGAGGAAATCCACAATGAATTGCCATTCTTAGACGTTTTGGTGAAGAGGACCGACACTAAGTGGGAAACATCTGTATACGTCTGCCAGAGACGAAGCGCTGACCTTTACCCCTTCCTAGGGAAGTGGGCCTGAAGTCCAAAAAGGTCCAGAATTTAGCTCCATGAAAAAATACATGGGATTTTGGCTTGGCTATAATACTTAGCTATAATACTACTGAGGGAGCGAAGTATTCGAAAATTACATTCCGAAATACGTTATCTTGCGTGCGTTTCGACCGTTTTGCGATTCGTCATCGTTCCGTCGTCATTGTCGTAGCCGTTTTCATATCATATTCCGAAATTCATATGAGGAGCATACTGTCCCGTACTGTCATACGGGACAGTATCTGAACCACGAATCCAACCACCATCAATAGACAAAAAGAGGAATCATCAAGACTCTATTAGACCGTGCTTTTGGGAAGGTCTAAGGAAGGTCTCGAGAAGGAACTAGACATCATCAAAAATGATCTTCAGCGGAATGGATACTCCAAAGCGATGGTTGAAAAGACTTTGGCTAAAAGACAGCAGGAGCCTCGCAAGGAAGAGAAGCCGTCACAACCAGTGCTTGCACTTCCCTACATCAGAGGTTTATCGGAGAGGATAAGAAGAATTGGTTCCAAGTACAACATTAGAACCTGTTTCAGATCCGGTAACACTATCCGTAGCAGCCTCACGAAAACCAGGCCCCCAAACGCGGACTGCGATTCCAAGAACTGCATTTACCGGATACCCTGTGAGTATGGAAAATCCTGTATTGGTGAAACTAAGAGGCCATTGAATGTTCGCATTGCCGAGCACAAGAAGCACACACAGCGAGGAGAAACCAGCAAATCAGGAATAGCAGACCATGTTTGGACCCATCAACACAGCATCGAGTGGTCCCAAGCTGAGATCTTGCACAGAGAGGAACATTGGTTCAGGAGAAAATTTAAGGAAGCCGCATACATGTTGTCCAACAACGTATTCAGCCAGGCCAGCGTAGATATACGAAACATATGGAAACCCATCATCAAACGAAAAATGACCAACTCCCGCCAAAACGGTCATCTCTCACGGAATCAGTGAAGCGGAAAATGGAAAGTAGAGAAAGTGAAAGTATTTCAACGGCCTATGAAATAGTCATCTCTCGGAGGAATCAGTCCAGTCATCAATCGAAGACGATTGTAGATACCAACAATCGAAACGTCGTGAACTAACGTGACTTGGAATCTCTACACTTTTTATTTTTTTTATTATTTTCTTTTTTCATTTCTTTAATTTCTATTTATTCAATTATTATATTTTTACTTGTAGGTTATTTCACTATCATTTCATTTCAGGTTTATTGTTGCTCGATATAATTGTTATTTTCAACTATTCTTTTTTAATTATTCTTTTTTACTTGTTTCAGGGATTTCAAATCATTTTATATAGTAGACAATGGAAGTCCAAACTAGTGAAATTCATCACGAAACATTGTCAATCACCTTCAAACAAACGAGGAGTTCAATGTTGACTCTTTTTGTAATGTCTTCCATCATTTTTTCGAATACTGCATTATTCATTAGTTTCAAGAGATTTTTCTCGTTCATAGCCCTTTTCCACAACTCAGTATCAAAATCAATATAGGACTTCAACCATGGTAATTGGTTGAATTTAAATACTCGATAAATTTTCGTGATGATAAGACCATTAGCAATGGCTTGTTTGAGGGTGCGATAATGAATCAATCATATATTTTTTTTTGTGTTGGAGAATAGCCATCAATTTTGTGAGCTTTTTTATCGATTCAGTGTTTTTTTTCATTTTGGATTTATATGTTCAGGGCAGTAAGGCAAGTCTTTGTGCGAATCATGTAAATATATAGGATACTTAAGATCAACTTCAAGCATATATCCCACGTCGCTCTCATCGGGTATTGATGAGACGTCAATATTGGTATGGCACCACTTAAACACATCATATGGCAAATACTGAGACATCGTCCACCCATACTGGTTGTTTACGTCGAAATACATGAGGTATATGTCAGGATTTGAAGAGTCATAATTGTTCAACTCTTCCGAAACAAACTTGGCTAAGTCCACCTCGAATTCCTCGTTGCACAAATAGAAACATGTTAGGATCGGTCAGTAGTTCCAATTCGACTTTGGTATATTTGAGCATCGCATCCCACGTAAGGCCTGGTAGCGTATAGTAATGAGCAGGACCAGATTATGAGTTCTGAGGCAGCTTGTACGAAATTGTTTGAATACGTCAGCAAGGAGGACGTCATCTGTTTTCATCATATAAATCCACATTGCGACCCAAAGTCTGACAATTGAAACTCTTCCAGACATCCTGGGCTCGTTGATATAGTCTGCGGGGGCAGGGCTCATCTTCTAATTTGTTGTAGAAAGCTTCAATAGGGGGCAAGCAAGCTTCATCAATTCTATCGAAAGAATCAATATGATCATAGGGCATCCCTTCTTAGTAAGTAATTCAACCAAGTTTTTGGGTACCTCAGAGAACTGAACCTTAACATTAGAAAACTCTGTTGGATTCTGATCTCTATGAACAGAAGATCGAAGAGGTGTTTCAGAAAGGAAAATACACGAAAATCATAAGAGACCCTACTTAATCAATCGAAAGGAAGTTGTATCAGACTTTGAAAAAACACCAAGCCTATTTTTCGGAAAAAGAGCGATTATCACATCACACCGCACCACAGTAAGCCACCTCACTTGTATGGACTACCCATAATCCAAAAAAAGGATGTTCCGCTCCGACCAATCATTAGTTCCAGAGATTCAGCCACTCAGAACTTGTCCAGGTTTTTACTACCAATAATTAAACCATTGCAAGTTAAAACATCATCTTTTGTGAAAAATTCAAGACATTTCGTTGAACTACAGTAGGAGTCGCGCCTCTATAGAGCCTCCCCACTCCTCCACTTTTCGTGGTAGCGAGTGGGAAAGAGACGTGTGCGACGTGACCGACGCATAGAAGGATGGAATGAGCATCGAGTAGATTCATTTGATAGATAAGAGCGCGGTGGAATTACAAAAATAACGCTATAATATTAATAATGAACGAAAATCGGTTTAAAGAAAAAACATGGCCACTGGCGTTAAAGAAAAAAACATATTTGCCAACGTAATAGAAAAAAAAACATGGCCGTCATACAGGGTGTCTCATCGTTTAGGAAAAAAAACATGTACGGGGTGGGTGTCTCAAATACGTCAGCGTGAAAAATAACAGTATAATAATAATAATGAATGAAAAATTGGATTAAAGAAAAAAACATGACGTTAATGTGTACAGGGTATCTCAAAATTCGTCATTAAAAAAAAACATGACAGTTTAACGGGGCTCTAATGTCCAACGTGTGATTCTTCAATATGTACAGGGTGTCTCATCGTTTAGTAGAAAAAAACATGTACAGGGTGTCTCAGAATACGTCGGCGTGGAAAATAATGGTATAATAATAATAATGAATGAAAAATCGGATTAAAGAAAAAACATGACGTTAATATGTGCAGGGTGTCTCAAAATACGTCATTTAAAAAAAAGTTTAACGAGGCCCTATGGTTTTGGCGTGTGATTCTTCAATGTGTACAGGGTGTCTCATTGAAGAAAGAACATGTCACAAGGGCCTTACGTTTTAGCGTGCGATCCCAATGGGAAACGTTTGAAAATGGGGCATTGAGGGTATCCAGCAATGACATTTCAAAATGAGTTTTTTTTTGTTTTTGTATTAGTGACGTCAATGTATACAGGGTGTCTCAAAATACGTCGGCTATGTTGAATTATTAAAATAATGAATGAAAAATCGGATTAAAGAAAAAACATGGTTACCAGCGTCAAAGCAAAAACATGGTTGCCATCGAGATATACAGGGTTTCTCATCGTTAAAAAAACATGACGTCAATGTGTACAGGATGTCCCAAAATGCGTCATTGAAAAACATGACAGTTTAACGGGGCTCTATCGTTTTAACGTGTGATTCTTAAAAGTGTACAGGGTGTCTCAAAATACATCATTTAAGAAACATGACGGTTCAACGGGTTTCTATCGTAGAGAAAAAACGAAGATTGCTATCAGAATGGCACCAAGCGACATATTCGTTAAAAATAGTAGCATTGTCATGTACAGCGCGTCAAATGGAAGAAGAAGAAATGCAGAATACATCGACTGAGGAAAAACAAAGATTACGGTTGTTTTATTTCACACGTCGAGACGATGATGAAATATGATAGGTGGGTGGTTATTTCACGCTTTATCGTAGTATATATCTTATGATATTTCCACCCACCTATCATATTTCATCCTCGACTCGACGTGTGGAATAAAACGAAAATTCGAATTTTCATCTTTTTACAATTTCTAATATTTTAACGTGCGATCCGACCCCACTTTTCTAATAAGGAACGTATGAAATGTTTGTAGTGTTAAAGAAAAAACATGAATGACAAATGATAATTGCTCAAATATTCTCATGTATTGTCATAAAGGTATACAGGGTGTACATCGTTGAAGAATAACAAATGATAGTTGATCTAATATTCTCGCATATGACCATGAAGATATACAGGGTTTGCGAATAAATATAGACATCGATATGCCTGCTGCTTCATTCATTCAATAGCTTTCAGTGCTCTTGTGCATTCGTTGTTATTGTTGTGTGCCCAGTGTGAATTTAGAAAATTTTCGAAAATTTTGATTTTTTGAATTTATTTTCATTTCGTCAATATGAAGAAGTTTCTGATTGTGAAGGACATCGTCAGGAAAAATCGTCGTTTTGGTGTACAGGCTCGTACTTTGGAGTTCAACATCAGGCCGATACCTCAAGGTAAGGAACCAGTGGGGTGGGTGAGAGACGCTATCACAGAAATTGTATTGGAAGGTACAGAGGGTGTGGAGCCAACTGATAATGTAGGGTTCACCTTTTGTTCCAAAGATTTCACGAGAGGTCCAGGGTGGATCTCCTTCAAAAATGCTTCTGACATTTTGGTGGATGATGTTTCTTCTAAAATATCAGCCATCTACCAGTCAAACTCTTGTGGCTTGAACACCGAGACCTTCTGCCTTGGTATTACATCCGTTAGGATACCTAAGGGTAAAGGCCGAAGCCGCTTGCATAATACCTTCGATGAAGAGTGTAACAAACGTCGAGGTATAATAACCATTAAAAATAATGATAATTTGTGCCTTCCTCGAGCGCTTGTTGTAGTTCAGGCATACGCCAATGAAGACTCCAAATGTAACGATGTACGACAGAACATCAGGAAATTGCAGACCCAATGGGCTCTGCAATTGATAACCGATGCCAAAGTATCAGTACCTATAGATGGCTGCGGAATACCTGAGTTGCAGCAATTTCAGCGCCATCTCTCTTCATATAAAATAACTGTTTATCAATACGGCACCAAGGGTCGTGATTTGTTTTTCAAAGGTGAGGGTGTTGGAGCCTCGTTGAACTTATTGTTTCATGAGGGTCATTATAATGTTATCACTTCCCTAACTGCAGCGTTCTGCTGTCATTATTACTGTGAAGAATGTCATGTTCCCTTCGATCATAAGAAAAACCATCGGTGCGGCGGTACTTGTTTTTCATGTCAGGCTTCACCGGCTTGTTCTAATAATCTAGTGAAAATCCCCTGCAAGTCATGCAAAAGATCTTTTCGAGGTCAAGTGTGTTTCGAAAATCATATTCGGGATAAAATTTGTGAAAAAATAAGAAGATGCGAGAAATGTTTCAAAATTGTACCAACTAATCGTTCTCACGTCTGCGGAGAGATCTTCTGCAAAATTTGCAACAAACAGTGTCCCGCCGGGCACCTTTGTTATATTCAACCGGCTACAAAAAAGCCTCAGACTGATAGTCTCTTGTTCATCTTTTATGATCTGGAGACTCGTCAGGAGAGTATGCAGGACGATGGATCGGTACTTCACGAGCCGAATTTGTGTGGTAATTGGTAATTTCAAAGTTGATGGTTGGTGTTCAAACAATGGCTCATCGCTATGATATGACCCTTGCAAAAATAGATAAGATCAAATCTTTGGGTTATGAGGTCATCGAGAAGTGTGAATGTGATTTTCGCCGGGAACTTTCTGACGAAATTCAAAAATTCACCGAAAATCACCCTCTCTTGAAAAATCTTTCACTTGACCCACGAGATGCTTTTTATGGTGGTCGTACAGGAAATATTGTCAAACATTACAAGGCCAAAGAGGGTGAACAAACTAAATACGTAGATGTTTGTTCTTTATACCCTTGGGTGTGTAAATATGGTAAATTTCCTATTGGTCATCCCCAAGTACTTGTTGGTGAAAAGGAATGCGATGTGTCTCTCCTTCATCTCAGGATTCATAAAGTGTACGATACTTCCTCCTCAAAGTCTCTTTCACCCTGTTCTGCCACATAAAATGAACAATAAACTAATGTTTGTTTTTCGTCGAACATGTGGTGAAAACTTCAGCCCCCATAAGTGTCAACATTCTGATGTAGAGCGATCATTAACTGGTACCTGGGTGATTGAAAAAATTGTAAAAGCCGTTGAGATGGGATATCGCATTCTCGAAACCATGGAGATTTGGTCCTATGATACAGTAAAGATTGATGAAAACACAGTCGGTCTTTTCACTGATATGATGAACAAATTCATCAAAATTGAACAAGAATTATCAAATTGGCCACAACAATGCAAAACCGATGAGGAGAAACAACAATACATTGAGGAGTTTTTGCAGCGCGAGGATGTTCTTTTGGAATTTTCCAGAATTACTGATAACCCTGGCTTGAGATCGCTAGCTAAGCTGACGTTGAATTCATTCTGGGGTAAATTTGGTCAGCGTGAGAATCAGCCTAAAACATCTATTCTCAATCAACCAGCTGAATTCTTCAAAATGATGACTGATCCTTCTCGTGTCATCAATTCCGTGTTAACAATCAATGAGGACACCCTGATTGTCAACTGGGAATTCAGAAGTGAAAGTCACAGCATTGGCACGCCTGAAACTATAGAACTCTTTAGAGAGGCTTGATGACGGAGTCCTGTAATACGATACAGATTCTGTGATCTACGTGTCTAAATCGAAGGAATATGACATCCCCACGGGACAATTTATTGGTGATATGACCGATGAATTAGCAGGTTACGGCCCTGGTTCACATATAACCAAATTCGTATCTGCAGGCCCCAAAAATTACAGTTTCAGACTCTGGAGCACTAGAGAGCAAGATTTTAAAGTTGTTTGCAAAGTGAAGGGCATATGCCTAAACTACGATGCCTCACAGATAATGAATTTCGACTCAATAAAAGAAACTATTCTGAACCCTGGACCCCCCATCGAAATTTCAAGCAAACAAATAAGACGTTCCGAAGAACACAAGATCATTATCGTTGATCTCACCAAAAAATACAAATCTGTATGCCTAAAACGTCAATTTCAGTCTGATAACACCTCCATACCATACGGTTTCAAGAAATCAAAAAAACTAAAAAAATACAAACTATCACAAACTGCTGATACAACATTGAAACAAATATCAAGTTATTCTAGTTTTTTACATGGTCTAATAAAAAAATATCCATTTCACAAATTTCTGTGTGGTTGGTGTAGATCCCTAAGATGGTAAACTTTTCACTCTAAGCAGCAACCCGTCATAACCTTAGATTTTATAAACCTTCTATCCTTCCTATGCCCCTTTCCCGTCCATATAATTAACAAAATTCAAAATGACACGTGTCATTATACGAATTAATGAATCACATCTATCAATTTAGAGATTACTGTTTCTGCAGACTGATAAATGAAAAGAGCCGTACTATTTGAGTGAAAAGATGCCACTAGACGAATAAATGAACCATCTCCATTAATTTAGAGATAAGTGTTCGTGTAGTCTATTCAATGAAAAGAGCCATACTATTTGAGTAAAAAGATGCCATTAGACAAATGAATGAACCATCTCCATCAATTTAGAGATTAGTGTTCGTGTAGTCTATTCAATGTAAAGAGCCATACTATTTGAGTAAAAGATGCCACAAAACAAATTAATGAATCGTTTCTAATGATTTAGAGGTTAATGTTCATGTAGTCTATTGAAAAAGAGCCATACTAATTGAAAAAAAGATATCACCATTCTATGATAAGTTGTTAGTTTGAATTTTGTTAATTTTCCTTATGGTGTACGAAATGTTTTGGCCTCCTCGTTGGCGTGCACTGGTAACAATTTTTGAATTGGCAAACAAAAACATATTTCCTTTCATTTCTGAAATACTCTATGTATGTGAATTGTTTTAACCAACCTTGTATTTTTCAACACGGTGTTTATACATTACTATAAATCCTCGTATATAATTTTTCGTTATTGCATATTTTCGACAACTTTTTCTGTATAAGATTAGTTTTCAAATTCTTCGTTATTTTCGTTATTTCATTATTCTCAATTATATTCTATATATTCTATATACTATACCTTGTTTCAGTCACTATCTTGTAGTGTCACTCCAGAAATTTTCAACTAACTGTAGTAGCTCTGTATAGTTTTTATATTCTTCCGTACTTCACTACTAGTGAAAATGTGACAAAAAATTAACAATATCTGACGCGATGTAACGAACGAACAGACGAACGAACGACCCGCTGCGAACGAGAAAAACAAAAACGGTTCTTTGTTCCCGTTAACGTACACTTTTTTCTTAAACGTCGTATTTTGATACGAGCTGTATACGTTCCTCACAAACAAACCAAAGAGGTGAACGAACAAACAGACGGGTTATCTAACAGACGAATGAACAAACCAACAAACGAACAGACGAAAGAGCAAACAAACAAACGAATCAGTCACTCTTTATATATAGCAATGAACAATAATTCGAAAATCACTATTGTTTCAAATTGTCCATATTTTTTTGTACTTCTCTACTTGCAAAAGACACAAAAAATAAAGAAATGTTATAGTATCTGACACAATGTGGCGAACGAACAAACGAACACTCCGCGAACGATCGAGCTCCCCACATTTAACGAAACTTTGATAATGGTGTGCTATGTTTTCACACGAGAATGCTATCACAATGAATTTCTCACTCTATATTATAAATACTCTTTCTCTAAATTACACTTCAAATATCTAATGAAATTTCATTTTCCTCCAAGTCTGAGGAAATTTGGATTCTATTTTCCTCCAAGTCTGAGGAAATTTCGATTCTATATTATTATACCATTATTATTATAATTCAACAACACCTACGTAATTTGCGACGCCCTGTATACATTGATGTCACTAACACGAAAACGAGAAAACGCATGTGACGTATTTTGAAATGTATTCGAAAAATACCCTCATTGCCTCCCATTTTCAAACATTTCCTATTGGATCGCATGCTAAAATGAAAGAGCCCCATTAATTCTACATGTTTTTTTCTTAAATGAGACACCCTGTACACATTGAAGAATCATACGTCAAAACGATAGAGTTCCCCTTTAAACTGCAATGTTTTTTCTTGAATGAGACACCCTGTACACATTGCTCTCATGTTTTTGTTTCTTCAACACTGCACTGAAAGCATTGTTTCAACGTATTGAAATTTTTGCGAAATATTTTATTTGATAATTGCGGCATAAATTTTTGACATTTCTTCAAAGCGATTCTCATGTTATTTTTGCCTCATTTTCCATGGCGCGATACAATGCAAATCATATGGGTTTTTAGAAGATATGAGGGTTTTGAAAATGCATTTTTTTCGATGAGATTCAAATGACAAAACTGGCTATTTTAACGCATCGAAATTTTGTTGAATTTTCAATGCGTTTTTCGAGACAAAACGTTTTATCACATGTTTACCTCTATCTGGTTAACTCCTCCTGATGATGCAAACTTGGTTAACGAAAATTTGTCTTGGTGCCTTTCTAACCGTAATCTTTGTTTTTCCTCTGTCGATGTATTCTGCATTTCTTCTTCCATTTGACGTGCTGTACATGACAATGCTACTATTATTAACGAATATGTAGCTTGGTGCCCTTCTGACCGTAATCTTTGTTTTTCCTCTGTCGATGTATTTTTCTTCTTCCATTTGACGCGCTGTACATGACAATGCTACTATTATTAACGAATATGTCGCTTAGTGCCCTTCTGACCGTAATCTTTGTTTTTCCTCTGTCGATGTATTCTGCATTTCTTCTTCTTCCATTTGACGCGTTGTACATGACAATGCTACTATTATTAACGAATATGTCGCTTAGTGCCCTTCTGACCGTTATCTTTGTTTTTCCTCAGTCGATGTATTCTGCATTTCTTCTTCTTCCATTTGACGCGCTGTACATGACAATGCTACTATTATTAACGAATATGTCGCTTAGTGCCCTTCTGACAGCAACCTTTGTTTTTTTTTCTACGATAGAACCCCGTTGAACCGTCATGTTCCTTAAATTATGTATTTTGAGACACCTTGTACACTTTTAAGAATCACACGTTAAAATGATAGAGCCCCGTTAAACTGTCATGTTTTTCAATGACGCATTTCGGGACATCCTGTACACATTGACGTCATGTGTTTTTCTTACATCCGATTTTTCATTCATTATTATTATTATACCATTATTTTCCACGCCGACGTATTTTGAGACACCCTGTACACGTTTGTTTTCTACTAAACGATGAGACACCCTGTACACATTGAAGAATCACACGTTGGACATTAGAGCCCCGTTAAACTGTCATGTTTTTTTTTAATGACGCATTTTGAGACACCCTGTACACATTGACGTCATGTTTTTTTTAATCCAATTTTTCATTCATTATTATTATTATACTATTATTTTTCACGCTGACGTATTTGAGACACCACGTACATGTTTTATTCCTAAACGATGAGACACCCTGTATCTTCTATCACGTTGGCAAACTTGTTTTTTTCTTTAACGCCAGTGGCCATGTCTTTTCTTTAATCCGATTTTCGTTCATTATTAATATTATAGCGTTATTTTTGTAATTCCACCGCGCTCTTATCTATCAAATGAATCTACTCGATGCTCATTCCATCCTTCTATGCGTCGGTCACGTCGCACACGTCTCTTTCACACTCGCTACCACGGAATGTGGAGGAGTGGGTGGGCTCTATAGAGGCGCGACTCCTACTAACTACTAGGGGAAATCGAAGTCAAAGAGCAAGATCAACTGATCAGTTTCGACGTGGAAAGCTACACCAACGTTCCTGTCGAAGAAGCACTTCGAATCATACAGAAGAAGCTAGCCAAAGATGGGGACCTGAAAGATAGAACAAAACCACCGATAGTGGGTTTGAGTGAGTGGGGATGACTCACTAAACATCCCAAGGATTTGGAAAACAATAATTAAAAACAACCACCAAAGACAACCACAAATTGATATTGAACCATCGCAGGTAGGAGAACCGCCAGATGCCATTAACAACCCTCAAGTAGAAAAACAGGTAGGAGAACTACCAAAAGCCATCAACAACCCTCAGGTAGAAAAACAAGTAACAAATCCATACAACTTACGCAAGCGAAACCATATAAAAACACCACAAGAAGAACCTGACATCAGTTACACCTCTCGAAGCGAAGCAGTAACTCGTCTTGATAATGCCATCTGAGATGATGGCGAAACGTCGACTATCGAATAGTACACAACGGATGAACACCCGGAAAAACAACACATCATATATATATATATATATATATATATATATATATATATATATATATATATATGGAGTGGTTTGAAACTCTGGCCATTAAAGAAGCCCACAAGAAGCCCCGAGTCTACTTGAGATACGTAGACGACACCTTCATAATATGGAACCATGGGAATGCAGAACTAGACATTTTCCTGAAGCACATCAACAACGTGAGTCCTTCCATCACTTTCACAATGGAGAAGGAAGTCCACAACGAATTGCCTTTCTTAGACGTATTGGTGAAAAGGACCGATACTAAATGGGAAACATCTGTATATCGTAAACCCACTCACACAGGACAGTATCTGAACCAGAAATCCAACCACCATCAATAGACTAAGGGGGGAATCATCAAGACTCTACTAGACCGTGCTGTCGAGCTCTGTAATTCAAAGGAAGGTCTCGAAAAAGAAATACTCCAGAGTGATGGTAGAACAGGCTTTAGCTAGAAGACAGCAAGATCTCCACAAGGAAAAGAAGCCGCCACAACCAGTACTTGTACTTATCTACATCAGAGGATTATCGGAAAGGATAAGAAGGATTGCGTCCAAGTATAACATTAGGACCTGCTTCGGATCTGGGAACACTATCCGTAGTAGCCTCACAAAAACCAGGCCACCAAACGCGGACTGCGATTCCAAGAATTGCATACCGGATACCCTGCGAGTGCGGAGAATCATACATGGGTGAAACTAAGAGGCCATTGAAAGTTCGCATTGCTGAGCACAAGAAACACACACAGCGAGGAGAAACCAGGAATAGCAGAGCATGTTTCGACTCATCAACATAACATCAAGTGGGCTCAAGCTGAAATCGTCCACAAGGAGAAACACTAGTTCAGGAGAAAATTCTAAGAAGCCGCATAAATGTTGTCCAACAACGCATTCAGCCAAGCTTGCTCAGAGATACGTAACATATGGAAACCAGCAAATCCGGAATAGCAGAGCATGTTTGGACTCATCAACATAATATCAAATAGGCTCAAGCTGAAATCATCAACATAATATCAAATAGGCTCAAGCTGAAATCATCCACAAAGAGGAACACTGGTTCGGGAGAAAAATCAAGGAAGCCGCGTATATGTTGTCCAACAATGCATTTAGTCAAGCTAGCGTAGAGATACGTAACATATGAAAACACGTCATCAGGCGAAAAACGACCAACTCCCGTCAAACGGTCATCTTCCGCTAAAACCATCTTCCGCTAAACATCCATATGCTAACTTTGTAGCTTTGCCGATTTTGGAACACTTGAAGGTCAACTCTTTCAGTTGTATTGCCAGTTGCATATGCAAATTTTCTGTGAAGATTCCTGCACTGACGCCTGTCGGATATAATTCAACGCCCTTTGTGGTATTAGTCAGGGGAGTAGTTGTTTTCTGATAGGCTTCAGTCCATTCAACCTACTGTGCAGGTATAAACGAGACTGGCTTGAACGTTCGGAGTTCATTTTTTCAGATTTGTTTACTGCCAGTCTTCTAGCATAGCCCACTGATTAATAAGAAAGTTCATCTTTATTTGTTTTACATTTTTCGATGAATTTTGCATTCGTTTACATTTCATTTGATGTGCTGCACGGTCGAAACGCATGTAAATCAGTCGAATACTTCGCTTTCTCCATTTTTGAACGTTAACTCCACAATATGTAACTCCTCGACACCATTGTTGCCATCTCGTCCTTCTCCTGGTGATGCTAACTTGGTTAACAAAGATACGACTTAGTGTCCTTTCGACATGTTGGAACGCTAGACTTCTATTAAACCGACATATTTTTACCTCAAATGACGTATTTTGAAACGCTCTATATACACATTGATACTATGTCTTTTTCTGAAATGATGTATTTTGAGGCTCCCTGTACACATTGAAAGACCGTACGTTGGAGCGTTGAACTGTTATATTTTTTCTTAAATCTGATTCATCATTCATCATTATTAGTATATCACTTTCGCGCTTCCAATTTCCACTGAGTCGTATTCCTAACCATTCATGCCATACACACTACATCACTCCATAAATAACGATTTATTTTACAACCGACAACACCTGCTTGCACTAGCAACGTGTAACTTCGATACCATCTCCATTTCGCTTTGCGTCGATTACGTCACACGTGTCTCTCACTCTCACACACACACACACATAAACACCTTTATATGAAACATCAATTCTTTCCCAAGTCTGAGTTTATTTATAACTTCTTCAAGGAAATGACATTACAATTTCCCGAACATTCTACGGAAATCAAAAAAAATGCGATCAAGTATATGAAATGAGTCAATTCCGGTCCCAACCAAACAACCGCTATAAATATCAACAATTCGCAAAGATATCCAATAACGTTGGTGTCGACGCTAAGGAAAACGTCTACCATTCTAACGACCCGGGTTCGATTCTCATACCTATGACCTTTTTTTTATTAGAATTACGTGACTGGTACGTATCAAGGGGACCGAGGGTTGGGAGTCTCAAGGGAATCTGAGTGGTGAGGCAGAGTACTAAGGGGGCCGAGGCCAAGGGGGCCCACGCTCTATGAATCTCTGCGACACTCATTCCATCTTGCATCGATCTTTTTTGACTGTTGACTGCTAAGTTATGGAGTCCGTACATTTCACCTAAGTTGAGCTTGGAGAAATTTTGAGTTTCGTATACATTCGGGGTTTTCACATCGTTGATTTGGATTTTTGCAGAATCAGAGGTTTTTCTTTTGAATCTTTATGATGTTGAAAAACGTCTTGTGGGTTATTCGAACTTCACATGCTTTGGGAATTTTGACAAATGCGGGGGTGTTTATTTTAGTATATCGATCAGCTTTGCACTTGGAAAATATTCTTTCTTCTCGCATGGGCATGATGACCACTTCCTCTTGGGTGATTTATTCGGCTATAGATTTGCCTAGTTGATTGGAATGGGTTGGAAATTTGTTGTAATATTGCCTTCAACCAGCTGGGTTGTACACTGGTCCTGTGGGTAGTAGTCTTCGATACAGAAATATGTTTCCACGAATAATGGACACATGTTCGATTCGAATGGATTTTTCAGAGCTGTTCGTGCCAAATAAGAATATTTGAGGATGTAAATATGGTGAACTGAATTGAGAAAATCAATTTTGTGTTCGAAAATGTAACTTATGTGCCAAAGAATTGATAGAATGACAAAATATTTTCGAATTTTGGAATTTTCATTTCATCGTATTTCATCATTTCTTCCAGATCTGAACTGGATACAATTAATGCAATTATGCAAGACGTTCAATTTTACGAATGTTATTGCGTATTCTAGGTTGTCAATGAGTTTTATGATATTTTGGTAATGTAAAATGATTTGAGAAAGTACACCTTGAAAACTGATATAATTTCCGAGATCAACTATGGTTTTTTGAATGGTAACCTGGAATGTTTTCAAGCTGTTTTCGAGCGATTCTTGATTTGAATTGAGTGTTCGAATAGTTCGATTATAATGATGGATCAGTTGTTTTGATAGTGAGGTCTGAAGATTCAATCCGTGAATGATATTTTCTTAATTTTTTTCTGATCGTAACGCTTTCCGTCATCGGCGTCAAGTGTTCCTCAAAGTCACTTATTGATTTTACCGATTCCATTGATCATACCTTGTTTAACACGAATATGGGGATGAAGGTTTTCCGGTTTGGTCTAAGTTGTTTGAAAAAGATATTCAGTTCTCTGAAGCACATTTTCGGATGGACCATGGTAGGAAATTGGGTTCGTACCATTTTCCTTATCGTAGTTATTTCTGATCATCTCGAAATATATTTCTGAGTTATTTAATTGATTGATAACTGGCTCAAATCGATGTAGTAAAGAAATGTGTGTTTACTACAAATAATTTTGGCATTACCTAATTGTATAGGAAGAATGGGGTTATAAATGGTATTGATTTGAATGTTTTCGTAACATAGTTCTTGGAGTACGTGAACTACCATGTACAAGGGTTTTTATCAGTTCCCTGTAACAAAGGTTTTTTGTTAGTCTTGGGCTTTCGGGAAATATTTTTGTGATAGGTTCCTTTGTTGGTTTTGAGCTTCATACTTGTTTCCTCGAGTATTTTCTGAATTTTCTGAATTTGGGTTGGTCTTTTTGCCGTGCTTTGGTTCTTATGTATGCTACTTGTTGATTGGAAAAATTGGGGAGTTTGTCTCGGTTTTCATTTCTTTTGTCTATACATTTTTCTTCAATTTGTTGGTTTGTATGTTTTCTTCTGGTACAATTTTTGGATAGAGTCTTTATGGGCTTGAACGTAGCCTTAAATGATGATATGATCACTGAGATCGAATATGTTCGTATTATTGATGTGAGCTTTCACTAATTCAAAAGGGGTGAATTTTGTGACACTAATAATTGAGTTATTGTATCCCAGGAGAACACGTTTCATTATCTAGTCAGAAGAAAGATTTTTATTCTCCTCTCTCAAACATCCATAGAGTTCGATCAAGATCGAGTGAAACCTTTCAACACTGTATTTGGAATTGCTGTTTTTCGGTGTTATATATTGGAGTTATATTCGATATAGTTTACAAAAATTTTCTAGTTCTTTATTTTTGAACTCGATACCAAAGTCCGTGGTGATTCTTACCGGTAACCCATGGTGTGAAATGAAATTGGGAAGATTTCCGAGAACTAGGACACCGGTAAGAGCTTTTAAGGGGTATGCTTGACCATATCGAGGAGAGGAGTCAATATTTGTCGAAATACTTTCGTTCGATATCGTGAATGTATCGATTAGAATATATTCGAATGGTTTTGAAGTGGTAGGAGTAAGATTGAATTTGATGATTGGAGGATTCAAATCGAATCAGCAGAGAGTTTGGCCGATTCTTACACAAGCTCCTTTACAGTTGAGCTTCGAGATGACCAATCACCAAAAATTATAGCAGAACGACCACGTGATAATCTGACTAATATGACGTTTACTTCGGAAATAATTTATTGAACATGAAATCGAGTTCATCTTCTGGTTTGGATGGAATGAGCCTCTTTTCTCTGAAAAAGTTTGTCGAAACTCTCTGCTCTGCGTTGTCAACAATCATGTCAGTCTCTTTCCCAAAATCTCGCATTTCACGGGCTTGGTAAAAGGCATCTGTCACCGCTATTTTGAAAAAAGGCGATAAACTCAATCTAATTAACTACAGGCCCATTAGTCTTTTATCCGTACCTTCCAAAGTAATAGAATCCATCATCGTAGAAGATATGTCAGAATTTTCAACAAAAAACGCAATCACACCACCAGAACAACATGGTTTCGTCAAAGGTAGATCAACCACCAGCAATCTACTACAGTGCATGAAGGAAAATACCGACAGATATCGTTTATCTTAACTTTGCCAAGGCTTTCAACAGGGTCCCAGTGAGGAGGCTAATGCATAAACTTGACACACACGGTATTCGAGGCCAACTAAACCTATGGATTGAAAATTACATGACAGATATAACTTTCACGGTCAAAGTGGGTCACTCTTTTTCTTCGCACAAACAAGTCACGAATGGAGTTCCCCAGTGATCTTTTCTTGGCCCGCTCCTCTTCGTTGTTTATGCAAGTGATCTTGCTCTTCACATGAAGTCCAGCAAGTCGTTTTATGCTGATGATACTAAACTGTATGGAAATGCCTTAGTCGAACATCATTCCCTTCAAGAAGACCTCAACTTAATTAGTCAGTGGTGCGAGGATTGTCTTCTACCTCTTAACGTCGACAAATGCGTCGTACTTCATCAAAGAAAGAACGATTCACTCCATACGTACACAATAAGCGGTTAATCGTAACGTAGAGTGCCCTCACATGTAGACTTGGGAGTGACTATTAATACTGACTCAACTTGGTCCGAACATATAATATCCACATGCTAACATGCAAACATACTGATTTTCCTCATCCGCAAAATGTTCCTCCATCTATCATATTCAAGTTCCATAAAACTATACAAAACCTACGTTAGTCCAATCATGGAGTATGCAGGTCCGGTGTGGTGTCTTGTTTTGGTGCGCGATAGGGACTTGTTGGAAAATGTACAGCGTCGAGCCACACGTATGACTTTTGGTAAGGTGCGTCCAACCTATCCCGAAAGACTGAGGATGGCACAACTGCTAGTTTTTGACCAACGTCGACTTCGTGGGGACCTCATCATATCTTTCCGTACAGCTAAGTATAAATATGGTAATCAGAAAGAACTTTTTGTTTTCAACAATGATTCGCGGTTACGTGGTCACACACTCAAATTAGAAAAAGAAAAATTCTCAACGAGGCAGAGACAATATTTTTTGGTGAATTGTATTTTCGAAACATGGAATGACTTACCCAACGATGTCATGAATTTCGACTCTGTGAACAGTTTCAAAAACAAAATAGACACTTGCTTATTTGCGTAATCGCCTTTATGCATATATACATTATTTTTCTTTTCTTTTTCCATGCATTGTATTAACTCGTTAATATCCTTCGTTTTTAGGCTTACATAGGACTTTGTCCTCAGCCTTCATTCATATGTAATAATAATAATAATAATAATATTTGTTCTTTTGGCATATTTCACTGTTATTGACGAAATTTTGGATATGGATATCATCAATTATTTTAGGTCAATGAAAACGCGAACTCAGAGATTGCTTCATTTCATCGATATCTTTGTGACACTTTTTTTCGTGTGGTAACGTTGAAGTTTTCCTTCTAGGTCATTTAATATCACTACATCAGTGAGGAATGTTGGACATTAAAAAATTTTGAAAGAGGAATTTTTTAAAAGATCGTATTGTATTACTGAAAATCTTTCGCAAGGAGGCGTCCTTAAAATGATGCGCATTCGTTTGCGCATCATTTTGAGGCGTTTTTATATATGTTTCTAAAACGCGTTCTGCAAAAGTACTTTCTTTTTTTTCTTTTGGGGGAACGATTTGAACGTCGAAAATTATATTGATTTTCTGTGAATTTATAGGGAGTTCAATAATTTGGAGAACGGTTTCGTCCGATTCGGAGATTTCTTCGGGGTTTGCCAATATGTCTCTGATTATTTCGTCAACGTCAACTGGATTATTTTGAATGGATTGAGTTTCAGGGGTTTTCAAGTCGACGTTGGAAGGGTTTCTAGAAGGGTATCAGCTGCTTGATTTGATTTGCCTTTTTTGTACTTTATCACGTAGTCAAACTCTTTGAGTTTCAATCACCAGCGTACCAATCTAAAGTTGGGTCCTTTTGAAAAAAAGAGCCACTGAAGGTGTTTGTGATCGGAAAATATTGTGAATTTTTGACCAAATATGTATGACTGGAAGTGTTTACAACTCCAGACGATGGCAATAAGGTGTCGTGAAACAAAACTAGTTTGAAATTTCACGAGCTCCAGTACAAGGACCGCCCACTCAGAATGAACATTAAGAAAACATGGAAAAACATTGGTTTTCCCAAGATATTTCAGCTTAGTTTAGAAAATTAAGATGTGAAATGTCGTTTCCTAAGCGATAGAAAAATCTTTTGCAAGATTATTAGCCTTCGCCAATTTTTAAATAGGGAAAAAGCTGATTTTATGGAAAATGGCGTTTTCAGTTAGCTAGATAGGGAAATCGTGCTTTCTTCAAAGAAGCATTGATAGAGATTCTTAGTAGCTATCGTTTGACACCTCGATCACGTTTCCAGTGCTCGTGGTTCAATTTTTATTAGCACTTGAGTTTGAAAAATGTAACATTTTTCAAACGCATATTTTTGCAAGAAGGAATAGGAATATCGAGACGCGGCATAAGACTTTTTGTCTTAGGATGCTGCTGAGTTCTATATGAAATCAAGGAAAACGAAAATTAGGTTTTTCGTGATTTTCCGAAGATTTCCGAGTGAGGCCGAAGACTGTTAGATTTCATTTATCGTACAACGCAAATTGAGGAAGCGAAACGAAACACGAAAAGAATGAGACAGAAACAGCGGCATATAGACGTCAATGGAAATTAGCAGAGCGGTATTCCCACTTCAAAGCCCAGCGCCTGCATAAAAACAGGTCGTAAACGCTGGCAAATCCATACGAAATGAGTTTTTTTCGTAGTGGAACTATTGAAAGTAGGTCAGGCAGGATCGCACGGCTTTTGCGATCTCTGGTTGGCTGAAAGTGGCGCGGAAGAGAGCCCGTTTATTTAGGATAAATATACGGAGTTCCAAGTCACGATAGTTAGTCGAAGTTCGAACAGTGAACGAGTAACAGCGATTTTAAATATTCGAAGATATTTTAAAAGTTTTAAGCTGCGGTTGGATTATATTGAATGAATTCGAGTCTCTGGTTCTTTTCAGAACTAATAGAGACACAGCACAACACAGGAGTCGTTAGGGATCTGCGGTTAATAGTAAACATTGGAATTGGAAGAATTTTCACCGGAATCAGGAATCTCTAGGACCGATAGAGCATAAATCAGGACAGACCAGTGGCTGGACATTTATTTGAAGGATCCTAGGATTGCGGACATTATGGAAATTACTAGAGCTGATACTGGAGCGGATTACTGGGTGGATATTAATTGCAGTGCACATAACCATACCTTACGTTTGTCCAGGTTCCTTTTGGCACCTCGCCAGAGGAAAGCAGCCCAAATCCTGCAAAGGAAGAGCAGGTCCCTACTAAAGTTGCCCGGTCTCATCCCACCCGATCGCCTTGCGGTGTTAAAGATCGAGGTGTTTCGAGATTAAACTCGGGAGGGTCAAGACATCATTAGTTACATCCTTCGGGCGAACGACTCAACCTAACCGTTGGGACCTTCCAGGATTGCGATACCCTTCTACCTAATCCTGCGAGCGGCCCTCATCCTAGGGTGCTGTTCAACCGTTAGGCTCCCTGTTCCCAAATCACTAGCTCAGTTCACCCTGTAGGCCTTGGATAGGAAAGTAGCTTTCGCGATTCAAGGGTGAACTTAAAATCATTAGATTTCCGTGAATCCTTCCCTCTGACTATTTCCTCGTCAGAGTCATATTAGGGAATTCGAAATCGAAATGCAGACTAGGGCAAAACACGCGCGAGCGCAACTTGCCGAGAATACATCAGTGCCAAATCGCGAGACCACAATTTTCGGTCAAACCAATTTCCTGTCAGACATTTTTAGTCGCCTGAGTGCGACTCCGACGAGCCGACAAGGAACCCCCCTGGAATCTGGTTTCACAGGAAACAGTATTCCTAGAACTCCGGTAGGATCAGCCAGTCTGAGGCTAGGTTCTACTCATCGTTCTCTTTCAACAAACGAGGACATCAGTGCCTCTCCCTTGGTCGCAGAGCGACAAACCGCGGGCATTGGTGGTTTTTCGGCAAGTCGAATAATTCGAGAATTCGACAAGCCTCAAAGGACAAAGCTGTCCTCAAACCGCGATAAAACAACGCGAAATAGCATGTTTGAATTAAATCGCATTAGGGAAAATAAAATCTCGGCGATGAGAAGAATTGATTTGTTACATGCGGAAGCAGAACGTCAGGAGACGTTGCTACAGGAAACTGGACACCATCTCCGAGGAGATGCACCAGCCAGACCGCAAAGCGAACCCCAATTAGGGCTTCGCGCGATGTTATCCATGCGAGTACGATCCCCTATGCTGAGATCGGCTCCGAAACTACGAAATTCGCAATTTTGTTCCCAACCGGAACAAAAAGCAGAAATCGGAGATTTTTGCCGACGGCGAAAACCGGAAGGAGCTTTCCCTCCGAAACCGACAGTTCTGCCTGAATGCGAGTATTTGAGGCACGCTACGGAGGAGTTACCCACTTATGTGGTAACCCCAAGTCCCAGAATACACAGGGTGTACAGCCATCCTGTGGAAAGGGAAACTGCACAAGAAACTAGGCCATTGTCAACCCCGTCTAGAGAATCATGCTACAGTGCACAGGAATTCCGAAACAACGAATGTTTCGATGAAAGAACCACCGGACAGGACTTTCGAAACAACGAATGTTTCGAGAGGCGCGGTGAAGGACAGCGTCTTCAAAGCATAGAAGGCTTTGGAGATGCTGGCAACGCGGAATTTGAACCAAGCGTCGAAGCACAGGTCGTCCGACGCCAGGCGTCGCGATGCCCCCAGGTCGGAGCATTTAGCGATCCCTGGGAGGAGAGGGGTGCGTTGCGCACAGGAGCGCCTCGCACTTCGTTCCAGCCGGATACTGACGACTTAGCGGAAGCGCTAGGGGGTGGTGGAATGCCAGGGAGTCACCCTGAAGCCGAGAGAGGCTTGGGGGTGGCCTCATGGCGGGGTCAGTACCTCCAAAAGGAGTTTTACATTCCGCAGGAGCGAACCGAAGCAAACCAACCTCCCGTCGTACTCAGACAGGAACTGAGTCCCAAAATCCCTGGGGCTCAGGTCTGGGAGGCCAGCCGGCCGTTACGGCGAACGGTACGCGTGGTCGGAGGGGGCGGAGTCGCAGGACACGCCCCCTCGAAGCAAATCGACCCCGACCGATACCGTCCCGGAGGACAAAGGTCTTTTTCGATTTTCGAATAATTGACTTCTGCTGGGTTTAGTGTCCGGGAGGCGTAACATATTGGATGGTCATCTTGGAATGATATGGCGCCTATTGCGAAATTCGAGGCGTTTGTGGTCAATTCGAATGGTTTTTCAAAGTCAGGATATGCTAAAACATGTTCATACATGATTATTGACTTGCATGTATTAAAACAATCAACAAAATCTTGTGTTCTACCTTTTCATTTTTCTCAAGACATTCCATCATAGTACTTGTGATGTACTGTTTGGAACCTTTGGTGTAGTAATGAATACTATTGGAGTTTTTTCCCAACACCAAACCTTTATTTTAATACCTCGACACGTGTTTGGATCACCAATAATCATCTTCAAGAGGAAGATCAAACTAGTTATACTTACAAAGCTATCCTTATTTATACCATAGATACCTGATCTAGGTACCTGCGTCTTGAGTGTCTTGAGTAGAAATTTGGGGCATTTCGATTCGGTGAAACCAACTGGCTGAATCGAATATAGTAAAATATTGAGCACGTCCCAATTTATCCAATATGTCATTCATTTGGGGATTGGGTATCGATTATCTACTGTTTTTTCGTATATTTTACGATAATCAATGACTATTTTCCATTTTTGTTTACCAGATGAATCAAGTTTTTTGAGCAAGATACTAATGGGGGATGACCACGGGCTACATCTGGGTCGTATGATATCTTTCCCGAGCATGTCGTTGATTTGATGTTGGACTTCTTGTCTGTGGACGTATGGATACCTGTAAGTAGGATTTGGTGTGTACCGGTATTTCGTCTTTATCGATATCAGAATATTGTTTACATACTCTGAATATAGCAATATTTCCTCAGAATTCATATGGCCAACACAAATAAAGTCTGTGATAATCCGGTCACTTTCGTTTGATACAGAATGGTCATTTGTCTGTCCGTTGGTATTTGTGAAATACTCGAGGGTGAATATTTCATATGTCGAGGATACAAATTAGGTGACAGGTAGGGGTTTGAGTAAGTTTACTGAAATCGTTTTATTGGTAGAGTTTTGAATTTCAATCGGGGCATATCCGTTTTTTGCGATAGTCAATATTTGTGGAATAATGAGATTATTCATGGTTCCTTCGATCGTCAAAATTTCGCCTTCGTGGACACTCACTGGTAAATGTTTTATCTGGATCCGAACGTTGTCTGAATCTGAAAAGTATTTCAGTATTTTTTTCTTTCAATTTCTCTTTGATTGACTTGATATTCTGATTCATATTCATTAAATCTGTCAGTCCTAAAACCCCATCGAAATAGTCATGTAAATCGAATAAAATGAAATCCTTTTCATATCACTAGGTAATTTTGATTTTGGGGTTTTTATTTCTACTTATGGTAGGGCATTATTACATGAGAGATTGATTTCGGCTAAGTCAATTGGTCATGTTGGCTCGTTACTGTGATTTCGTCAGGGTCTGAAATGTCATCATTTGATATACTAGATTGTTGTTGATCGAATTCGTTCTTGAAATATTGATTTTGATCAGGGATATCATCCGGATAGGAGTGTTCATAATATTGATATTGGTTAGCCGGTTGATCATAAAAATCAATCGGGTCTTTATATTAATTCGAAAATCATTCTTCTGAAATGGAATTTGGCCTTCGATTCTGTAGGAAGAATTGGGATTGGTTCTGGAATTGATTTGAACCGTATTGCGTTCTGAAGTTTGTTCTGGGGTCTCACCAGCATTGAGGAATTTGTTGGTATGCATCCTAGAGGGGTTCCTAGAAGAAGTCGACATGGATTCAGGTTTTGGCAATTGATTTAGAAAAATTTGTTTGATTGAAAACATTTTGGGGAGTACCAAACACTTATCGATTTGTAGGGTATTTTCTAGGTGGTAGTTGGCTGGGTTGGACATTTATTGGTTGATTCGGCTAAACAGGTCTCGAAGAAAAGTTTGAATTTGAAAAATTGGTGCTGGGATAATTTAATTTTGTAATTGATTTGGTATTGATTGCTGAATAGTGATGCTCGTTGGTACATTGGTCGTGTAAGTATGTCTATTTGTAGGAGTATTGAATTTGGTTCTATAATTATCTTGGCCGGTGCCATAATATTTTTTGAAATTTCCGTATTCTTTCACGCCATCGCGTCTTCAAAAGAATTTGGGTTTTTGAGATGTGAACTATTTCTCAGAATGCGATGATGGCGTCAGTCTATTCAACCTACTGTGTAGGTATATCCGAGACGGACTTGAATATTTGAAGTTCATTTTTTTAAATTTGTTTACTGCATGTCTTCAAGCATAGCCCACTGACTAATAAGAAAGTTTTTTTTCCTTATTCAGAGGAACCGGGCAAATTTTTGATATGAAGTTGGTTAGTACCTCGTCCACTACATGGAGTGACATTTTTGATGTTCGCTCCAACTTGAGACGAGGAATGAAATACTCTGAAAGAATTTCGATTTTAAATTCTGGAATATCATTGACTTTAGGTCGATGATGGTCACTATATTGCACTGACGAGTGGCTAAGGAGCCCGAAACCAGTACCCTTTCCAAAATCGAAGGTCGACTCTTTCAGTTGTATTGCCAATTGCATAAGCAAGAATTTTCTGTGAAGATTCCTGCACTGACGCCTGTCTGGATATTATCCAACGCCGTTCGTGGTATCAGCCAGTGGAGTAGTTGTTTTCTGATAGGCGTCAGTCCATTCAACCTACTGTATAGGTATATCCGAGACGGGCTTGAACATTCAAAGTTCATTTCTTTAGATTCGTTTACTACCTGTCTCCAAGAATAGCCCACTGACTAATGAGAAAACAGATAAATGTAATTTATCTGTTTTTGTTTTTCTCAAAAAAAGTTACCAGAAAAAAAAATTGGCAATAAAAAATGCACCAGCGCCCACTAATGTTAAACAGTTACAGTCAGTATTGGGCATGATAAATTTATTATGGAAAGTTTATACCTAATTTAGCTACTCCATTACAACCCCTATATGAACTTCTGAAAAAAAGTCAAATGGACATGAACTACAAATTGTGAAAATTCATTTCTGAAGGTAAAGAAAATATTGATGTCGACAAAAGTGTTGGCTCATTATAATCCTGATTATACATTGAAATTAACCACTATTGCGAGTCCCTATGGGTTGGATTGTGTTCTTTCTCATGTTATCAATGGGCGGGAACACCCAATCGCATATGCCTCGCATAAGCGATGCGCCGTCTGAAAAAAATTACCCTCGTTAATAACGTGTCACTTTCTTCTTCACTCTCATATGAGAAAATGCATCCTCTCGTGGAAAAAATCTCAGTCAGACTCAATCAGACTTGAAAGCCCTGATATTGACTACTTATAATAGCTTGTAGTTTCAGGTTCCTCATGCTCTTTTCTTTCTCCTGGAAGAAACTGCATGGAGTTTCTACTGCCAAACCCATAATACTAATATGTATTATGAGCTGGCATTACCCCGTTGATAGACCACCCTTTTTTTCTCGCGGTTGTGAATTACCAGGTTTTTCGCGGGCTTTTTTGCATTTCTCATTTCTTTCAATTCAGCGATATGGCTTGCATCCAAAAATTGATGGATATCTTTATATTTTTTTGCCAGCTCACAGAATAGTTTTGGGCCCATCATGGCCTTCACAGGCTAAAGCATCAGGTTTCTCATTGTCCTTATGTCCTTCGTATCCGGTTATCCAGGGTAGGGTTACCTAATTGCGGAAACCTAGCTCATTGAATGTGTTGGGATAGCTCCCGACAAGTCGCGAAAAGACTTAGTAACAGCTGAGAGCCGTAATTGCCGCCTGGCTGTTGTAGAAAATGGCAATGGCTTTGTTACTTTTCACTATCTGGAAATCGTAACTCTGTTTCCTCACAGAGAAAACTAAGAAAGCCATTGTCATGAATTTTTTTGATATCATGTAAATCATTGTTGTTGTGTCCGTCATATTACCCATTTGATGAGTTTCGCCTGTTCATGCTCTGCCAATTTCTACACCCAACTGATGACAAACAATATGCGATTAGGAATTATTAGAGTCCTTTCACGGTGGGGAGTTTTAAATAGAACCGTAAAAGGCTTTCAGGTCGTTAGGAGGATTAGCCCGAGTGCCAGTCTTCTGAGTAATTCCATTCAAGGTAATGCTTCACTTTGTTGGATATCTGGATCAAATGCGATTTGATTTCACAGTGTATCAGTTGGCGAGGATATACGAGGTAGGTCCTATTGTGTTTTTGTCGAATTTCAGTGTCGGATGGGTTTTAATTGATTTGAATCTGAGGAACACGTTGATAAGTTGCCAATCACAATAAAATAGATCTATTGAGGCAGCAATTACAGATATGAAAAACTGGTAATCCTCTCTGATTTCACACGAGCACCATTGTCATATTTCAACTAATTCACATGAAACATCAATCACCCCATTCATTGGTGAAACCTTATTACTTTCCATCACCACAGAAGGATATTCTGATGAAGAAAAACATTATTTTCCAATTTTTGTCATGATATTTATTATAGTAAGTGGAAAATTTTT
Source organism: Leptinotarsa decemlineata (assembly GCF_025532065.1). NCBI lineage: Eukaryota > Metazoa > Arthropoda > Insecta > Coleoptera > Chrysomelidae > Leptinotarsa > Leptinotarsa decemlineata. Next base: position 594,990 of record NW_027412615.1, read on the forward strand.
TAAAGTAAGTTAACTTATGATTCAATCTGAACATTTTCGAATAATAGAAGAAAGTATTCATGGATACTTTTAATAATACTTTTTCAGTTATCAATATTCATTTTATATATAAAATATATATAAAATGAAGATCGTTTCTAGATTTTCCTTGCATTATTTATATGAAACATGTTTTCTTTTCAATGATGTATCTTTGAATGTTCCAGTTACATATTTTGATTCAAAAGAATTGGCGTTATACTCACTCTAGTTTCCTACTATCTTCAAGCTATAATGAAGAGTATTTCCTTGCTGATTAAAGAAAGGTATTAGCTGCTTTGATGCAGACTCTCACTGCAATAGTATTCGATTTGAAGACAACTCTATACATGGAATCAGAGCTTCCTGAAAGTCAACTGATGATATTACCATATTCATTTCATTTTAATGTATTATGTTCTGATGCGTTGCATTATTTGGTGATTTTTGTTTGAGAATTTTCGACTTGTATATTTCCTTCCACTTGAATCGATGTTTCTTTTGGTGTTATAATAATTACACACTCTCTGGTCTTTTTGTTTTATGTGTTGTTATAATGCTTCCTCCTCCACAATTTTTTTTATAATATTCGATGAGTATTTTCTTCCAGTTCCATTTGAACCTTTTTCATAACTTCCTTCATTTCGTGTAGGGTTGCCCAAACACAGCTGATATCTATGGCATCTAAAAAATCTAAAATTTCACATTTCATATTTTCTTGAATTCCATCGAGGGCCTTCGTCATACAATGATCTGAAAAAACGTCATATCATCAGATTGTTTTCAACTTTGAGACCAAGGCAGATTTTATCCTTTGGAACGTTAAGAATTTGTATAACTCCTTCGTTTTTTTAATAAGCAAAATTATTGAATACGACAACTTACTGACGCATAATTCATCTGGGTTAACTGAAACCATTACCCAGTCTACACTTGTATGAGTTTCTATATTCCAATTTTTATATCTTTCAGATTGCAGAGGGTTGAAATACCCAAATCAAAGGAAACTTTGTTTTTCCCTACAATAAAGTTAATCCAATATTCTTTCCACTGCCTTCTATTCTTCATCTTCATCAATTTCTTCACATTTATTTTTGATATCTGTTTTGTATGAAGCTTGTCTGAAAGAGTTCAATTACGTGCACAACTACCCAAAAATCCGTAGCTGAGTTCCATTCCGAATTTTCCGGTGAGTTTATTTGTTGAGATTCATTGAAGTCTTAGGTAAACTCTTTTCGTGAGCTCTCAGTTGTGAATGATATTTAAACCTTAATATTGACCAACCTTGGCTCTCATAAGATATAGGATTGCCTGAATTATTGATTAGAATGGACTCCGAATCAATCACGTGATACATATACTTAAATTATCAAGTATGGCTTCTAGAGATAAATTGATAGGAAAATATTTCTCAGGAGAAATACATTTGTGAAGAGAAATATTTTTAGTTTTATACTTCTTCATCATCATATGAAAATGTGGAAAACTCCTGAAGATATAAAGAACGTAATCAATTTGGCATTTCATCAGTTCGGACTTCCATTGTCTGATATCATATAAATTGATTTGAAATCCCTGAAAGAATCTGTAGAAAAATTTGAGAAATTAGCTGAAAAATAACAAAAATAACAAAATAACAACTTTATGCAAAAAACTTAAATTACTATGGAATGAAACACAAGCAACAACCAAAAAATCGAAAAATTGAAATATTAACACGATTGTGGCGTAACTTGGCTTGAAGTCTTTTGATTTTCAATTTTTATTCCGTGTTGATGATCTTTTCAATTTTTTTAATTTTCATCTCCTGTTAATATTTAAATTCTTAGATTTTGTGGTTGTTGCTTGTATTTTATTTCATTGTGATTTCAGTTTTTTTTACTTAATATAATTGTTATTTTTCTGCTGATCATTTAAATTTTTTAAAGATTTTTTCCGGGATTTCAAATCAATTTATGTCATATTAGACAATGGAAGTCCGAACTAATGAAATGCAGCACGAAACATTGTCAATCACCTTCAAACAAACGTAATCAATTTTAATGAAAACTCTCTTCACAAAGAGGTGTAGATCGTACACAAGAATTTTTTCAGATACAAATTGCTAAAAATAAAGCCCCCGACTCTTCATCGGCACTGTAAAGAACAATTCGGCTCTTGTTCGTAAGAACCTCAATATGGTTAGTTGAAGAGGATAATATTTTTACAATATATGTATACGATTAGATAAATCTCACTATTTTTGAACTGGCTGAGTATGAAAGTTTTCATATTTTAACACTCCAAATTTTTCTGGTAATATTTTTTCACGTATGAGGATATTCTGGCGTTCAAAATATGTCATATATTTTTTTTCATGAATTATTCAGATTTGGGAAAAAGAATGCGATTGAAAATCAAATGCTTCAAAAATCAATATCAAAAGTTGAAAGCAATTCATATGATATCGTGTTATAGGCTTTTGCAAAGGAATGTGCATTCCTTCGGAACTTTTCGATTTTTTTCCGTAACTTTTAATTTCAGAGTTTTCATTTGGAAGTGACTCATAAAACGCGCTGCTTGAATCTATCGTTTTTTTTTCTAAACTACTATGCACACACTACTTATTCAAAGGGTCACGAACATGACTCCATATATTTTTTCAATATACATTTCAATACACCTCAAGATATTTTTATTATCTCAAAACATCCTTTTGTTCTTTTTTCGCTTTTTACAGACTGAAGAATACCCTGAACAAAGCATCACCAGTTAATGTTTACTATGTTTTCGCTCATTCATTAATGAGTTATAACATTATCACATGGGGACAAATAACGGAATATAGTAAGGTATTCATTGATCAAGAAAGAATCATATGACTGATTTCCAATCTAGAATATCAAGAATTGTATAGATCAGTCTTGGCATAGAAAAAATCACCTACTGTACTGAAAATTTATTCATTGAAAATATTATTGAAAGTTCATAATAACATAAAGTATATAGAGAGAAACTCATATATTCACAGTCATTCGACAAGAAATCACAATTACAATCACATAGAAAGTTTGAAAATCATTTTATAAGCGGTCGACAGAATGGGCGGTAAGTTTCTGTCCGAATAAGTTTTCGCGGTCAGCAACTTGATATATGGTCGCCCGGGTTGAAACGTGTCTGTAGTTTTCGACTGATCTACATTTTGGCTTCTGCTTTGAACAACTATCAGGAACTACTTGAAACTGATATTACATGACTCGACGGGGTCGTAATCCACCTGACCCCCAAGTTTCGTCACTGACTTTGTTCAGAGTTCACTTGGATAAATTTCTCTGCACATAAGTGAGTATTGTGTATTTCTAACAACAAATGAATTTTGAAAATATCATAACTTTGGCATTGATTTTCCTCATTGATGTTTATACTTCAACAGCAAATATATGTCATCACACTTGCAATTGTTGTTTGTCATTTTTCCATGTTTTGAACACATATATACGAAATTCACCAGTGTTATATGATTTTCAATATTTTTGGATGTTTAGTAGGAGATTGTTGAGTAATCACTGTGCCTTAGTAAGAAAACAGGCTATTTTCTGTCTGCCCCCCTACGGACGACAACTTTCAAATGTCGGGACTTGTGCAAGGTTTTACCTTATGATGAATCCAAATACGGGTTGGAGGATAGGAAGTGAAAACCGATCGTTCAGCCTTGCGGTTTGAACCACCGATTCGCATAGTGGTCGTTGACTGAGTGGATCTGATTACATACGGCAACCAACCAGGCTACCGTCCTACCTGTGTAACTCAACTAATTTTACAGAAAAGCTTCATTTTTAAGAATTTTACATCTTTTTTGACCCGGCCAATCTCAAAAACAGCAAGTCTAAACTTTATTGAGAGAATTCGAATACTATTTTGTAGCTTTTCCCTGAAGATAATAATGAAATTCAATGAAATATTGTTATGAGGGTACTCTTCCTTTCTGCTGTTTATCCCAATACACACATATATATATATATATATATATATATATATATATATATATATATAATATAATATAAATAAGAAGGTTATCGAGTGTCTTGATATAGATAAAGGAGTTTTTTAATCGGACATAGCACTCAAGGAAGTGGCAAACCATAGACACGTGTTTCGGGCTTTTGGCCCATCATCAGTATGGTGCAGCCAAGAAAAATAAATAGATAAGTACTTTTTGATCATTCCCATATTGATTTCAATTCAAGAGCCACCGGTAGACAGCTGTTTCAGCCTATTGGGCATCGTCATTTTTTATATATATATATATATATATATATATATATATATATATATATATATATATATATATATATATATATATATATATATATATATATATATATATATATCTATATATATTACAATGTAGGTTTTCACCGATGGTAGAATATGATGCGTTGTTTTTCCGGGTGTTCATCCGTTGTGTATATATACGTATATATATATATATATATATATATATATATATATATATATATATATATATATATATATATATATAAAACATAATAACGGATAAAACAGAATACCTGTGCTATGTGAGAATATTCAATTTATTATCGTTTATTATGGGGATTTATACTGTGTTAATATTACAGGATGTATTCAGATTTATATTTTTTGTTAGTAAAAATGAATAAATTTTGCTGAGGTTGTCGATGTCTGTCTTTTTGTTGATATTGTTTTCTTTAATTTTGATCTCAGCCATTTCCAGAAATTGCCTTTTATTTGAATCTGGTTTGAAATGGAGAATTTTGGTGTTAGTATAATTGGCTGAATGATCATTATCTAGAACATGTTGTGTGAGTGCACAAGAATTTCGTTTTAAATTTTTACAATTACTTTTATGAAGAGCTATGCGGGTTTTTAAATTGTTTTTTGTTTGACCTATATATATCTTATCACAATTGTTGCAGGGAATTTCGTAAACTACATGTGACTTTTCAAATAACGGATCTTCATCTTTCAATTTTGAATGTAGTTTAGTTAAGGGTAAACTTTCCTTTCTGAAATTTTTATATTCTGTTCTTGTTTAAATACGTTTATGATTTTGCTGGACAATTCAGGGACATAAGGAATGGAAAAGTATTTGAAATTTGGATTTTCAGCTTTACTGTTCTCTCTGATGTTGAGGATATTAGATGAAGTATTATATAACAATTTATTTAAAAATTTTGGAGGATAAGAATTAGTTAATAAAATATTGAATAATTGTTTTAAATTTTTTTCTACCAATGTAGGATGAGAAATTTTTTCTATTCGATTTTTCAAACCTAGAACTAAATTAATTTTCATTTTTTGTGGATGGCAGGATAAATAGTTTATATATCTGCCTGAATTAGTGGGTTTAGTTATTTTACATAATTTTACTAAACCCAGTAATTCTCACATAGCACAGGTATTCTGTTTTATCCGTTATTATGTTTTATATATATATATATATATATATATATATATATATATATATATATATATATATATATATATATATATATATATATATATATATATATATATATATATATTGATGATTGACACGAAACATTGAGTTTGGCAGAATGTTTCGTGTCAATCATGTCTGACTACCTGTTGAGTTCAATTTTCAAATTCATTATTTCATATTATTCGTGTAATCATCTCACATTATTGCAAAATTCTGAATGAATATTACATGTTTTTAACCAATTTTAATCTTGACATACATATATGAGGATCCTCTTTGTTACTTATGTGTTAACTTCATTTTAACCTCACTTTCGTAATTATGAACACGTTGTCCATAACCGTTTGTTTATTCAATAATTATTGTAGAGTTCCCGATGAAGAGACAATAAACGCCTCGAAAGCTTGAACAGAAAAAAGAGTTTTACAATCTTTCTGCCTCTGACTGCTATACCCGATTCATTCCCTTCGTTATTCCTTAACTTAGCCAGTCGAGCTAACCTTTCCTTCTTCTATATATATATATATATATATATATATATATATATATATATATATATATAATATATATATATATATATATATATATATATATATATATATATATATATATATTACAATGTAGGTTTTCACGGATGGTAGAATATGATGTGTTGTTTTTCCGGGTGTTCATCCGTTGTGTACTATTCGATAGTCGACGTTTCGCCATCATCTCAGATGGCATTATCAAGACGAGTTACTGCTTCGCTTCGAGAGGTGTAACTGATGTCAGGTTCTTCTTGTGGTGTTTTTATATGGTTTCGCTTGCGTAAGTTGTATGGATTTGTTACCTGTTTTTCTACCTGAGGGTTGTTGATGGCTTTTGGTAGTTCTCCTACCTGTTTTTCTACCTGAGGGTTGTTAATGGCTTCTGGCGGTTCTCCTACCTGCGATGGTTCATTATCAATTTGTGGTTGTCTTTGGTGGTTGTTTTTAATTATTGTTTTCCAAATCCTTGGGATGTTTAGTGAGTCATCCCTTTTGTTGATGAGGCCTTGCTTTTCGATTTCGATAGCTTCCCTGATTTGTCGTATTCTTGGGTTTTGCATCTGTGCTATCAGTTTTGTGGACTCAAAATTAATCTTGTGACCTGTTTGTAGATGGTGTTGAAAGAGGGCAGAGGAGGTTTGTTTTGTTCTTATCGAGTTTTTGTGCTCCTGGGTTCTGGCAGATATACGTCTGTTGGTCTGACCGATATATTGTTGTTCACAGTCCTCGCATGTGATGCTATTTACTCCTTGGTTTTCAAGGGAAATTCTCTCTTTCGGTCTGGGCAGCCAACTGGATATCGTTTTGTGTGGTTTGTAGGTTGTCCGAATGTTTTTACGTCTTAGTATTCTCCCGATTTTGTCGGTCACACCTTTGATATAAGGTAGTGTCACAGATTGTCTGTCGTGTGGAGAGTCTTCTGTCGATCTAGTGGATGTTTTGTTGGTTCTTCTTTGTCTGTCGATGGCCTTTTGAATGATCTTTGGTCCGTAGCCATTTTGTCGCAGAGCCTTTGTTGTCTTCCCCAATTCTGTTGCCCTGTTTGTTGGTTCTGTTAGGCGGAAACTGCGGGATATTAACGTGTTGGCTACGGATTGCAGCTGGGTAGGGTGGTGGTGTGATGCTGCTTGTAGGTAGCGGTTGGTGTGTGTGGGTTTTCGGTAAACTGTATAACCCAAGTTGCCAGTTGGTTTTCGTGTTATGAGTAGGTCTAGGAAAGGTAGCTGCTTGTTCTCCTCTCTTTCGGTAGTGGACTGGATACGGGGATGGATGTTGTTCAGGTAGGTCACAAACCGGTCTAATTCTTGTTTTCCGTGGGGCCAGATGATGAATATGTCGTCTACATATCTTTTCCACAGGGTTGGTTTGAGGCGGGCGTTGTTAAGTGCTTCTTTCTCGAAGTGCATCATGAACAGGTTTGCGATCACGGGCGATAGGGAGGAACCCATCGGAGCTCCCTCTACCTGTTTCTAGATCTGGTTGTCAAATATGAAATAGGTGTTTTTAAGGCAGTGCTCTGCTAGATCCGTGATATGTTGCGGAAAGCTATGATCAGTTCTAATGGTGACTAGGGCTTCGTTTATGGGTATACTCGGGTAGAGGGATTTTATGTCTAGGCTGGCAAGGATGTCGGTGTCGTTTAGTTTGATGTTTTTAATGATATCCACCAAGTGCTCTGAGTTTCTCACATAAGATTCTGCCAGCTCCGTCTTTGGTTGCATGATTTTGGATAAGTATTTCTCTAGCTTTTGTGTCGGTGAGTTGATGGCACTCACTATTGGTCTTAGTGGAACGTCCGTCTTGTGAATTTCTGGAAGGCCATACAACTTCGGGCATTTGCTGGACTTTTCCCTAGGTATGGTTTTCTGCTCGATTTCCCGACCTAGCTTGAAAGACTGGATTTTGGCCTTTATGGTTTTCTCTAAATATGTCGTCGGGTCTCTGGCTGATGGTTTATAAGAACCGTCTTGGAGGATGTTCATCATCTTTTTCTGATAGTCCGTGGTATTCATGACTACTGTCGCATTGCCTTTGTCTGCCGGTGTTATTATGATGTTCTTGTTATTTTTCAAGTTCTGAAGGGCATCTCTTTCTTTCCTTGGTAAGTTGGATTTGGGTGGTTTTTGTGTTTTTAGGACATGTGCAACTTCATGTCGTATATCCTCTGCGGTCTCTGGTGGCATGTCTTGTAAGGTGGCTTCCAAACTGGAGATTATTTCCTCATTTGGGACTGTTTTTGGTGTGATGGCAAAATTGAAACCTCTACTGAGTACGTGTGTTTCGTCGTCGGTGAGGGTGTGATCCGAAATATTATACACTACCGTTTTGGTTTCGGAAGTCGTGTGGGACTTGGTGGTGTGTCCGAGATGCTCAAACTTTTTCTTAAGTTTTTCTGTTTTTATTTGTGTGTTTGTCTCTGTTCTCCAGGCGGTGATTTGGTCAATTTCGGTCCAGATGTAAGGGTGCAGGGTCTGGCTCAGTTGTATATGTAGTTGATATGTTTCCTTCTCTGTAGCTGCTAAAATTTTGCGCTTCTCTCTTATGTGTTCTCTTAGAAGTGACAAGCTTGCCTTTTTCAGGATCTCGCTACTTCTTCTTGTTTTCAGGTGGTAGGATAGTCTCGTGCATGTTGGTGTTATATGGTTGTCTCTGCATCGTATCAAAAAGATGATGTCGCAAGCGAGTGTTGATGTTTTTGATCGGAGCTTTTCAAAATGTTTGAAATTTCTCAATGTCTCCTGCCCGTAGAGGTGTGAAATATTACAATGTAATTTTTCACGGATGGTAGAATATGATGTGTTGTTTTTCCGGGTGTTCATCCGTTGTGTACTATTCGATAGTCGACGTTTCGCCATCATCTCAGATGGCATTATCAAGACGAGTTACTGCTTCGCTTCGAGAGGTGTAACTGATGTCAGGTTCTTCTTGTGATGTTTTTATATGGTTTCGCTTACGTAATTATATATATATATATATATATATATATATATATATATATATATATATATATATATATATATATATATATATATATATATATATATATATATATATATATATATATTCGTGAGGTTGCAGTCAATAGCTGGGCTGTTACAAAGAAAATTCTTTGTTATATGTCAAGCTTTCGGTATATTTCACACCTTCGTCAGGACAACTACAATAATAAGATTATATATCTTGTAAAAAATATATAAATATGGAGAACTTACTAACGTGAGAATGAAATATAAAATGGTTCAAAAACAGATAGAAAAACATTAAATAATGACAGTTGATAAAAATTTTTGGATGACAATGTCAAGTAGGAACATTCTAAATGATACTCGAAATACTAGATCTTTTATTTTCTTTATCATACTTCAGTAGGTACGTGTGAATTTTGCTAAGACTATCAATATCAGTTCGTTTATTCATTGAATGTTCTTCGTTATTAATATGTATCATTTCCAAAAATATTCTTTTAGTTGTATTGGTTTCTCTATCTAAAATATTTGGATTTTCAAAATTCATTTTATGATCCTCCGAATTAACATGTTCTGTTAATGAACAAGAATTAACATTTCGTCTACAGTCGCTCTTATGTGAAGTGATGCGACTACTTAGAGGTCTAGATGTTTGTCCTATATATGTTTTAGAACAATCCATACAAGAAATTTTGTATACTGAATTGGATTTTTGTTTATTTGAAATTGGAGCTTTTAGTTTACTGTATAATTCAGATATAGAAGTGACATTTGTTTTAGATATTTTGAGGTTATTATTTCGGAATATATTATTTATTTTGGTGTCAATTCTTGAATATATGGGAGTGATTTATATACGAATGAAGGTATAACGTTGTTATATTCAACTCGTTCATTATTATTTTGAAAGTTTGTTCTTTCACAAAATGAAATTCTGTTTACTAAAGATTCAGGATAAGAATTTTGGATCAGAATTTTACTGAAACTGGACAAACTTTTGTTTCGTAAATCGTGATGGGTAATTTTGATGACACTGTTTTTTAATGATTTTATTAAATTGATTTTCATTTTATTTGGATGTTAGGAAAATCTAGACCTCTAAGTAGTCGCATCACTTCACATAAGAGCGACTGTAGACGGAATGTTAATTCTTGTTCATTAACAGAACATGTTAATTCGGAGGATCATAAAATGAATTTTGAAAATCCAAATATTTTAGATAGAGAAACCAATACAACTGAAAGAATATTTTTGGAAATGATACATATTAATAACGAAGAACATTCAATGAATAAACTAACTGATATTGATAGTCTTAACAAAATTCACACGTACCTACTGAAATATGATAAAGAAAATAAAAGATCTAGTAATTCGAGTATCATTTAGAATGTTCCTACTTGACATTGTCGTCCAAAAATTTTCATCAACTGTCATTATTTAATGTTTTTCTATCTGTTTTTGAACCATTTTATATTTTATTCTCACGTTAGTAAGTTCTCCATATTTATATATTTTTTACAAGATATATAATCTTATTATTGTAGTTGTCCTGACGAAGGTGTGAAATATACCGAAAGCTTGACATATAACAAAGAATTTTCTTTGTAACAGCCCAGCTATTGACTGCAACCTCACGAATTGAACCGATTTATATATATATATATATATATATATATATATATATATATATATATATATATATATATATATATATATATATATATATATATATATATATATAATATATATATATATATATATATATATATCGTTTTTTGAAATTTGACACTTGGTCTTTAGGGGAAATGTTCTCTTTCTCGAGTATTCCCTCTCTGCCTCTAATTGTTCTCAGTTTTTTTCGTGCTGTTGACCAATTTTTTGTAATCAAGGGTGTCAATCCTTCGACTGATATCTTCAATCATTTCTTTCAAAAGTAAATAGACGTCTTTAAAGAATATTTCTTTATCTTCCATATCTCCTTCCGCTTGCGCGCCACTGGTATGCACAATGCTCATCTTTAGTGTTTGTAAAACACTTCAGTTCAGTGTTTTTGTGAGTTCAATTTTTATCTCGGTTTATGAACAGATTTTGATTGAATGTGCAATTATATTCACTATTCAACTAATTCTAATTCAGTTTTCGTAAAATATATCATTTTCTGCATATTTTGATATAATTTTTGTTTCACTTGATGGGATTTTTGGGGGCTCCTTATTAACGGTGTTGACCGTACCGCTTCGTAAATACATTATGGTGCGAAATCTCTTCAAATGCAACACTAAAATTTGAAAAAACCTATGTATTGATAAAGTTTTTGGGCATTATATTCTTTCTTTGCATTTCAAATTTTGGTTTACGTCTGAATTCAGGATTCCTGTTTTGTGTGAGAAGTCATCATCGTGGTGGTCTCAGTTGACCAGTTTTGTGTAATTTCGAAAGGAATCAAAAGTGAAAACTATCGAAGTAAGGTACATACAATAAGGAAATGAATATTTCCAACTACCTACACAGTAGGGTGTGGTAAACTTCTGTCGAAAAACAACTACTGTCCCGGCTGAAACGACGCTGGATTATTGAATTATATCCTATAGACATTTATGCAAGATTCCTCACAGAGGCTAGTCTCTACATATATGTAGCGGAGCCGTATTTAAATTAATCGAGTCCCAGATTCTTTGCTGTCTGGGTAGGATCTGAATTGTAAATCAATGTTTGAATCAATTTTCTAGATTCCAAATCTCCAAAAATAATCCAATATTTCAAAAAAAGAGACCCCAAAGTAAAATATTTAGAATAAATTGATGGATGTAGCTGTTACTACGTGGTACGAAATCATAATGAAGAAAAGAGAAATGAAACTTTCTTTTACCACTTTTATTTGTAACTAATGTTACTGCAGTTTCGTCCTATATGGACATTTTCAGTTTATTGTATAAGTTTGAAAATGTCCGTATGGAACGAAACTGCAGTAATGTTAGTTACAAATAAAAGTGGTGAAAAAACATAGGAAGTTTCATTTCTCTTTCCTTCATTAAAATATTCAGATTTGTACCTTTGGATTCATAATACGATTCGAAGAACATTTTTGAATACCAATGTATTATAATTGATTGGCACTCGGTTTAACTTTATAGACGTTCCGTGAATTGAATTCTGCCGTGAACCATTAGGAAAGAGATCGCCGCAATTTGACATCTCTCAATATAATCGTGGATGCGAGAAGTTTTCAAGTCGATTCACCAAGAATGCGAAAGGAAATTGAAGTAGGTATATCGGGAATGCGGATTCTGGTATGCATCTTTCTGGAAAACTTGCTGAATTTCCATCAATTCGAATAACATTTTTCATCTGATGATTTTTTGGGATCGAAGTAATATGTCCAATTGAATTAGTTCGAACTTCCGTTGTCTAATATGATATAAAATGGATTGAAAAACATTTCAAGAACCTGAAAAAAATTTTAAAAAAACGCTGAAAAATAATAGTTATAGTAGGCGAAAAACCTGATATTACAATTAAATAAAATACAAGCAAAAAACAAAAAATAAAGAAATTGAACTATCAACAAGAGATGAAAATTGAATAAAATATCAACGTTCCAATTGTCAGTATACACAATCGTCTTCGGGTAATAACTGGACTTACCTATTCCTCCGACATCCGACTATTCATAGGTCATTCGATTGATTTCACCTATCCCGTCTTGCCTCTTACCGGTTCATCGGTTTTCAGCGGGAGCTGACCGTTTGGCGGGAGTTCATGTTCCGCTTAAATAAAGGTTTCCATATGTTGCGTATCTCCATGCTAGCTTGATGTTATTTTGATGAGTCCAAACATGCTCTACTATTCCTGATTTGCTGGTTTTTCGTCCCTGTGTATGCTTCTCGTGCTCGGCAATGCGAACTTTCAATGACCTCTCAATTTCACCGATGTATGATTCGCCGCACTGGCGGGCTAGTCTGCAAATGCAATTCCTGGAATCGCAGTCCGCGTTTGAAGGTCTGGTTTTCATGAGGCTGCTACTGATAGCGTTCCCAGATCTGAAGCAGGTTCTGATGTTATACTTGGACTCAATTCTTCTTATTCTTTCTGACAATCCTCTGATGTAGGGAAGAACAAGTACTGGTTGTTCTCTTCCTTGTGAGGCTCTTGCTGTGTTCTAGATAAAGTCTGTTTCACCTTTACCTTCGAGTAACCATCCCGTTGAAGGTAATTTTTGATGATGCTCGGTTCCTTTTTGAGACCTTTCTTGATATAACAGAGCCCGAAAGCACTAGACTAGAGTATTGATGATTCCCCTCTGAGTCGATTGATGGTGATTGGCTTCCTGTTTCAGATAATGTCCCATGTGAGTGGGTTTTCGGTCCTCTTCACCAATACGTTTCAGAATGGCAATTCGTTGTGGACTTCTATTTCCATTGTGAAAGTGATGAAAGGACTTGTTGTTGATGTACTTCAGGAAAATCTTCAGTCCTGCATTTCTGTGATTCCATATCATGACGGTGTCGTCCACGTATCTCAACCAGACTCGAGGCTCCTTATGGGCTTTTTTTAATGGCCAGAATTTCAAACCACTCCATATATATGTTTGAAACTCTGGCCATTGAAAAAAACCCACCACAAGCCCCGAATCTGGTTGAGATACGTGGACGACACATCCATAATATGGAACCACAGGAATTCAGAACTAGAGACCTTCCTGAAGCACATCAACAACCTAAGTCCCTCCATCACTTCCACAATGGAAAAAGAAGTCCACAATGAATTGCCATTCTTAGACGTATTGGTGAAAAGGACCGACACTAAAGGTATACCAAAAACCCAGTTACATGGTACAGAATCTGGACCGAGAAAACCAGGATTCCAATCACCATCAATAAGAGGGGAAACATCAATACTCTAGTCTAGTAGACCGTGCTTTCGGGCTCTGTTATATCGAGGAAAGTGTAGAAAGTGTAGTGCATCATTAAAAATGACCTTCAATGGAATGGTTACACCAAAGTAACGGTGGAACAGACTTCAGCTAGAAGACAGCAAGAGCCTCACAAGGAAGCGAAGCCGTCACAATCGGCACTTGTACTTCCCTACCTATCAGAGTATTGTCAGAAAGAATAGAAAGAATTGAGTCCAATTATAACATCAGAACCTGCTTTAGATCTGGGAAAACTATTCGTAGCAGCATCACGAAAACCAGGCCACCAAATTTGGACTGGGATCTCAAGAATTGCATTTACTAGATACCCTGCGAGTGTGGAGAATCATATATTGATAAAATTAAGAGGCCATTGGAAGTTCGCATTGCCGAGTACACGAAGCATACACATCCAGGAGAAACTAGCAAATCAGGACTAGCAGAGCTTGTTTGGACTCATCAACATAACATCTAGTGGGCTCAAGCTGAAATCATACACAAGGAAGAACACTGGTTCAGGAGAAAATTCAAAGAGGACGCATATATATTGTCCAACAACTCATTTAGTCAAGCTAGCATAGAAATACAAAACATATGGAAACCTTCAATCACGCGGAACACGACCATATCCCGCCAAACGGTCAGCTCCCGCTAAAACCGATGAAGCGGAGGGAGGAAAGAAGGGATGGGTGAAAGCACCCTATTAATAGTCAGATCTCCAGTTATCACCCAAAGACGATTGTGGATACTAACAATCGACAAGTCGTGGCGACACTTGGCGACAAGTTTGATTCTTTTATTTCTTCTGCTCTCGAAAATAATTTTTGCAGTCTGTCTTTCTTCGCGAGTAGGATTGATATTTAGAAGTGTAAACTCCAAATTGTTGTGCGAATTAGTCTTCTCATATTGAGAAATCTATGAATGCTAGGTAATTCTTCTGATTCTGCTGGAACCTGATTATGCGTAACTAATATTATACTTTCTACCTCTAGACACTCGGGTTCCTTTGGCCATTGATCTCTTTGTTGTTTGAGAAATGTAGGTCAACTGAACCATTTACTATTTACATGAAGGCTGACATTCTTCAAGTTTTTTGTAGCTTGACCCGCGACATTTTTATCTGGTGGAACACAATGCCATTAAAAACCATAACTATTCTCATGATTTTCTCCTTATCTGCAAGATACAGACATGGGAAATCTTCTCGATTTTGATTCAATTCACTCACCACCATTGAGTCGGTCCAATGATAAATACCCTCTATGTTACATTCTCATTTTTGATATATAGCTTTAGAAACTCTACAAGCCAATACAGCACCTCGAAGGTGCTGGGATTACACTGAATCAATTCAGTGGTGCTACTTTATACTTGGCAGTGACAAAACAAGTGTGGATTTAACTATCGTTCTAATTTCTTGTAGTCAAGTAGGCAACTATCACTTTCATCACAAAACATATTCAAATCTACCTTCTGTGAAAAATTCTTGGACAATAGTCTCTGTTCATAACGTTGGGGGCCAACATTTGGAGTTCATGGAGCCGAAATTGCTACTGAATGCAACTTTTCCTCGTCTAAAACGCCATGACACATATACTAATGGAGATATGAAATCGGGACCTTGCAATAAGAAGTCATTGAAGCTATATCCAGAAGACTTGACTGCAGCATCAAAAACAAGTCTCATTTTGCCAGGTTTATGGAAATTCTAAACTGCAAAATGTGAGAGAAACCAGTTGTTTGGATTTTCTGTTATTTCTTCATTCTCTAATTTTCGAGCATAACTTTTGTTTATATAATCTTGAATCTCAACATAATACTGTTTGGCAAATCCGTTGTCGCGTATTATTTTCCGCCCAAGCAAGCGAGACGTTTTATTATACTAAATTTGCTATCAGGAAATGTTGCCTCAAAATTTCTCCTAAGATGGCCTATTTCGTATCTGTCATCAATTTTCGAACTGTTCCATTCATGATTTCTAAAGCCCTGCGGTCTTCTACAGAGTGAATTGATCTATCTTTCATCTCCACACCAAAGGCTTCCAGTTGGAAAGTATCCTTCACCATTAGATGGAGTTCATCATCGTCGGTATATCGACAGCAAAGATTGGACTAATGGTTCAATCTAACTACGATCTAGACATGATAGGCTGTTTTATTATTGTTGAATAACCTGACGTGAAACAATCAAACCACAAATATCTTGTCCGATAAGAGGTTCAGGTTAAGCATTTTCAACTGATTTAAAAACTTCAGAATCTGAATGTGGAAATTTTCGAGATAAAGTTTCTACATCAATTTTGTGGCTTCCTAAATTCAAATGTTTCAATGTCCTGAGATTATTTATACTGAATTACTCAGGTTTTTACTATTCCCTAGAATACTCACAGATAATTTATTTGTAGTGTCTGTTATGTTTCACCTGAAATATCTAGGTTTAATCCAGTCTCGAAGAACGAAATATTGAAATTCAAAGTCAGTCGAAAAAGTTGTTTTAGTTGCAACAACTGAACATCAAACTAAATATTACTATATACAGGGTAAAACAGAGAGTAAACAAATAATAGTGAATACAAATACTGAACAGTTTCTTCAAAATGAGTAATATCGTTGATCCATTGGAAACATAGTGGAACAACTGGTCCAGAAAGGTTCATTGTCCTAGCTAATTTTTCGTCATGAAGCATGTTGATCCTTCATCAAATAGATCCACGAAAAATAATTGTTGCTACTCTCGATGGAGTGGAATATTTTTTATCAATTGGTGAATAACAACAATGGATTTTCATCTCAACACCAAATCGTTAGTTTTGACACTTCGTCATATATATATATATATATATATATATATATATATATATATATATATAATCTTGAAATTATAATATATATATATATATATATATATATATATATATATATATATATATATATATATATATATATATATATATATATATATATATATATATATATATATATATATATAACAAAACTTGGGAATTTTTTTGGGTGAACAGCAGAACGGAAGTGTACTCTTATAACACAAGTTATTCCAATATTTCGATAAAATTTATTATCATCTTCAGGGAAAAGCTACAAATGTTTTATGGTGATAATACAATATGAAAAAGTTTTTTTTTATTTTAATAATGATATAAAAAAAATTTTTATACAACTTACTGTTAGTGAGGTTGGCCGTGTCGAAAAGAATGTTATATCTAAACAATTGAAACATGTCAATACAATAAAATAGTCATCAAGTTAAAAGAGGTAGACACCTCACTGGATACAAAGAAGAATAATGAATTAAAACTTTTAATAAAAATCGTTATTTGTTTTAAAATTATGGGAATACCGGTAAACGCCATGTGCATTCAGAAACAAGAGAGAGAGGCACAAGACAGTTGACATTTTGACAATGACAGTTGTCATGTCATTATATTATAAAGGTGTGTTAGTTTGTAAATGATAACAATCTGGAACACAAAGGGAACTGATTATGGAACAAGTGTGATCAGAGACATCTGCTGTTCTGTAAGTAAATAAATGAGAGAAAATCCACAAAATCAAATATATTAATTAATTAACAAAATCCTCAGTGGTCTTGAGGAATGGAATGAAGAAAATATTTAATCAAAATAAAACCCTGCCTTAGGGAGGTTGGAAGTTTTGTTGAAACAATATCAAATATTATGAATTTATATTGGAGAAGAGAACCCAGAATTATTGTTCATTTGGAAATTATGTAAATTTTTATCAATGTCTAATAAGAAGGCATAGATTCCACTGAGATGATCAATGTCAGACCTTTTATTAAGGCAGTTATCTGATTGTAATATGAAAGACATTTCCAAAAACAAATGTCTTTCATATTACATATGTGGTGTATTGTCATCCCCAATGGGAATGAATTTCGCAACGTTTCGACAAAATCACATTTGTCATCATGTGGCGATTATTTGTAAAGTGTTCGGAAGTCGTTTGACCCTACTTGATTACCTGCATTTGGTGCCTGAATGTTTTGGTACCTCAGTTCTTCTTCTTCTCGATATGACCTCATCTTCCGTAAAGGGTTGAAATGTTAATCGAAGGCTTTCACGGACAGGAATATGTTGAAACATATGCACTGCATGCGTGCTTCGACTTGCATTCTTATCGTTTGATATAACTAATATATTCAAGCAAAAATGTAAGCTTCTCGTGATCATTCAATAATGGAATTCACCCCGATACGTGTTTCGATCACCAAGTGATCGTCTTCAATAAGAAGATCAAACTAATGGCCTGAATGACCTGTAGCTGTTGGGGATATTTGTCAACGTATTCTGTCGCAAAGTTCAATAGGATCATCCTATCTAATATAGTTTATTTCATTGTTATCCACTTCCGCAAACATACTTTTTTCCGATATTTCAGTTATTGGAGCTATTATATTTCCATATTTCAGCAATTTACTAACATCAATTTGTTTATTTGGTTGATAATCCCACCGATGAGCATCAGTTTTCAAATCAATTTGTTTATAATGTTTTGATCTGGTTCAGTGACATTTTTGGGATATTTTCAATAAGTGATTTATATAAGCATAGTGTTCCTTCCTATCTTCTACTTTCAACGATCACATCGGGACCATTGATGTACAGTCTTGAATCGCCGATTGACAGCTTTTCAGTATTTTCATCACATGTTTCAAAATGTGTGAAACATTTTATACGTAATTGCGATTGAAATAGTATTATTTTCTGCCTGAAGGATTTGATATTGGTGTATAAATCAGGGAGAAGCTGATTTTCTCCTTGCAATCTCAAATTCAGTTCGTTCATATGATTTGTCAAATCGACATAGAAAGCTGACTTCCACATCCATTCACTATTTTCTAAATCGACAAAAGGGCGATGCTTCTCATTTAAAAAATTCGATCTCTGTTCGAAGTTAAAAAAAGCGCTCAAGGACTTTTCCGCAACTAAGCCAGCGTACGGCAGTATGATATGGTAAATCATTTTCTCCAATCTGTTGAATGAACTCGCGGAATTGTCGGTGATTCAGCCCAGTGGATCTGATGAAGTTAACAACTGATACGACCGATTTCAGAACTTCAGACATATCCAAACATTTTCCGCACAAGGACTGTTGATGAATGATACAATGTAAGACTAATGGTTTTGAACCACCATCATTTTCTACAGCCTATGACACAAGTGCAACCACTTCTTTATTTCTACCATACATATTTTTGCCTCCATCAGTTGTTATAGATTTCAAATTTCTCCATCGGAGGTTCTTTTTATTAATGGCATTTTCAACTCGAGAAGTTCTTCATATACTTCATAGCTTTTATCTACTCCGCGAATAAAAATCAACACCTGAGCAGTATCTGACACATCCGTTGACTCATCCAATGCTAGAGAAAACCACTCATGATGTCCATTTTTGTTGAGATGATATATTTTTTGCGATGTCTTGCACCTTCCGAGCCACGATGTTTGCTGACAAAATGACACTTTTTAATAAATTTACCTTTTCGAGGCATATTTCTTCGGCTACTGCAATCAAACATTCTTTTATCATTTCTTCATCGGTGAATGGTTTGCCACGTTTTCCGATTTCAAGAGCCACACGAATGCTGGCGCGAGTTGCAGACTCTTGTTCAGTATTCGCTTTGGTAAATAAAGATTGCTGCGATTTGAGTCTGCGTTTCAAAGCTTCAAATTTTTCCTTTTGCAAACTTCCTGTATACTTGGAGTAACTTTGAAGATGTTTCGATTCATAGTGTAGTTTAATGTTATAGTCTTTGAGAACAGTTATGGTTTCATTACAAATTAAACATAGCGCCTTATTACTGGATTCAATCACAAAATACTGAAAGTTCAATTTTTAATGGAATATTCCGCATTCACTGTCGATTTTCCGCTTCTTTTCCATACCAACAAATCACACATAAAAACTATAAGTCAAATCAAAATACTTTTTTTGACGAGTGTTACTCTATTTCACAATAGACAGTTTTGCTTCCTTCGCCTTTCCTACGCAGACTAACTCGCAGTTGCGCCGCTAGCCTTTTTATATGCAATTAATACTGCCATCTCGAGGTGATCGAAATACACTAGCTAGAACCAGAACTTTCTCGAACCAACGCGGTAATTCCAAATATTTAATTACGCCTAATGCCACCTAGCGGGTAGCTGAAAAAGATAGTACATAGGACCACTACTCGCCACTAGATATCGTTAAGTGTCACAATACACAATAATAATTGGAATGCAAAAAAAGTTTAAGTTTGCTTAGGTCACGCACTTTGCGACTATCCTAGTCTAGAAATATAGTTAAGGGCAGAAATTGGCCCTTGGAACAAACTGAAAAAATCATTATGGCCCGAAGGCTTCAAAATTTGGAGACTCCTGCTCTATTCCATTCATTTGTTTTAGAAAATTTTTCGAATACTCATATTTAGGTTGATTTAGTGATTTAGAGTTGCATAAATCTGGTTACAGATATTGCGGACCGGGTACAGAATTAAAAAACGTCTTGCTCTCGGCAAAAATGTATGAATAGTTTAGATGAAGCATGTTAAACCCCTGATATGAGTTATTCATGAACTAAAAATTTGAAGCTGATTGAATTTCAGCTAAGAAGGCTATGATACGATTCAAATTGAAAGATAGTTCATTGGGAGAAAAAATTAAATGGCTGCCTTAGCGGTCGGAGGTACGATAAAAGCTTAGGTTGGAATGGGTATGGGTTTGATGAAAATACTTTTCCAACACCTTACGGTCTCTCGACGCGAGTTTCGCTAACTGAGTTAGCGTCCTCAGGAGATCATTATGACAAAACTTTACTACTATGTTATTGTTTCTATATGACAGTGGCCTAACTCCTACCTGTTATTATAACCTAATCAGACTGGTTAGTATTA
Organism: Leptinotarsa decemlineata; assembly: GCF_025532065.1. NCBI lineage: Eukaryota > Metazoa > Arthropoda > Insecta > Coleoptera > Chrysomelidae > Leptinotarsa > Leptinotarsa decemlineata. The sequence continues at coordinate 615,795 of NW_027412615.1, forward strand.
CCTGACTATAACCTGTTATTGATCCTATGCCAAATTACCTGTTTTATAATACCTCTAATTCGTTATGTATTCTCTCTATGACAGTGATTATGTAGAATATTCATCTGATTTTAATTCGGAATTATTAGGTATTAGACCAAACAAATACCTGTTCAAAATAAGACCTTTGTCACTATTCGTAGAAATCATTTCGCACTTTTCGATTCCCAAGCTTTCGAAGGCATTCAGAAACATGTTGTCATGTACCGGTCTCAACAATTTCGAACATTTCTAACTCATTTAATGGTCGTCCGCTATGGCATGTTGAACCACACTAGATTTCTCCGGTCTTTGAAGCCGAACATGCGAAACATGTTCCTCGTAGCGAGCTAATATTCGGTTCGGTTTGGTTTCGTTCGGTTTGACCAACATATTTCATATCACAATCTTTCGTTCGAAGATACTTTCAAAAATTTCATGTTTTCTAATTGATTTATCCACTATGTTTGATAAATACCTATTGCTTTCAGCCCCTAACAATTTTTTTCTCAATCTCATACTTTTTTGCTCAAGGGAAATGTGAGTAGTCTGTGGACAAGGAATTGTGGTCCCGCTATTTTTGTTATGGGCAATGATGGGAGCTGTCAGGGATATACCTAAAAATGCTTGTACTCTTTCTATACACATCAAACTCTAGAACCTTATTGACATTTTCAATATGAAGTACATCCAAGAATGGTAATTCTTCATTATCTGCAATTTCATACATGAGTTTTTCAATTGCAAATCTCGTTTTGAGACAAAATACAAAATCTCCTAGCTTACTATTATTAAAATCGAAAATGGCTAATACATCATCCACGTATCGGATACAGGCTTGTGGAAAGTACTTCAACTCTTCCCTTGATTTGATTTCGAATCTGTTTATGAACACATTAGCCATGAAAGGGGACAATGGATTTTTCATTGCCGTAGTCTCATAAAACAGTTGGCGAACTGGAAGTAATTTCGTTCCATGTGAATTCTGGAAAGCTGGAAGCAATCTTAGACTACTTCACCACTTATTTCAACAACATCTTGAAGATTCTTCAAATATTCAACTGTCTGTGGTATGTTTACACTTGGAAATAAAGAAGATATGTGAAAGGATACTGAAATCCCTCTTTGTCGCAAACTTACATCTTCTTGGTGGATTCTTGTGAGTTCTTAACACTCAAGCTGGGTTGAGGAATCGATTGGCTAACCATTTGGCAGTCATATATGTAGGAATACCTATGACAGATACAATTGGTCTCACCAACTTGCCTGGTTTGTGGATTTTTGGCAGACCGGATATTTTGAGTACTGTGGAATTAGATACTTGTAAACTTCTGCCCAAAGCCGGTGTGATCACTTTTCTCCATTTTTGAGTGTAGTTTTCTCTTCTGAACCCATCTTAGGCAATGCGTGTTTTGGTATTTTTCTATACGAACCAATCCCAATTAAATCATCCATTGTCTGCTTTTAGATAGAAAACATCTTTCTCCTTCAGTCTCTTGATGATGTTGTTTCATTTTCTTTGGGAATTGTTATTAATGTCTTTCTTCGTGTCAGTAGCAATTTGTTTTTTGTAAGTTTCACGAACAAAGAAAGATTTTCAACAACGTTGATAATTTCCTCTGATATTGAAAATGAAATTATGAGACAACTGATTGAACTACAGTTGAAAAAAATGAAGTAGGACGATAAACCGCTATCATGTTGTGCTGTAGCGGAAAAAGAAGGAATATCAGAATCTTGAAATTGCATGCGAGCCAAAATACTTCAATATATGAAATAATGTGTAATAAACCAATACATTTTCAAAAGCCTTAACATATATTTACCAGTGGATATTTCAGGAGTAAATTTCTACTAGATGTAATTTGATGAGGAATCCATTTAATAATGAAAACGCTTACATTTGCTGCATATGTTCAACACCATGGATTTTGAAAAATAGGGAAAGTAGCAAACATTATCTATTCAACAATCAACTAGAGATACTGATGAAGTAGTACCTAAAAAACCGATCAAGAAGTTGATCAAGACAATTTCCAATAGAAAATGATATGATTTCCATTATAAATGGTTTTTCAAAAATCGCGATATATGTTTAGCTATATAATTGCTTTCTCAAGCAATAACTCATTTTTGGAATGTGGAAACATCTTATCGATTGAAAAAACATATGTCCATTATTTTAGCTTCTCAGACTCAGAGAAAAATTCAGATCCAAAAAATATCAGTTATTTCGATCTCCACCTCAACTCAAATATATACCCTCACGACAATTTGAATATGAACTTCAAGAAAAATCAGTTCGCATTACTTAACGAACTGTTCGTCCAATTTCAAGAATCCTACTATTTCAAAATTCTGGAGAACCATGTCTTACAATATACAAGTTCCATGATATTGCACCCCTATTTGTTATTGATTGCAGTACACAAAATGTAGGAGTGCAAGATATAAGACTCACTCTCGTATCCAGCGAAAATATTATTGCAAATACACCAGCATTTTGTTTGAATTTGCACGATATTTCACTCAAATATAATTCTCTCACGATTTTAGTAAAACAATAATTCTAGGGTGAGTTATGATGAGTAGAAAAACTTTTGATGGAGAGAAAAATGGAATTTATTACGTGGTAGCTTGCAGATTTGCCTATAGATGTGCAAGAAAATCTCATTGCGAATCAATCGCCATCGATCGAACACGCTTTCAACGACGGATTCAACTCAATGCCGCTTTCAAAATCCAATTGTAGAAAGTTCTCATAGACAAAAAATGTTCAATCGAAGATGTCAAGAAGATCTAGGAGCATGAAGAATTTTAATAGTTCATTGTATTTTCAAATTCATCTCGAATAAAGCTTTACACTGTTCTCAAGAAGAAGTATCCTGCAACATTTTTTGAAGGTATCACACTCTGAACTTACTTATAAACTCCACCAGATAGAATTTGACATTTTTTTTACCAAGTTAGGTCTACAATTAATGATTTCATATACCGGAAATACCAAACTCAACTCAAAAAACTTAGGGAAATAATACAGAAACAACAACATGTCATACACAGCGAATCAGTCGAACCAGATATCCAGTTCAGCGAAATAATAATTTACTTGACCAAAGTAGAATTTAAAAAAGAATAAATTTCAACAATGACCAAGGGGCCGAAATATACACCAAAAATAATTAATAAAAATAGTTTGAATACGTTGATGACAGATACAGCTATTGCATCGAAACAGACAGATAATAGTGATATAGGGGCATACAAGATAAATGAAGTAATTCAGTAGAGAAACAGGCATAATAAAAACTATACAACAAAAAAATAAAGAAATAATGATCTTGTTTTCACGAAAGCTGATAAATCGAATGCCATCGTTATTCTTGAACGAGAAAAATATGTTCAGAAAATTGAGTCAGTTATTCGAGATGAAAACCTTACCGTCATTAAGAAAGACCCAATAAAAAATAGTCAAAATGAACTAAAAAATTTTCTCTCAGATACTAAAATCATTTTCACGGACTCAGAGAGAAGGAGAATCTCCAATATGAACCCCTCTTGCCCAAAACTATATGGCCTGATAAAAACACATAAAGAGGATAACCCAATAAGACCGGTAGTTTTCGTATATAAATAGTCCAGTGAGAGAACTAGGAATACGTTTTAACAAGTTGTTCAAAAATATAACCAATTTCGTCCCACCTCACACCATTGAAAATTCACTGACTTCAGTAGATTTCATAAGGGGCCAAACCACTCTACATAATTCAATTTTAGTTTCATTCGATGTAAAGAGTATATTCTCCTACATACCGTACAACGAGTGTGAGCCCCTCATTTTAAACATATTAGATCAAGCCAAAGTAGACCATATCACTTCCTCTGAAGTTTCAACACCTTTCGATGTGTGCCGTAATCAGAGCTACCCGCAGTTCAACAAAAAATTTTATAAACAGGATTCAGGTTAACCAATGGATTCACTCCTTAGTCCACTTTCAGCAGACATATTTATGAACAACTTGGAGACCACTATAGTAAATTCCTACCTCGGTAAAAAACATTCATTTTTGGTACAGATATGTAGACGATATTCTCTCGCCTGTTTCAGAGGTACTACACGACAGCTGAACCAATTTATGACATTCATGAATAATCTCAATAGCAACATTCAGTTCACACTCGAAACAGAGATAGAGAAACAGATAAAGTTCTTAGACCTGACCATTACACACAATAAAAATAAATTTGAGTTCAATGTTTTCAGAAAACCTAGCTATGCAGATATCACCATCCTAAGCGGTTATTTCCATCCAGACAGTCATAAATTAGCAGCCTATAATTCAATGTGGCACAGATCATTCCCACTGCATTTGTCTGCTAACAATATAGCTAGGGAAATTGATTTAATTACACAGATAGGTCATAATTATTAATAATGGTTTCACAAAGATACTATCCAGAAGTTAGTCAGGAAACAAAGTCGGAAATTCACTTACAGATTAATATACCCTCAGGTCAAACAACCAGCAATCAAGAAATGTGTAACTCTAACATATTTTGGAAAATGAACAGAGATAATTGCGGGTTTCTTCAGAAAAAACAATGTGGAAGTGGCATTCAGACCACATGACAGGTTATCTTTTCAATGCCAAAGATAAGGTGGACAAGTTGGAGAAATCTAGAGTTTATAAGCTTGAATGTCCGGAGTGTAATAGTGTTTATGTGGGACAATGTGGCCGAAATTTACAAAAACGGTATGCTGAACATGAAAGGTCCTTCAGACTAGGAAAAAATGATTCAACGATTTCAAACCATTCCTTGGCATGCAACCACAAGTTTTCGAATCTAAACGACACGAAAATTCTGCACTATGCATGGAAGGATTACAAACTCAAGTATTTAGAATTCTTGGAAATTCACAAGCATATACATTGTGGGTGAAACCTGTTAAATGATCAAATCGATTTAGTTTCTTCACCGGTTTTTAAATTGACACATCCGTAACCAACTGTAAATTCAGGTACTCAATCAAGCCAAGTAACTCTATTAGTACCTACAGGGGTGGTATATGCGGGCTGATGTAATGAACTATTGTTAGTTTATTGTATAAGTTTGAAAATTTCCGTATAGGACGAAACTGCAGCAATGTTACTCACAAGTAAAAGTGGTGAAAATGAATAAAGAACAAAATAATAATGTTGACATCGAGCAGTATGTAAAAGATTTGATCAGACATTTTGCCCTCACATGGAAGAATATAAAGTGTCTTCTGAATCAAATCGTCTCATCACAAAAGCCTCCAAAATTCTGGTCTAAAGGTTAGATAATATCAACTCATGCTTATAATTGTTCCAAAAAAATATTTATAAAAGTATATAATAATATGTATCAATAAATTTCATCAATATTTCAGATTTGTTTTTCAACTTCAGAATAAAAATATCAGAATATTCGAATGTTACGTGAATGGAAAATTTCAATATTCGATTACATTGTTACAATTCAGAATGAAAATATTGAATGATACGTTTGTCACAGAGGCCACCTGCTCATTTACGTAAATATGTTTTCAAATGATGAATACCACCTAGTGTTCGAAGATCCTAATTTATATGAGCCTTGATCTTCCAGAAATATTTCGGAAGTACTTCACTTAAATTAGAAAAATGTAATAAAAACTTCCAGATGTCACGAAAAAACTAGATATAGAAAACACAATCTGTTTAAAATCCATTTAAAATATGTTTTTCCGTTAATCAGCTGTTGCCCCCATACGAACGACAACTCTCAGAAGTTGAGACACTTGTGCGAACCAAGGACTAATGAGGTCTTAGCTTTCAACGTGTGATTCCCAACAGACGTGTGATTCCTAATCAGAAATCATCATGAAGGAAAATCAAATCACAGAGGCATCGATAAAAACTTCGACGAATAGAAGAAAAATAATCCTGGCCGTAAATGAAATACTGGATTCAAACATTCATTGACGAATGCGAGTTGTCTCAACGATGTAAATATGATAGAAATCCCTGTGAAAACACAGATGAATTTCACACTCACAGCGGTAAGTCCTTTCGAAACTGTTCACAGAGATGTTTTCACCTTTGAAGAATCCAAATTTCTTACAATAATTGACAGTTTTTCAAAATAAGCACAGGTGGATCAATCACTTGCGAATTATTAACATTATAAGGAGACTGATGAATATACACATATTTCGGCTTGCTTCGAAGAGATTATAAGTTCCGTATTGAAATGAGGGCAATACATGATCTCATCAAAATTATGTGAAGTAGAAATAGTTTCAAGGACCAAAGCAGCATTATCATGTTGAATAGTAATACTGATTATTTCTATCAAAAAGAGAAAGAACGGTAATCTTTTGTTGCTTGGCCTATTCTTCTATCGAGTTCATAAACGAATAACAGATAGGTACTCCTGGCCATAAACACCAAAAGTTTCAACCGCTACTGGATGGAACAGAAGTTGTTACCAAGATTTCGGTATTTTTTCGTTTTGATTTTTCGCCAGACGATGCTGCATTTCCAGCAGACTTCGAACTTTCAGCTAAATGGGAAGCCGCGACCGTTTTTTTTATCTGTAGGAGGAGCAATATTAGTTGTGGCATGCCCAAGTGATCCACTTACAGCATAAAAAACGTCTTTGATATTGATAAATGTGAAAGAAAGGATTGAATCGATAAGTTCAGAAACACTATTTCTTATTCTACACTTATTCTACAAGGTGTAAAAGTGGGAATATTTTAACGAAATTCCGTATGAGTGTGAATCAGAATACTTCCTACCATTACCAAAAAACCAGCAAGGTACGTTGAATAATACTCGAACAATTTGGAATAGACGAAATAATTGAATCTTGTCATTGAAAACTTGTGGAAGGAGAAACATTCAGCCCTGTCAAATTGCGTTAAATACCCGAAATTACCTCAACATAGATATGTCAACCGACCTATCGAACAAGGAGCTGTTAGAAAATCTTCTCAAATCAATAAGAGGAGAGGGAGAAAAAAATGAAGAAGAAATAAAGTTCAAAATAAAAAATGAGAATAATAAAATTATCAAGATCCTAGACCAGAACAAGAAACGAACAAATACAAAATTCGAAGGAGAAAGTGGAACAGCTTGCAACAATCTAGATAGAATAGTTAGAAATATTAATATACTGATTTTATGGATTGGGAATTACTGTCCAGGAACTTCCAGTTACATATATGTTGAAAATTCTATCTGGTCTACTAAGGCATTGAACTCGGCGAGAGATACATTAACGATATTTGTTCATTCCCAAACCAAAATAAACGGGCTTCCGCATTGGAATATATTCTAAAAGGCAAGAAAATATATATATATATATTTCAAGATATCTGTTTTGAGGACAGAAAACACCAAAAGATATTAGTTATTCATCTGAAGCTTGCTAGAGCAAAGAATCTGAATGCTGTTATAAAGGGAAAAACGCTGGTGGTGAATTTTTGGACTAGATAGGCTGAAAGAAAATAGGGATCCCTACAATATTTCTACACAATTACCGGTAATTCCTCCTAATAGTGCTCCAAGTTCACCCTCAAAAAATATCAATTTAGAAACAGAGGAAGGAATCAAGAATTCCGGAGACCCATCCAAAGTCAAAAACAAGCTACCAAGAGGAGGAAAATTTATTATGGAAACTGAAAAGAAAAAAAAGATATTTCAAATCACTCACTCAAAACTCAACAGAGATCCGATTCTTTTTCCAGTTAAAAATCAACCAGAACTCTTCGTCATCAAAGATTTAACTGAATGAACTGGACTATCTCTATCGATATGTATTTTTTACGTTAATTTTCTATAATCTCATCTCTCCATTAAGTTTTATTCTACTTATATTCTCTCGTATATTCCAAAGTAACATAAGGCCTTTTTACAAGTGAACAAAATATAGATATTCAAGTTGTTTGAAATTTTATGATAAATGTATACTTTCATCACTGAATTTGATAAATATTTGCTTGACACTTTCATTATTGATAACATCCCTTAATTTACATTCATATTATATTCTATATTATTCATATATCATATATACATACTCATTTTAACCTTAGCTGTGTGTACGTGATAATAATTAGCTTTTTTTTCTTTCTCTTAGACTAGCTTATATCCCAATTCCTATTGTGGATTTCTATATTCGTGATTTCAGAATTGACAATATTGAAAAATATAGCGTAGACACCACGGAAGAATGTAGTCAGATACTTGATATAAACAAGAACCATCAAAACTTCAAAATTCTGCAAATCAATATTCGTAGTATTGATAAATATTTAAATGAATTTTCCATTATGTTACAAAATTTAAAATCTGATATGGATGTCATTATTCTAACAGAAACTAGAGAGGTGATTGACCAGAGTATTTTTCATATAAATGGATATAACATGAAATATAACGAAACTCGTTATAACCAGAATGATGGGATGGTTGCCTATATGAAGTCAAATTTCAAATTCACCTATGAAATAGTAGAGGTTTCTTATGAGTTGAAAGCACTTTGAATCGAACTTCACTCAGGCATGGAAAAAACACTTTTTATCACAACCATGTACAGATCACCAAATTCGAATTTACTGGAATTCAATACAAATCTATTAACCTTATTCGAGAACCACCATGAAAATATTGATTTATCCCTATTTTTGAGCGACATCAATATTGATTTGATGAATGCCGATAACAAGCATTCGGTTGAATATCTGAATACGTTGAATGAATTTCGATATATATATCCACAATAAACGCACCTACCAGAATACAAGGAAACAGTAAATCATGTTTGGATCATATTTTCATAAAATCGAAAAATCCTGATCTAACTGAAAATATTCTACCCCTCATATTGAGAACAACAATAACAGACCACTACTCTAGTTTACTACAGATTGTATTTTCCGAAAAAATAAAACCAAACGTTGACAAAAAAGATTTGTAAATTGTATCAACATACCAACAAAATACACAACGCCTTCAGCAATATTTCCTGGGAGGATGTATACACTGCACCAACACCGGACTCTGCATCAAAAAATTCCATCAAAATAACTATTAAAGCACTAGAAACATGCACAGATAAACGCCAGATTCGCAGAAAAAATTACAAATTAGCACCAACAAAAACAACATAATGTTCAGCAACATGCAAAAGCATGATCATGATGAGGATCTGAAGAAAGAATACAGAAACTACAGAAACAAGCTAACATCATTGATCTAAAAAGCTGAATTCAATTATTATAAAAAACAAATCGACAAAATTCAAAAATGCTATGGGACTCACTCAACAAATATCTAAGACAAAAAAACACAAAATTGTTATAGATAAAATGAAACATTCCACAAATAATGAAATCTTAACCGATAAAACGCTAATTGCAAATACATTCAAAATAGCATTCGTAGAAACGGGTAAGGTTCTTGCTAGCAAGATTCCGATCAACACAAATTTCGAAATCAAAAGAATATAGATCTTAAATTCTCTCCTCTTTGAACCAATTGACCGGACGGAACTTAAAACACAATTTTTGAGCTTGAAAATAATAAGGCAGTGGGTTGTGATGATTTGAAAGCAGAAAATATAAAATCAATATCAGATTATATTCTAGATTCCATTACTCATATTCTCAACCGATGTGTGGAGGAAGGTGTTTACCCCTGTGATTTAAAAAAAAACAATAATTGTTGCTCCACTGTTTAAGAGAGGGGACACACCTATTATCACAAATTATCGTCCTATCTCCTCAGTCACTCATCTCCGATAAATACTATCTGATTCCCAACAATCAATCCGGATTTAGAGAAAAAATGTCAACCGACGATGCTGTACTCAATAAAACCAGTTTGTGTGTCTTTATTGACCTTTTGAAAGCATTTGACACCGTCAGTCACCATCTACTCCTTCAGTCTTTAGAAGATATCGGAATAAAGGGTAACTCATTGAAATTATTTGAAAGTTATTCAACAGGAAGGAGCCAAGCAGTAAGAATCGATGATATATTGAGCAGTAATAAGGTGATCGACTGTGGAGTACCTCAAGGTTCCGTGCTGGGGCCAATACTATTTAATATATATATTAACGGAATTTTCGCATTAGGCAACGGAAACATAGTCGGATTCGCAGATGACACTTCTACAAAGCAGATAACTGGAATTCCTTGAAAAGAAAATTCGAATTAGAATTCTCCCTCATAAAATATTTGCTGGATAAGAAACTACTGAATATTGACAAAACGCATTACCTACCATTCTGTTGTTATGCAGCTGGAGCACCCCCGTTCGATCAACTTACAATAAAAACTGATACACCTTTCCACATCTTTCCTGAAAAGAAAATAAAATACTTAGGAATGATTCTAGACACCTAATTGAATTGAGATCTCCATATTGAATATACCGTCAATAAATTGAGGACCATTCTATTCAAATTTAGGAAACTTCCTACCTCCGAAATATCCTACCTCCTACCTCTAAAATATCTCAAAACTTTATACCACTTGCTTGTGGAAAGTCATATCTGCTATGAAATAGTAGTTTGGGAAGGAACATCAAATAGTCATAATTCTCAAACTGAAATTATGCAAAGGCCTTTTCCTTAAATTAATATTCTCTAAAACTGGTAGGTATCCCTTTGATAGATTATACATAGAAACTCGTCTGTTAGACATACGACAGTTGTATTTTTTATGCTCTAACACTAAATACCCTACAAATAGACATACGGCATTGCTTCCTTCACATCAGTACCACACCAGCCAAAGAGATCACTATACTACATCCCTAATGGTCAGGGTCGTTACTCAAAGATCATTTACTTACTTTGCGCCTGAACTCTTCAACCGAATTCCTGAAAATATAAAATCTATTCCAAATATCAATCGCTTTAAAAAAGAGTTGAAAGAGCATATTCTTCAAAGTCAGAGACTTGAACTTCTACGTCAATTTGAGTAGATGGGATAAAACCATATGTACCTTTGCAATATTGTAATACATATGTGTTCATATATGTATGTATATATGTGTATATATGGGCACTATCGTTTTGTTAATATATATCACATCCATTTTCAACAACATTCATATCGATTTCAACGTGTTTTTATATATTATTACTGGTACGCGTATTTCACAATTATTGTGATTTTATACTTAATTGTCAATTCAGTTTTATGTTTGTGTGATTTTATATTTGAATGATATACGTCAAAACTGACAACTTTTTATATTCATACTTATATTTGTGATTTTATATTATCCTATGTGTTTTCAATTTCATATATTAAGTAGGTTATTTTCATATGCAAATCCCTTTTATATAATTCACTCTCATACTTCAATATTCATCATATATTCATTATTTTTCTTTGGATCTCCTTTACATCACATACAAGCAACATCTGATGCCTCTGTGGTTTCTACGATGTTTATTGAACTGTACAAATCACTTAGAAAGAGGAGCACCCAGGAGACTCCATTTAGACTTTTCCAAAATTTGTATACTAGAAGCCATTATCAAAATAATGGATTCAAAAATTTTATTTGGAGTTGAAAGAGAAATCAACTCATTTTTATAAAAATTCTGTCCAAATCCAAGATATTTTGAATATTCAATGACTTTTTCTAAATCCTTTGAAATAATGTTTTATCGTCAGCGATTAGGCCATCTTCCAAATACCCAATTGAATTCAGATGATGAACTTCTAGTGAGTTCGTTGATGGTTAGACAAAAAAAAGCAGGTCTTGAAGGATGGAGATGTGAAATATTGAGAAGGATCCAATTTGTATGTACCCAAACTCATATTTCTGAAATTTTCAAAAATATCACACAACAACAGAACATCAGATTTCAAGTAATTGTCAGAATATTCACCTAAATCCCGACAATTGAACATGCCCCATACCTGTTTCACTCTATCATAATCCTCATCAGAAATATGCTTCTCATTCAGTTTATCATAAAAGTCCAACTTCGATGGTATACTTGAATAATTCTATTTATCCAGAGAATCGATAAAGTTATAAGGAAAAACACCTTTCTGCCTCATTAGCTAAAATTTATCATATTCTGGAAAATATTTTCTAGTTTCAACAAAATGTTTTTCATCCAAATTATCACCCAACTCTTGTAGAGATGCAGCCAAAAATTTGAAGCTATCCACAAAACTCAATTTCAATTTTTTTTTTTAATTTACCATTCCGATACAATTTATTTCCCATGAATAGATGTTTCGTGATAGAAACATATTTCTCTTCAGTTTGAGCGATGACATCAACTTTATTTTTATCGGTACATAACTCCTTTATGAATAAGTGGCAGTCATACCCGCTGAGATTATGGATAATGATTGGAATCAATTTGGGCAATTCAAAATTGAGATTACAAATGGAATGAGTAGCTCCATTTCGTTTTTTTTCCCGTTAGATGGCAATGATCACGTACTTTATTATCACCCTCTTTAAAATAATTTCCACATATCCCACATGTGGTGGCAATATTGAAGTCATGCTCTTCCTTAGCAGTCAAAGGACTCATCGGTACCACATTTTCCAAATATTTGTGATATATGTTGGTAACGTCAGCCTCCAAGTTTGGAAGAAACACTTTAGCTGCATCAGCACCTCTATATAATACAAATTTGGAGATTGAATCATCAAAAGAGCACTTTATGATATATGAGAAAGCATATGGTTCATGAAGATAAGTTTTATTTGTGAAAGAGTGTGCAGAATTTGGTTCATTTGTGTGCACTGGTTTCAAAATAGATTCAAAATCAGCATACACAACGAATGGAACTTTCAATTGTTTTTCGAAATTTTCAAATTTCAAAATATTTTCAGGTAAACATTCACCAAATTTGCCAATTCTCAAATTAGTGTTCGGTGTTGTTGTTGAAATGTGATTACAATCATTCAACTGGTGTCGCAATGAAGCCCGCTCATCACTAAAGTATAATAAATAACCATCACAAAAATGTTTTTTGTGGTGGTGTGCAGATATTTGGGTTGATACTAGTCTCGATATGTCCTTTATCCAACAATAATGACTATTACCAGATTCGTCTGTGATATTCAATAGATTCACGTGACTGCTAAGCCAATATTTTGAATAATGTAATGGGCCTACAACTTCGTATTCGATTTTGCCATTTTCGAAAGTGTTCTTCAACCCATTAACATTGATGGAGCAATTATTCGTAACCTCAAATTTAGGGATATCTTTCAACTCAACTGGAAATTCCATACCTGCTACATTCAATACGGTTGAAAAGTGTGGGTATGACGAAAGTTCACACACTCTCGCACTAGCAGGATATAAAGCTGAAGTCACAGCCCATGCAAAGAAGTAATGGTCCTGATTCACAACATTCACCACATTTTCTTGGGACGAATTTGGGAAGTTTGATGTAAGAAGATCCACCAAGGGGGCTGAACTTATTAACATTCACCTCCAACTACAAAATTTTTTCAATTGTCCAACCTGAAAACAGAGATTATTTTTCGACAAACTCCATTGATGATGTTTAGAATAGATCACATACCTGAATCTCGATGTTGAAATTCCATCGCTTGGGAAGTCAAACTATCAGCAAAATTGTTATATACCACATTCAAATCATTCGATTGATCAATAACTTGATTGGAACTATTGAATGCTTCAACATCACAGTACTCTTTAGTTTGTAGATTGTAGCGCCCAAACACCTCCATATTCACTTTCACAATTTTATAAATGACCAACACTTCTTCCAGTAGTTCCAACATTTTCTGCTTCAATTCATTGAAGAATATGTTGTAATCCATATGGTGATTTTGACTATCCACCCTATAGCTCACAATTCTACACTTGAACGCTGTGCCTACACTTTTAACACCTTAATGCACACATGCATTCGTTCTATGCTGCAAAGTTCTACGATGTACTTTCATCTGATCACTTAAAATTGTCAAATTGCAGCACTGGCATGTCTGCATTACCGGAGGTGCTGGGGGTTTAACCTCATCCTCTTCGGAGTTGATGCTTCTCCATCATTCTCAGTTGATGGTCCTCCATAATTCATCAACGTACAGAAATCGCGCTAATGACGACGCAGGTTGTTACTGCGTGTGAAATTTTTCCCACATTCGTTGCACATATACATTTTGTATGAAATTATATGAACCACAAGATTAGGAGGAGAATGCGAACTGAGTGAAACATTCACCAAACTTCAAGGTCACATATTGAGGAACAGACTCAAATCTCAAAGTCGACACCCATGATCAAGGTCATATCGTCTGACACGTAACTGAAGGTCATATGACGTCATTCAAGGACAAGGTCAAATGGTGGGGGGAGGTCCTCAAGTGGCCTTAGACAACTGCTTATACCTTCATTGATTTCCTTGGCCATCCAAGGTTTGTCTTCAGGGAGGTGGGTTTTGCAGATTTTTCGTGAAACAGGCTTTGTCAAATAGATTGAGAAATGAGGAGTAGAATTTGGAAAATTTAGTGTTAAACTCAATGTTGTTGAGATACACGAAACCGAAGATTCACATGACAGTGAGGTTTTGGAATGATAAATGTTTTGGTCATTGAACGCTCGTTTGAGAATATAATAGGACTCATCAATAGAGCAAGATTTGATTGAAGGTTCAATAATTTGGAGTACATGGTCAGAAAAATCAGGATAATAAACAACAGAGGGAATTTGGCAAGGGGTGGACTAGAAAATATTATCGACATAGTTTTTTCTGTATTCTCGTGATATCAAAAATGCATCGATATACTTCATATGAGGCGAGGAGATTGCGAAAGTACTTTGCGTTTCTGTAATTGGAATTGAAAGTGAATATTGAAATTGAAGTCACCACAGGTAAATGACATAGATTGATATCTTTATTTCCAAGAAATAAATCTGAAAATGTATCCATTTCTGATGGAAATATTGTAATGTCAGTAAACGGAAGTCTATAATGACAGCTGATGAGAAATCTAGAATTGTAAGCAGTTATTTCAGTAGCAGCATATTGGGAAATATCTTGGGCTCCATCAATATTTAAGCGAGATATTTTGTAGTTGTGATAAGATTTAACAAATATGGCAACTCCGCCAGCATCTTTGTCGTTTCTACAAAAATAATCAGTGAGGATATAAGAATCGAGATAAACTGAATTAATTTCATGATCACTGCACCAGGTCTCTGTTAAACATACAACGTCAGGATAATCGAGTAAGTGCAATGGGTAGTCGAGTTTGTCAATCTTATGTCCAATACTACGAATTTTAAGATGAAATATCACATGATTTGCTGAGTTAGAACAGTGATCATGAGACACCTCACGAGATATAACGTATTCGTATTTGTCATATTTCTGGTGAATACACCTCTAGATGAAGATGTTGGAATTGAACCATACATGGGAGTGATTACACCTCCTAATGAAGATGTTGGTATTGAATTTATTCCAGGACGAGTTTTTGGTAAATGAGGTTTTATGAAGTGGAAATACTTTTCCTTGAAATCTCCAGAAAATTTTTCAATTGGTGAATTAGCATTATTTTCACTACAATACGCATTAGTTCTTTTCACAATATCTACACAGTTTCCAGCTTCTTTTGTGGTGTAAGCTACGGGATTCTTCAGAAGAAGTAACTAGTAAAGACCAGCCGTTCCTTTGTGAGTTATATTTTTCACATCAACATCAGCTTCAATAAAATCAACATTGGCGTCTCCTATATAAAATTTGTCTTGTATCGGATTATGGAAAAGCCCCAAGATTTAATCGTATTTGATTTCAGTATCTTTTATCATGCATTAGATATAATCTCTGGGTGGTTGTGCTTCAAATTGGTCTAAGTATTCCTGAAGAACGTCTGAAATTGTAATTATATGATGAAATTTAAAAAAGGTATCAACAATAAATTGATCTTTCCTTGTTCTATCTAGTATTTCCCCCTCTTCATTGCGTGTTTCGTATGATTCCTTATCCTTTTCTCAAAAAACTTGGCATTTCCGTTGGAGTTACCTGTTTAGGAGTGGTGATGAAAATGTTAATTGACTATATGAATTTGGTGTTTTTGTTGTCTCAATTTCATTCAATTTTTCCACTGCCGCCGCAGCCATTTCACCTAATGTTGAGTAATGGGTTGATATGATTTTTCCAATCGACTTTGTGAGTTCTTAGTGCATATCTGGCTCGTACCAGTTGTTTTGTTGATTGAGGGTTCATTTCAACTGATTATATTACGAACGTTCATTTCATCAGTTCGGACTTTCATTGTCTGATATAATATAAATTGATTTGAAATACCTGAAAGGATTTGTAAACCACTGCAAGGAAAAACATCATCCTTTGTAAAAAATTTGAAGCATTTTGTTTGACAACTAGGGGCAATCAAAGTCAAAGAGCAGGATCAACTGATCAGTTTCGACGTGGAAAATCAAAGTCCCTGTCGAAGAAGCACTATCCGAAGATGGGGACCTGAAAGATAGAACAAACTTACCGATATGTGTAATCATGGAATTACTAGGATGCTGTGCACGAAACTGCTATTTCCAACTGAAGGACGAATTCTTACGCAAGATAAGGGACTGCCAATGGGATCGCCACTTCAATCGGTTATAGCCAAAATATATATATATATATATATATATAGGTGTCTAGCAGAACTAGACACCTTCCTGAAGCACATCAACAACGAAAGTCCTTCCATCACTTTCACAATGGAGAAGGAAGCCCACAACGAATTGCCATTCTCAGATGTATTGGTGAAGAGGACCGACACTGAATGAGAAACACTTGTGTATCGAAAACCCACTCACACAGGACAGTATCTGAACCAAGAATTCAAAAACCATCAATCGACTAAGAGAGGAATCATAAAGACTCTACTGGACCGTGCTTTGGGGCTCTGTAATACAAAGGAAGGTCTCGAAAAGGAACTATGCATCATCAAAAATGATCTTCTACGAAATTGTTACTCCAAAGTGATGGTGAGACAGGCTTTAGCTAGAAGACAGCAAGAGCTCCATAAGGAAGAGTTCAATATGAAGCCCCCGATTGCAGAGTCGAATTATTTCCGATACAGACTTGGTTGCTTTTGAATTGAGAAAGACTGAACTCATATTCAAAAACCCTTTGTACGTCGGAATTGCAATATTAGATATTTTGAAAACATGCATGATTGATTTCAATAACGACTTCATGGTGCTCACTCTCGGCATAAAAAATTGCAAGTTGATGTATACGGATACAGATAACTTCATCTGCGAAATAACTTTCGAGTATGTTCACTTAGAAGTAGTTAAAAATCATCAATCAAAATTTTATACTTCTCTTTATTCGTCTGATAATAAGTTTCGAATTTCACTTGTGAATGAAAAAATTCCTGGATCATTCAAAGATGGAGCAGATGATGAAATCATCACGCACATTGCAGGGTTATGTTCCAAAATGTACAACTACAAAGTGAAGGGTGGAAAAGTTACAAGAAATAAAAGTGATTCCGATAT
This sequence comes from Leptinotarsa decemlineata, assembly GCF_025532065.1. Lineage (NCBI taxonomy): Eukaryota > Metazoa > Arthropoda > Insecta > Coleoptera > Chrysomelidae > Leptinotarsa > Leptinotarsa decemlineata. The sequence goes on from NW_027412615.1 coordinate 633,354, forward strand.
AATGTAATCAAGAATAAAATCAATTTCGGAGATTATATCGATTGCCTCTATAATTCTGAAGATGAAATATGTGGAAAGTGAACTTTTCGAGCATACACTCTCAATTTTCAGTATCAAACAGGTCCAACATCAAATGACGAAACGAAAATTAATCCCCAAATCACCCGACACTTCACCTTAGGGGCATTATAACGTGAATTAAGGTTATTATTTGGATTTTTCGTATTGATGAAACTCATCGAAAAATTTCGTTCTTGTTCGAATATGGTCGATAGGTGTGTTGCTCCAAAATCGTGCTAATGTGAATCTAGGAATTGAAATTTGATATTGCAAACGTATGCCGAGTACTTGCTCTTCAATTATATCGAAAGACTTTAAAAAAATACTCAAACGAATGGGGAAAAATTACCACTTCATCGATTTTCATTGGTAAAATTTTTTGAAATTTGAATTTGTAGGTCCTACAAGGTATAGATGAAAATATTTATTGGATTTTCAGTGTTTGCGTACTATTGATGATTGTACACGCATATATATATATATATATATATATATATATATATATATATATATATATATATATATATATATATATATATATATATATATATATAGAGAGAGAGAGAGAGAGAGAGATTTTATTGAGTGTGCATGATATAAATCAAAAATTAAACAATTTGTGGACACAACCCTCAAAAAAGGGGGGGCAAACCGCGGACACGTGTTTCTGGCTATTGGCCTCAACTTGTTTGCCGAAATCAGGAAACAACACAATATATATATATATATATATATATATATATATATATATATATATGATGAGCTGTTTTCTCGGGTTTCGCTCCGTGTTCTGTGTATTTTCTCCCCATAAGGATTATTTTCATGAAAATAATCCTATATATATATATATATATATATGTATATATATATATATATATATATATATATATATATATATATATATATATATATATATATATATATATATATATAAAGTGGACAATCTTAGCGACTGGAGAAATGTATGGTAAAATGGATTAACAAGGTCTCTCAGTCAAAAAATTAAAAATCAAACTCTGCTTTACTCTGCCAAGCTTTCGCTTCTAATGGGAAGCTTCTTCAGGGCCTATATATTCAAAAATCCTTGCTGATGACAACCATGATGTTGGTTTGCCGTTTGGTAATCCTGTTTTGTTTTTTACTGTCAATTTTTAAATTCCAAATGTCTATATATATAATGTCAATTATCAAATTTCAAATATTTCCTATTTCCTCTTTCTTTAAGGTTGCTACCACGCCACCAGTAAGTGCGAGTTTTGAAGAAACATCGCTTTCATCCATATCATACTACTGCAAAACAAATAGATAAAAAATGTACTTACTAACTTGAGGTTATAGTAAAAAGTCAGATGTTGCAATGAGAAAGACAAAGTTGATACTTTTCATCATGTAGAAAAGTGTCACACATTAAATTTTATGTTTCAGAGAAAAAGTACAAAAACTTATTTCATTCAAACATTTGAGAGATTTGAAATTTTAAAATTATTTCACTGGCCATGTATGGCCAATTTTTCAATTGGTACTATGGGTAAGTTCAATTATCTGCTTTCCACTATATATTTATGTATAATTGAATCTATATGTATTTTATTAGGTTTGATTCATTAATTATCAATTTTAACTCAATTTTCAAAACTTTCAAACATTTTACATGCTCCTCGTTCCAGCGTTGATCATCGACTCCCGTTAGCGTCCCCTTTCAACCAACTCAAAATCTCCTTGGCAACCAATTTTGGAAAATTCTAGATGCTGTCAAAACCTTCTAATTTGTAAATTCTGGCACATGACTCAAACTACACTTAGTTTATTAACCATTTGTACTCATAAACAAACTCTAAGATCTAATATTTACAATATTGGTTGTCTTATAACAATTCATGTACTCTATTTTACAAAATTAATTTTTGAAATTTGCATTTGGCAAAATTCATGAGCCCCTCTCCAATTCTCTCACCTAGTAGGCTAGACAATATTTTTGCTACATGGTTTTCTCATATACTGAGTGTTTTTCATTTCACAACTTGAAACTACTTTCAAAATATTGATTTGGATAAAGAAGATATGGGAAAATTGAAAAGAATGAGGGAAGAAGAAACACAAAACAGAAAAAAAGATATGGAAAGACTGGAAAGGGTACGACAAGAAGAAATTGAAATATTAGAAAGAAAAAGGAATGAAGATATGAAGAAGTTATTTGGAAAAATAGATGAGCAGACAAATAATGTTGAGAAGTTAGAAAAAGAAATTAAAATAAACCACAATAATTCGAAACAAGAGTTAGCAGAATATAAAAGGACTATTGAAGAAAAGGTAGAAAAAATTTTACAGGAAGTGGAAGATAATAGAAAAGAAAACGAAGAACAGATTGACCAGGTACATGGAAGAAAAACGACTGTAGAAGAAGGATTGGTGCAGGAAGTAAATACAAGGAGAGAAGAGAATGAGAACTTAAATAAAAAAATAGATAGGGAAAATAAATTAACTAGAGAAAAGTTTAAAGAACATGAAAATAATATACATGAAAAAGTAATTGATATTAACAATAAACTAAAACAAACGGAGAGAAACCTAAGTCATAGAGAAGAATCAATAAGACCAATTATAGTTATAGGTAATGAAAATAAATTAATATTTACTGGAAACATTGAAAGACAACATACAGTACCTTTCATAGAATTCATAAGAAGTAAATATGAAAATTTGTCATTTAAACAAATGAAAGAAGTTATTAGAAGTCAATTGCAGGAAGAAGCATTATTGTGGTTCACTAATAAAGAGAAAGAATTGACCAATTTTGATAAACTTTCAAATAAATTTTTGAGCTATTTCTGGGGACCTTCCCAACAAATGTGATTAAATGATGAATTGTTAGAGGAAAAATTCAATTCCAATAGAGGAACATCTTACCATAAATATGCCATGAAAATATATAGTGCATCACAGTATTTAAATTGCAATTTCACAGAAGAATATATAGTCAACTTAATAATCCAACATTTTGATGATAATTTAGAGGAGATTGTGATGCTGTACAATTATAAAGATATGAATAGTCTATGTCAATTTTTGATGACACAGGAAAGAAGGAGAATCAATTGAAATAATTTTCAAAATAGGGTTAATCAAAATAATAATAGATAGGAATATGCTAATAGAGAAAGTTATAATAATTATAATAATCGGAATCAATACAACCAATCATATAGGAGACAGAATAATAACAGAAATGATAATAATAATTATATTAATGACAGATATTACAATAATAGAACACAAAATAATAATAGATACAATAATATGAATTTTAATAATAACAATAATAATAATGCTGATAGAAATGATTATAACAGAGGAAATAACAATAATAATAACATATATGGACAAAATAAGTATAATAATAATAATAACAGATACTATAACAACAATAATACATTTAGACGACGAACTAGGAGTACTGACAGGAATAATGACAGAGACTATAGGCCTCAAAATACGAATAGACAAGACAGTAGGTATAGACAGGATAGGAGAAGTCGAAGTACAGAGGAAATCCACAGAACAGATCACAGAACAGAGACACCACATAGACAGAATGAGGTAGAAAACTTGAATGACATTCCACAAAATTTTCAGTAAGCAACCTACCAATAGCAAATTTCAACAAAATACACTATGCAGGAATTTATCAACATCCTAAGGAATTTATAGAAATTGAAAAAACTTTTAAATTAGAAAATGTTAGAGGACTTATAAAAATAATAGGAAATTTTCATAATAAAGATATTGAATTATTAATAGATACAAGATCTGAAATTTCATTACTAAATTCAAAAATTATTATGGAATTGAATTTGGAACATTTATGTTACAGTATGCCAAATAATAATATGTAAATAATAAAAAGTTACATGAAGTGACTAAAAGAATAAATATTGAATAAAATTCAATGACAAAGAATTTGCTATACAATTTTTGATGAAAGACAATTTACTTTACGACGCAATACTTGGAACAGACGAACTAGACTGAAACAATGTAATAATCGACTACGACAAAGGAGTATTACAGATAGGAGAAGTAATGATATAATTCATCAATAATAATGAAAATAAATCAGAAATGAATACAAATGTTTTAAATCAAGTAAATAAAAGAGTAATAGAAGAACCACCTATATTAGATATTGAATGTGCGGAATCAATTAAAGATAAAGTATTGACATTTTCGAATGAACATCCAAATTTGATTAACAGTGAAAATAGGTATTCATAAAATAGAGGTTAAAGGAATAAAAATTTTTAAATCTAAAACATACCCTATTCCTTATGAATATAGGAATCAGGTGCAACATGAGATAACAAAAATGTTAGAACAAGGAATAATTGAACGATGCAATTCACCTGGAACACATAAAATTGTTAATAGATGAATTAGATAAAGCAGGACTTAAAATTAATATTGAAAAATCAAAATTTTATCAAACAGAAGTGACTTTCCTAGGATACAAATTAGACACAAAAGGAATAAGCATGGATGAAGAAAGAATTAGAGTTATAATGGAATATAAAAGACCTGTGAATTTAAAAACATTAAGGGGATTTTTGGGAATAATGAATTATTAAAAAAAATTAATGCCAGACATAAGTAATAAAACGTTAAGTCTAGTTGAACTATTGAAAAAAAAACAATAAATGGAAATGGGGACAAGAACAATAAAATGCTTTCAATAATATCAATGTGGATTTGCAAACAATCTAAAAATTCACCATCCTAATTACAATCTACCATTTATATTAAGAACTGATGCATCTATATTTAAACTTGTTTTATTACAAGAACAAGAAGGAAAAGAGGTACCTATATGTTTCGTGTCGAGAGTGACCAAAACATATGAACAGCATTACAGCATAACAGAACTAGAATTTGCAAGCATAATCTTTTGTATAACCAAATTGAGATTTTATTTACTAGGATCTAAATTTATTATTGAGACAGATCATATGTCTTTATTAAATGTAATGAATAACAAATTATTGAATAATAGAATACATCAAGGTGCATTATTTTCGCAAGAATATGATTTTGAGATCAGACATATTAAAGGACGAAACAATATTGTTGCGGATGCATTAACAAGATCAGATGGCAAAGTAAATAGAGAAAGAACTTCACAAATTGGGGTGAATATATTAATTGACCAACAGGGAATATTTTTAATGGATAGAATTATAGAACATCAAAATAAATTAGAAGCAAAAGATATAATTGAATGTGAAAAAGTCAATGATATTTGGATGAAGATCATAAAGGATCAGGAACTATATGTAATTAGTAATGAATTAGCTTATAATATATTGAAGTATTTACATGAACATAATGGTCATGCTGGAGTGAGGAAAGTATGGATAATGTTTAGGGAAAATGATTTTTGCAGAAAAGATATCCAAATAACCAAAGATTTAACAAATAATTGTAACATTTGCCAAATTTATAAGAGCAAAAATTTTGTGAATACAAATATACCAAGAAATATAATTACCACCATCAAATTAGAAGGAATTGCCATGGATTTTATTAGTGATTTGATAACAACAAATGATAGAAACGAACATATTCTTGTAATTGTAGACATTTTTACAAAATTTATAAAATTATATCTTTGTAAAAGAACAAATATGCATATTATAACAAGTTGTCTTCAACAATATTTTAATGAAGTAGGAAAACCACAAAAATGTATTTTGGATAATGCAACGTATTTTCAAAATGATAGAGTTGAAAAATTTTGTCATGAAAGTAAAATTAAATTGATATTTACCAGTATCAGACATCCAGAGTCAAATCCATCGGAAAGATATGTTCAAGAAGTAATCAAATTTCTCAGAATATTGTCCAGAGAAAATCATCAAAATTGGGACAATAATTTACCAGAGGTAGAGAAATATATCAATCAGTTACCACACACAGTAACAGAAATCAGTCCATATTTTTTAATGATGGGACAACATCCTCCCGGAAAATGGCTGAAAGAGGAGAACAAAACATTAGAGGAAATTTCAATACAAGTAAGAATGAGACAGAATAAAAGTGGTAGTAAATATTTGAAAAGAATGAATAAAAAGAAAACACATAAAAATGTAATCTTCGAAAAAGGTCAATAGGTTTTAATAAGGGCAAATAGAGTAACTGATTTAAAAAAGGACATATGTGCAAAGCTACTTCCAATATTTGAAGGTCCTTATCAAATTGTCAGTGAAAATGATATGAATAGTTATAAATTAAAATATTCAAATGAAGAAAGAATAAGAGGAATTTTCAACATAAATGATATTTATTTATATGAACAAACGTAAAAATAAAGACATGTCATAATCATAATCATATATATATATATATATATATATATATATATATATATATATATATATATATATATATATATATATATATATATTTTTTTGAAGATCAAGATCTTCAGATGATGTGGTGCTGCAGGTTTTTTCGGGTTTTCCTGCAGCTGAAAAAGCAAATGCGCTACTGGAATCAATGAAGTCGCCCCGGAGCGCCAATTAATTTTTATTGTTGTTTTTATTTAATTTTTATCGTTGTTGTGAAGAATTGAAGAGATTAGCTAAAAAAAATCATAATTGAAAGTATGAGCTATATTTTTTGTTTTTAAAAAGAAATATATCTAATACTTGAGGTATTTGTTATGAAAAGACTCGAAATACAACAGTGTATGGGAATTTTAAAAACATCACATACAGGGTGTCCCTGGACTTCCTCTTTTCCTCTCGGGAATGTATAGATGGGGTCAAAATATCACCAGTACTTCATATAACTTTTTTTCCTAAAATCCTTCGTTACCAAGTAACGGGCCCTCGAAGTTACAAAATGAAAAATGTTTTTCTTTGATAACTTTTCACGTGAATATTCAAAATCATCCAAATTTTGGTAATTGACTAAACAAATGAATTCCTTCGATGAGCTTTCATGCAGAAGTCAGTTGTTTTGCTACAAAGTCAGGAACGGACTACCCCCGATGGTCCACACCCCAAAACTTTGAAATGACAGATATTTTTCAATATTTTTCAACAAATTGAGGTTACTTGGACAATTTTATGAATAAAAGTACTCGTGTGGAAAGTCGATCGGAGCAACGAGTCTTGATAAAAATGTAGTTTCACTCGACGACATCAAACCCGCTCGTCCACCATTATTTGAAATGAATAATTATCAAAGCAGAAATAATAATGATAACGTTAATTCAACAACATTTATCCTGAGATGTCTACCATTATTCGAAAATATTAGTTTTTAAGGAAAATGGAAATGATAGGTAAAATGTTCATAACGAATTTTTATAATGCAAACACGTTTAACTAACGAAACTCAAGAGCCTCAAGAGCAAACAGAAATGAAAAATCCGCTACAGAAACTGCTCGATATGAGCACCTTCTCTCTCTATACATTTTCTTAGTCTGCGAAGACACCCTCTCTGTACTTGAAATAGCATTCCAGGGTCGTTTCGTATGGCTTCACAATGTAATGTTATTCTATTCAACAATGCATCTCTCGTGTGAATAGCTGTAGCGTAAACAAGGCTTTTTAGATGCCCCCACAGAAAAAAATCCAATGGATTTAAATCCGGAGACCGCGATGGCCATGAATATGGCCCACCTCTACCAATCCATCTATTGTGGAAAATATGGTTCAGATGGTCACGCACAATCAAACTGAAATGAGGAGGAGCGCCATCATGCATAAACCACATATCCCTTCGGGTTTGCAATGGAACATGTTCCAAAAGTCCATTCAAATCGTTCTGAATGAACTCCAAATAACGTTCTTCATTCAATCGGTCCTGTAGAACGAATGGTCCTATAAGATGGTTTCCTATGATACCAGCCCAAACATTCACGTTGAATTTCCGTTGGTGTTTGGTTTGCAATATCCCATGGGGATTTTCTTCGGCCCATATATGGAGATTATGAGAATTGATAACTCCATCTCTACTGAAACCTGCTTCATCAGTGAATAAAACTCGATTAATAAAAGTCATATCCTCTCTTTGCCTAACCATGAACCAATTGGCATATTCCAGTCGTGCTGGAAAATCTTGAGGTGTCATGGCATGTACCTTCTGGATGTGAAATGGGTGGAGCAGTTGTTCCCTAATTATTCTATGAATAGTGGACTTGGATGTATGGAACTGTTCTGATAGATTTCTGATGCTCATTGAAGGATCATCAGCGACGGCTTCCAAAATATTTTCCTCCAATACAACAGTACGTACAGTCCTAGGAGCGGCCTCACCACCTCGTTTTGGCAAAACTGTACCTACAATAATATCGAAATAAAACAACGTGCTCAAATTAATTATCAATTATTACATACCTGTCTCCCTCAAGCTGCGATCGACACGCTCGAATGTTTCTCTTGACGGTACCGTTCGATTGGGAAAATGCTCGGAATACAGACGACGAGCTTCTGCAGCATTACAAAATGCTCGTCCATAAAATACATGCATATCTGCATATTCATTGAATGTAAACTGTTCGGCCATATCAAAAAAATTCAAAATATCCTATAGAATATTGACAATACAATGATAGTCATATGACAACGCACCACTCAACAAAACAAAATCGCATTCCAGTTTCTCATTTTTTATCAAAACTTTCTAAAAGGTTTTTTTGTCAACATCTGTGAAAGAAATGGAACATAATTATTCCCTGGATATTTTTCACCTGATCATGTGCAGCCGTTTTTGTAGTTAATTCGTTTGCTTTTTATTAGTATAGTAAATATTTTTTCCGATGTGCGTTTTTTCAGCTAAATTTAGATTCGTGTTAAAGAATTTCTCCCATAAAATTATAATTATCAGTGAAACTCCTCAACAGTTTAGCTGTGAAGAAGAATTTGAAACATTCGAATGTTGAGTTTCAGGAGATTCACACGTATTATGTACATACAAAATATGGAATGAATTCGATATTTCATAGTAGAGTAGCTTGTTAGTTTAAAAACACCACGAATCTACAGAACTTGATATTTCTTTTGAAAAAATATCTGCTATCACAATTGTGACTTAAACTTCCATATAGGTACTGTACTTTTTGTTTACGACTTCATTTTAGCATACTTTGTATTATTCCTGTTATAAATGTTGTTGAATTAACGTTATCATTATTATTTCTGCTTTGATAATTATTCATTTGAAATAATGGTGGACAAGCGGGTTTGATGTCGTCGAGTAGAACTACATTTTTATCAAGACTCGTTGCTCCGATCGACTTTCCACAAGAGTACTTTTATTCATAAAATTGTCCAAGTAACCTTATTTTGTTGAAAAATATTGAAAAATATCTGTCATTTCAAAGTTTTGGGGTGTGGACCATCGGGGGTAGTCCGTTCCTGACTTTGTAGCAAAACAACTGACTCCTGCATGAAAGCTCATCGACGGAATTCATTTGTTTAGTCAATTACCAAAATTTGGATGATTTTGAATATTCATTTGAAAAGTTATCAAAGAAAAACATTTTTCATTTTGTAACTTCGAGGGCCCGTAACTTGGTTACGAAGACTTTTAGGAAAAAAAGTTATATGAAGTACTGGTGATATTTTGACCCCATCTATACATTTCCGAGAGGAAAAGAGGAAGTCCAGGGACACCCTGTATAATGAAAACCACAGCTTTGACCGGAAACAAGCAAATAAGAGTGGGAAATTCAAATACAGAGATTCTTACATCAAAACGCATCGAAATACGAAAAACTGATAACCGACATAGGTTAGAAAGAAATGTCAGATAAAATTAAATTATCATGTGTGATGAAAAAACGAAAAAGGCATGATAAACTAATTGTTATCATTCAGGAATGATGTCAAATTCAAAATTTTCATTGTGAATCACTTCCTTAGAAACTGACATCAAGTGATGCTTTTGGAAAATATTTATATTTACATGAGAGTGGGGTTAACTGTTTTTGTAAGGAACTATAAAATGAAAATGTATCTGAATTAAAGAGCCAATGTTAAATTAGTAGAATAGATAATTTTCCTGGTGAAGAATTTGAAAATTTGTTCATGTGAAAATTGATAGATTGTAACTAGGGGAACGAGAGAGATTTTCAAATTTTTTATCAACAACGACAATCTTCTTGAGGCAATGAAAGAGACGCCACGCTAAATTTTTCTCTCCTTAAAATTTGAAATATATAGTATATAAATTAAGAAGTAAACAGAATAGTAGTCAATTCTGATTTGTAATAATAAATTCAGTGAAAAAACCTACCTGTCCAGCCAAGTCTAGTAAGATATCCAGCTTCGCAGAAATATCACACCACACACACACCAGCGTTGGAGGAAAGTAAGGTATTCACCTATACCATTCCTAAATAATATATGCATATATCAATGAAAATACCCAAGAACTCAACACGACCATAAAAATAGAAGTTTGAGCCAAATATTTAAGTCTGCCGAATTACAGTGATCTGCAATTATAAACTGACATTCACCAAATTTGTTCGGTGTATTGACTTTGAATAGTTCGTTGTTCGTTGTAGATTTAGGACATTCTTAGATTTGTGGAATTTTCTCTTTTGGCAATTGATGAATTTATATATTTTTTGAATTCCACATATTTTTTACTTTTATAATTGAAACTGTTATATATTATATTACATCAATATATAGATCAATTGTGTCTTTTTCCGAATTTTTTCACAGGTGAAATCTACTAGAAAAATCAAAGTTTGGTAAGTTATTGTTGTGTTTGTGCCTGAATCCACCTGAGAGGTGGAGAAAAATCTCTATACACTGTGGTATACGATTTAAACTCAACATAAAAGTCTAGCCGATTGAAATTTTCATCAAAAATAATAATGATAATAAACATTTTTTTTTTTCAGATTTTTCAAAACCCGAATCAACTTTAAAATCATTTAACATCATCATCATATACAATAATACAATCAAACTCTGCTTTACTTTGCCAAGCTTTCGCTTCTAATGGGAAGCTCCTTCAGGGCCTATAATTTAATGAGTTGTGAATATTTTTGCCATTAAATAACATTACAAATCATACTTACAATAAAAATGAGCGAAAACAATAAATTGACCATATAAATTGACGAGAAAGTTATACATATATAGGATTTTTTGTGGGTTTGACAAATGTCATACCTTCACATAAATGTCATTTTTCAATGGGTATGATGATTTCATAATTTTTGACTCTAAAGAAGGAGTTATTGATTGATAAAATTTTCATTATTATTATGTTTTTGATGTAGTTCTAGTAAGTTACTGTATATACTGCAGAGATTATCAATGTCAGTTTTCTTATTCATACATTCAGAAGAATTAATAATTTCAATCATTTCAAGAAAAAGGCGTTTGGGAATATTTTTTTCTGTATGTAAAACTTTGATATTGGAGTAATTTGGTTTACGTCCTGTTTCTATAGAGTGTTGTGCTATTGCACATGATTACTTATCAAGCTTTATATCACTTTTATGTGAAGTTACTCTATCATTAAGAATTCTAGATGTTGTTCCATTCTAATTCAAGTTACAATTGTTACAAAAATAAAATGAAACAGTATACAGGAACAATAACAAAAACAAAGAAAAAACTTCCAATATATGGTGAATAAGCGGAGTATCAGCCAAGGCTGTTTTTCAACTCAACCGTATTCTTATTATTCTGTGTAAAAAAACCATCAAAATAACGGGGTGCTTAGTTGTGTTTCGAAAAAATATTTCATGTAGAAATGAGTTGTTAGGGTTGGATGCGAGTTCAGTTTTAGCAGCTAAACCATAAAAGATGATTCACAGCATTTCATCCATTTGGGAGTATCTAGGTTTCCGATAATTTTGTGATTTGAGCATATGCGTTCGCGTTCGAATTCGATTGTATATGTTCGCTACCCGCTTTCTATAATTAATTTGTGACAGTGTTTGTATCCATAGGTATTCGTTAGTGTAAATGCCTTTGATGTTGGAATGATGACTAATTGACGTATGAATAATTTTTGTGGCGGATTCAAATACTCTATTTGTAACAAATATTTTTTTTTGGTTTTGTTTAAGTTATTTCAGAAAATCCATCTATTAAAAAGAATACCTTTGGAAATCTTGATAGTGGATCTAGAACTGTTTGGTGTTGGGAGGAAACTTCAGTAATAAGAGGTAACACTCTTGCAAAATACTTTCATATTTTAATACATCGTAGCTTACGACCAAAAAAAATATCGAAAACTCATTTTTATAAATTATAATTCATCGACACATTTTGTCAATAACTAATAATCAGTTTTTATTGTTACTGTATTCAATTCTGATTCATTCTTGATTTTAGGCACTATGACATGCATATATATATATGTGTATTATGAGTTATACTTTCAATTCGATAATGATTCCATTGTGTGGATACTGTAGTGCATTTTTCTGTTTGCATCCCGAATATATAAATAAAAATAAATAATAACTCAACGGCGGCCATTTTAAACAAACATTTATTGGTGGGTATATAATAGTTTTAGATTCAGTTCGAGGTGCTTCAAATAGACGAAGCATTGACTTGGTGTTCCATAAAAAAAATCTGGAAGCTCTTTGAGTCGCCCTGTATATTGGATATACTCAAAAAAATACTTTAAACTATCCCACCTAACCTTATGCTTCAATTGTTTTTTGCGAAAAACAGGAAAATGTTATTATAATGGTTAAAACCCGTCGTTTAGAATTTATAATCGATGAAAGGAACTATGTAGCCAAAACATCCCGACATATAATATTCATCCAAACTATATGTGAGAAATCCTTCATTCACACAAGCACATTTGTAGAAACCTCTAGCTTTAAAAGTAGTCCGACTCTGTCGCATTACCATCACTCCCAGAACTAAGTGTTTCTTAACAGTTTTATAGGGGTAACATAGTAGCTGAAATACGTTGAAATGCTTGCTACTGATACCAAATCATTTTATAGAATGACGCAATTTTAAATGATAGCGATCCAGGATACTGAAATTAGATGAGTTAAAAATATGAAATACCGCACATATAGTGATATTTACAGCTGAAAAGTACATACATATTATAACATTATATTATTTAAAAAAAAGTGAGTTGAGTTTGCCATTAGGAAATTGATACGTCGACAGAGTGAATTTTTGTATAATTAATAATTTTACCGAAAACATTTATTAATGAGTGGCGCGCTTAATTTTTGCTAATAATAGTCTATATATTTGTCAATAAAATTTCATTTGCAGTAAAAAAATCAATCTTCGAAACACAAACAATGTCTTTAACAGTTTTATGAGTGCAAAAGTGAAATTTTGAAATGTCTTCAACCTTTCTATCTGCAAGTTTTCAGTTGGTGACATATCTATTATATTTTCCTAGTGTCCAATACAAAATTACTTCCTGCGTCTTCAAGAAAACATTTTTAACACTTTTTTATTTTATTGTTATCATTTTTGGCTGTATTATATTTTATATCGCCTACTTGGAACTACTAAAAACTCTTATAAAATTCAATAAATTGATGGATGTAGCCGTTACTACGTGGTAAGAGATCATAATGGAAAGAGAAATGAAAATTTGTATGTTTTTTACCACTTTCAATTGTAACTAACGTTACTGCAGTTTCGTCCTATATGGACATTCTCAAAAGGGAACGCATGTGTAATAAATACTTTGATATCACGATATTAATTTTGAAAGTGGAGTTCTAGATTAATATTCAGTTATTTTTCTACCGAGTTCCGTGAATTGATTGAGTCAGTATTAGTTTGATATTAAATATAGGATAGAGAATATAACTTCTGTCTAATTTTCCCAAAACACTGCTTCAGTTCACATGAGAATGATTTGATGAACCGATAAAAATCTAAGTGGAAATTAGACTATATTTCAATAAGAATTTTCACAAAATAAATAGATCATCAATTCAGTTAGGTTAGGTATTGTTGTGAAAAGAACAGAGTCTTGAGCGTGACAGAATATTCCACTCACTTCAAGGAATCCATAGGCATGATATCCAAGTTGAGTATGTTTTTGTAAAAAGAGACACCTGAGTTATGATTACATTGCTGTTATGTTGGGGATCTCGACAACTTAAACAACTTCGACCAATTTTGCCAAGAAGAAGTAAAGGCAGTTTTATGTTGTTACTCGATAGTGTGAAAAAAATTAACAGCTCTGTGGTGATTTCCTGATTTCGCCACTTCTAGATTTGATGACCAGTGACAGATCTTTTGTATTGCATTTACGTTCTGTCGACCACCAATTAATCGAAGTTTTGGAGTTTTGATATTGATATTGATCTGATATAATCTAGTGACAGCTTGTCAACAGAATTGCATCGAGAGAGAAAAAGAGGGAGAGAGACAGAGGTAGAAATCAAAATCTCAATCAGCAGTTGACTTTCACATTTAAACGAGACTACCATCGAAACCCTTGTTTATATTCAAAAATTCTTATTCGAATAAACATTCTGATTCGATAGATGTCACCTCTGAGACGATTGATATTGATGTTCTTCAAGATAGGGTGGATATTTTCATAGAGATGTTTAATATGGATATGGATATCAATTACTTCATCAATCAGTTGAAAACAGTATAGACGACATTATCACATTTGTATATGACATTCCAACATACAATGATAGAAAACGAAGTTTCGTTGCACATAGTTGCATAGCTGCCTTCGTATTCGAAAAATATGCCGCGTAGTTATTGATCGATAAAACTGGAACATCTAGCGTATAATGAATCCGGAATAAGCTCTAGTTCCCAACACCAAAACAACTAGACTATTTTTGACGCGCTTTTCTACAACAAATTTGTCTTCTTCCGAAGACTAATTGACAACTATTCTTTTTGCCAATTCATCAACAGGGCACACTTGCACTATCAATCGCAAATAGCTATTTATCGAACACGAAATATCGAGAAATTTCCTCGTTGAAGTCTTCGTAAGTTTCAAGCAGTGTAGTACCGAACGTCTTTGATATATGGCTGCAATAGCTGTAACAAAGAGTATGTTGGTAAGACTAAACAAGTCATCGGAACTCATTCCAAAGAACATTCAGAGCACATCCAATTGCTGCGCCATAAAAAAGTTCAGTATTGTTCATCACATTTTGGAGAACGGGCATAGAGTTAAAGTCTGGTAGTAGGAAAGAGAGAAACGCCACTTTCCAAAAAGTCTATTATTCACTTCCTACTGCATTACCTACTCTGTTGAAAATTAGCGGTAATTTTCCCTAGAAAGTTCCAACTCATTTTGTGCCTTAAAAATGAGTGATCTGAGAATGAAGGAAAAGTGTGTCCTGTTAGATATGGATAAATGAAACTAAGCGTGGTTCGAAATAATAAATCAGTCTACTTCATTTCCTGATGCTGCCAACTTGGTTGAAGAAACGCGAGTCAACGAAAGTGTTGCGGTTCTAGTGTTTAGAAGTAGTGATGATTTTAGCACTGTACTTACGAATGAAAGTTTTCAATTGCTTTCAGAAATTGACACTTCGATCAGATAGGTCATGCAAGTGGATACATTCTAGCGTGAATGTAATTCGTAAAAGTTATGTTATGCATATCCCTCAGCAACTGGTGTATATTCATAATTTTCATAAGTTGTCATCACATTTTTTTTTTAATTTCATAGAGAACGATATACGACGTTGATAATATAAAACTACTATATAATTGAATCTCTCCATTCTTACAGTTTACCCAGTTTTTTGTTTGGTATTATGATAGATATTATATTCAAATACTTGCATAATTTTTGATTATTTGATACTGAAGTAAACACATATTTCCTATCACACTGGCAGTTTGAACCATCATTGATACAACTTCACAACTGAACTATCAATTTTCCTGTAGTTACATGTAGTACTTAATGAATCGTCAACAATATTTGACACCCTCATTTCTCCAGATATAGAAATTATCATTTCTCCTTTGGAGGAGTATGGTTCAATCGGTGCAGTTACAAAATAATTCCTTCAAGATGTACATCTGCTAGCCCAGGAATGTCAGACAGATCTCCATTTCTATTTACATGACTTGAGATCACAAGGAATTAGGTAGAAAGGTTACACGATTCCCATAATCGGTTAGGTGATGCCCATAATGCAATTGGGTGACACAAAGGCATAGTTTCTCACAGAGGATAGCAGTGGCGTAAAATTAGGTATTTCAGAACATTATAAATGATTATAAATATTTGTATAACTTGCACTGATTAATATTATAGATTGGGTTTACAGTATGTGTCTCCGTCAAGTTTTATCAGAAGTTCAAGATTGAGGCATAGAAGTAACGTTCAAAATGTATTATTTTCTCCCTATCTGGTAATAAATTCATCAATATCTGTTTATGTTACATGAAGGGAATAATTCACAATCAGAAATAACAGATTACTAACAAAATTTCATTTCATATGAACTGTTTATGTTATTTCCAGAGACATTTAGTAATTTAATTGGAAAGTAGTTTGTTTATCTGAGCTGAAATTTTCTGACACTATTTTTGCTGAATGAACCCTACTGACTATTTGAGGCAGTTTCTGAATGATTTCGCTATGAGCTTTGTTTCAGTAATTTTTATAAAATGTTCACCAAGGAAAGATGGAACTGGCCGATACTCGATGAAAATCCATTATAACGTATTGAAATCTCACAATTGAATGTAATGAAAATATGTTTATTTTTGATATTGAACATTTTTTGTTCAATATCAAGCTTCGCTTAGTAAGACCAAGTCTTCTGGAAATAGCTGTGATTTGAACATCTGATTATTCAACACGAATTCGTTTCACTGAGAAACTCTTCTACAAGTTCATGATGGCAGTTTAATATTGAAATTGATATTTCATTCTAATCATTTCATCACGATCAATCAAACTTATCCGTAATGCTCCATATGTTTAGAATCTACTTTTTCAAGTTCACTTGTGCATAAAATATAAAGTGTTCCATTCGAGGAAATTATTGAAACTGTTTTCGAATTCTGATTTACCCAGTTCTACAAAAACGTATTTTTATCTATCTCCAATTAAAAAAAAATCTCTTCAGAAATTTCCTCATAGCATTACTGGTGACAGTTACATAGATTAGCGATTGGCGATAGCGATCTCAAAATGAAGTGTTTTTCGAATTAATTCAACAATAGTTTATTATTCAACGAGTGAGAAATGTGGCCTTTCACTCGTTTCTCGATGCAAGCTGAAAGCAATCGTCGTAAATTATTCGAGCGCGTTATGACCATTTCCTGATAGTAAAATACTTTTCCAGGGTCATTCGAAAATAACATTTGTTTGTGAAATAGTAATATCATTTTTCTTCATTTTCAATTTTTCTGCATCATTCATCCTAATCATTCTAATTATTTCATTTCATTTCCATTATTTGTTTATAAGATACGACAAATTATTTTCTTCACGAAGTTTTATACCGGCTATTTTTATTATTTATGAAAATGATTTTATTTTTTTCACAAAGATTTCAAATCTGGTAACACATTTAAAACCATCGAAGTCACAAACATTCACCAAGACATTTGTCAACCACTCTCCAACATAAATAAGGTCTACAAAAACAAGCACTTTTCCTAATCACCAAAAATACAATACTCTCCTTGGCGTGCGTTTCATCAACCAAATTGACGTCTCCAGCTGATGAAGTAAACATCATTGTACTCATTCCATGCCAGAAATTTCAGTTATACCTTGCATAATTGAAAGTCCATTGCGATTTTCCATTGTTTATTGATATTGAGGATTTTGACTGACATTATCGTTGAGAAGGTCATGATGAAACATTCTTTGGAAACCTAACCACGACTATTCTCATTTCTACAGTGCATCATTAACTGTTTAACCTGAACTTTCATCTTGTACCAATAAATCCGACCATTTCCCAGTCATAAATGAAATCTCAGTTAAGTCAGCCGAAGCTAGTTTACAGCCAATTATGAATTCGTAACAGATTTACCGTACCGTTGTAGATAATTGATTTGGGGTCTTTGCAGCTAACTCCGAATACAAAATCTTGAGGTCAGCAGAGCAGGAGCACGAAGAAAATCATCACTGTCGAAAACGACGGCGGTCTTGTTTTACAGTTTCTACATACAAATTGCAGAGGTTTCCTAACGGATGACTCTATTACGAAAATGTTGCGTGCTTTGCCTTGGAGTTGATGTAATTCAAGCGTACGTAATTTGACAAAGTCGGAATGAGCTGTTATACCACGATACGGACTATCCGCCTAATATATTAGCTGGTTGTTGCTTACGAACCAGAATGGATGTTGCTTTGGAAACTACCAAGAAATGTTTGAAAACAATGTCGAAAAAATTTAATTTTGTAGCATTTCAATATAAGGATGAGCTATGAAAAAATATCGCTCAGATCAACCGCTTTATTACGCAAAGTTATTTCCTGTGCATGTTTTCAACACTATCATTTTCATTCTCTTAGTCGAATGCAATACAATTTCAAAATCTTGAAAGGCATAAGGAGTCAAATTAAGATTATGTTCCACAGATAAGGTTGACTTCATGAATAAAAGTTCAAAAAATCAAGTCTTTTTCATAACGTATATCTGCAGTAGAGAATTGAAGACAACTTTCAATGACAGGAATGCCGCTTGAGCGAGATACGAAAATGCGTGACAAAATATTGAGATATTGGGCCATATCACGACAAAATACTGGTTGGTGCAATTTCCAGAAAAAAAAATTAAGGGATTTTTTGGCAGACGAGTTATTGACCTAGGAACATCATTTTCATCAACAATGTGTATGAAAATAACATTAGTTCAAAATGGAGTATTCTAAATGATTCAGTTACATTTATCTGGAACTTTGTGTCGTCTTACAGAAAAATTCGACTCAATTTCGTCACACTGAATTCAAGGCTAGATGATTCAGATTCACAAATCATTCCAACAATTCAGTTATTGAGTACTTTCACATGAATATCACTTTCAAAATTCACCATCACTGAGGTTTTTGTTCAATTTATTTCTAACCGATATAAATCTTTTCCAGATGTGGTTTGAGTCTCACCCGAATTCCATGAAAAAAGAACTCTTTTCCCTTTCTTCAGTAGTAGATTGGATAAGGTTACGGAATCATACGCGTATTCACAGTATAACGATATAATAACGACTCTTCTACTTCAAGTCACAAACGGTAATGAATCAATACTACATTTCCTATCCTATAACATAATGTAATCGGCACTGTCCCAGTCATCCCAGTGACTAATGCTTAGATGATATATAAGTCACGCTGCTCTGTCACTACTTCCATTGGCGGGTACTGCACTTCTTACAAGAATCATATCGAAAAGCCTGGAATTAAAGCGAATAAAAAATTTTGATAACTTCCTAGGTTGAAAAGATGACAGAGTTTAGAAGAACTGATGGATCAATATTGAGAAAAACTCTTAAAAATTAACTCTCATCAGTATGCTAATGTGACCCTGCTTGTTACAGAAATATCATGAGCACTTCTGGACAGGACATATTTCTGTAATTTGAAACCTTTCAAATATGTTGCACTTTGACTTCAACTTTGAACCTCCCTCCTGACTGGATGTAGCATGCTCCTGTGCGTTCTCGTGCTGTTTATGACAATTTTCGTACTCAGAACGATATGTAGATTGACCTGTCTTTTGCATACTTCGAATCACTGACTCTATGAGAATGTTTCTTTACTGTCAGTAAGAATTTATACCTCACATTAGCTTGACCAATGACAGATACAGTGTATGTATATATCAAAGTGTGTATGTATATATCAAAGCAATTTCGAATAACAAATTTATTTGTAACGCCTCTGATTTTGAACCACATACGACTCTGTACCTTAGAACCTTTTCCAAGAATGTGAAAATTTACATGTGCTGCAATTGAATCTGAACCTTTTACTGATTTCAGACTTTTCAGGAAGGTAATGCTCCTTCACAATTTTCATCAGTTCTTTCTATGTCTCATCACAACTTGTGAGTGGAGCAGTTACACTTTAAAGTGTGCTACAGTGTTCTGGACCTGCTAATTATATGAACATTGACACTTTCATATCTCCTGCCATACTAGTGACTTCAAATAAATGTTCAGTCATTCTCTATAGTTTTCAGTGAATCTTTATAAGACCATCATTATCGCCAAGAAATGTATTATTCGTGGGTTTTCGATATCATTAAGCACAGATGAACTACTCACTACATTTTTCACGCTTATAATTTGATATTTGATCTCAACCAATTCATACGAAAGTATGAAGACATGTGTCTAAACAAACCGGAAAAATTCAACCCCCCCATTTTGCCTTGTTGAAGGCCAACCTTCCAAATTCTTCCATTGCCACTTTCTACTGAGACAGGAGTGTGTTCGAATATGCTGTAGTGGAAACTAAAGACTGTCAGAATTAACTCACTGAGAAACCACTATATTCCACAATAACTACGAAAAATGAAACAATAGTATTATTGTAAATCATGCCTTGAAGAAAATAACGCCGGCCGCCACTCGTAGCCATAAACCAACCGTGACTTCGTTACGAGCGCGAATGTACGATGTTTGCTGGCGCTTTAGATGCAGCGAGAATAATGTTAGTTAACATGGGAACCACACATTGACCACGTCTGCAAGCTGCTTAATAAAGCTCATTTTGCCATTTTACAGCTTAAAGACACAATTGCCAAACAGGGTCTTGTAAGTGTGTACTATGCATTAGCTTATTCACATATTTCATTGAATATATTAACCTGGGGACGATCGAGTCATTTACAGCGCGTCTTTGTTGCTCAGAAAAGATTACTGAGACTGATTTTCAATATAAATCGCTTAGATAGCTGTAAAGAAACTTTTATAAATAATAATATTTTTACGGTACCTAGCATTTACATCTATAAATGTCTGGTGTACGCCAAAACTAATATACTTTCTTTCAATACCTCTGCGGAAAGGCACATGTACGATACACGACATAAAAAATTATTGTCGATACCTGGGCATAAAACAGCTGCATTCAAAAACTCTCTATACTATAACTGTATTATTTTGTGTTCCTCAGCCTATGAAAGAAATGACGTTATCTTCATTTAAAAACGAAATAAAAAAATATTTGATGCTGAATGCTTTTTATAGTATAGATGAGTTTATAAATAGAAATAAATGACCTGTCAAAGGGAAAAAGGAGGAATGAGGAATCTAAATTATTTCCTCATTGTGTAAACTTTTTGTGTAGTGTAAGTATTTTGTTTTATCCCATATACACCTGACAAATATTTTGTTTTGTCTCATATACACCTGTTTTTTTGTGAAATTGACAAGTATAAGTTATATCATACAATCATATTTGTAAATATGTTCATGTGTGTAAATGTGATGATTCAGTTTTTATTCATTTTGTTACATGACTCTACATTTATTTGTGACATTTGTGATATTTATTTGTGTGTGATATTTAAGTGACGTGCCAAATATACACTATTGTATCAAATATTGGTAAATGAATATTCTATTCTATTATATTCTAATGCTACCGATTTCGATTGAATTTCGGCGAAATTTTCTAGCGCATTCGATTACGATATATTAACGCTAGCCATGAGCATATCGAAACAATCAAGTGAAAGTTACAATGCGGTATACAAAGCGATCTAGTAAGGCGATTAACTTTCGAATAATAGTTGAAGTTTCAGTCGTAGTTTTTGTTTCATTTAAAGTGAAATGAAGTACAGTTTGATTATTGTTCAGTGTAGTCAATTATTGGTCAACCCAAGGGGAAAAAGCAACAGCATATTTGTTGTTTGAAATCACCACTATATCATGCGTGGTCAAATGGTTCAGAAGCATGTTATGAAAAATTATTGGAGAATGCATTCATTATCAATACTATGAGAAAATATGGCTTGACTATCGAACAGCAAATCGTCATTTTCTTGTTTTCATACGGAATTACACGTAATGTTGTCTCCATAAGATTCCAAAAGGAATCTTATTTAGATATAAATCGAAAACAACTGAGTAGAGAAAAGTATCTTCTGTATAATTCAGTGTTCATATAGAAGTATTTGTTTCGAAGGAATTTTTCTTTCGTGTAATTCAATGTTTATATGAAAGTAGCTGTTTCAGGAGGACTTTCTTCCAGTTTGTGCCTGAAAGTTACTTCTTTGCATGATCTACACATCCATGTATAGAGTTACTTATTTTGAAATTGATTACTTCCTTCCTTTCCTTGGAAGATTCCCTCGTCCTTGTTTTTTGTATCAAGATGGAGTAGTAGAAAGCCAAAAACTTTCTTTCCCAAAAATTAATCACTCCTAAAAATATAACTCCTTCAATTCAAATAAGATTCCTGTTGGCTGGGATTAAATCAAATAGGTGAATGAATGACATTACGATGTCATCGATGACATAAGCAGATCAAGCTTATTTCGTGACATTGAAAATCGTAATTTATGAATGAACTGTGTGTATTTTCTATAATGTTATCCAATTTGGTTCTGAAGAGCTTTGGGGCAAGTGTCTTAAGGCGAAACATCGGTGTATACTAGTGAGGGTGACAGTGTTCTATGTGAGTACAATGTATTACCATTCATTCAAAGTAGAACTCATGTGAATGATATCTGATTTTTATTCCACAACGAATGTTTGAAATACAAACTGTGTAGAGAAAAGTATCTTCTGTATAATTCAGTGTTCATATAGAAGTATTTGTTTCGAAAGAATTTTTCTTTCGTGTAATTCAATGTTTATATGAAAGTAGCTGTTTCAGGAGGACTTTCTTTCAGTTTTTGTCTGAAAGTTACTTCTTTGCATGATCTACACATCCATGTATAGAGTTACTCATTTTGAAATTGATTACTTCCTTCCTTTCCTTGGAAGATTCCCTCGTCCTGGTTTTTTGTATCAAGATGGAGTAGTAGAAAGTCAAAAACTTTCTTTCCCAAAAATTAATCACTCCTAAAAATATAACTCCTTCAATTCAAATTCCGTAATATATAAGAAATTGAAAATATATCTGTTTGATATCTGTTTTGAATCTGATTTTCCGTTAATCTGCTGTCGCCCCCATACGAACGACAATTCTCAGAAGTTGAGAAACTTGTGCGAGCTAAGGACTAACGAGGTATTACCTTCTAATGTGTGATTCCTAACACCTAAGAAAAGAAATTCTGTGTTGACGAAAAATTTCACTTCAAAATTTAACGTGTATGCAAAGTTTCATACATATACACACATAAATATATTTGCATGTATTTGTTAAAATCTATTGAAATCTTTTTTCCGTTAACCAGCTGTCGTCCCTCTATGAATGACAAATCTCGAAAGTAGAAACTTGTGCGAACTAAGGAGTACCGGGGTCTTACGTCTCATCGTGTGATTTCTAACATATTCCTGCATATATACATACATGTACAAGTCTACATACAAAGTGAATTTGACTGAAGCTCGTTTCAATAATAATAATAATAATAATAATAATAGACACTTTATTCACAGTAAAAAAAAACAATATATGAATATATATGAATAATACAATTGCATGGAGTGAACAAGTGATTAAGGATAAGTACAAAGTACTTGTTTCCTTGAAATTAACAGATAAATAGACAAATAAAAAAGGAAAAATATATGTATAAAAATTATCAAATGGTAAAATTTTAAAAATATACAACTCTAAAACTAATATATATATATATAGTCAGCTTAAATTCTATAAAGAATACAATTCAAATAATACAAAAAAGTTAAATGACATACATTGGTTGTATTCCAATAATGATAATAGTGTTTTTCCGGTTTATATATATGACGTGTTTTTGTTACAGGTGAGTGCTGGCTAAAATAACCGAGGTATAGATTCTGAATCAGGTGAGAAAATATATATATTGTCTGAAGTGATAAATCTGTATACTGAAAGATTTGAACTCATCAAACCCAATTTAAGAATAATTGGCAAGTACTCATAACTGAGTTCAACTCGAGTGATAACTTTCGTTATCACGAGTGCTGAATTTTCATTAATGTTATAATATAAAATTCAACTATTTGGTAGGAAACCCTTGAAAGAAAGTGACGAAACACTATCATTTGATATTGTTAAACAGTCTTTCCTCTACGAATGTTAAACAAACGGTATTTTGGGTTGCCCCAAATCAGCGTTAAGGGATGGTAGGTATGATATATGTCCGAAGTGAGCTACAGAAGGTATTGTCACAAGAGTATACTTTGCGGTAAATGCACTGTTTTCTTCTTCAGCACTCACTCATTACATATAACTGAATGTGTGAGCAAGAGTTTGTTTCTGGATTACGAGAATGGTGAAAAGTATAAATGATGGGTTTTACTCATAACAGGATGTGAAAATTATATCGCCAGCAGCACGATTCAATTCTCATGAATTCTCAAGCAATGCTATTCTCTCAAAAAAAATCTTGTTTTTAATATTTATCTGGTTACAGCGTGGCAACAAACGATTACTATCCTTCTTCAAGTCTATCAACTTCTTTGATGGTGAACAATTTGGTTATCTCCAGGGAAAATTGATAAATAGACACTATTGTCTCTTCATGAAAATCTATTTCAAACTTAGGTAACAAATAAGCCAAAGCTTGCATATTTTCTGTGTTGCGTCTTGTTTTCGATTTGATTGATGTAGATCTATTACTGGAGAAACTTGAATGTATATTGGTGTCAGGGGAAATCCATTTCGTTGGTTCAGTTCCTTTTTACTCCACAGACCTCAAAAAACAGAATCACGTATTATTTCAAAAGTCTACAAATCGCATGAAGAACTTTGAATGGTGTTCCTCATGGCAGTATCTCAACTACACTATCATTTATAACTTTCATCAAGTTCATAATACTGAATGATATGCAATGATATGCCTCAACTATGCAAATCTCTGCTGGAGAAACAGCACTAGATACAAAAAAATAATGAGAACAATATCGTTCAAACCTAAACGATATTCTTGTCACCATTCATTTATAAATGCAAACTTTTCGACAGTGGCAAGTTTCGATATCTTGAACAGTATTTTGCATGCCAGAGAGAATTCGTCGGTGTTCTCCATTTCACGATACGATTCAATACCCTATCAATTTCGTCAGAATTATTTGTAATTTCTGAGTCACATATTAACGCTGGTTCCACATAGTCCTATGATAGTAATTGCTAAACTATTCAACAAGCTACCAACCGATCTGAAAAATATCAAAAAGTCGTCTCACTTACCATGCATTTCATTCCACCAAGGACGTTTTTATTGTAAGAATTTTTGAAACGGTTGTTTTGTGTGTGATGTATCGGGAATAGCAGAATATGTTTGGACTCATCACAACATCAGAACCTGCTTCAGATCCGGAAACACTATCCGTAACAGCTTCACGAAAATCACGACGTTTCGATTGTTAGTATCCGTCGTGAACTGACTTGGCTTGAAATCTCTCAACTTTTCTTTATTTTTATCTTTATTTTCATTCTGAATTTCTTCATTTTCATTTTATTGTTCAATTGTTTAATTTTTACTTGTGTTTTATTTCACTATTATTTCATTTCAGGTTTTTTTGCTTAATATAATTGTTATTTACAGCTATTTATTTTTAATTCTTCTTTTTTAGTTGATTCAGGAATTTCAAATCATTTTATTTATTAGACAATAGAAGTCCAAAATTCATCATGAAACATTGTCAATTACCTTCAAACAAACGAAGACATTCCTTGTGAAGATACTGAAATAGAAAGCCGAAAATTTCCGTTTTTGGGGTTCATTTGGGTTTCTTGTTGAGGATGTTGCCGATAATTTCTTTCAACGAGGACAGAGAGTGTCTTTTCTCAAAAACTACACGTGACGATATAATCACAACATGTTTCGCTAGCACAGTAGCTTTCTCAAGTATATGAATACTTCAAATTGTTACCACATTATTATGTATTATTATATTATATGATTATATTTTTTCAAATAAACTTTGTGGAGATCAAATCGTGAGGTGTAGTTTTTTAAATGACTATGGATCTTCATCAAGTAACGGCCGAATCAGAAAAAAAAAGAAAGTGTCTTAAAAACCCTCTTGTTTGTTTTCACCACAATTCAATTCTGAAGTTCAACGAAGAGATTGTAAACATTTCACATTCGAATTTCTCTTCGATATATACGATAGGTGGAAAATTTGCATATGAGAACAATACTCCAAAGAAGGTCTGATCTGAGCAATATGAAGCATCAAAAGTTACTGAGGGGTGTACAGTTTTCGGCTTCGGAACAGTGTTTCAAGCTTTAGAAAAGCATCCTTTGCAATTCCAGCGACATGATGAGTCGAAACATTTCAACTCTCAACAAATTTAAGAAGCGTTTTCTTGGAGAAAACCGATGCCTAGGTGTTTGTGGTATTGAATTGAATCTGGTGAATTTCCCTCAATTGGAAATTACTTCTATATCTTTTTGGGAAACAAAGTATTTGGCTTTCTACTACTCCATCTTGATACAAAAAAAGGGATGAGGGAATCTTCCAAAGAAAGGAAGGAAGCAATCAATTCGAAAAATTGATGTGTAGATCATACAAAGAAGTACCTTTCAGACACAAACTGAAAGAAAGTCCTCCTGAAACAGCTACTTTCATATAAACACGAAAGAAAAAAATTCTTTTGAAACAAATACTTCTATATGAACACTGAATTATACAGGAGAAACTTTTCTCCACTCAGTTTGTATTTCAAACATTCGTTGTGGAATAAAAATCAGATACCATTCACATGAGTTCTACAAAGTAGAACTACTTTGTTCTACAAAGTATATAATATATATATATATATATATATATATATATATATATATATATATATATATATATATATATATACATATATATACATATATATATATTTGGGTCATTTTCAAGAATCACTTACATGACTCGAGGACGAGGTCGTAAAAAAAGGGATGAGGGAATCTTCCAAAGAAAGGAAGGAAGTAATCAATTGGAAAATAAGTAACTCTATACATGGATGTGTAGAACAAATACTTCTATATGAACACTGAATTATACAGAAGAAACTTTTCTCTACTCAGTTTGTATTTCAAACATTCGTTGTGGAATAAAAATCAGATATCATTCACATGAGTTCTATTTTGTAGTACTTTGTTCCACTTTGTAGAACAAAGTAGTTCTACAAAGTAGTTCTACTTTGTAGAACTACAAAGTAGTTCTACTTTGTAGTTCTACTTTGTAGAACTACTTTGTAGAACTCATGTGAATGGTATCTGATTTTTATTCCACAACGAATGTTTAAAATACAAACTGAGTGGAGAAAAGTTTCTTCTGTATAATTCAGTGTTCATATAGAAGTATTTGTTTCAAAAGAATTTTTTTTTTTCGTGTTTATATGAAAGTAGCTGTTTCAGGAGGACTTTCTTTCAGTTTGTGTCTGAAAGTTACTTCTTTGTATGATCTACACATCAATTTTTCTAATTGATTGTTTCCTTCCTTTCTTTGGAAGATTCCCTCATCCCTTTTTTTGTATCAAGATAGAGTAGTAGAAAGCCAAAAACTTTGTTTCCCAAAAAGATAAAGAAGTAATTTCCAATTGAGGGGAAAGTCACCAGATTCAATTCAATACCACAAAAACCTAGGCATCGGTTTTCTCCAAGAAAACGCTTCTTAAATTTGTTGAGAGTTGAAATGGAGACCAATATGTTTCGACTCACCATGTCGCTGGATTTGCAAAGGATGCTTTTCTAAAGCTTGAAACACTGTGCCGAAGCCGAAAACTGTACACCCCTCAGTAACTTTTGATGCTTCATATTGCTCAGATCAGACCTTCTTTGGAGTATTGTTCTCATATGCAAATTTTCCACCTATCGTATATATCGAAGAGAAATTCGAATGTGAAATGTTTACAATCTCTTCGTTGAACTTCAGAATTGAATTGTGGTGAAAACAAACAAGAGGGTTTTTAAGACACTTTCTTTTTTTTTTCTGATTCGGCCGTTACTTGATGAAGATCCATAGTCATTTAAAAAACTACACCTCACGATTTGATCTCCACAAAGTTTATTTGAAAAAATATAATCATATAATATAATAATACATAATAATGTGGTAACAATTTGAAGTATTCATATACTTGAGAAAGCTACTGTGCTAGCGAAACATGTTGTGATTATATCGTCACGTGTAGTTTTTGAGAAAAGACACTCTCTGTCCTCGTTGAAAGAAATTATCGGCAACATCCTCAACAAGAAACCCAAATGAAACCCAAAAACGGAAATTTTTGGCTTTCTATTTCAGTATCTTCACAAGGAATGTCTTCGTTTGTTTGAAGGTAATTGACAATGTTTCATGATGAATTTTGGACTTCTATTGTCTAATAAATAAAATGATTTGAAATTCCTGAAACAACTAAAAAAGAAGAATTAAAAATAAATAGCTGTGAATAACAATTATATTAAGCAAAAAAACCTGAAATGAAATAATAGTGAAATAAAACACAAGTAAAAATAAAACAATTGAACAATAAAATGAAAATGAAGAAATTCAGAATGAAAATAAAGATAAAAATAAAAAAAGGTTGAGAGATTTCAAGCCAAGTCAGTTCACGACGGATACTAACAATCGAAACGTCGTGATTTTCGTGAAGCTGTTACGGATAGTGTTTCCGGATCTGAAGCAGGTTCTGATGTTGTGATGAGTCCAAACATATTCTGCTATTCCCGCTATTCTGAAAGTTACTCCTTTGTATGATCTACACGTCCATGTATGGAGTCACTTATTTTCCAATTGATTACTTCCTTCCTTTCTTTGGAAGATTCCCTCATCCCTTTTTTTACGACCTCGTCCCCGAGTCATGTAAGTGATTCTTGATTGAAAATGACCCAAATATATATATATATATATATATATATCTAGTCTATCAGTTGATTGTATCGTCCAAACGAAAAAAATTTCTGCTTTTCATAGTGGGAAATACTTTGTGATGAATCTTCCAAATCGAACACATTGCACAAGTGCCTGATGGTTTTACTTCAACTCTCTGCGCGGCATTAGTTGGGGCATATTTTCAATATTAAAAAATGTCACAAAGAGGATTTGAAGCTTTATAACTTCTATTCATCGGTAGCCTAGCGGTTTGGCGTGGGTGCTTTGTTCACTCACTCGAATTGACTGCCGTGTTGGTCGGTGGTTCAAGACCTAGTCTGAACGATCGATCTTCACCTGCTATCGTCCAACCGTGTGTTAGGAATTACACGTTAAAAGGCAAGACCTCGTCAATCCTTAGCTCGCACAAGTTTCGACTTCTGAGGGTTGTCGTTCGTAGGGGTGCGATAGCTGGTTAACGGAAAAACAGATTTTTTCAAACAGACAGATTCATTATATGCGAGCCCTTTCGACAGCTGGTCGTGCTATCATCTTCTTGGCTCTACTCAAACTGAAGGTTTCATCCTCTTGTTTGTTCTTTTATGCGGTTAGAACGTCTTACTGCAGGTACTGCAGGTAAATTTGCCTATATTTGGGGTACATCAAGTAATATCCTTCGTGTTGGATTTTCTATAGGTTCACAGTTTCTAGGAATGTGTAATGTATTGTGTGGTATATTGAATGTTAGGTTTTGTTTTGATTTGTATTTGTTCCTTGATAAGTGAACAACTACTACTACTTGAACAAAATTATTATTTCATCGAATAATAAACAAATATAAAACCAATAATAAGGAGTAAAAGTCAAACAGAATCAAAATTCTATGTCTTCAAAATTAAAAACTATAATAATTACAATAAATTATAAAAATTCCCACTTTACATTACATAATAAATTGTCACTCAACGTAAGGTGTAGGGTGTTCGGTAGGGACAAACACTGACTAATCCTCATATGATAAAGTACAATTTGAAAAGAATGTTTTTAACACAAGAAAATGTTCCTGGAGCAAAACTAAAATTTGCAACTGTGAAGGATAACAATGTTGTAACATTAAAACATTGGCTTGCATACCGTAATTTGAAAGTCACTGGAAAAAATAGTGAATTAATAGACAGGTTAGTATACAGACTCTAGTAAAAGAGTAGCGGTAGATTTAAACTGTAATAAAAATTTTTAAAATAATTATGAATTTCAGATATATTTCCGAGTGAAATATGAATCAAATATAGATGATGGGTAATGAAATGAATTTAATTAAATATAATAAATGAATATAATATAATAAACGATTGAGGTTATATCTCATTTTAATCAATGGTAATTGACTATGAAAAATTTACTATTCATTTCATGATCAGAGCATACATATGAATATTTATTTATTTTTTGCACTGTTGAATCCACTCTCCTCGAAGCATGTATCAATTTCTTACATCTAACCTCATTAATATGAGGTTTTATAAATGGTATAAAAAAAAACGTTTCCTTCCGGATATCGATTATCCGACGTACAATTCGCAAAACAGCAATGCTTTGTTGACATTATACTAGCACAAAATAATTTTTTATATCAGATTTATATTATCAAATAATAAATTATTATTACGTAAATAACACTGTTTTGAATGTGAATAGTTTGTTTGTCCCTACTACTAGTGCTGCCTCTCGTGACACGTTCGCTGTACTATTCTCAGGAAAAAGGCTCATTGTACAACTGAATTGTACAGCTCAATCATTAAACTGAATAGAAAAATGTAAATAATCTAAATTTTCAATAAATTTATTAAAAATAAAAATAGAAATATGGATACAAGAAGAACTTAGAAGAATCAACAGCCTGAACAGAAAACTGGAGAAAATGTAGAAGAAATGCAGCAGATAGGTGACACCAGAACAGAAGAGTCCACAAGACAATCACCTATGGACATGAATGAATTGTTGGAAAGATTAGAAAGAATGAGGAAAGAAACAGGAAGCAGGAAAGAAGATATGGAAAGACGGGAAAGAGTTAGACAAGAAGAAACTGAAAGACTGGAAACAATAAGACAAGAAGATATGGAAGAAATGGAAATAAAAAGGAATGAAGATATGGAGAAGGTATGTGGAAAATTAGATGAACAGATAAATAATGTATAAAAATTAAAAAAATTGATTAAAATAGACCATAATTATCTAAAACAAGAATAAGCAGAGTATAAAAAGAACATAGAAAAAAAGATGGAAAAAATTTCACAGGAGGTGAAAAGAAAGAAAAGAAAGTGGAGGTCAAATTAACCAAGTACATGGAAGAATTAATATAGTAGAAGAAGGGTTAGTTCAGGAAATCAATTCAAGAAGGGAAAAAAATGAAGATTTGATTAAAAAAAATGATAACTAAGAAAGAAAAACATACTTAACAGGGAAGATTCAGTACGACCAATAATAGCATTAGGAAATGCAAATAAATTAACTTCCAATGGTAATATAAAGAAACAACATTCCATACCATTTATTACAAGGCATTGTTGTGGTTGATTAACAGTAGATGAACAAATTTGTTCCTGGCTCAAAATCCCATGTATTTTCTTATGGAGCTAAACTTTTTGCAATTTTTTGTTCAAACAGGAGTGGGGGAAACGTGTGACGTCATCGACGCAGGATGGAATGAGTATCGTAGCGATTCAAGCATGGAACTCGGCTTCCTTAGTACTCCGCCTCACCTATCGGCCCCTCTTGCGACTCTGCCTCACCCCTCGGCCCCCTTGTCACGTTCCAGTCACGTGATTTTGTTCAAAAAAAAGTTTATAGCTATGAGAATCGAACCCAGGACGTCCGCGTGATAGACATTGTCCTTAACCTCTACACCAATGTAAGACATTGAAAGTAACTGCGAATGATGGGCATTTACAGCGTAAGTTTTGTCGGGACCGAAATTGACTCATTTTGTATACTTGACCGCTTTTTTTTATTTTCGTAGAATGTTAGGGAGGTTGTAATCGTCATTATCATGTTGAAGATAGAAAAATATATTTAGATTTGGGAAATAATTAATATTTCTTGTAAAGATGTGTATGTGTGTGTTAGAGCGAGAGACGCGTGTGACGTAATCGATGCAAAGAGAGATAGAGATGGTATCGAGGTTACACGCTGCTAATGCCAGCATGACAGGTTTGACGTTGCCGGTTGTACAATAAATCATTGTTTATGGGGCAATGTAGCGTTGCCGGTTTGAAAATGGAGGGTAAGGAATGCGACTGTGTACGGGATGTCTCAAAATACATCATTGAAAGAAAAAAATATGGCTTTGAAGTGTACAGGGTACGTCAAAATATATCTACGAAAAAACATGTCAGTTTAACAGAAGTCTAACATTCCAACATGCCAAAAGGGCACTAATTCTCGTATCTTTGTTAACCAAGTTAGCATCATCAGGAGAAAGATGACACCCAAAAGTGTCGAGGGGTTACGCGTTGTGGACTCAACGTGAGGGCAATGAGGGAGCGAAGTATTCGACAATGACATTTCAAATTACTTTGTTTTGCATAAGTTTCGACCGTTTTGCGTGCGTTTATTCGTTATCGTTTCGTCGTCATTGTTGTAGCTGTTTTCGTGTTTGAATAATTGTACACCATCAGTCAGTTACATTTATTATAAGATGAAGGAAAACGATTTTCCGTACGTCGTTGGTAAACAAAAATTAGTAATGAAATGACATTTAGACTATACAGACGTAAAGTAGAGGAATTTGAGAGACGTGTCCAACAAATGAGTGAAGATATTCAATTATATGAGGAAAAGAAGAAGGTTCTAAAGCAGTTGAATAATTTAGACATTCAAGACAAAGTGTTCCAGCCTCAGAGTGTAGAATATGTCGTCAACGATGCTGAAAAACAAATTTTGTACTACCGACTACAATAATTTCTGTTCAATATGTGAACGTACCGAATGTGGGTGAAATTCCAAGGAAATATGCGTGAAGGCTAGTGTTTATAGATGTAAACAATGGAAATAGATTCGTTTCACATCAGTCAATGAGGGTCAGTTAGCAGTATTCGCGCAGGTGCAATTCCAAAGAATACACCATTCAAATGTGAATTGAAATTGATATTTCAAGATCTTCGTCATTTAAATACAAAAAACTGTTGAATTTGTTCCAGAACACACAACAAGGCAAGAGAAAAAAAAGTCACAAATGGAATTTGACTTTTATAAAGTTATCATAGAATCTACGATGTCAGCATGTATTCTGATTAGACTTGTACAACAATTATGAAATTTTATTAAAAAAATTAATATTTTGATTGTGTGAATTTTTTGTTTTATTTCAACTTGGTGAGAATATATAATATAGGTATGCATAATTATCGCTATCACTTATCAATAAAGCCAGACACGTGGCAATTTGGTACGACGAAACAAAGGGTCTTTGTTTGATTGCATGATATGTCATCACCTATTTTCCTATTCTTACCCGAGGTGACATTAATCACTGTCAATGCTGAATCAGCAACCAGAGATATGCAGTTCTTAAAGCGACGGAACAAAGCCTCTTTCTTTGATTTCATGATTTGTCATCACCTATTTTCCTATAAATACCTCCTGCAAGGCGAAATGACGACTTAGTTGTATCAGTGATACTAGTGATAAGTGCAACGATTTCATCTGAAAGAAGTGTTTTTCATGTTCACTATATGAATTTTTAATGCGAGATTTTTTATATGTTTTTGACTTTTTCACAAATGAATTTATTCATTTGACTATCTGAAGCTGATGCTTGACGAAAACCTTCTATGATTTCATCCAAAGTAGAATTAGTTTTATTTTCACGTAACCATGATTTCATTATATCGAAAACACCACGACAATGATCACAAAAGTTCAAATCATCCAGCATAGCGATACACACCAAGGTGAGTATTCAGGAAATCGTTTACATCTCGTTGAAACAGCTCCATGTTCGTGGTGTCCTTGGAAACGGAAACTTGTTTGGTATTACTTTTGATGTACTGTGTGACGGAAATGTAATCCCCGCAACGTGTTGTAATTGGATCATATTCGTTTTCATATCCATCGATTTGTGATTCAAAGAAATTTTCCTTTATTTGTTGCAGGATGTCAATGAGAGTCGCCCATTCATAAATTGCCGAATTCATGGAACGAATGGAGAACTGCTGCTTCAAAATTATACATGGGCTGAAGTATCTGCATGGACTTAGGCCACATCGAATTTCATAAGATGACATGGGGAATGCCATCAACAGCAATTGATGTTCGTTCGAACAGCCATTTCGTATTGCTCCAACGCTCTGTGAATTGCATTCAGAGTTCCATTGTAATCTTCACCATCACTGTCGAACATTACTTCAACTTCACTACCGTAACCACTATCGAGAGACATTTTCAAACTGAATATCCATCTGTGTTTGCATGCGCTCTTTTAGCTTCACATCACGTGGTTCATTTCAGATATTGTGCGTTTGTTAAACACAGAAATATTTCTTCACAAAAAGCCCCCCCAATACATCGTCAGTGTGCTTGTTTTCCATAAGATTCTATACAAAATCGACATTTTCGATCCAACTGTTGTGTTTGTTATCAAAACCCAGCCAAACCCAAAGTCTCAAGACTTTTTCCACGAGATTTATATCAGGATTTACAGTTTTATGTGATTCTTTCCCATAGAAAGCACCCCTAATAGGTGCACCCTGCATATCTTCTAGCATAAAGGTGGCGGGGTTGCTAATTGGGCGTATAGCCCATTTCGAAAATGTGTTTCGCCTTACTGATTCGTACAACATTACCGACTTTGAATTTTCTCGGTCCAGCTATCTTCAGATGGGTGTATGTTGATTTGAGAATTTGTTTTTTGTTGGTTTTGGTGATTTTCGAAGGTTGTATGACCGTCTTCGAGTGTCGCGTATAATTGTAGGATTTTGTGATTTCAGGCAAGACATTCAACCATTTGTAGGTGCCAGTAGATGAACAAGGCGTCGCTGGTAAGTATTTCAGAGAGAAACTTCAGTGAGTGGAAGTGAGAACCGTGTGACGTCATCGACGCAGGATGGAACGAGTATCGTAGCGATTCAAGCATGAAACTCGGTCTCCTTGGGACTCCGCATCACCCCTCGGCCCCCTTATCACGTTCCAGTCACGTGATTTTAATTAAAAAAAGTTTATAGTTATGAGATTCGAACCTGGATCGTCCGCGCCGTAGACATTGTCATTAGCCTCTACACATTCGTAAGATATTGAAGTAAACTGCGAATGTTGGGTATTTATAGCGTTAGTTTTGTCGGGACCGAAATTGACTCATTCATTATACCTGACAGCATTTTTATTTTTGATTTCCGTAAAATGTAATCGTCATTATCATATTGAAGATAGGAAAATATACTTAGATTTGGGAAATAATTAATATTTCATGTAAAGA
Source organism: Leptinotarsa decemlineata (assembly GCF_025532065.1). Lineage (NCBI taxonomy): Eukaryota > Metazoa > Arthropoda > Insecta > Coleoptera > Chrysomelidae > Leptinotarsa > Leptinotarsa decemlineata. Next base: position 668,790 of record NW_027412615.1, read on the forward strand.
TGTGTATGTGTGTGTAAGAGCGAGAGACGCGTGTGACGTAATCGATGCAAAGAGAGATGGAGATCGAGGTTTTATCGGTTGCTAGTGCAAGCAGGTGTTGCCAGTAGTACAATGAATCAATGTTTATTGAGTAATGTAGCGTTGCCGGTTTGAAAATTAAGTTATAGAACACACAGAGTTATCTATGAGTCACTAGCTGAACTATCTATTGGTTGAAGAAGGACACTGTAAACACTAGACTCATAAGACTGCATCTGTCGAATGTCAATACATGCCAGCATGGCAGGTTCGGCGTTGCCAGTTGTACAATAAATCATTGTTTATGGGTTAACGTAGCGTTGCCAGTTTTGGAATGAATCGTGAACGACTCGATGAAAATTAGGAGCGCGAAAATGATATATTATCAATAATGAATCAGATTTAAGAAAAAACATTACAGAATAATGAGGCTGTATCGTTTCAAAGTGTGATCCCTCAATGTTACAAAGTATTTCAAAATACATCATTGTAAACAAACATGGCGTCGAAGTGTACAGGGTGCGTCAAAATACATCATTTAAGAAAAAACATAACAGTTCCACGAGGCTGTGAGTTTTCAACGTGCGATCCCTCAATGTGTACCAGGTATCTCAAAATACATCATTGAAAAACAAATATGACGTCGAAGAGTACAGGGTGCGTCAAAATATATCATTTAAGGAAAAAACATGTCGATTTGAAATATGATATTAATGTGTATACAGCGCGTTTCAAAATACATCATTTAAGAAGAAAACATGTCGATTCAACAGAAGTCTAGCGTTCCAACATGTCGGAAGTCTCGTATCTTTGTTAACCAAGTCAGCACCATCAGAAGAAAGAGGAGATCCAAAAGTGTCGATAGGTTGAGCGTTGTGGACTCAACGTGAGGGCAATGGGGGAGCGAAGTATTCGACAATGACATTTCAAAATACGTTGTTTTCCATGCGTTTTCGATCGTTTTCCGTGCGTTTTCGACCGTTTTCCGTGCGTTCATTCGTTATCGTTTCATCGTTATTGTCGTAACGGTTTTTCGTGTTCCAATATGACAGTCATTTATCATTTAACGCGTTTCGCTAACCAAGTTGGCATCATCAGGAAATGACTAACGTCCATGCTTTGTCATATGGAGATTCATTTTGCGAATTTTCAGACTCTTGAACGGAACCTTGTGGAACATCCAACCTAACTTCTGTTACAGAGTAGTGTCGGTCAGCCAATCAGAATGGAGAAATCAAATATCGCTCGATTGATTGTGCTAGATGAAATTGAACTGGAGAATGAGGGTCGAATAATAATAATAATAGTGATAAAACATTAAAAGCTTGAAAGTGACGTAGTCAGCGTGGCGTGTGTGAGGATTTATGGAAATGACTGAGTTATTACAAAAAATAATAGCGCAACTGTCAGAAGGGCACTGAGTTGTATATTCACTAATGATGATCGGATCGTCGCATACAGCACGTCAAATGAAAGGATAAGAAATGCAGAATTAATCGACAGAGAAAAAAGAAATATGGCGTAATGAATATAATATTCAACGCCTAATGTGAAATAACATGGGAAGAAATGCAAATTCAACAAACTTGTAATTAAAAAATGTTGGGTTATGAACAACTGTAAGTTTATTCCAATTGCAGAAGCTTGATCCAAATGCAGAATTTATTGACAAAGAAAATGAAAAAATCACTGGATACTGAAACATATGATATATTTGGATTCCTTAGGGTGAGAAGGATTCGAATCCATCAAAAAACGACCACTTCCGGTTTTCACTTCCGGTTCTCCGATTTCAATGATTTCAACATCAATGGGTTCGTTTAGATGTCATGAAACATAATTAATCTTATAACGTATTTTCATTATACTAGCAGCAACAGACCGATGTGGGTACTCATTTCAAATGATTTCATTTGTAGATTATGAAAAGTATAATATACAGCGCCCAATGTGAAATAGCATAGAAAGAATTGCACATTTAAAGAAAATCATTGAACATATTTGAAATTATAAGTTGTTGGGTTATGAACAACTACGAGTGTAATGTAATTGCAAAAGTTTTATTCAAAACACATAATTTGTTGATGAAAAAATGGAAAAATCATCGTATACTGAAACATAGGGTATTTTTGGATTCCTTAGGGTGAGAAGGTTTCGAATCCGTCAAAAACAGGTCACTTCCGGTTTTTACTTCCGGTCGTCCGATTCCGATGATTTTGACAACAATGGATTCGTTTAGATGTCAAAAAACATAGTTAATCATTTTACGAAGCCAAAAGGACCTCATAATCTATTTTCGCTATACTAGTCGCAACAGGTCGGTGTGGGTACTCATTTCAAATGATTTGATTTGTAGACAATGAAAAATATAATATCGAGCGCCTGATGTGAAACAGCATAGAAAGAATTGCAAAGACAATCATTGAAAAAACTTCGGATCGTTACGTACATCATGTCAAATGAAAGAAGAAGAATTGCAGAATTCATCTATAAAGAAAAAAAAATATGGTGCAACATGTCAGAAGGGCACTAACCCAAATCTTCATTGATGATTGTTGAATCTCAACGTGCAGCACATCAAATGAAAGGGAAACGAATGCAAAATTCATCGACAGAGAAAAACAAAGATGACGCAGTGTGTCAGAATGACACTAAGCAACATCTTTGTTAATGATAGTTGGATCTCAATGTGCAGCACATCAAATGAAAGGTAAACGAATGCAGAATTCATCGACAGGGAAAAAAATGGAGACGATGCCAAGAGGGCACAAAGTTGTATCTTCACTAATAATAGTCGCATCATCACATGTAGTACTTCAAATGAAATGGAAAAAAAAGCAGAATTCATGTGTTTGTTGCGCTATTCAAATCCAAGGTGACATGGATCAATATCAACGCTGAATAGGCATCTAACAAAGACTCTTCGATTTTCTTTTGTTTCATTTCAGAATATGTCATCACTAATTTTTAAATTCAAACCCAAGGTGACATTGATCACTGCCAATGCCGGAGATATGCAGTTCTGAAAGCGACGAAACGAAGGCTCTTTGTTTCATTTAAAAATATGTCATCACTTATTTTACTATAAATACGTTATGCATGGCGAAATGAGTTAGTTGCATCCGTTGAAAGTGATACCAGTGACAAGTGCATCGATTTCGATTTGAAAGTAAGTGTTTTAAGTTTGACTTTTTCCTCAGATGAATTCTTTCAAATTAATTTGATTGAAAGTTGTTGAGAATTGTTGAATCTTTTGATTTCCAAAATTTTTATCGATATATATATATATGTTGGATGATTTCAGTCGAATGTTTTACATGTCGTGGTTTATTTGAGATAGTATTCGCATATATTGTGAATCAAAACATAAAGCTTCCATTTTTTATTTTTCGCAGATGGATTTACAAAAGTTGAATGCAAGTTCGATCGTGAAGAGAAAGCCAAGTATCAAAGTAGCAGATTTGCCTGTGGAGATGCCGCAGAGGATATTCACTGCCAAAATCGTGAAAGGAAAATTTGGTGAGGCGGTCTTGTTGAATTTGGAAGATAAAGTATAATTTCTACCCCACCGAGTGACGGAGGCGTATTGTCCTCACTTAGAAGAATTTTCATCAGGAGAATACGCAATTGTGTTCAAAGGGTTGATGGACATTGGGAAACCGAATCTTGTCGTTTCATTTGAGATTGTACAAAATTAAAGTTAGTATTGTTTCCAATTTTTTCTTTGTTTTATAGGCAAAGAGTTTTTGGGTGTATACAATATTTTTCATTCGGGTCAAAAATTCTCATTCACAGATATGATCCGCATAAAGTAGTGTTTCCATACAATATATTTCCTTCACTTAGTACCTGCAGAATATGTGTTTTAAATTAATTATTTTGAATGACACTTGATTTTTTTATTTTCATTATAAGTGTAGCAATTATTTCATGAAAGACATTACCCTCTCTGTTGCCAAAAAAATTTTTTTAGAGTATGTTTTTATTGAAGAATCGAATTTATTTCAGTGTATGTTTTTATTGAAAAATCGAATTTATTTCAGAATAATACATCAACGTGTGCAGTATCAGTCAGAGACATCTCAACAACAACATTCAGAACCGTCGCAGCAACCTTTCCAGAACGAGTTTAAATCTCAGCAGTTTCCATTTTTTTTCAGTCTATAGTTGCACATTATGAGGCTATAATTCGTCGATATTCAGGGATTTGTTGGACAGACTGCGTCTATTCAATATATACACAACCGTAGTGAATTTGGAAGACTTTGAAGATTCATGGTGGTGTATTCCAAAATTCAAGGAAAACACGCCGTTCTGTATGGGTCATTCCAAAGGATATTCGTTCAGCTGCAGTTTCAATGACGTTGATATTTTATATAAATGGCTTTGTAATATACTACCAAAATAAATAAAATACATATCACACACATCTTTTTTGAAAATGAAAACTTATACAGGGAAAGTTGTCAAAATATGCAATAACATAAAATTATATACCAGATATTATAGTGATGAATAAACATCATATTGAAAGATACAAGGTTGACAAAAACAGGACATTTTAGAAATAAAGAAAATAAGTTTGTCTGTCATTTTAAATTCTGATTCGTTGGGTCGATATAACAAAAAGTGGTATTTTATATCTTGAATTTTATTTAGGATATTATTATAGATGATTGACATATGACATTAAATTTCAATTGTGATATTTGGAAAGTCATTTCGTATTGTAGTTTTTTCGAAATTCCCATTCAAAATAGCATCCTTTGATATAGATACCGGACGAGTATATTATGTGTAGATAACCTGAGTTTCAATTGTTCGGAGTCCTGAGTTTTTGTACATATAAACATAACAAAGTAACGATACAGACAAATATGAAAAATCGTCATAAAATAATTCAAATCCATTCAAGTGAATACATGAATTGAAAGATATTTCAACCTCAACTTCGATATTCTGAAACAAAAACACACAGTATTCACAATTCCATCTTTCGTTATTCCAAGTTCATAGTCATCAAAATTGATACGATTATAATATATATATATATATATATATATATATATATATATATATATATATATATAGGAATATAAAACTATCTTCAAATACAGTTGCATGAATGCACATCAAGTATTTTGTCATAGTACGGTGATCGGGGCAAAGTTACAACTTCAGCATAATATGAATGTTTATAAATATTAGGGAAGGTCAAGATCATCAACAGGTATTAAGAAATCCATTCGGTGTCCAAAGCTCTCGGAATACAATGCAAATAATTTTCTTTATGACTATTCATTCGATATTAAATATTATTACCTCAAAATATATCGAAATCATAACACGTTAGCGATCCATTTTTTCAGTTTCATATGAAAAGTGAGTTTCAGTTTGCAGAAATAATAGCCCACACATGGTGGAAAATTGGCCATAGTGTGGTGATGTCACATTCAATATTATCGCGATTGCGCGCAATCCCGATAATATTGAATGTGCCATCTCTGCCATCTATGGTGCCATCTATGTTGTATCGCAACAAATATCCTCCAGAGGGCGCAACCAGTGAATTTGAAGGAAAAATTTGTCACACACTACCGACACATATTCAACTTTAGTAGATAAAAGCGTTCCGCAGCTGAGTTTTGTCTTTCTGTTACAGATATTTGGAAAATTTGAAGAAATTCAAACATTTTTCTGCAGAAAAATGCCGCTCTTCACTGACTTGGTGTACTATATCTCCTATTTTTTGGGGTTCCACCTTCTGCTCCAATAAGTTTTTTGAGGTTCAAATGGACACCAATATATCTTGGAATAATCATGTCGCTGGAATTAACGAAATTGCACGCATCATTCGATACCTAACAAAGCATACCAGAACTTATAGTCACCGTAAGATCTCCTTTGGTATCTTCTAAACATTTCAATTTTGAGTGAATGAATCATGTCAAATGCGACGATCCGACTATTATTAACGAAAATATGGTTCAGTGCCCTTTTGGTTGCCTCTTTTGTTTTTCTTTGATATGCTGCACGTGACGATGCGACTTTTATTAACGAAAAAGCAGGTTAGTGCACTTCTGACATGTTGCGCCATCTTCGTTTTTTCTCTGTCGATGAATTCTGCATTCGTTTCCGTTTCATTTGAAGTGCTGTACGTTGAGAACAAATCATTATTAACGAAAATACGGCTCATTGCCCTTCTGACATGTTACGTTGTCTTTGTTTTTTTCTCTGTCGATGAATTCTGCTTTTTTCTCTTTTCCAGTCAATGTACTGCACGTTGAGATTCAATTGTCATTAACGGAGATGTGGCTTCGTTCCTTTCTGACATGTTGCGTCATCTTTGTTTTTTCTTTGTCGATAACATTCTGAATTCGTTCCTCTTTCATTTGATGTACTGCACCTTAAGATCCAAATATCATGAGTGAAATTGTGACTTAATGTCTTTCTGACATGTTGTCCTTTCATTTGACGTGCTGTAAGCGAAGATTCGATTATTATCAGCGAATATACAACTCAGTGCCCTTCTGACAGTTGCGCTATTATTTTTTGTAATAACTCATTCATTTCCATAAATCCTAACACACGCCACGCTGACTACGTCACTTTCAAGCTTTTAATGTTTTATCACTATTATTATTATTCAACCCTCATTCTCCAGTTCAATTTCATCTAGCACAATCAATCGATCGATATTTGATTTCTCCATTCTGATTGGCTGACCGACACTACTCTGTTACAGAAGTTAGGTTAGGTGTTCCACAAGGTTCCGTTCAAGAGTCTGAAAATTCGCAAAATGAATCTTCATATGACAAAGCATGGACGTCAGTCATTTCCTGATGATGCCAACTTGGTTAGCGAAACGCGTTGAATGATAAATGACTGTCATATTGAAACACGAAAAACCGTTACGACAATAACGATGAAACGATAACGAATGAACGCACGGAAAACGGTCGAAAACGCACGAAAAACGATCGTAAACGCACGAAAAACGATCGAAAACGCATGGAAAACAACGTATTTTGAAATGTCATTGTCGAATATTCCGCCGCTCCATTGCCCTCACGTTGAGTCCACAACGCTCAACCTCTCGACACTTTTGGATCTCCTCTTTCTCCTGATGATGCTAACTTGGTTAACAAAGATACGAGACTTCCGACATGTTGGAACGCTAGACTTCTGTTGAATCGACATGTTTTTTTCTTAAATGATGTATTTTGAAACGCCCTGTATACACATTAATATCATATTTCAAATCGACATGTTTTTTTTCCTCAAATGATATATTTTGACGCACCCTGTACACTTCGACGTCATATTTGTTTTTCAATGATGTATTTTGAGATACCTTGTACACATTGAGGGATCGCACGTTGAAAACTTACAGCCTCGTGGAACTGTTATGTTTTTTCTTAAACGATGTATTTTGACGCACCCTGTACACTTCGACGCCATGTTTGTTTTCAATGATGTATTTTGAAATACCTTGTAACATTGAGGGATCACACTTTGAAACGATACAGCCTCATTAATCTGTAATGTTTTTTCTTAAATCTGATTCATTATTATCAATATATCATTTTCGCGCTTCCAATTTTCATCGAGTCGTTCACGATTAATTCCAAAACCGGCAACGCTACATTGCCCTATAAACAATGATTTATTGTACAACTGGCAACGCCGAACCTGCCATGCTGGCATGTATTGACATTCTACAGATGCAGTCTTATGAGTCTAGTGTTTACAGTGTCCTTCTTCAACCAATAGATAGTTCAGCTAGTGACTCATAGATAACTCAATGTGTTCTATTACTCAATTTTCAAACCGGCAACGCTACATTACTCCATGAACATTGATTTATTGTACAACTGGCAATACCTGCTTGCACTAGCAACCGGTAAAACCTCGATCTCCATCTCTCTTTGCATCGATTACGTCACACGCGTCTCTCGTTCTTACACACACATACACATCTTTAGATAAAATATTAATTATTTTCCAAATCTAAGTATATTTTGTAACGCGTGTTCAATCTTTTCAAACTAAAAGTAACTCTAACGAATGAAAACAAAAAAAATAAGAAAAACCAAAACAAATCACTTTACCTGTCGATGCTTAAGTACACGCGTACAAAGGGGATGCACGGCTCCAGTCGTAGAGTTTGGGTGTAGGTTTTATTATAAAAAAAGGGGCGCCACTGGCTCTCAAGCAGCTCAAGCCAGAGGACTTCAAGATCTCGAGGAACCAACAGATAATTTTCGTGAAATGATAACCATTAAAATATGGTTCACAACAAAATAATCATATGATTTCTCAATATTTGATGGGTATTAAACTCGTATATTGAAATCTACGAAATCAAAGTTCAAATGGAAATAACAAAAACTCATGTATCTAATCTTATCTGTTTTGGTTTGGGTTATTTGCTGGATATTGGTAGCTCTTTTCCCTATCCTTTATTCTGGATTTGCTGTCCTTCTGGCTCCCACGATTCAGTGATTGTATAATAAAAATTCTAGATTCATATGGCTTGGAGAACCAATGACCCGATGCTAGAATTTTACACCAGAACCCTACAAATTTGAATGAAAAACAATTCGTGTATTTATTACTCAAGAATTGGAAATATAAAAAAAACTACATTACCTCTTTTATGGAAGGAGGGTTCTCTCAAAATCAATGAATATCAGTAAATATATAGTTTTTGCTAGGGCCTTGAGCTTTGTTCTTGTTTAACTGAAATGAAATGGCAGTTGTTCGACACCGAATTTTCCATAAAAAAGTATTATTTCTTACCCAGATTTATTTTAGATCTTTAACTTTGGTGCAATTCAAATCCCATTTAGTGTAACAGTTTTTCACACTGATCAATACCATACGTAACGTGACACAACTGTTTAATATGAAAATTTACGTTGAAATCCCAAAAACTTGGTACGAATTAATAAATCGAATAAACGTAGATTTTCTAGCGACCAATAGACAAAGACTAATTCAATCGTGGGTGTTCTGTCGTTATTCCGTAAATATTCGTAGGAATCATGCGTATCGATCGGAGTATCGGGAGTCAATATATTTACGGGGGGATTCTCGAGGTAATTAAAATAATCTTAATGTTGTCGCGGTATTTTAAACCGTGACAAATTCCACCTCAACCTCCATGAAAATTTCATATAATTTTCAAAAAAAAATCCACTGCAAAAATTAAAAACAGAAAAAAACTATATTTATGAGGATTCAGCCTATTCATATTATAAGTCATATATTGAATTAATCTCGAAAAGGTTTCAAGTCTTTGGCATGCCAACATCCTCGAAATCTTCCATCTTCATCTTTGAGTTCATACATCCAAGGTGAAATTTTTCGAAAAATAACTAAAAGACCAATATACTTTGGAGAAAGTTTAGCTGCAAAGAAATTAGCTGCATCTGACAAAACGAAATTTTTCCTGTAGACCTTTTCCCCAACCTCGTACTCTACATCTCTTCTGCGAAGGTCGTAGTACCGTTTGTTTTTCTGAGCAGCTTTCTCCAGTCGTTTCTTGACTTCGCTGTGGAGTGCCTGCAAAGATTTCTCCCTGTCACAAACTGTGTGACACCATCAGGTTCTTGATGGAGAATGTTAACAGGGAATTCCCTTCCAAAGACAACAAAGTATGGGCTATATCCACTACTTTCATGGACTTGGCTTCTCATAGCACACGCGATTTTTGGAAGTTGTTTATCCCACTCGCGGTGGTTTTCGGATACGTAACACCTTATCATTGTCTCTAAGGTTTTATTAACCCTTTCGGTGGGATTCGCTTGAGCATGGTAATTAGGGGTCCTAATATGCCTAATCCGATAAGAAGCTAACATATTGGAAAAATCCTTACCGATGAACTGAGAACCGTTGTCAGAGATTAATACTTTAGGTTGACCAAACATTAAGAAAAGGTGTTCTTCTATGTTGGAGCAGAGTAACTTCGAAGTGGCATTTCTTAATGGAATCACAAGTGAAAACTTACTGAACAAATCTAGTATGACTAAAATAAACTTGTATCCCTTTGAAGACCTAGGGAGGGGTCCAATCAAATCACACGATACCACTTCAAAAGGTTTATCAACTATCCTATGAGGAGCTAACAATCCAGCAGGTTTCCTTTGTTCTGATTTATTTAAACCACAAACTGTGCATTTCTTGACATAATCTGAGATATCAGCCTTCATCTTTGGCCAATAAAAGTACGTAGAAACTCGCTTAAAGGTTTTGAATATTCCCGGGTGGCCAGCACAAGGATCATCATGACATTTATACAAAACTTCTTTACGATTTTTCTTGGGCATTACTAGTTCCCAATCATCTGTTAAGTCTAATCCAGGAATTTTTCTAGATTCAATAAATTTGTATAATTTAGAATTTGTTATTCTACATGTAGGATAACGCAAAGGGTTATTTTCTAGGTTTTCCATCATCCTGGAGTACCACCTGTCAGACAGTCATAAAGTAATTCAGCGCTTTTTCAACTGGAAAAATATCCACACCGAAGAAATGGGTGATCGACCTCGATCTCAATGAAAAAAATATTATTTTATGCTACTCTCGCAATGAACGTTATTACAATGGTGTATGAAATCTTGTGGATTTGGGGAAATCTGGCAACACTGTCTTATGGAGATTCCCATGTTGGGACAAAAATTTGCAAAACGGAGCTTGGCTTTTTTCTTCAAATTTACATGGTATTTCCCATAAGGCGGTGTTGCCATTTGCCCCATAATCTCTTAGCTAATCTACTACCACCTGTCAGACTCACTATCTATTTCAAAGTCTATAACATTTCCGACCGCATCTACTATAGGAACAGACCGTGACAACATATCTGGAAGGATATGTTCCTTACCCTTGCGATGCACTAAATCAAAAGAGTACTGAGTTTTAAACTCCATCTGGCTAACCTACCAGTAGGATCGTTTAAATTGTTTAACCAACTTAAGGACCAGTGATCCGTAACAACAGTAAAATGAGTTCCTTCTATGTATGGACGCAACTTCTCTATGATCCAGAGTACTGCAAGGCATTCTCGTTCTGTAGTGGAGAACTTCCTCTCCTGTTTTGTGAGAGAACGAGATAAGTAGCAAATGACTCTTTCTCCAGAGTCCGGATGAACTTGGGTTGAAATTGCGCCTATACCATAACCACTAGCATCTGTTTGTATAGTGAAGGGGAGTGAAAAGTCTGGACAAGTCAAGATAGGTGCTGAAATGAGGTGTTCTTTAACTTCTCGAAAAGCTTCCTCCTGGCGAGATGTTCAACAAAACTTCACATTTGTCTTTAGTAATTCGGTTAGAGGTTGAGTGAGTGAAGAAAAATTTGGTATAAACCTTCTATACCAAGATGCGGTGCCAATAAGACTTCGTACGTCAGCAACTTTACGTGGTGTTGGTATTTGTAATATTGCCTCTACCTTTTCTGGGTCAACATGTAGGCCATTCACATCTACTACATAACCTAAAAATTTCAATTCAGAACGACAAAACTGACACTTATCTCTACTCAGTGTCAATCCAGCAGTAATAACCGATTAACTTATATTTTGTACTCCATTTTTATTTTTTTTCGGCGTCTGAGGTGTTTCAATATCCAAGTTATACTGACGGTAAAAAATAATACTGAGAAAAAAAAATTTCAAAAAAATAACCAAACACATGCGATAACTTCGACGCTTGGCGTCACTACGTATGAGGTATATGAGAGAAGAAAAAAAAATTCTATTCAGCAAGGACTACGAATGCAACAGAATATTGACCACGATTGAATATCTACATAAACACAAGTATCCAAAAGAATTATTTTGGTCATTAACACCCTGTATATAAGTTAACTACGCAAATGCAAATAAAATATCGCTCTACACCGAAATATTTGATTTAAGCTAACCAAAGATCGAAAATAATGTACTGGGAAGAATTGTAACAACATTCAGTGTTAAATTTGTCTCACAACTGCATTGGGCATCAACTATGTTGGCGTCAAATTTGTAACTGAAACTAAGTTGGGCATCAAATTTGCAACTTAAACCACGTTGGGCGTCAAATTTGTAACGCGTGTTCAATCTTTTCAAACTAAAAGTAACTCGAACGAATGAAAACAAAAAAAAATAAGAAAAACCAAAACAAATCACTTTACCTGTCGATGCTTGAGTACACGCGTACAAAGGGGACAATTTTCCTATCTTCAATATGATAATGACGATTACATTCTACGGAAATCAAAAATGAAAATGCTGTCAAGTATAATGAATAAGTCAATTTCGGTCCCGACAAAACTAACGCTATAAATACCCAACATTCGGAGTTAACTTCAATATCTTACGATTCTGTAGAGGCTAATGACAATTTCTACGGCGCGGACGATCCAGGTTCGAATCTCATAACTATAAACTTTTTTCAATTAAAATCACGTGACTGGAACGTGATAAGGGGGCCGAGGGGTGATGCGGAGTCCCAAGGAGACCGAGTTTCATGCTTGAATCGCTACGATACTCGTTCCATCCTGCGTCGATGACGTTACACGGTTCTCTCTTCCACTCACTGAAGTTTCTCTCTGAAATACTTACCAGCGACGCTCGACCTTGAAGTGGGCTCGTCCCACTTCCCCATCTTTCAATAAATAGTTCAGCTAGTGACTCATAGGTGGCGCCAGTGTGGTGTACTCGCGACGATGCATCTGGGTCACGTGACAATTTGGAGCGCTCTGATTGGTGTACACGCGACGATGCGTCTGGGTCACGTGACAATTTGGAGCGCTCTGATTGGTGTACACGCGACGATGCGTCTGGGTCACGTGACAATTTGGAGCGCTCTGATTGGTCGCAGGATCCAAAATTGCCAGAATGAACCTCCATAAGAAAATACATGGGGTTTTGATTTGGAACTGTCCTAACTCCTTTACTGAAGTCAAAGTCAAATTTCATTAATCATTTTTGATACATGAATGTATATATGACACGTCACATTTAACGACAGATATTTTATCTAATATCACTTATATCAATAACAGCACATGTTACACAAAAATAATATTTTCATACTCTTTCAGGGAGTGAAAACAACTTATTACCAAAGAAGTCTTTGACTTTTTTCTTTAATTTGAGAAAATTTGTTTCACTTCTGATGCTGTGTGGTGATAAGTTGAAATATTTTGTCCCGCCATAAAGTGGTGAACCTTTGTAGTCATTACGGTTTATTTTTTCCTGATGGAAGTCGTTTCTCCGTCTCGTTTGATAAGAGTAAATTTCCTCATTAATTGTTAGCAAATGGGAAAGTACATGAACGTAGCTTGATATTTTGTGGAGATAAATATATGGTAATGTGAAAAATGTTTTGTCTTGGAATGTTTTCTTACAAGATTCTTTGTATTTGAGATCAAAAGTTAGTCTAATGAAGCGTTTCTGCATTATAAAGATTCTATTTATTTCTGATAATTATCCCCAAATGATAATATTTACATTAAGCTCAGAATACACTAGAAGTTTATATACACTATACACTAGATAGTTTATATCCAAGAGATTATGTCTCAAAAAATTTGATTTCATTGTAAGGAAGGCAAAATACATTTTTTTCAGAGGAGTACACAAGTATTCGATGTGATAATTGAAAGACAATTTATTGTCAAGTTGTGTTCCAAGGAATTTTGTATATTCTGTTGTTTCAAAACTTAGATTTATTTGGAGAGAGCGCCGATACTCACTTGAAAACTGGATAAATATTGTTTTATCTTCATTATTTATTGAATGATTGTTTCTACACCAACATTCGAATTCATTGATTACTAGTTTTGTTTTATTTTCAATTTCATTTAGACCTGAGTACTTCACAATGATTGTTGTGTCATCGACACAACAAATTATGATGTAATTATATTTCAAAAAAATATAGTGTAGCATTTTGAATCATTATCAAATATGTGGTAGTTCATGTTAGACATGCATATGCGTGAAAAATGTCAGTCCGTTCTCCTGTGAAATGTTATGTGTTGAGTCTACGCATCTGTTTTGGGTACCTCACACACATCCGTCTAGCATGACGTCGACAGATAATAACCTTGCATTTATTTCAAAGTCAAATCAAACTTGACGGCTGAATCCGGTAATGAGTGGTGAATAAATTCATTTTCAATCAAAGTGATGGCATATTCTACTTTTCAGTTATAGTTACGCCGATATCATATGCTGTGAAGGTCGTAACGGAATGCAAAAGTTACGTGCAATATCAAAATCGACAAGTTTTTTGTTAAATGTTACCAAGAAATACAGGTACAAACTATAGAGAATCGGCTCATCAAAGCAGTTGTCTCTTCCGACAATTTCAAAATTCTTACCAAACCCCAAGATTTTCTCAATCCTAAAATATTTCTCTTACGAATATGTATTCTGTAATTCAATTACAATCTTTCCAGTGTTTTTCCTACATAAAATATACCTAAATAATAACTGTTATTTTATTCGTCACAATGATTACAACATTGCACAAGATTCAGATCTAAAATTCCATTGGATCGTTACAAACAACAAGAATTCACTCTCTGAACTCTTATTTCTTATCACTTGTGCTTTATTGGTTTGATTCATGTTGAATCTTCAGTTCACCCTACTTTAACACCTGTCTTAAATTTCAATCCGCCTTAACCTTACCTTTACACAGCTCAAGTTAATAATTTTCAGATTAATACTCCACAAGATTCGACAATATCTACACATGCACGTAATTTACTCTCTTCAGTTCATACTAAATTACAATTCGTCCTAATCTTATCTTGACACAACTCAAGTTGATAATTTTCAGGTTAATAATTCACGAAATTTTACAATATTGTTTATCAAATGCACGTTATTTAATCTTCTCACTTCACACTACTTCAACACCTGTCTTAAATCGATTACAACATCACGACTATCGGCCGTTCACACACACAAACCCTACTTTTTAATATGAAACAGGTAGTTTGGAAAATTATTCAACCCACACGAGGGTGGCAATTACTGAATTTCATCTTTAATGCTAGATAATATTGGGTCGAGCGCGCAGAGTTATTTTTTTTGTATTTTCAATACAGTGAATCGTGCGACATCTGAATGGTGTAATAATAGGAGCTTTCTAGCTCCTTTCTCATTTTTTTATTTTTTTGAAATTGAATTCAAGCAGCGCTGTCACCAGATGCAGATTTCTCCACTCAAAATTTGGAAGTTAGGCAATTCCGAAAAAGGCTGTAGGGTTTGTGCCGATCGCACGAAGGCCGGTCTTTTTGGAATCTGATCATTTGATATTTTTACTTATATTCTCTATCATTATGTGGTTCCAGAACGGAATTTTAATCTTAATTGACATGCTTTTCACCCACTATTCTCTTCTCGATAAATTGCCAAAAAAGTCTCTCATTTATTTTTGTTCTCTTAACTTCATCTTACTCTACGAGGATAGTATTTTTCTCAGCCCGAGAGAAAATGAAAGTCTGAGGTTTCAAATATAAAGTATGATAAGTAGAAAAACGACTCCATGGACAAAATAAAAACAACGTGTAAAATATTATATGAAAGGAAAATGTTAAATTCTATAAAATGAAAGAAACTAGAACAAAGGAAATGCCGTCAATTTTACCATGCAATTTACTATTCATCTAACCTGTTGAATAATTACAAATGCGCCAACTCGGTACAAAATACTTTTAGTTTTACTTCTACTTCAGGGAGAGTGGTGTATAACTTTGAATTTCCGCCCTTTTTTGTAATTGTATTAACAACTTTATCTAAACAATCACCGCTAGGAACCCCACAATATGTAACTTTCTGCAAATAGGAAGTGGACTCAGATAAAATATTATGTGATCTCTCTCTAAATATCAGTTGGTTAGTACAAAAAAATAACAAACATTCACATAACGCCTCTTTGAATGTTCATGGTCAACCATAGGTTCCGTTGACCCACCAACACTTTTATTTCAAATTCCCTGCATCCATTACCGGTTTATAATTCAACTACACGAATTTTTCTTAAATTTCGCACCACCCGCTCACAAACAAAACAACTCCGCCGATTTAGGCCACTTTCCTCAGCCTCAAAGGCTGAGGGATGAGACCCCCGATCTCGTCTTGACGGGGTCCGGTGACCGACCTTTTTCTGTCTAGCCAGAAATTGCCAAGCCCTCGCGTCAGCTACGCTATCCACAAAAACCTCATATCATATCACCTTCCCAGGTGTATGATCATCGGCAGGATGCAATACATTTATTTGTTTAGTCAAAGTAGATTTTAACATGACCACAACGACGCTCGAAGGTCCGACAGTCATAAAGTAATTCAGCGCTTTTTCAACTGGAAAAATATCGACACCGAAGAAACGGGTGATCGACCTCGATCTCGATGAGAAAAATATTATTTCATGCTACTCTCGCAATGACCGTTATTACAATGGTGTATGAAATCTTGTGGATTTGGGGAAATCTGGCAACACTGTCTTATGGAGATTCTCATGTTGGGACAAAAATTTGCAAAACGGAGCTTGGCTTTTTTCTTCAAATTTACATGATGTTTTCCATAAGGCGGTGTTGCCATTTGCCCCATAATCTATTAGCTACTCTACTGTTATTGTCTTTTGAATCTTTGGGAATGGACGAAGAAGTTTGTTGACGACGGATGGATCAGTCAATTTGATGGTTTGTGAATACATTTTCATGGAGAGCTGATTTGAGTTGTGGTTTTTTGTGATGGTCTGTGAGATTGATAGATCTGTGGATGAGAGAGTTCGAAGCGGAGTTGGTTGGTGCTGGATAATGGTGTGAGTTTTCTTTGAGGTATCTGCTTGTGTGTGTTGGTTTCCTGTAGACCGTGTGGGTGAAGGAGTTGTTAGATTTCGTGATTAGAACAACTAGAAATGGAAAAGAATTATTGGTTTCAATTTCCATTATGAATATTATATTTGGGTGGAGGTCTTTGAGGTGACAAAGGAAATTATGGAGAGTTTCGAAGCCGTGGGGCCATATGACAAAAACGTCTTCTACCTATCTCAACCAGCAAGAGGGTTTGTGGTCGAACCTGTCAATAGCCTTGGTTTCGAAGTCTTCATTGAGAAGGTTTGCAAGGACTGGTCAAAGAGGAGAACCCATGGGAGCACCTTTTACTTGTTTGTAGAAAGTATCTTGGAAGAGAAAGTATATGCTGGACATACAGTGACTGATGAGGTTGAGGGTGATTATGGAAATTTGATGTTTCGTTTCAAAAATGTTCAGTGTGTCTGATAACGGAATATTAGTGAATAAAGACTCTACGTCGAAACTCAAGGATATCAATCTGTTGAATGTTAAGATTTTTTAGGATTTCCATGAAGTGGAAGGAATTTCATACGTAGCCGACTCTTTGTAGAACAGTCCTCGTCATACGTATGTCGATGTAATAGATTGACTACATTGACCTAATGTCACATTCCAAAACTTCTTTGACATCTGTCGAAGAAGTTGAGAAATAATTCATTAGGAAGTACAATAAGGACAAGTACAATAATAAGATTATATATCTTGTAAAAATATATAAATTTGAAAAACTTACTAATGTGAGAATAAAATATAAAATGGTTCAATAACGGAGAGACAAAACCTGAAATAATGACAGTATCATATTTCAGTTGGTATGTGTGATTTTTGCTGAGACTTTCAATATCAGTTCTTTTATTCATTGAATGTTCTTTGTGATTCATATGTATCATTTCCGAAAATATTCTTACAGTTGTATTGATTTCTACATCTGAAATATGTGGTTTTCAAAATTCATTTTATGATGCTCCGAATCAACATGTTGTTTTGATGCACAATAATTAACATTTCGTCTACAGTCTCTCTTATGGAAAGTGATGTGATTACTTTGAGGTCTAGATGTTTGTCCTATAAGTATATGTTTTAGAACAATCCATACAAGAATTTTTGTATGCTAAATTGGATTTTTGTTTATTTGAAATTGGACGTTTTAGTTCACTGTATGATTTGGTTATATTAGTGACATTTATTTTGGATATATTAATGTTATTATTTTGGAATACATTAATTGATTTTGGTGTCAATTCTTGAATATATGGGAGCGATTTATATATGAATGGAGGTATAACGTTGTTGTGTTCAACTTCTTCATTATTTTGAAAGTTTCCTCTTTCACAGAATGAAATTCTGTTTACTGAAGATTCAGGATAAGAATTTTGGATCGGAATTTTTACTGAAATTAGACAAACTTTTGTTTCGTAAATCGGGATGTGTAATTTTGATGATTGTGTTTTTCAATGATTTTATTGAATTAATTTTCATGTTATTTGGATGATAGGAATGATAAATAATAAATCTATTACTTGATATTGGTTTTCTGTACCATTCAGTGATAATAACATTTTGTTCTGATCTCAATAACTTCATATCGAGATGAGGAATAGAGTTGTTTATTGTCTCTTCAATAGTGAACTGGATATTGAGATCATATGAATTGAATACGTTCAATTTTTTTTTCTTTTCATTCTGCAGGTATGGTCAGATTCAAATCATCTACAAAACGTTTGATGAATGGAATACGGAAAGATAATTTTTGAATACATTCATCAATAAGCTCATCTAAAACAAAATTTGATAAAACTGGTGAAATGGTGGAACCCATAGGTGTGCATAGGTAACAATATTTGTTTATAAAATTTGTCTTCGAATATAAAATATGTTGAATCAAAAATAAAATCTGAAATATTCATGAATGTAATTTTGTCTAATTCACAATGTTCTTCGATGTGAGACCAATTTTTATTCAAAGTTTGTTTCACTACTATCAACGGTAGGTTTGTGAAAAGTGAAACAACATCTGGACTTGAATTTCATTAGTTCGAACTTCCATGGTCTGATATCAAATAAAATGATTTAAAATCCCTGAAACAACTAAAAAGAAGAATAAAAAATCAAAGAAGAATAAAAATGAATAGTTGAGAAAACAATTACATTAAGCAAGAAACCTGAAATGAAAGAATAGTGAAATAAAATACAAGTGATGACTGTCATCACCCGAAAACGATTGTGGTTACTAACAATCGAAATGTCGTGAATTAACTTGGCTTGGAATCTCTTGACTTTTTAATTTTATTTAGATTTATTTTTTGTTCAATTTATTCCATTTTCACTTGTATTTTATTTCACTATTATTTCATTTCAGGTTTTTTGCTTAATAAAATTGTTTTTTCAGATATTCATTTTAATTCTTCTTCTTTAATTTTTAATTCTTCTTTTTTAGTTATTTCAGGGATTTCAAATCATTGCATATAATATCAGACGAAGGAAGTCCGAACTAATGAAATTCATCATGAAACATTGTCAAACACCTTCAAACAACATCTAGACTTATCTTTTGAGGAAGCTGAAAATTATTTATAAATTCACTAAATGAAAAATAATCTTTAATTTGATAAGGATTGTCTGTTTCATAGGAAGTTGTTAAAATATTCGTTGAAAATTTACAAAGTTTTCAGTTAGGTGCATCAATGGAAGATACAAGAGGTCGCATGGATGAGGTAGGTTTATGAACTTTAGGTAAGGAATAAAAACGTGGTGCTATGGAATTGTACATCATTGATGATTTAGCTGTAATATTATCTATTTTGTAACATTTTTTCAAATTTGTAACAATCTTATTTGTTTTTTGTTGTAGTGTAGAAGTTGGGTCTGATTTTAAAATTTTATATTTATCGTTTTCTGATATCATTTTCATTGATGTATTGGTCTCTAACATGGCGACTGTAACGTTATTGTTATCACTTTCATGATAATAGTCTCTGGATGTTGTTCCAGATATTTTCTGGTCTGATTATATAATTCTTTCAAATAGTGTTCTTTGTTATGATTTTTGTGTAGAAAATTTGTTGTTATATTCGTTACTTGTGTTCTGTATGAATCTTTTTAAGTCACATCGAAATTCTTCATTATATATTCCAAATCTGCTGATAGAGACGAAATGTTAATATTATGTTTATTCGGAGAAACACTCGATCAACGGCCAAGGAATAGAAAATTAGTTGTGTTACTCCAGCGACGCAAAGTTGGTACGGAAATCGCATTTGAGTATTGCCAAAATTAGGTATTTTTGTGTGCTTTTTAGGTACCGAAGTCAAAAATTAGGTGCTCTGTAACTTACACGGCAACTCAATACTGAACCTTGCGTTGCTAGCATTTTTTGATGTTAATGAAACACTATTAGGTGCTAATTAAGTGCTAAACGGTGAGGATCTTAAATTTTTTTAATGAATAAACAGAAGCTTTCAATTTCGCTAGACAACAGATCTAAGAATCAAGTCTCTCGAAAACAAGGACGAATGCTCTATCAGATATAAACAAGCGTGGTGATGACGTGCTAGAAATTAAGATGAAAACGACCGTGAATAAGCGGAAAAAAATTGAGATACTGATTTGAGAAAAAAAAATTCAACAATATGCAATAAAGTCTTGAGATGCTCATAAACTAATACATAGACGATCAAAATAAAGTGCTAATGAAGTGCTCACTAGATATTCATAGTAAAACTAGATTTTATAATGCCCATGGGGCTCATGGACCTGAAAACCACCATGACTAATGTACTGACGTTTTATAGCATGTTTCTCAATGAATAATGGCAAGAGAATGAAGGGCTAATTGGGTGCTCACTAGAAATTCATAGTAAACCTAGATTCTATAATGCCTATGGGGCTCATGGACATGAAAACCACCATGACTGATATATTTAGTTTTTATAATACGTTTCTCGATGAATAATGGCAAGAGAATGAATTGCTGATCAGGTGCTCATTAGATATCCATAGTAAACCTGAATTCTATAATGCCTATGGGGCTCATGGACCTGAAAACCACCATGACTGATGTACTGAGTTTTCATAATACGTTTCTCAATAAATAATGGCAAGAGAATTAAGTGCTAATTAGGTGCTCATTAGATATTTATAGTGAACCTAGATTCCATAATTGCTATGGGGCTCATGGACATGAAAACCACCATGACTGATGTACTGAGTTTCTATAGTACCTTACTCAATAAATAAGGGCAAGAGGTGCTCACTAGATGAATAATAGTACACCTAGATTCCATAATGCATGTGGGGCTTATGGATCTGAAAACCACTACGACTGATGAACTGAGTTTTTACAGTACGTTCCTCAATGGATGAGGGCATGAGAATGAAGTGCTAATAAGGTGCTCATTAGATATTTCTAGTAAATCTGGATTCCATAATTCCTGTGGGGCTCATGAACCCGATAACCACAATTCGATTCACCATAAGAAGTATGAAATATTATCTCAAACAGACTAAAGAGAAGATTTCGAATTTTTATTTTTTACTATAATAATAGCAAATATTTGTCCTCGCAGATTCTTAGACCTTCATACATCTTCATCTGTTAAGTCGACAAAAAAGAATCAGAGCTTCTTTAATGATAATTGAATTTCCGACAAGAATAGAAGCTTCAAAATTTGATTCAAAATCATTTTCGTAGTTCTACTGAGACAAAAACGGAAAAAAATTGTTCGTGTTATTTAGAAAGAAAATTATGAAATCATTGACCTCCATAAAAAGTTGAGATATCGAGCTGCACTTCTGAAAGGATTTTTGTAACATTCTAAAAAAATTCTAGACGGTATGCGAAAGACTTCTTATTGGATCACTCCATTCATATAGACGAACCAGTTAAAAGTCAACTTGCAAACGCCCGCTAATGAAAAATAATATGTTTTCAAAATAAGAAAGTTATGACTTTCTTTCCAATTGTTTTTTATTAAAATGAGGATCAAAACGTTATTTTATTCAATTCTTGACATTTTCATAGAAATATATTATTTTCAGCTTTCTCAGACGTGCACTAACGAAATGAATCGGATACCAACCCGAAAATGAACATCAACCACGGAAATTTTGAGCACGAAAGTCAATAGGCATTATAGAACTCAGGTGTTTCAGGAATACCTAATGAGTAGCTAATCAGCACTTTATTCTCATGTCCTTATTGATTGAGAAACGTACTGTTAGAACTCGGTCCATCAGGCATAGTGGTTTTCAGATCCATAAGCCCAATAGCAATTATGGAATCTAGGTTTACTATAAATATCGAATGAGCACCTGATCATCACTTCATTCTCATGCCCTTATTTATTGAGGAACGTACTGTAAGAAGTCAGTCCATCAGGCATAGTATTTTTCAGATCCATAAGCCTCATAACCATTATGGAATCTAGATTTACTACGAATATCTAATGAGCACCTAATTACCACTTTATTCTCTTGACCTTATTTATTCAGTAACGTACTATAAGAACTCAGTACATCAATCATGGTGGTTTTCAGATCCATGAGCCCCATAGCAATTATGAAACCTAGGTTTACTATAAATATCTAGTGAGCACCTAATAATCACTTCATTCTCTTGCCCTTATTCACTGAGAAAAGTACTGTAATAACAGTACATCAGTCATGGTTGTTTTCAGGTCCATGAGACCCATAGGCATTATAGAATCTAGTTTAACTATGAATATCTAGTGAGCACTTAATTAGCACTTTATTTTGATTTTTTATGTATGAGTTTACGAGCATTTCAAGACTATTGTATATTGATTTGTTTTTCTCAAATCTGGTATCCCGTTTGTTTTTCACTTATTCACGGTCGTTTTCATCTTAATTTCTTGCAAGCACCTAATTAGCACTTTATTACCACGCTTAGTTTATACGTCCTCGTTTTCGAGAGACCTGATTCTTAGATCTGTTGTTTAGCGAAATTGGAAGCTTTTGTTTATTAATTAGAAAATTTCGTGATCCTCACCGTTAAGCACTTAATTAGCACCTAATAATGTTTCCTTAACAATTATTATTTCATTATCATTTTCATGATAATGAAATATGTGATCTAGCAACGCAACTTTGAGTATTGAGTTGCGGTGTAAGTTACAGAGCATCTAATTTTTGATTTCGGTACCTAAAAAGCACCTGAAAAGTACCTAATTTGATATCAGTTAAGTTTTTGAAATACTATTTCAGATAGGAAGTTATTTTTCAATGAATTGATTTTTCAAATATTTTAATTTTTAATTTTATGGAAGTGGCGATTATAATTTACACCTGACCTACGTTTAAATTCGACAAATTGATGGATGTAGCCGTTACTACGTGGTAGGAAATTATCATGAAAAACTTCCATTTGTATCTTATGTTGTTACTGCAATTTCGTCTTATGAGGACATCCTCAAACAATTACAATAAACTAAAAATAAATCATAATGTTAACTCTTTTATATCCACTGTATGTCTGAGAAATCAATTTGTTTCTTATATTCGTTGTGAGTGTGAACTGTATGTTTCTATTGAGATTATTCGTATATGTCATAAATTGGTTCAGTTTTTTTGTAGTACCTCTGAAACAGGCGATAATATCGTCTATATGTCTGTACCAAGCATAAATATGTTTTTTACCCAGGTCGCAATTTATTAAGCTGTTTCTGCTGAAAGTAGACTGAGAGGTGAGTCCATTGGTAAATCTGAATTATATAACAATTGTTGATGAACTGAAAGAAGACCATGTCACTTCAAAAGAAGTGATATTTTACTTTAGCTTGATCTGATATATCTAATATGAGAGGCTTACATTCGTTGTACGGTATCTTGAAGAACATACTTTTTGCATCGAATTGAACTGAAATTGAATTATTTGGCGTGGTTTGGATACTTATTCTCTTACTGGGCTCTTTACATACGAAACTACCTACCATACAAATATCAGTGATATATCACCAGGTTCGTCTGAATACTTTGTTCTGACCAAAAATGAATCTGAGATAATGTAATCGTTTTTCATCAACACACCTAATTTCCACTAATTATGTTTACATGCATAAACTTCATCAATAAAACACCAAAATGCTATTACAGTTTCTATTTGAAGAAGAAAAATCCATCTCAGTGCTAATTGTGTTCCAAATAAAGTTGAACATATTAGCAAGTAAGTGATGGATCGTCGAAATGTCTTCAATAGAACTGGCTTAACTATATATAGTCTTCATTTCACTTCGGATTTTAGCCTGGTAATAAAATTTGAGCGTCTTTCCTTATAACAAATCATAGGGGTTTATACGTCTATAAAATTATCCTCTATCATAAGATTCGAGATGGCTCTTAATGGAACGTCTAGCTTTTTGTTTTAGTTATAAGATATCATTCTTGTCTACGGATTAATTATAGTGGCTCGCGAACTTTATGGAACTTTATATTTTCGTGGGTTTATCCATGATTGTCTTTGTTTTCGGCAAAAGATTCAGGATGAGATTAGCATTATTCTTTACATCATCGCAAGTCTGTCGATTACAAGTAACAGAATATGATAAGAAACTGAAAGGGTTATATTTTCAGGAGTGAATAATTTTTGGGGAAAAGTTTTTGGCTTCCTACTGCTCCAGCTTGTACAGAGTTACTTCTTTGGAAATTGATTGCTTCGTTTCTTTCTTAGGACGATTCCCACATTTTTTGTATCAAGATGGACTAGTAGAACACCAAAAACTTTTTTTTCATGAAATGGTAATTAACATTCTGTGGACGAAAATTTGGGGATTGAATGAGTTTATACCACTAGTAATATCTGAAATGTACTTGAACGGAACTGTACCAACTCAACAAGTCATTCGTTCCATATTTCCACATTTTCGACAATAGATAGATCTATAATTATTGAATATAACAAAGCTATCGTGAAGTGTATCAAGTCATTGAATATTGGTCGATGAGAATCGATTGAATTGAAATGTTTACAATATCTAGATTCATTTTTATCGCAACCTTTAAAGTCTTCTATTACTGATATATTGACCTGAAAAATTTGAATATTGAAATGAAATAGACTTTTTAACATATTTGTTTGTAACTGTATTCTTCGTTTCAAAAGACATCCGAATAAATCAAATTGGAATAATTTCAGATTCGTGAATTTTCGGTAGTGACATTTGGATCATATGAATAAAGGGTATGAGGCTTCTACTCTTATTATATTCTCATCATCACTGCATAGTATGCAGTGATGATGAGAATGTATGTGATGCAGTGCATACACTAGATAAGTATGTTTCAAATGATGTGAGCAAAATCAGTTGCTCCTATTTTATTCAAATAGCCCATTATCCTTTATTACTTCAGTTCAGTGGTGATATATAAATACATAATAAGGATAAAAAATGGATAGGAATTTCGAAACAAAGCAGAATATGAAATTATGTAGTAATTAATGAAAATTATTTGCGGATGATGAATACAGTCGTATAACAAATGATTTTCAGATATCTCTGGAATTAATTGTTCATGATTGATACGGGCAATTTGTTGTCAACTACTAGACCTATTACTGACGGTTAATCAGATAAGATTTTGTATGTACAGAACAGAATGCCAAAAATTTTTCGAAAATTCATACCGGTCATTCAAAATTGTTATGCAAAGTGAACTCAAAATACGAAATTGTTCAAACGAAAATCTACATAAATGATTACTAGGAATCAATTTCATGGATACTTTACGTTACAACAATGAATAAATCTGAAACCAACGTAGATTCACCTCTCATACATACAGAAGGTTTTGTTCTGTTGAAATGTGTTTGAGATGCATGAAAATATATACTGATAAATGCAACAGTCATTCACTTAACATATGAAAATTAACTTATCATCACTGTTTCGGAGGCTGAAATTTTGAATGTAGGTTTGTTTCACATTTTAGATGAGTAATAAAAAAGATTCCTGAATATATGATGGAATTGGCCGAAACTTAATGAAAATTCATAACAAACGTATTAAAAAAAATTGTGAGATTTTCCCAAAACATATTTGGGTGGACACATTAATGATATTGCCCGATTTTTGAAGCAATAATGCGCAAACGTAGCTCGCAGACCGAATAAGAGTTTAAGTTCAAGTAAATTTATTGCAAACAATAACGACAAAACTTCAGTGTCGAATAGATCAGGAGTATATGGGCTGACTTTTGACTCTTGCCCAAACTTGTATATTGGCCAAACACAGAAAGAACATTTTCCAAAAGAATTAAAGAGAATAGAAGTAGTTTTGTGAAAATAAAGACCACTTGCACATTTGCAAACCACCTTTCAGCAGGGGTACATGAGTCCAATCATGAAAATGACGTGTTACATTCAGAAGGGAAAAGTTCGAAACTCAATCTTCTAGAATGTTCAGAAATCAATTGATTCAAGAATTCGGGTAATTTACTGAATGATCAATTAGAATTGAAAAGCAGGTAATGTAATTCATTAAAAACTCAGTTACACATGAAACATCAAATGACCAGGTATAACTCGGGTACTTGAAATGTAGGTACTTCAAATTGTAAAATTAGGTATATAAAGCATTGAATATATTTACTAAAAACATGCCTGAAGAAGAAATTGTATGTTGCCATGGTGAATCGCCAGTATATCATATGGAATTTGATTTGATTTATTTGCGAAGCATGAAAACTAAAAGTCGTTCTCCCAATTTTGACTTTTCATGCTTCGCAAATCTACTGCACTCAACTTCGATATATAATGGACTTCTACCACAGAATAATTTTTAGGAGGGGTCAGTTTTTGGAAAGCGAAGTTTTCAGCTTTCTACTTCTCCACCTTGATACAAAAAAATGTGAATCTTTCAGTGGTAGGAAGCCATCAATTTGAAAAAGTTACTCCAAACAAAGATGTGTGGATCATGCAGAGAAGTAAATTTCAGACACGAACTGAAGAAAAAACCCCTATTGCTAGCAGGTGAAATTCCATTCACTGTCATCCTCACTGGTAAACATCCGATGTTTCGCCGTAAGCTTCACTTGCCTTATCAGCTCTCTTGTACCAAATCTGAATAACATTATGAAAAACATTCATATTTACTCATAAAATTACGACTCATTGTCACGGAATGAGTTCAATCTACTCATGTCATTGATGACAGTGCGTAATAATATTCAGTCGCTCATTTGATTGGTTCTCAACAAAATCAATCTTGTTCAAATTGAATGGAAATATAACTCTTTCAAATTGAACAAAATTCCTTCAGATGGGATTACATCGAATAAGCGAATGAATGTCATTAGGTACTGTAATCGATGACATGAGTAGATTGAAGTCATTCTGTGACATAAATTCGTAATTTTATGAATGAAATGTTTTTTTCCTCATAATTATCCAGTAAAAAAGCTAATAAGGTAAATGTTTTACGGCGAAATATCGAATGTCTACAAATGAAGATGAAAGTTTTCCATGTGAGTGAAAATTTACCTGTTTCATGGTATATTGTGTAGGAATCATGTGAATGATATTTGATTCAATTCTATAATGAATGTTTGGAATTCAAACTGAGTACAGAAAAGTGTTTTTGTATAATTTAGTGTCCATATAAAAGTATTTGTTTCGTGTAATTGAATTTAGTTACCTTTTTTAAATTGATTTTTTCTTTCCCATTTTTAGAAGATTCTCACATTTTTTTTTCAAGTTGGAGAAGTAGAGAGCCAAAAACTTTTTTCGATTCTGAAATGTTATTCCGTCTACACCTGTTTTTGATGATTGGGTGTGAAGAATGTGGTCCATCAAATTTTTTTGAAAGTGTTTCATATGAGATAATAGGCTTTGACGGGCGGAGTGATGATCAAAAAAAAATCCCGGCTGGTAGGTCGTGGTCGAATGGAACCTGAAGTACCAAACATTCCTTCTCCTACTACTATATATCATCAGTGATATATGCCTGTGATGACGAAGGTTACATCTTGAAGTCTCAGCAATGGCTATCTGGTAAGTACGTGTTCACTCATATTTATGATGTCAGAGGATGATGGGGGTGAAATCCCATGTATTTTCTTATAGAGCTAATCTTTTTGCAATTTTTGGTTCAAACAGGAGTGGAGAAAGCGTGTGACGTCATCGATGCAGGATGGAATGAGTATCGTAGCGATTCAAGGGTGAAAACTCCGTCCCTTGACTCCCTTAGTACTCCACCTCTCAGCCCTCTTAGTATTCCGTATCACCGCTCAAGCCCTCTTGAGACTCCGCATCACCCGTCAAGCCCCCCTGTCACGAATAAGTCACGTTCTCATAATTAAAAATAGTTTAATGTATGAGAATCGAACTCGGGACTTCGGCGTGGCAGACGTTGTCCTTAGCCTCGACACCAACGTAAGATATTAAAAGTAATTGCGAATGGTTGGTATTTATAGTGTTTGTTTTGTCGGTACCGAAATTGACTCATTCGTTATACTTGGCCATTTCCTTCTGGAAGATACAAAAATATACTCAGATTTGGGAAAGAATTAAAACTAAAGGTGTGTATGTATGTGTAAGAGTGAGAGACACGTGTGACGTAATCGACGCAAAGAAAGCTGATGAAGGTATCGCCAATGCCAGCATGACAGGTTCAGTGTTGCCGGTTATAAAATAAATCGTTGTTTATGGACCAATGTAGCGTTGCCGGCTTCAAAATTAAGCGTGAACGACTTGATAAAAATTGTTTGGTTATGACTAGGAGGGCTCTTACGTTTTAAGTGCGTTCCAACATGTCAGAAGGACACTGAGTCGTATCTTTGTTAACCAAGTTAGCATCATCAGGAGATGACACCCAAAGGTGTCGAGAGATTACGCGTTGTGGACTCAACGTGGGAACAATGGGAGAGCGGAGTATTCGACAATGACATTCCAAAATACGTTGTTTTGCAAAAGTTGCGACTTTTTCGTGAGCGTTTTGACCGTTTTGCGTGCGTTTATTCGTTGTCGTTTCGTCGTTATTTTTGTTGTTATTTTCTGTTTTTGTTAAGGGTATATTATCATAAGACGATGAGGTTAGGTATATCAGAAATGATTCTGAATAGAAATGTATCATACATTTTCATTTTGGTAAGATATCACAAAGCCATTAGTATAAAATATCTACGTTTCGGAGACTGCAATTGTACATGGTTTGGTTGTGAATGTGATGCATACAGGGTAAGGCACCTTCGTTGTTCTCGAATGTGTGAACCATCCATGTTGTGTTGTCATAGCCCTCCAAATTCACAACGCGTGTAGGTATATTCAACTTGTGAAAGTTAGCAGTTAGATAGTCATGTTTCTGATGTCCTCGCACATAAATGATATCAACACTTTGTCTGTGTAGATTTTCCATGGGGGTGGCCTCCAATTGATTACATTCCAAAAAGCCAGAGAAATACCTCAATCCGTTAATGTTTCGCTTCAAGTAAAAAGTGGTACGGCGATCTTCTTCATTCAAACAGAAAAATGGTGTGTTTGACAGCAGTAAAAAGTTACTACATTGAATTCCAATCCTTATGGCTATTTCCTCAGGATGTAATTTTCGCTCGACGGTGAATCATTGAATATCTACAACAGCTATTCTCATGTTGACTCTTCGATTGATTTTCAAACAAAATCACATGTTGAGTTCCATTTTGTAATAATTTCGCTGAGTGGGGGGTATTCTATGACAGTGTCGTGCACAATAATGCAATAGGCTCTAGTATTTTGAGGAAATCCCTCGGATGATTCAATTTCAAGTTTTACATCAACACTGGAACTTTTGATGCTCTCGTCCCTTCTGGAACAATCAATTACAAAGAGAGCTCTGTCCGTAAAGACGGTGGAAATGAGAAGAGAATTATGTGGATTAGTCATTTTTCAACTGAGACCAAATTGGTAGTAGTTGAGATAAGCTTTCGAAAAATTCCCCTTTGCAAAATTCAAATGCATATTTTCCTTGGGGTAATTCTCACCGTTCAGAGTGAGCGTTATATTGGTGATATTCAAATGATTGAATATTGTTGGATCCTTGTTGACATTAGTGTAATCACGATTTATTTGGAATCATACAATCACATAGCGAGTGCCTTCGAGAAACGAGGAAGTCTTGACGGCCCATATTTCATTTTCTGCACCTTGTGTGAGAGCAGGCAGCATATAAAGTTTCCATCTTCTGAACGGTATGCGAATAGGAGTGTCAGCTTGGATAGCTTCCAATTTAACTTTCGTTTTTGGTCTTAGTGCAGCAGGAGTCTCTTCTATTTTGAAACAGTTGCTATCATCTCTAGCTCGTACTAATCGGATGGTATGTTTACCGTAGAAAACACACTGGTGATCGTTGAGAATATTCAAAAAATGCTTGATGGGTATGAGCATGTTGACTGTTAGATGAGTTGTGTTGATGACGCCTATATTGTTGGGAAAAGTTCAATGGGAGGTGGCCAAGTGTTTGATTTCTTCGTCGGTGTAGGTGAGAAAGCCTCTAATGGTACTAACAATTCCAAGTTCACGAACTGCTTCCAATTCCTCACCACTCCGCTCATAACTAGAAGATTGAAACATGAAAGCGTATTGTTTTCGAATGACACCTTACCGTCCCCTTTGGTGTTCTCAACTTTTCCACTAATGAATAGCAGACTATCGTACAAAGCATCGTAGGCATCAGATTGATTGATGTTGATTTCAATCAATCGTTGTTGCAAAAAGACTTGACATAAGAATATTACGTACGCCACACTACCTTTTGCATGAACTCATCGATTTGCGGTTTTCGGAAAATGTTGAACACTTGACTGGACAACATAATAACCAAGAGATTTCAGAAAAAAATTATTTTTCGTTGTCAATAGTTGTCGACAAGTGAAAGTTTTGATGAAGACTGACTTGGGTATCAAGGTGAATTATTTTCATATACGGTCAGCAGCATACTTCCGCTTCAATTCCAAACTAATTATTATTTTTTCGTTTCGGAAAACAATGCACCTAGAATGTTTGTCGAGTACTCGCATCGTAACATTGTTCAATTCGTCTCTATGTGCAATAGGTAGGTAAATGGGATTATTAGGTATTTCGTCAACTGCGTACCCAGGATCAACACCAACAGCAAATCAGTATATCGTATATGTCGGTGTGTTGTTGTAGAAGGCTCCAAACGTAATGTTGCTATCTTTGTGTATGGTGCGTACTTCGATGATATCCACAGGTAGATAGGATTCGTAATGTACGTTTGATTTGAGAAGAGTGGATGAAAACCACAGTATGTAAGGTAAGCTTTTTGCAGGTCGGAAATCTATCGAGTGTTTCAGACAGAATATTCCACTTTTCACCGTATTATTATTCGATTTGAGATTGAAAAAATCCTCAGGGAATGAATGTTTTAGGTGATATGTTGTTGTTTACTAATTCTCCAATATCACCAATTCCGTAAGATCCAACTGGATTATCGATGCTTATTTGTTTAGTTTTGTCAGCGTTTCCATAGTAGTAGAGTTTCGTACCTTCTTCAATGTTGGGTATACTGTTGTACGAATGGAAACTGAGCAACGCCAAAGTATATTCATAATCAGAATCTAATCGAATGGGTGAATCGAAATCGATGGAGAGCGTCGAAGAACGAATCGATAGAGTGAATATCATAGACATGACTGGTTATTGTCAGTATGACATCTCCTTGAATAATGACTGAAACAACAACGACATTTTGAATGGGAATCATTCATGTCCACAATAATAACATTCTATTTGTGAGCTCACAGGACCATAATACATTGCTTTTTGCAGCGATGACACAGCTGATGTGGGTGGTGGTACTTAATGTCGGTAATGGAATGAAACATAGTAAACGAAACTGCAAATCAAATCGATTTTGGAAGTCCTTTGGTAATCTATGCCAAACATCTGATAAATCCCAAGGTTCAGCATTCTCAATCAATCATCGATAAAGTTATCATTTCAGCGTCGGTTAAATCTCGCAAATATTTATCTCCAACCATTTTTGCAGACATTATGGAGCAGAACCTGTAGGCACAGATGTCCGCAAGTATCCTGATAAAAAATTAGATACTGATCATTGTTATATTTAATCGTTATACCCCTCTCAAAATATATCATCAATTCTATCGAAGGTATGAGATTACCGAAACTATCAAAATATTGTACAGTAATGCCGTTTTTAATGTAAGCTACCCAATGAGTGTCTGCATTCAATTGAGAATCCAAGTTCAATACAGCACATTCTCGCAGCCAAAGACCAAGAATTGGCAACGGGTTACGCATAAAGACTCCACGAAAATGTGGAATTCTCAGTTGACGGGCACATTTTTGAATTTCCGAATCGTATAAAGTTCTATGGGGTAGCTTCAGTAGGAGTTTTTTAGCTCTTTCAAGTGAAGACCTCGCCCTTTGCGTTGCTGTTGTTTCTTTAGGAACAGACCAAATCCTTGATGTGTTTTGCGTTGGTACAAACCGGAACCTAGATGTTTCATAGCTTTATCGTGACGTTGATCTTCTTCAAATTTCTTTTTGGCATTTTCAGCATCTATTATGGTTTTTGCGGTAGCTCCTTCTCCATCTGCCGATAAACCCAAAGCTGAAAGGGCAGCGAATATAGGTATGGGTGGTAGGGTTCCTCCAGATTTTGCTTCGAATGGAATTATCCTTGGTATTCGTATGTTTTACGTCCTCCAGCTTGACTCAATGCCATTTTAGCAGCTCGCAAAGCCGAAGCACTAGAGTTATTAACATTGATAGGATGTGGTTCCCAATTCTTTGTAAGTTTTTGAAGGATATCACGTCGAAAGGACAAGCCTTTGCTGAGCTTACGTTTCGCTTTCATTGTTATAGTTACGAGCCAAGCTGCAACTTTTTCACCAAATCTAGCGTCTTTCGATTTAACGCGTTCTCAAGCTCTATTTTCCAACACTTGATCTGTTTTATGACGGTCTTCTGAGGAGTAGCTTTGAGAGTATGCGATATCGTGATCTTTACAATATTCGTCCAAAGGATTTACACCGGTGTCACCACGTTATAATCTTTTTTTCAATTTGGTGCCTTGTCCGCAAAACTTATAATCAGGTGTTTGAAGGTGATTGACAATGTTTCATGATGAATTTCACCAATTCGGGCTTCCATTGTCTACTATATAAAATGATTTGAAATCCCTGAAACAACTAAAAAAGAAGAATTGAAAATGAATATCTGAAACTAACAATTATATCAAGCAAAAAAAACCTTAAATGGAATGAGAGTGAGATAAAATACAAGTAAAATAGAACAACTGAACAAAAATAAATAGAAAGAAAGAAATGAAAAAAGAAAATGAAAATAAAAAGTTGAGAAATTCCAAGTCACGTTAGTTCACGACGTTTCGATTGTTAGTATCTACAATCGTCTTCGGGTGATGATAATCAGGTGGATGTGATTCGAACGAGAGCTTATTGATGAGTGAATTGATGACACGTGCACCGGAGTAAGTCAACATTGAGAATGATTGGGTGATGACTGTGATATTTTTATTCATAACCGTAACGCACTCATTGACCAAAATCACATCATGAAAGTCGTTTAACAAAACAAAACATTACCTATTGAAAATTTAGACTTTTTGAATGAAGCCAACAAAGTAGTGTGGTTGTGAAGCACGGTATATTATTGTCCAATTCGTTTCGCTCAATAATTTGTGAGTCGAGTGGTTGTGAAAAGACAAACGTTATTTCAACATTGCTATTCCACCCGAATGGCGTCAAATTTGAAAATATCTACGCATATTCATAATCATTGTATCAACCTAAATATCAAGTGGTTCAAGAAATTTTCAGTAAAGTCAAGGAATTAGGATACCATATCATAAGTTTAAAAAATTTCAATATATTTCATTCAAATTATATTAACGTGTACATGTAGAATGATAAATAATATACAAAAACTGAAATACTCAAACATGTTTTCGTTTGCACTCAATTTTGGCAAAGTTCAATGAATCACATCAATGAAAAGAAAATCCAAATGATAACTTCATTTCAAGCTATAATGCCCCCAAGGTAAAGTGTCGGATGATTTGGGGATTGATTTTCGTTTATCATCGTGTGGACTTCAAGCGCCTATTTTCACCTGCTCGATACTGAAAACATTGTGGACGTATGATCGAATAGTGAACTGTTTACATATTCATTCTTCAAAATTTCTGAGACAATTGATATAATTTTTGAAATCAATTCTATTTTTGACTTTATTATATCGAATTCCTTTTGATTTCTTGATAACATTTCAATCATGCACTTTGTAGGTATTCATTTTTCAACATAACCCTGCAAAGTGCGCGATGATTTTACCATCTTCTTCATCTTTCATCAATCCAAGAATTTTTTCATTCACAAGTGGAATTATTGGGCGAATAATCGTAAATATAAAATTCTGATATGTTATTTCCGATGAGTTCTGAATAGACATCACCACACGTTATTATATAGATGAAGCTATCTGTACACATCAACTTACAATTTTCTATATCTAAGATGGGCATGATGAAATCGTAATTGAAATCGAACTTACATGTTTTTGAAATATCTAATATTGCCATTCCGATGTACAAAGGTTCATTGGAAACGAGTTCAGTCTTTCTCAATTCAATATTTCGCAAATTGGGGTCTCGAAATTAAATTTTTGGCGCCATGACGACAGTTCCACGAATTCATAAGTTTGACCACCCTGTGTAATCGAATGTTTTCCATCGTTTTCCCAAAAATGGCATTTACCATTAGTTTATATGAATTTTTGCTAAAAGAAATGGTCGCTGTATCGAATATTCAACTCGATGTAGGGACGCAGCCATGCAGATTGTTTGAATTTCACAACACGATGAATTTTGATTAGAATCGAACCGTTTTTCAATGCTTGTTTCAAGTTGCGATAATGCAAAATATATTTATCTTTAATATATAGGGACCCATTTTTTTTTTAAATTTGGTGGTGCTTGATGCTCTGGACAAAACGAAAAATCTCTATGTGAATCATGTAATCTCTCAGGGTACTCCAAATCAACTTCCAATATGTAGCCTTCTGAAGCATTGTCAGGAATTTCAGTTACATCTTCATCAAAATTTTCAACCCACTGAAATCCGTCGTATGGTTGAAATTCTGACACTGCCCACCCATATAAATTATTAATGTCTGAATATGAGAAATATTTTGAAGGTTTTTCGGGATTTTATGCTTACATATATGCCTATCCCCTCTTCTACAAACATAATCATGTCAATATATTTTGAAATCTGTGATTTACATTTCGTATACTTCAACATGGCACTTCACATGTACCCAGGCATAGTATAATACCACGCGGGGTCCAACCCATAAGTTGCCATGCTTTTTTGACGAAAATTTTCAAAAACGTCTTCCAGTAATGAAATATCCGTTTTCAAATATAGGTCCACATAATATCCCAAATCTGTAATTTCGAATGATTCCCAAACATATTGTGCGTGCTCATATTTCTCATTTGTTATGTCATTTGTTATGTATTCATCATTTAATTTATTATAGAATTCTTCTCGTGATGGTAACTCGGTGTCGTTCAATTTTTTCATGCTATCTACATAATCATACGGAAATACCCCTTTACTGGTGAGAAGAGCGAATTTCTTATCACCTAAATGAATGATTTTTTTCTTAATTCCCAAGTTATTTTGATTCAATGTGGATACTAATTCATCCAACGACGTTTCTATGAATGGAAAAAATC
This sequence comes from Leptinotarsa decemlineata, assembly GCF_025532065.1. Taxonomy (NCBI): domain Eukaryota; kingdom Metazoa; phylum Arthropoda; class Insecta; order Coleoptera; family Chrysomelidae; genus Leptinotarsa; species Leptinotarsa decemlineata. The sequence goes on from NW_027412615.1 coordinate 704,396, forward strand.
TATAAATCGTAATTTGATTTTAGTTTCAGCATCGTTCTATGTAAAGGAAGTGTATTTTTCTTTATTTGAGAGAAGTATGCTCATACATCCTCCCTTTGCGATATCCCGTATAATGAAGTGACTGTCGTATCCTGAAAAATTATGAAAAGTAATGGGTAGTACGATGGGCCTACACCAGGAGGCTTGGTGTGCAAATCCGCGGAACGCCCCCGTAAAATAGTCATGACCGTACACGATAACATCTTTGGGGGCGGAAGGTTTTTTACAAATATGACAAGTCGTTGCAGCATCGATACAATTCAAAGGCACTGTCATCGGCTCAGTACTCTTCATTTTTGATTCAACAAATTTTGCAAAATCAGATAACTCATCGGCAAACCATTTCATACAGTCTGCACCTCGATTGCTTTCGAAAAGAGAGAAAAAAGAGAGAGTATATGTTTCTGGTGTTTTGTAGTTTTGTTAGATATGGTTTCGTAACATTTTTACAACAGTTTATAAACATAATTTCGAAATTTAACATAATCGTATGTAGGATAAAATATTTTACAGTCATCCACCTCTTGGCACAAAACAGTATGGTCATTCAATTTTTGCTGACTTGGAAAATAATCTAGACATCTATCACAAAATATTTTTTTTGTAATTTTCGTTCAATTGACTATTTAACAATCGTGACAAATCTTTGATCCAACAATAATGGAATTCAATTTCAGTCTTATCATCATGATCAATTGGTGGAGCCTCATAATCGTTAAATTTTGGAAAATATTTGTCTTGAATCAATAACAAATTTACATGTCTGTCTCATTTTGTTGTTGTGAGTCTGGCGGTACTCTTACATAAAATTATCTTTCCTTCACTTGATTCAATTCTCAAGTGTGAACATCTACAGAAATATTATTGAGTTTTTCAAATTTGTAAATTTGATGTAAGTCCATTGGAGTATTTATCCCTGTAGTATTCAAACTGTTGAATAGTGTGAATATTTTGACACTCCTTGTGGATGTTTTCCTACAGGTTGCAAGGCGCTAATGATACTCCAAAAGAAGCACATTTCTTCATCATTTTGTACATTAATGCATGCCTGCTACCTTGCAATTTCATGCAGCAGTGGAATGAAAGAAGAACCTTCACCAATCACATATTTATTTATTGCTACTTCCAACTGAAGAATTTCACCCCGACTGTTGTTTTCCAAATTTGCCTAATTTACTCAATATAACATCCACAGCGTTTTCATCGTACCAAGCACCCAAGTCCATACCTGAGTCGATAACTTTATTTGGCGTACTGAAAAATTTGCGATCAGCAAGTTACCCATCATTTGATTTTTTAATAAAATCCCCTGAAAATGTGAGATTAACTTCAAGGCATGACATTTGTTTGAAAATTATGTAAATCTCACGTTCAAATAATGGAAAAGCATCGTCTAGAAACTTTTCAGGGTCTTTAAGAGTTAAATTGATGATAACACCCGTTGTAACTCCACTATTGAAAACATTGTTAACATTTTACCACTTCACCCTGGTGCTTCGTAGTTTTGAAGCTATATGTTCATTATTCACCATTTCCTAATTCCCAAATTTGTGTAATTATTTTATTCATTTCTCCGATCGAAAATTTGATTTTTTTCATAGCCAAAATGCATTTTTTCATATGTTTATTAATAAATAGTATAGCTTGTTTGGCAATATATTCTGAAAAAATATCTTTGATTTGTAAAATGTATTTATCAATTACCAACTATTATGAAATCAAACAGAGAGCCTTTTTTTCGTCACTTTGAAAACTACGTATCTCACGATGCCGATTAAGCATTGACAGTGATGTTTGTTAGAAGGTGGTCGACAATTTTTCGAGGTATATTTCATCAGTTCTGACTTCCATTGTCTGATATAATATAAATTGATTTGAAATACCTGAAAAAAATAAAGATTAACCGAAAATAACAAATTTATTAAAACAAAAAACTGCAATTACAAGGCAATAACATACAAGCTACAACCAGAAAATAAAAAATTGAAATAATAATGAAAGCTGAAAATTAAAAAATAATATTAGCACTATATGATATTATTATATCAATAATATTAACACGTCACTTGGTGACGTAACTTGGTTTGGAGTCTTTTATTAAATTATTTTTTAATTTTTTAATTTTCAGCTTTCAATAATAGTAAATAGGCTGCAAGAGTTCTGGCCCATTCCTTATGGAGATTAACATGGGAAAACGGCTAAGGTTCATTCTGGACCTTTTTGGACCTCAGGCCCACTTCACACGAAAGGAGTAAAGGTCAGCGCCTCGTCTCTACCAGACGTCCATTATGTGTAAACTGAGCCTTAGCCTTCAAAGCCCACTTCAGACCACCTCCACTTTTCCACTTTTACCGTCATTCAATCAACCAATCAGCTATCACGCCCGGTAGATGAACAACGTATGTTCTGGCACAAAATCCCATGTATTTTCTTATGGAGCTAAACTTTCTGCAATTTTTGGTTCAAACAGGAGTGGGGAAAACGTGTGACGTCATCGACGCAGGATGGAACGAGTTTTGTAGCGATTCAAGCATTCACGGCCCCCTTAGTACTCCACATCACCGCTCAGGCCCTCTTGCGACTCTTCCTCACCCTTCGGCCCCCTTGGGATTCCGCATCAGCGCTCAGACCTCCTTGTCACGTGATTTTAATTAAAAAAAAGTTTATAGTTATGAGATTCGAACCTGGGTCGTCCGCGCCGTAGACATTGTCCTTAGCCTCTACACCATCGTAAGATATTGAAGTTAACTGCGAATGTTGGGTATTTATAGCGTTAGTTTTGTCGGGACCGAAATTGACTCATTCATTATACTTGACAGCATTTTCATTTTTGATTTCCGTGGATTGTAATCGTCATTATCATATTGAAGATAGGAAAATATACTTAGATTTGGGAAATAATTATTATTTCATGTAAAGATGTGTATGTGTGTGTAAGAGCGAGAGGCGCGTGTGACGTAATCGATGCAAAAAGAGATGAAGATCGAGGTTTTACCGGTTGCTAGTGCAAGCAGGTATTGCCAGTTGTACAATAAATCAATGTTTATGGAGTAATGTAGCGTTGCCGGTTTGAAAATTAAGTTATAGAACACACAGAGTCATCTATGAGTCACTAGCTGAACTATCTATTGGTTGATGAAGGACACTGTAAACACTAGACTCATAAGACTGCATCTGTCAAATGTGAATACATGCCAGCATGGCAGGTTCGGCGTTGCCAGTTGTACAATAAATCAATGTGTATGGAGTAATGTAGCGTTGCTGGTTTTGGAATTAATCGTGAACTACTCGACGAAAATTGGAAGCGCGAAAGTGATATATTTTATAATAATGAATCAGATTTAAGAAAAAATATGACAACCTGCGATCCGTCATTGTATACGGGGTGTCTTAAAATACATCATCGAGAACAAACATGACGTCGAAGTGTACAGGGTGCGTCAAAATTTACCATTTAAGAAAAAACATAACAGTTCCACGAGGCTGTAAGTTTTCAACGTGCGATCCCTCAATGTGTACAAGGTATCTCAAAATACATCATTGAAAAACAAATATGACGTCGAAGTGTACAGGGTGCGTCAAAATATATCATTTAAGGAATAAAACATGTCGGTTTAAAATATGATATTAATGTGTATACAGGGCGTTTCAAAATACATCATTTAAGATAAAAACATGTCGATTCAACAGAAATCTAGCGTTCCAACATGTCGGAAGTCTCGTATCTTTGTTAACAAAGTTAGCATCATCAGGAGAAGAAGGAGATGGCACCAAAGGTGTCGAGGAGTTACGTATTGTGGAATTAACATTCGGAAATGGGAAAAGCGACCGTTTTACAAACGTTTCGACTGTTTTGCATGCCACCGTTTTGCGTGCGGTCGTTTTGCGTGCGTTTTCGATCGTTTTTCGTGCGTTTACGATCGTTTTTCGTGCGTTTTCGATCGTTTTTTCGTGCGCTTTCGACCGTTTTCCGTGCGTTTATTCGTTATCATTTCATCGTTATTGTCATAATGGTTTTTTGTGTTTCAATATGAAAGTCATTTATCATTTAATGCGTTTCGCTAACCAAGTTAGCATCATCAGGAAATAACTAACGTCCATGCTTTGTCATATGAAGATTCATTTTGCGAATTTTCAGACTCTTGAACGGAACCTTGTGGAACACCCAACCTAACTTCTGTTACAGAGTAGTGTCGGTCAGCCAATCAGAATGGAGAAATCAAATATCGCTCGATTGATTGTGCTAGATGAAATTGAACTGGAGAATGTGGGTCGAATAATAATAATAATAATAATAGTGATAAAACATTAAAACCTTGAAAGTGACGTAGTCAGCGTGGGAGGTGGTTTCGTGTGTGATAATTAATGAATTATTACAAGAAATAATAGCACAACTGTCAGAAAGGCTCTAGGTTGTATATTCGCTAATAATGATCGGATCGTTGCGTACAGCACGTCGAATGAAAGGATAAGAAATGCAGAATTCATCGACGAAGAAAAATCGAAGATGGCACAACATGTCATGAAGGCACTAAGCCAAATCTTTGTTAATCATAGTTGAATCTCAACGTGCAGTACATCAAATGGAAGGGAAACGAATACAGAGTGTACCGACAGAGAAAAAACAAAGATGGCGTAACGAATATAATATCCAACGCCTAATGTGAAATAGCATAGGAAGAATTGCAAATTCGACAAAAATCAGTGAACAAACTTGGAATTAAAAAATGTTGGGTTATCAACAACTATAAGTTTATTCCAATTGCAGAAGCTTGATTCAAAATGCAGAATTTATTGACAAAGAAAATGAAAAAAACATCGTATACTGAAACATAGGATATATTTGGATTTCTTAGGGTGAGAAGGTTTCAAATCCATAAAAAAACGACAACTTCCGGTTTTCACTTCCGGTCGTCCGATTTCGATGATTTCGACATCAATGGATTCGTTTACATGCCATGAAACATAATTAATCATTTTTCGAAGTCAAAAGGACCGTATAACCTATTTTCATTATACTAGCAGTAACAGACCGATATGGGTACTCATTTCAAATGATTTCATTTGTAGATTATGAAAAGTATAATATACAGCGTCTAATGTGAAATATCATAGGAAAAATTGCACATTCAAAGAAAATCATTGAACATACTTGGAATTTAAAGTTGTTGGGTTATGAACAACTACGAGTGTAATCCAGTTGCAGAAGTTTGATTCAAAACTCAGAATTTATTGTCAAAAAATGAAAAAATCATCGTATACTGAAACATATAGTATTTTTGGATTCCTTGGGGTGAGAAGGTTTCAAAACCGTCAAAAACAGGTCACTTCCGGTTTTCACTTCCGGTCGTCCGATTCCGATAATTTTGACATCAATGGATTCGTTTAGATGTCAAAATGCATAGTTAATCATTTTACGAAGCCAAAAGGACCTCATAACCTATTTTCGCTATACTAGTCGCAACAGGTCGATGTGGGTACTCATTTCAAGTGATTTAATTTGTAGACTATAAAAAATATAATATCGAACATCTAATGTGGAATAACAAGGGGAGAATCGCAAATACAAAGAAAAAAAACATTGAAAAAACTTGAAATTCAATGTTGTTAGGTTACCAACAACTATAAGTGAAATTCAATGGCGGCAGTTTGAATCATAATCAAACCAGAAGGGGCCTTAAAGTTTGGAGTTTCACTATCACACTGTCAGCACAAAACTGGCTAGGTTGGTATGAAATTGTATGTAGTTGATTGTGGGGTGAAGACCAAAAGTAAATGATGAACTATTTCGAGCCTGCAGTGAATGAGCGAAATGTCCGATAAAATACACGACTGCGATCGATCTGTCATTGATTATCCGACACGTTTAAAAATACACGATGACATTACAATTGTCATTTATTTGATTCCCAAAATCATTCATATTTAGTACAGGAGTATTCCTTATTACATTACAATTGTCATTTATTTGATTCATAAAATTATTCATATCTAGTACAGGAGCTTCATATACAAGAGATGGTCCCATGGATAAAAATCTAGAGGATTTTGGTCACTTTAACCGCAGCGAAAAACACGTATTTTCAAGCACCATTTTTTTCAAATATCCATATGATTTGCAATGTAACGTGTCATGAAAAATTGTGTAGAAATAAGCGCATCTCCATCTCATTACGTATCAGTTTGAAGTATCATTCGAACAATTGAAATTGAATTAATCAAAAAACCTTTTCTGTGAAGCACAGGAAGTTTTCACCCAGGATATTGGTAAAAATAGAAAATCAGTTTATTTTGGTTGAATCATAATGATTCGTAATGGCGCCACCACGTAAAGGAACATCATGTTAGTTATGAGTGAGAGGTTAGTTGAACCGGAAAGGAGGATGGGTTTGGAAGTTTCTAACGTGAGAAGGAATTATTCATAAATTCAAAAAATATACTACAAAATATTTATTGATATCTAATCATTCCATTAATATATTCATAATTACATTCTACAAGTATCGACACATTGTGCTGCTATTGAAGTTTTTTAAATCTATATACCTTAAATTTACTGATAATATGAAGCAGTTAGTTGAACATTCAATAATAATATATAAATATTTTCTCAGCTGAACTGCAGTCAAATACATATATACTAATAACCATGGGCTAATCGTCTATATCCATAGCATTTGATGTTTGAGGGATAGAATAGTGACCCCAAGGAAGCGTATTGTGTGAATCTGGAATTATATAACGCTTATCATCTTCAGGGCTGAGGGCAATCTTGTATTGGGCGATGGAATGTACTTGATGTTTATCAGATCGAATTAAATTTTGGGTGACACTCATATTCTTCCAATTATTTGAGCAATTCACATAATCATCGAACGTAATTTTATTCTTCACCACAGAAGATTTGACCCCCTTTGCCTTCTTGGTAACCCCCAGACATGAGATGATTTGATTAATTTCATCCTCATCATAGCCATCATTTACCAACTGCTGCCGCTTCTTATTGATACTATCTTCCGTCACCAACACCCTAGTGGTATACAATTTCGATCTAAGGCCTACGTAGTCAGTCATCGGAACTGCATTATTCTCATCTTTCATCATCCCGAGAACCTTTTTATTTACCAAAGGAACATTAAACTGAATAATGGACGGGTAATCCGAAGTATCGAAGAATTTGTGACAATCTTGACGTATGATTTCATAAGGATCCTGATTGCATATTTCATAAATCAGACTATCTGTATCGGTGTAGAGAATTACGCAATTGTCTCCGAATCGATGGCGCATATAGCCATAATGAAAATCGTATATGGTAGTCTTTGCCAAGTCTAAGATAGCTTGTCCTACTTGTATCGGTTTATTTAGATAAACTTGCAGTTTCCTCAGTTCGACTGCCACCAAATTCTCATTGAATATCATACAATTTTTGAACTCTGGCCTAGAAATATAGGCCTCGGCTCCGTAGCGACCAGCCCATTTGGTGAGGAGTTTCATGTTGACTCTTTTTCTAATGTCTTCCATCGTTTTCCCGAATACTGCGTTGTTCATTAGCTTGAAGAGGTTCTTTTCAAATTCATTCGTAGCCCTCTTCCGCAACTCAGTATTCAAATCAATATAGGACTTCAACCATGGTGATTGATTGTATTGCAGTACGCGATGAATTTTCGTGATGACAAGACCATTAGCAATGGCCTGTTTGAGGGCATGATAATGAATCACATATTTTGCTTTGTGATGGAGGGTAGCCATCAATTTGGTGAGCTCTTTTATAGATTTGGGAGGCTTTTTTGTTTTTGAATTTATATGTACAGGGCAATATGGCAAGTCTTCATGTGAATCATGTAGATGTTTAGGATACTCCAGATCAACTTCAAGCATATATCCCACGCCGCTCTCATCGGATATAGATAAAACGTCAATATTGGTATCACACCACTTAAACCCATTATATGGTAAATACTGAGACATCGCCCACCCATATTGTTTGTTTACGTCGAAATACATGAGGTATGTTTTAGGTTTTGAAGGGTCATGATTATTCAAATATTTATTGTTCGCATGAGCTCTTCTCTTCGAACAAACTTGGCTAAGTCCACCTCGAATTCCTCGTTCAACAAATAGAAACATGTCAGGATCTGTCACTAATTCCAATTCAACTTTGGTATATTTAAGCATCGCATCCCACGTAAGGCCTGGTAGCGTAAAGTAGTGGGCAGGGTCCAGATTATGAGTCCTAAGGCAGCTAGCACGGAATTTTTCGAATACGTCAGCGAGAAGAAGGATATCTGTTTTCATATATAAATCCACGTATTGTCCCAAAGTCTGACAACTGAAACTGTTCCACACATCCTGGGCTCGTTGATATAGTGTACGGGGGCAGGGCTTATCTTCTAATTTGTTGTAGAAGGCATCAATAGGGGGCAAGCAAGATTCATCAAATCTATCGAAAGAATCAATATGATCATAAGGCATGATAAGGTAATTCAACCAAGTCTTCAGGTAACTCCGAGAACTGAACCTTAACATTAGGAAACTCTGTCAAGTATGATGATAACATATCCAGAGATGAATTCATTAAGCGAAATGAATCGATGAATCGAAACTGCACTGGAGTATCATCCACATGTTTCGTGAAGGAGATGTACTTTTCTTTCGTGATGGGGAGCAGGTCAATCGTACCCCTCATTCTAGATGCGATATCTGTGATGATAAAATGTGCATCATAGCCACTCAAATTGTGGAAGACTACGGGACCTACATGACTATCTTTGTAGTTTATATTACAACCTACGTGCGCGGGGCCACGATAGTTATCACGTGGTATGAGATGGTTATGGTCGCGTACTTTCTTGTCTTCAGGAGTGAAGGGCTCTTCGCAGATGTGGCAGTGTGTACCCCTTCGAAACTCAAATTCTTGCTTTACACTTATATCGATGTCGTATGAACACCAAAACACTGTAGCCATATCTTCAGCTAGTTGACCCATGTCATCAGCGAACCATTGCATACAATCCTCTTCACGATATGCCCTATAGAAGGATAGAGTATCATCGTATGAACACTCCAAGTAGTAACCCACAGCTGCCGGAATATGATGTTGAGGTTTTTTAGGATCATCAGTAGGTTTCAGAATGGATTCCAAGTCGGCGTATACGACGAATGGAGCCTTCTCTTTATTTTTATGATTTTTGAACTTGAGAATATTTTCACCCTCCTCAGGCATCTTGATGGCTGTTTCATTGATTCTCTGACAATCCACGGTATGTTTCTGTAGGTTTTCTTGGTATCGAAAGTACTGTAGGCAGCGATCACAAAAGTACTTTTGACCAAGCGCTTCACTCAACTGTTTCGATAAGAGCCTTGATAAGTTCTTCATCCATACATAGTGATAGCGGACTGGAGTTTCACTTTCATCATAATTATCTTGAATCAGCAGTAAGTTTACATGTCTATCTTTCTTTGCCGTTGTGAGATATGTTGGTAGAGTGATGAACTTTTTACATTTTTTTTGAAGGATGTAAACATTGATGGAAATATCATTTTGTTTTTCAAATCTCGTAATCTGTTTGAAAGTCATTGGCCACTGTATATCCTTCAATTTCAGAACCCTGGAATAATGAGGATATGATGAAGTACGATCAGCATTTCTCTGCACAGGATAGAGTGCTGAGGTAACACTCCACGCAATGCAGGCTTCATCGTCGTTCTTAATATTAACGCAAGCTTTTTTCTACGAAATTTGAGGTGGAAGTTCTATGAATGAGGACCCCAGCTGCGGTGTGTACTTATTGATATTCACACCCAAGTTCAAGATTTTTTTCAGCGCCCAGCCGCTATCCCTTTCTTGAAACTCTTCAAGCTCTCTGAGTATTGGTTTTGCAACTTTTTCATCGAACCAATCGTTGAGGGCGGTGTTTATATATATGGGAGAGTTCGTAGTAGTGAAGTACTTGTACTCCTTAATTACTTTGTCTCCCTTCACTATCTCAAATTCTCCGCAGAAGTTGGTATTTACCTTGATAGATTCATCCTTCTTCAGAGCATTCCGAAAATGCCGCTTGAAGAGAGCCTTACAGTCATCCATAAAAGCTAAGGGGTCCTTATGTTTGAGATTGGAAATAACACCAGATCTAATTCTAGAGTTGAAAGCTGATTCGGAATCATCCCAATGAACCCGCTTTCTAGCACCTTCAGGTCGTGATACCTGTCCCGCCCCCTTCTTTAGTATCACTTTGAACTGACTTCTCAGACTTTTAATGTTGCGGTAACAGGCTTCCAAATGCTGCTTCTCACCCAGTGATGATGCGATCTTTATCGCCTTTCTTATCCTTCGGGAACCTTTATCACATTCTTTGATCCCATCCAGAGCAGTTTTTTCATTGAACTTTGTGGTTATCAACCCCAAAAGAGAGGAGATATACTGCACCAAGTCAGCAAGTCATCGAAATTAGTAGAATGATTTTCTTGCGCAGAAAATCATTTCACTTGGAATGATTTTTTGGGATGTATCGCAACAAACATCCTCCAGAGGGCGTAAGTAAACTTCGTTACCGGCATATACTCAACGTTAGTTGATAAAAGCCCTCATGCAGCTGAGTTTTGTCATTCTTTTACATATATTTGAAGTGTAAACATCTTATCACATAAAAATGCCGCTCTTTGCTGACTTGGTGCAGTATATCTCCTCTCTTTTGGGGTTGATAACCACAAAGTTCAATGAAAAAACTGCTCTGGATGGGATCAAAGAATGTGATAAAGGTTCCCGAAGGATAAGAAAGGCGATAAAGATCGCACTCTATCCTGTGCAGAGAAATGCTGATCGTACTTCATCATATCCTCATTATTCCAGGGTTCTGAAATTGAAGGATATACAGTGGCCAATGACTTTCAAACAGATTACGAGATTTGAAAAACAAAATGATATTTCCATCAATGTTTACATCCTTCAAAAAAAATGTAAAAAGTTCATCACTCTACCAACATATCTCACAAAGGCAAAGAAAGATAGACATGTAAACTTACTGCTGATTCAAGATAATTATGATGAAAGTGAAACTCCAGTCCGCTATCACTATGTATGGATAAAGAACTTATCAAGGCTCTTATCGAAACAGTTGAGTGAAGCGCATGGTCAAAAGTACTTTTGTGATCGCTGCCTACAGTACTTTCGATACCAAGAAAACCTACAGAAACATACCGTGGATTGTCAGAGAATCAATGAAACAGCCATCAAGATGCCTGAGGAGGGTGAAAATATTCTCAAGTTCAAAAATCATAAAAATAAAGAGAAGGCTCCATTCGTCGTATACGCCGACTTGGAATCCATTCTGAAACCTACTGATGATCCTAAAAAACCTCAACATCATATTCCGGCAGCTGTGGGTTACTACTTGAAGTGTTCATACGATGATACTCCATCCTTCTATAGGGCATATCGTGGAGAGGATTGCATGCAATGGTTCGCTGATGAGATGGGTCAACTAGCTGAAGATATGGCTACAGTGTTTTGGTGTTCATACGACATCGATATAAGTGTAAAGCAAGAAGTTCAGTTTCGAAGGGGTACACACTGCCACATCTGCGAAGAGCCCTTCACTCCTGAAGACAAGAAAGTACGCGACCATAACCATCTCATACCACGTGATAACTATCGTGGCCCCGCGCACGTAGGTTGTAATATAAACTACAAAGATAGTCATGTAGGTCCCGTAGTCTTCCACAATTTGAGTGGCTATGATGCACATTTTATCATCACAGATATCGCATCTAGAATGAGGGGTACGATTGACCTGCTCCCCATCACGAAAGAAAAGTACATCTCCTTCACGAAATATGTGGATGATACTCCAGTGCAGTTTCGATTCATCGATGCTTACGTGGGATGCGATGCTTAAATATACCAAAGTTGAATTGGAATTAGTGACAGATCCTGACATGTTTCTATTTGTTGAACGAGGAATTCGAGGTGGACTTAGCCAAGTTTGTTCGAAGAGAAGAGCTCATGCGAACAATAAATATTTGAATAATCATGACCCTTCAAAACCTAAAACATACCTCATGTATTTCGACGTAAACAAACAATATGGGTGGGCGATGTCTCAGTATTTACCATATAATGGGTTTAAGTGGTGTGATACCAATATTGACGTTTTATCTATATCCGATGAGAGCGGCGTGGGATATATGCTTGAAGTTGATCTGGAGTATCCTAAACATCTACATGATTCACATGAAGACTTGCCATATTGCCCTGTACATATAAATTCAAAAACAAAAAAGCCTCCCAAATCTATAAAAGAGCTCACCAAATTGATGGCTACCCTCCATCACAAAGCAAAATATGTGATTCATTATCATGCCCTCAAACAGGCCATTGCTAATGGTCTTGTCATCACGAAAATTCATCGCGTACTGCAATACAATCAATCACCATGGTTGAAGTCCTATATTGATTTGAATACTGAGTTGCGGAAGAGGGCTACGAATGAATTTGAAAAGAACCTCTTCAAGCTAATGAACAACGCAGTATTCGGGAAAACGATGGAAGACATTAGAAAAAGAGTCAACATGAAACTCCTCACCAAATGGGCTGGTCGCTACGGAGCCGAGGCCTATATTTCTAGGCCAGAGTTCAAACATTGTATGATATTCAATGAGAATTTGGTGGCAGTCGAACTGAGGAAACTGCAAGTTTATCTAAATAAACCGATACAAGTAGGACAAGCTATCTTAGACTTGACAAAGACTACCATATACGATTTTCATTATGGCTATATGCGCCATCGATTCGGAGACAATTGCGTAATTCTCTACACCGATACAGATAGTCTGATTTATGAAATATGCAATCAGGATCCTTATGAAATCATACGTCAAGATTGTCACAAATTCTTCGATACTTCGGATTACCCGTCCATTATTCAGTTTAATGTTCCTTTGGTAAATAAAAAGGTTCTCGGGATGATGAAAGATGAGAATAATGCAGTTCCGATGACTGACTACGTAGGCCTTAGATCGAAATTGTATACCACTAGGGTGTTGGTGACGGAAGATAGTATCAATAAGAAGCGGCAGCAGTTGGTAAATGATGGCTATGATGAGGATGAAATTAATCAAATCATCTCATGTCTGGGGGTTACCAAGAAGGCAAAGGGGGTCAAATCTTCTGTGGTGAAGAATAAAATTACGTTCGATGATTATGTGAATTGCTCAAATAATTGGAAGAATATGAGTGTCACCCAAAATTTAATTCGATCTGATAAACATCAAGTACATTCCATCGCCCAATACAAGATTGCCCTCAGCCCTGAAGATGATAAGCGTTATATAATTCCAGATTCACACAATACGCTTCCTTGGGGTCACTATTCTATCCCTCAAACATCAAATGCTATGGATATAGACGATTAGCCCATGGTTATTAGTATATATGTATTTGACTGCAGTTCAGCTGAGAAAATATTTATATATTATTATTGAATGTTCAACTAACTGCTTCATATTATCAGTAAATTTAAGGTATATAGATTTAAAAAACTTCAATAGCAGCACAATGTGTCGATACTTGTAGAATGTAATTATGAATATATTAATGGAATGATTAGATATCAATAAATATTTTGTAGTATATTTTTTGAATTTATGAATAATTCCTTCTCACGTTAGAAACTTCCAAACCCATCCTCCTTTCCGGTTCAACTAACCTCTCACTCATAACTAACATGATGTTCCTTTACGTGGTGGCGCCATTACGAATCATTATGATTCAACCAAAATAAACTGAATTTCTATTTTTACCAATATCCTGGGTGAAAACTTCCTGTGCTTCACAGAAAAGGTTTTTTGATTAATTCAATTTCAATTGTTCGAATGATACTTCAAACTGATACGTAATGAGATGGAGATGCGCTTATTTCTACACAATTTTTCATGACACGTTACATTGCAAATCATATGGATATTTGAAAAAAATGGTGCTTGAAAATACGTGTTTTTCGCTGCGGTTAAAGTGACCAATATCCTCTAGATTTTTATCCATGGGACCATCTCTTGTATATGAAGCTCCTGTACTAGATATGAATAATTTTATGAATCAAATAAATGACAATTGTAATGTAATAAGGAATACTCCTGTACTAAATATGAATGATTTTGGGAATCAAATAAATGACAATTGTAATGTCATCGTGTATTTTTAAACGTGTCGGATAATCAATGACAGATCGATCGCAGTCGTGTATTTTATCGGACATTTCGCTCATTCACTGCAGGCTCGAAATAGTTCATCATTTACTTTTGGTCTTCACCCCACAATCAACTACATACAATTTCATACCAACCTAGCCAGTTTTGTGCTGACAGTGTGATAGTGAAACTCCAAACTTTAAGGCCCCTTCTGGTTTGATTATGATTCAAACTGCCGCCATTGAATTTCACTTATAGTTGTTGGTAACCTAACAACATTGAATTTCAAGTTTTTTCAATGTTTTTTTTCTTTGTATTTGCGATTCTCCCCTTGTTATTCCACATTAGATGTTCGATATTATATTTTTTATAGTCTACAAATTAAATCACTTGAAATGAGTACCCACATCGACCTGTTGCGACTAGTATAGCGAAAATAGGTTATGAGGTCCTTTTGGCTTCGTAAAATGATTAACTATGCATTTTGACATCTAAACGAATCCATTGATGTCAAAATTATCGGAATCGGACGACCGGAAGTGAAAACCGGAAGTGACCTGTTTTTGACGGTTTTGAAACCTTCTCACCCCAAGGAATCCAAAAATACTATATGTTTCAGTATACGATGATTTTTTCATTTTTTGACAATAAATTCTGAGTTTTGAATCAAACTTCTGCAACTGGATTACACTCGTAGTTGTTCATAACCCAACAACTTTAAATTCCAAGTATGTTCAATGATTTTCTTTGAATGTGCAATTTTTCCTATGATATTTCACATTAGACGCTGTATATTATACTTTTCATAATCTACAAATGAAATCATTTGAAATGAGTACCCATATCGGTCTGTTACTGCTAGTATAATGAAAATAGGTTATACGGTCCTTTTGACTTCGAAAAATGATTAATTATGTTTCATGGCATGTAAACGAATCCATTGATGTCGAAATCATCGAAATCGGACGACCGGAAGTGAAAACCGGAAGTTGTCGTTTTTTTATGGATTTGAAACCTTCTCACCCTAAGAAATCCAAATATATCCTATGTTTCAGTATACGATGTTTTTTTCATTTTCTTTGTCAATAAATTCTGCATTTTGAATCAAGCTTCTGCAATTGGAATAAACTTATAGTTGTTGATAACCCAACATTTTTCAATTCCAAGTTTGTTCACTGATTTTTGTCGAATTTGCAATTCTTCCTATGCTATTTCACATTAGGCGTTGGATATTATATTCGTTACGCCATCTTTGTTTTTTCTCTGTCGGTACACTCTGTATTCGTTTCCCTTCCATTTGATGTACTGCACGTTGAGATTCAACTATGATTAACAAAGATTTGGCTTAGTGCCTTCATGACATGTTGTACCATCTTCGATTTTTCTTCGTCGATGAATTCTGCATTTCTTATCCTTTCATTCGACGTGCTGTACGCAACGATCCGATCATTATTAGCGAATATACAACCTAGAGCCTTTCTGACAGTTGTGCTATTATTTCTTGTAATAATTCATTAATTATCACACACGAAACCACCTCCCACGCTGACTACGTCACTTTCAAGGTTTTAATGTTTTATCACTATTATTATTATTATTATTATTCGACCCACATTCTCCAGTTCAATTTCATCTAGCACAATCAATCGATCGATATTTGATTTCTCCATTCTGATTGGCTGACCGACACTACTCTGTAACAGAAGTTAGGTTGGGTGTTCCACAAGGTTCCGTTCAAGAGTCTGAAAATTCGCAAAATGAATCTTCATATGACAAAGCATGGACGTTAGTTATTTCCTGATGATGCTAACTTGGTTAGCGAAACGCATTAAATGATAAATGACTTTCATATTGAAACACAAAGAACCATTATGACAATAACGATGAAATGATAACGAATAAACGCACTGAAAACGGTCGAAAGCGCACGAAAAACGATCGAAAACGCACGAAAAACGATCGTAAACGCACGAAAAACGATCGAAAACGCACGCAAAACGACCGCACGCAAAACGGTGGCATGCAAAACAGTCGAAACGTTTGTAAAACGGTCGCTTTTCCCATTTCCGAATGTTAATTCCACAATACGTAACTCCTCGACACCTTTGGTGCCATCTCCTTCTTCGCCTGATGATGCTAACTTTGTTAACAAAGATACGAGACTTTCGACATGTTGGAACGCTAGATTTCTGTTGAATCGACATGTTTTTATCTTAAATGATGTATTTTGAAACGCCCTGTATACACATTAATATCATATTTTAAACCAACATGTTTTATTCCTTAAATGATATATTTTGACGCACCCTGTACACTTCGACGTCATATTTGTTTTTCAATGATGTATTTTGAGATACCTCGTACACATTGAGGGATCGCACGTTGAAAACTTACAGCCTCGTGGAACTGTTATGTTTTTTCTTAAATGGTAAATTTTGACGCACCCTGTACACTTCGACGTCATGTTTGTTTTCGATGTTTTCGATACACATTGATTTATTGTACAACTGGCAACGCCGAACCTGCCATGCTGGCATGTATTCATATTTGACAGATGCAGTCTTATGAGTCTAGTGTTTACAGTGTCCTTCTTCAACCAATAGATAGTTCAGCTAGTGACTCATAGATGACTCTGTGTGTTCTATAACTTAATTTTCAAACCGGCAACGCTACATTACTCCATAAACATTGATTTATTGTACAACTGGCAATACCTGCTTGCACTAGCAACCGGTAAAGCCTCGATCTTTATCTCTTTTTGCATCGATTACGTCACACGCGCCTCTCGCTCTTACACACACATACACATCTTTACATGAAATAATAATTATTTCCCAAATCTAAGTATATTTTCCTATCTTCAATATGATAATGACGATTACAATCTACGGAAATCAAAAATAAAAATGCTGTCAAGTATAATGAATGAGTCAATTTCGGTCCCGACAAAACTAACGCTATAAATACCCAACATTCGCAGTTAACTTCAATATCTTACGATGGTGTAGAGGCTAAGGACAATGTCTACGGCGCGGACGACCCAGGTTCGAATCTCATAACTATAAACTTTTTTTTAATTAAAATCACGTGACAAGGAGGTCTGAGCGCTGATGCGGAATTCCAAGGGGGCCGAAGGGTGAGGAAGAGTCGCAAGAGGGCCTGAGCGGTGATGTGGAGTACTAAGGGGGCCGTGAATGCTTGAATCGCTACGAAACTCGTTCCATCCTGCGTCGATGACGTCACACGTTTCCCCCACTCCTGTTTGAACCAAAAATTGCAGAAAGTTTAGCTACATAAGAAAATACATGGGATTTTGTGCCAGAACATACGTTGTTCATCTACCGGGCGTGATAGCTGATTGGTTGATTGAATGACTGTAATAGTGGAAAAGTGGAGGTGGTCTGAAGTGGGCTTTGAAGGCTAAGGCTCAGTTTACACATAATGGACGTCTGGTAGAGACGAGGCGCTGACCTTTACTCCTCTCGTGTGAAGTGGGCCTGAGGTCCAAAAAGGTCCAGAATGAACCTTAGCCGTTTTCCCATGTTAATCTCCATAAGGAATGGGCCAGAACTCTTGCAGCCTATTTACTAATAATATTCCAATTTTTTATTTTCTGGTTGTAGCTTTTATGTTATTTCCTTGTGATTTCAGTTTTTTGTTTTATTAGAATTGTTATTTTCGGGTAATCTTTATTTTTTTCAGGAATTTGAAATCAATTTATATTATATTAGACAATGGAAGTCAGAACTGATGAAATTTCGACGGTGATCATTGTCACCTTGGGTATGAATAGAAAAATAGGTAATGACATATTCTGAAACGAAACAAAGAAAATTAAACAGTATTCGTCTAGTCGTTTTGAGGCGTATGCCTATTCAGCATTGACATTGATCCATATCACCTTGGGTATGAATATGTGAACCGTTTTGGTTCGCATATTTGCTGTCTAGCTTACCTCAACTCAATACCAAATTGTTATGAAGTCACTTGTCTGGCTTTATCGATAAGTGATATCAATTATTCTGCATGTTTGTATTATATATTTTCATCAACTTGAAATAGAAGAAAAAGTTTACTCAACCAAAATATCAATTTTTTTATGAAACTGCATAGTTATTGTAAATTTTCAATCAAAATACATGCTGATATCGTAGATACTATGATATCTCTATAAACGTCAAATTTCATTTGTGACTCCTTTTTCTTCAACCTTGTTATTGGTGTATTCTTTGGAATTGCGTCTGCGCAAATACTGCTAACTGACTCTTATTGAATAATGTTGAACACATCCATAATCACTAGCCTTCAAGCATATCGCCTTGGAATTTCACCACATTCGGTTCGTTCACATACAAAACATTATATATTATTGTAGTCGGAAGTACAAAATTTATTTTTCAGCATCGGTGATAACATATTCTACACTCAGTTATGCTGAATTCATCCCTTTCAGATAAATTTCAATTGAACACTTCGTTTTAAATGTCTAAATTATTCAACTGCTTCAGAACATTCTTCTTTTCCTCATATAATTGAATATTTCTACTTAATTGTTGGAAACGTCTCTCAAATTTCCCTACTTTACGTCTGTATTTTCTGAATGCCATTATATTACTAATTTTTATTTACCAACGATGCACGGAACATGGTTTTACTAATGGTGGTACAATTATTCGAATACGAAAACAGCTACGACAATGACGACGAAACGGTAATGCATAAACGCACGCAAAACGGTTGAAACGCATGCAAAACGGTCGATTACTCCACTCCCCCATTGTCCCCACGTTGAGTCCACAACGCGTAACCCCTCGACACCTTTGGGTGTCATCTCCTCTTCCTCCTGAACAGAACTGATACTGCACACTTTGATGTAGTGTTCTGGAATAAATTTGATTCTCAATACAAACATACACAAAAACAAATTCAAGAGTGGGAGTAATATCTTTCATGGGGTGTTTGTGAAGAATGAGCGAGCTACTCTCATAATTAAAATAATCAACTGTGATTCAAAACAAGGACTTTGAAACACATTCTGCAAGTAATAAACACATAAATAGTATTGAAAACACTGCTTCACGCGGATCATATCTATGAATGAAAAATTTTTTGGGTCGAACAAAAAATATTGTATACAACCACAAACTCTATACATATATTGAACAGAGGAGAAATGGGAAAGCAGTACCAATCTGAATTTCGTACAAATTTAAATGAAACAACACGAAAGTGTATTTTCCAAATGGGGGTGATACTCTTCCGTCACTCGGTGTAGTGAAAGATTTTTCTCGCCCAATCCCAAAAAATACCACCTCACTACCTCATTTGACCCTCACGATGTTGGCTCAAACTTAAATTTTCGGAAATCCACCTGCGAAAAACCGAAAATTAAAAAAAAAAGTTTTAAATCACAAATTATAAGAACATTCTCTCAACAAACGACAACATGAATTGAAGTTATTTGTACCTTACTATACATTTTATTCAATTCTAGTTCAATTCTAAGTCTGGTCACAACATTATAAATGTGTATATAGAAAAGCTATGGCATTGTCAAATGCAAATAGATACAATACGAGAAAAACTCTTATTCAGCTTGGACGATTCTCGAGTAAAATTCATAATCACATTTCCCGGTTAGGAGGTTGTCATCTAATAAAACAACAAAAAAATTGTACGAAACAATTATTCACTGTAAGAGATAGTATTCAAGAAAAATGCATGTCAGCAATTACTGGTTCTAATCTTTTATTCATAAATTAGGATCGAGTTTGATGAAAACGAAATAACAGCAATTGTCATTTCTTATCTGTTAATGTCTGTAGGATAAAAAAAGTAGTACAGGGTTGGCTCGAGACATACGTAATTACCTCTAAATCTTTTTGTATTACAAATCAATTGAAAAAAAAACGATAATCCCCAGAATCTATACATAAAAAACACCCAAGTAAATTAATCTGTGAAAAATTTTGAAAATTTAATGATAATTCGACAAAAATTCTCACGACTTTGAATTAAATTACATTTGACTGAATTCATCTGAGGAAAAGTCATAAAACGTATGGAATATCTTGCAATGAAAACTCATAAAGTGAGCATAAAAAACACTTACTTTCAAATAAAATCTGTGCACTTGTCACTGGTATCACTTTCAATTGATACAACCAACTCATTTCGCCTCGCAGGAGGTATTTATAAGGAAATAAGTGGTGACATATTATGAAATCAAACAAACAGCCTTTGTATCGTCGTTTTGAGAACTGTTTACCTCTGGATGCTGATTCAGCATTGATGGTGATCGATGTCACCTTGGAAAAGAACAGGAAAATAGGTGATGACATATTATAAAATCAAACAAAGAGCCTTTGTTTCGTGGCTTTGAGAACGACGTATCTCCAGATGCTGATTTAGCATTGACAGTGATCATTGTCACTTTGGGTATTAATAGAAGAATAGGTGATGACATATTCTGAAACGAAACATAGAAAATTAAACAGTATTCGTTTAGTCGTTTTGAGGCGTATTACCGGATGCCTATTCAGCATTGACATTGATTCATGTCACCTTGGGTATGAATATGTGCACCGTTTTGGTTCGCATATTTGCTGTCTAGCTTACCTCAACTCAATACCAAATTGTTATAAAGTCACTTGTCTGGCTTTATTGATAAGTGATATCAATTATTCTGCATGTTTGTATTATATATTTTTATCAGCTTGAAATAAAAGAAAGAGTTTATTCAACCAAAATATCCATTTTTTATTAAACTTCATAATTATTGTAAATGTTTAATTAAAATATATGCTGATATCGTAGATACTATGATAACTCTATAAACGTCAAATTTCATTTGAGACTTTTTTTCTCTAACCTTGTTACGTGTTCTGGAACGAATTCAGCAGTTTTTTGTATCTAATGAAATATCAACATCAATTCATATTTGAATGGTGTATTCTTTGGAATTGCGACTGCACAAATACTGCTAACTGACTCTCATTGAATGATGTTGAACACATCCATAGTCACTAGCTTTCACGCATATTGCCTTGAAATTTCACCCACATTCGGTTCGTTCACAACAAACACTTTATACAGAGTGTAACTGAATAAGTCTAAAACATTCAAGGAGGTGATTCCTCATCGAAAAAACGATAGGATCTTTCATATAAAATAACTCCGTTGAAGCATCTTTGTTAAGATATAGCCCCTTAAAGGGGGTACATTTTTTCACAAGCACTGAAAAAGTAACAATATTGAAATTAACCTGACGTTTTGTACTACCAAAAAGACACTCAGCCAGTTATTTATTTGGTTCACCCCATGGTTGTAAGGGGTGGAAAACGCAACCCCCAAAATTCATTTCCAATGTAACTTTTTGTCTTATTATTTGTTTACCATTTAAAAATTTATTTCCGATAGCCTGTTTCTTTCTAAACAAATGATATCTCTTGGGTTTTCTGCCTAAAATAAACCAGTTCGCAGCAAAAAATTATTTCACGAACAACTACAGAAATACATCGTCATGAATGCGAACTGGATTTATTGTTATTTTGTAGTTAGTACCTGCATTAAACGATTAAAGGGTAATGAACAAAACTAATTTATTATTAACAAAACACACAACATGTAGAAATCATAGTAAATGTTCGATATGTCTACCTTCAGACATTACGCATGCGTCTAGACGTCGGCGCATTATTGATAATAATGTTAAAATACATGTTCAAGAGTAACTTACTGATGTGACGTTAAGTAAATAAAAACAACAGCGGAGTGTACTCCTTTTCCATCCGCTGTTGTTTTTATTTATTTAACCTCACATTAGTAAGTAACTCTTTAACATGTATTTCAACATTATTTATAACATCAATAATTGTTTTCAGATGTCTTGAAAAAAAATAAAAATATTCGAAAGCTCGACAATTTAACAAAGAAATTAACTAAATCAGGCCAAACTCAATTTTTGACTGCAACCCAAAGTTAATTTTCTTTATTATATATATATATATATATATATATATATATATATATATATATATATATATATATATATATATATACACTGTTACATTTTTCAACCGATTGGAATGCTTTTTTTTTTGTTAGGTAGATATTCAAAAAGTCTATTAGGACACCAAATATCATGAATTAATCTCAATTTCCAGGGCCAACTAATCTTATTTTTCAAGGTCAAAAATCTAAAAAAATTACTAGCGATTTTTTTAGAAAAACTCTGACTACACCACTGGATTTGTGACATTTTCAAATGGGTAACATGTAAATTACGTTGAAATGCGTCAATCAATAAAAAAGTTATAAAGGAATGAAATTTGAAAAATATGCCGTTTAATCAACCCACCAATTCATGTTCAGGAAATTTATGAAAATTCTGAATACACCACTGGATTCAGAATGTCTTGAAATATCACTGGTCACAGTTTCATCGAAATCTGTTCAGTAATAAAAAAGTTATAAGGGATTGAAATTTGAAAAATATGTTGTAAAATGAAATTTTAACAACGTTCTTACTACACCACTGTTGATTATTGAAAAAATTATTGGGGTGATTATTGCAATGTCGTACAATTATAGCATCTGAAAATCATGATGGTAAAAATAGTCTATAGGTATTTCTCGAAGTGGACTGGATACATAAACAAGTACAATCAGGAGAGAACTCCTGGTTAATCTTCATGAAAACAATTTCAACAATATAAGACAAGTCTAATGTACTCCCAATAGAAATTATAACGAAAAAAATATACAATGGATAATAATTATTATCATTCCAGTAGGTAACATCAGCTGTGATTTCTTCCTTTTCTTGAATAGCAAAAAATGAGATTTGCAATTTTAATTGCATGTTATTCAGAATGCATTAATGAAATAAACAAGTTAGCTGTGACTTACAGTTTCTCATCTATTTATTTGCGCATGAATTGTCATTTTGTTAAATTATCATTTTGTTACGCACCATTAGTGAACTGAATAATTTGTGTTTCAAAATAAAAACAGATAATGGCTCAATTGTCAATTCAAGAAAAAATCGAAATTATACGTCTTTCCGGTGATGATTACCGGAGTGAAAGAGAAGTAACTAGAATATTCAATGAAAGACACCCAAATCGTCCAGCCATAAGTAACAGCACGGTACATAAAATAAACCAAGTTTTCAATCGGACTGGAGCAGTAACCACATATATTTTAAAGAACAATATACGAAGAAGGAACGAAAATAACCGGACTATATTAGATTACTTCAGAAATAATCCAAATAGTAGTTTGAGGGATGCCAGCTTAGATTTAAACTTACCTAGGGAGAATGTTAGGCGATGTCTGAAGAAAAATAAATTGAGGCCATTTAAACCAAAGTTTTTACATACTCTGGAACTAGGTGATCAAGAAAAACGATTGGAATTCTGCTTATGGGCCCAGGGCGAGTAACTTAATGACAGGCAATTTTAAAAGAAAATTTTATTTAGTGATGAAGCTAGTTTCACAACAAATGGAGTGGTTTCATCACAAAATATTCGCTATTGGGCCACTGAAAATCCTAACTGGGTGATAAACTGTAAAAGGCAGTATTCAGAAAAAGTGAACGTTTGGTGTGGAATACTGAATGAAAGGATAATTGGACCATTCTTTTTCGACGGCAACATGAATGGCGCAATTTTCCTACAATTTTTAAGGAATGAATTTTCGGACGCAATATATGAACTTCCCCTTGCAGAAACAAGAAATTTATATTTTCAGTTAGATGGTTGTTCCATACATAATGCGGGAATTGTGAAGAGTTGGCTGAATCAAAATTACCCTAATCGTTGGATAGGAAGGGGGAGTACATTAATTGGATGGCCACCAAGATCGCCTGACCTCACTTCACTCGATTTTTTCCTTTGGGGTTATGTTACACAAAAGGTTTACAAATCACGACCAAGGAATCGAGTGGAACTGTGCACCAGAATTCAGCAAGCTTGCGATGCAATTACTCCACAACAATTGAGGAATACTTTAAAAAATATTCGTAAGCGATATGATAAATGCATTGAATTGGATGGAAGTTTGGTGGAGGCCACCAGAATATGAATTGCACTCATTTATTTTTCAATTCGGTATCTTCTTGGTTTCTATTTTTACATTGATTGTGAATAAAAGATTGTTTTCCGCTAGTTTGTAGCAATTAGAAAAATGTACTTACAGTTAGTTTTTTGTAGATTCATTTGAAATTATTGACACTAAAGTTTGTTGTGATAAACTGATTGATTGATATGGTTCGACATACATTATGAAAGGAAATTGATTCTCCCATAAACGTTTCATGAATTTTATTTGAATAAATAATATTTTGTTGAATATTGCCCCTAATCCAGTGGTGTAGTAAGAACGTTGCTAAAATTCCATTGAACAACATATTTTTCAAATTTTATTCCTTTATAACTTTTTTATTACCGAACAGATTTCGATGAAACTGTGATCAGTAATATTTCAAGACATCCTGAATCCAGTGGAGTATACAGAATTTTCATAAAATTCCTGAACATGAATTGGTGGGTTGATTAAACGGCATATTTTTCAAATTTCATTCCTTTATAACTTTTTTATTGATTGACGCATTTCAACGTAATTTACATGTTACCCATTTGAAAATGTCACAAATCCAGTGGTGTAGTCAGAGTTTTTCTAAAAAAATCGCTAGTAATTTTTTTAGATTTTTGACCTTGAAGAATAAGATTAGTTGGCCCTGGAAATTGAGATTTATTCATGATATTTGGTGTCCTAATAGACTTTTTGAATATCTACCTAACAAAAAAAAAACATTCCAATCGGTTGAAAAATGTAAGTTTTATAAGGGTGCTTCCATCTTAAATGGGTCACACTGTATATACCTATATATACCTCCCGCCCTTCTAGAGTTATACAGGGAAAACCAGAAATCCTCTTTTTCCTCTTTTTAGTTTTCATGGAATTGAATTGTTATTTCGGAGAATACCGAAAAATGGAAAAAAAATTTGTATTCGAAGCGTACTATGACGATGTGATAATGGATATTCGATAAAACGTTTTGTGTCAACATGGCCACCATCAGCTTTTTTATTTAAATACGGACCTGTCTTTTTGATTACAGATATTGATAAAGCGATAAATTCACATTTCAAGGGTATATCAAATTTGATATTTTTATAGCGTTTCATTTGAAATAACCACCATCACCAATGACAACAATCAAACAGAATAATAATTTATTTTATCGTGAATTTTCGGGACAAATGTAACCAAAACGAAAAATCAAAGCTACATGGCAATCTACATTAAATGCTCAAATTAACGACCTCTTTGTTGAATGCACATAAGTTGTCAGTCCAGATGATTTCTGTGGCAATTTTTCAGCATAATAGGTGTAATACTGATACATGCATCTTTTTTTTTTATTCAACATGGTCGATATGTGTACTTAGTGATGAAAAAACTTTATCATTTATGCATCACCAGACAAAAAAAATCTAAAGGAGTAAGATCTGGGGATCAAGCGACCATTGTTTCCAATCCATTTTATTAGAAATATTGCATCTGAATCTTCCCTTACTATTGCTGAAATATGGGGAGGAGCGCCATTCTGTAGAAAATATTGTATTTCATGGCGAATATTCAGTGGTAATTCATCTAAGTAGCCATCGAATTCATTACACAGAAAATGAAGATACATTTCACTATTCGAATGATCATATAATTCCCAACCAAACATTTATTCCGAACCTTTCTTGGAAATTGGTTTCCCTAACTAACTATTGTTGGTGAATTTTGATCAGTCCGTCCATATTATTTTTACACAAATATTTGCAACTCCCATATTTCAAGCACTTCACAAATCGTACTCTCCTTCCGAAATCCCTTCCATTGAGATAACGAATTTTGCGTATCCTATAGCATTTATATTTATTCGTTTTCAAAATAGTTCTGATGAATTTTAGAGAAATCTCCATTTCGAGAGCAATTTCTCTTAAAAAACAATTTTGATTAGCATGCATTTTGTAACTGACCAATCCTAAAAAAAATATTTGGTGTGTAAATTTTGGAGTGGTAATATTTGCTCACCCATAACATGTATTTCATTCTCCATACTTCCAGTAACCACACATTTTCTTGTTTTCTTTTTTGTCAAATGTTCGGAATACGACGATTCGAGTATAGCTCAACATACATTTTCCTTGCCAAAAGAGGATATTTACTCGATTTTGCATAACTAAATAACATTGATATGTTATTTATGATGAAAAAACTGACGTCCAAGCATCATTTGAAAACATCTTTGATATGTTCATAAACGTCTGATATTTCTCAACAAATATCAACAACGCATTCATTTTTCCTGCCATAGAAACCAAGCAAAGCCTATGCGTTTGAGATGGTAAATTAATTGAGATGCTATTTGATCATACTAAAGTATACAACAATCCACTCTTGACCAAAAACTGATATTTACGTTACTTCCAGGATTGAGTATTATAAAAATATCACGAATTATAATTGATTAGGGAGGAATAAGCTTTGGAAGAAGGATTACGACAATACAAAAATTCCAAAACGAAAAAATACGAATTTTCATTGTTTTAGGGTACCTACCCGTTGAATTCATTGAGTTATCTGAATTATATTTTGAAGAGATCGAAACAATTTACGGAATATGTAACGACAGTACCGTAATTTAAAATTGTTGTCACTGCTGATAGTAGTTATTTTAAATGAAACGTGTGTGATGTGATATTGGAGATTATACCAAATGAGACCACATCGAAACAAATATTTGTTCTTTTTTGTTTTTAATGATATGAAAATAAAATATTCTTTTTTCAACGTTTTGAATACTTACACTGAAAAAAACAAATCCCGGGAATTTCCGGTTGAATTAATTCCTGTTGTTTAAACGCAAGTATTGTTACCATAAAAAGAATGTTACTTTCCTCTATGTCATGAAATGACATGGAGGAAATATTCTATTCATGAAATATCCTTGTAATATATACATGCCTTTGAAATATTCATAGAATATGCTTGAATGAATATGGCAAGATTATTCCCGGAAAAATATGGATAGAATTTCTATAAATGGATGATTCTCCCGTTAATATTCTAAGTATATTATTGATCGAAAATAACATATGGTATATTTTTAGAATATATTCCCACGGTATATTATGGAATATTTCAAAATATTCTATACGGTGTATTACTGGAATATTGAATTATCTTATGATATCGTATTCGTATGAAGATTTCATTCGATTGCATAACCTAATGTATATAAACCTAATAGTTTTTGAACTTATCGCAAAGATTCTCATGAATTGCTCCAACTGTTGGGAACAACAGAAAAATTCGAATGGGCCAATAAATGAATCAACTGCATTATAGAATCGGTATATTTTCATCCTATTTGTCTTTTTGTATGTGAAATTATTCAATTACAAAGCGACAAATCCTGGCAATAGAGAAATGAAGAAGTGAAGTATTGAAGTAAACGTTTCTTAATGGACAATTGAAGGGTAGCGCGCCAGTCGCGAAGCTCTGTGAAAGCGGCTGCCCCTTAACGCTTGGCAGTTTGCGTTGAAATCGGCATTTGGTTCAACATGGCGGTTGGCATGGTGTATTGGTGTTATTGATCAAAGTATCATTCTCTCACGATCAGTGTACCATTTATAGTTTGAGGCTATTCAATTTACAGTACAGCGAATAGTTTGCTTTTTCATATTCATACAGTATAGTTACATATTCAGTCTTTAACGATAATAAAGTCATGATGCTTAACCTTAATATACCTCATTTTCAGGCACGAGGAGAGTTTGTGTGTGGGATTTGTTGGTTTAACTAAGTACATGTTTTATCGAGAGTGATTTCAGTTGTGTATCTTCAGTAGAGAGAAGTGAGTGAGTGACACATTGTTTTGTATTATATATATATATATATATATATATATATATATATATATATATATATATATATATATATATATATATATACAGATGTTGTACATCTCTGCTATTAGCTGCACCGCGCTGATGAGGCCAATAGCCAGAAACACGTGTCCGCGGTTTGCCTCCATATTTCTTGAGTGTTCTGTCCACGAATTTCCCCCTTTTGATGTATATCATACACACTCGACAATAATCTTTATCTATGTATTTATATCCTGGACCCGGAAGTCACGCAGGTAGCTATAGCTGCCTACTTGGTGATGTTAGATAATGCCTGGGAATGCTGGGTCTTCTAATTGAAACCACAAATGTGCGGTTAGCACCTGTTGGTGACACCGTGCATATGTGATGTTTTTTCATTTTTGGTAACCAGTTGTTGTACATCTTTGCAATTGGCTGCACCGCGCTGATGAGGCCAATAGCCAGAAACACGTGTCCGCGGTTTGCCTCCATATTTCTTGAGTGTTCTGTCCACGAATTTCCCCCTTTTGATGTATATCATACACACTCGACATATATATATATATATAATATATATATATATATATATATATATATATATATATATATATATATATATATATATTTATATATATATATGAATAGATAAGTACTTTTTGATCACTCCCATATTGATTTCAATTTAAGAGCCACCGGTAGACAGCTGTTTCAGCCTATTGGGCATCGTCAGTACGGGCAGGTGATCCTCGATTAAAGACAAATTGAGAAAAACCAAGAAAGTACTTGATAAAAATAGCTGCGTAAACGCAAGCGAAACATAAGTGGAACCACCTATTGGTGTGACACCCAAGTCAACTTGGTGGTCAAGTTTTTTATGTCAGTGTTGGTGACATCAGAACTCAGAAACAACACTGTATGGAGATTTTCAAAACATCACAGGAAAATTCAGATACAGGATACAGCGAGGACACCCTGTACATGAATTGAAACCCACAGACTTGACAGGAAACAAGTAAAAAAGAGTCGGAAATTTAAATATCAAGATTTGTACATAAAAATTCATTGAATGCCGATATGCATAGGTTATAAATAAATGTCAGATGGAATAAAATTAATATATGTGATAAAAAATTGAAAAAGGCATAATAAACTAATTGTTATTATTTAGGAATGATGAAGAATTCAAAAATTATTGTTGTGAACCATTTTCTAAGAAACGGACATCAAGTAATGCTTTTGAAAAATATTTATATTTGATAAGTGAGGTTAATTATTTTTGTACAAAATTGTTAAATGAAAATGTATCTAAATTTAAAAACTAATGAAAAATAGTATAATAGATAAATTTTATGATATTGAAGTTGAAAATTTGTAAATATGAAAATTAAGAGGTGGTAACTAGGTGAAGAAATATATTTTCAACTGTTTTGTAAACAAGGGGTATTCTTCTCGAGGTGAACGCCACACAAAATTTGTCTCTCCAGATATTTGAAAAATATTGAATAAAAATTTAACAATTCAACATAATTGTATTGTATACAGTGAATTAAAAGTAAATTCAGTATTTACCTGCCTGTCAAGCCCGTTCCAGTAATATATCCACAAATACCAGTTCCGAAGTTAGAAAAATCACACACACACCGACGTTGGAGGAAAACAAGGTATTTACCAATTCAATTTCACATCATAATATATGCATATAAAAATAAAATTGTTCAAGAAGATGATAGGACAATCAAAATAAAGTCTAAGAACGAATTGTAGTGACCTTGAATATTAAACTGACATTCGACTGAGTGCGTTCGGTGTAGGTTTAGGACTTTTTTAGAATCGAGTAATTTTCTCGTTTGCTAATTTATATATATTTTTAACTTCAACATATTTACATTCATTATTAACATTGTTCTACATTTCTGATATCAGTTGAGTCTTTTTCAAATTTCTTCACAAAAACTTCTCCAAGTAAGATCAATTTGGGTAAGTAATTGTTGTGTTTGTGCCTTATTCCACCTGAGGTGTTGACAGGTATAGGTATAGGTACTGAGGTATAGGATTCAAACTCAACATAAGAGTCTAGCCGAATGAAATTTTCATTTCAAGAAACAATAACAATAATAATAATCAAGAAGTTATTTTCGAAACCCGCATTAACATCATAATATCATATAATAATACATAATACAAAAAAAACTTGACAAGTTGACTCAGGTGTCACACCAATAGGTAGTTCCACTTATGTTTCGCTTGCGTTTACGCAGCTATTTTTATCAAATACTTTCTTGGTTTTTCCCATTTTGTCTTCAATCGAGGACCGTCTGCCCGGTACTGATGATGCCCAATAGGCTGAAACAGCTGTCTACCGGTGGCTCTTGAATTGAAATCAATATGGAAATGATCAAAAAGTAATTATCTATTCATATATATATATAAATAGAAATCTTATCGAGTGTGCATGATATGAATCAAAAATGAAAAAAATCGCGAATACAACACTTCAAACAGAAGGGCAAACCGCGGACACGTGTTTCTGGCTATTGGCCTCATCAGCGCGGTGCAGCCAAATGTAAAGATGGGCAACACTTGTTTGCCGAAAGCAGGAAACAACACGAACGCACGGAGTCGTTTGTGTTGTTTATATATATATATATATATATATATATATATATATATATATATATATATATATATATATATATATATATATATATACAGAGTGTCCCTGGACTTCCCCTTTTCCTCTCGGGAATGTATAGATGGGGTCAAAATATCACCAGCACTTCATATAACTTTTTTTCCTAAAATCCTTCGTTACCAAGTAACGGGCCCTCGAAGTTACAAAATGAAAAATGTTTTTCTTTGATAACTTTTCAAGTGAATATTCAAAATCATCCAAATTTTGGTAATTGACTAAACAAATGAATTCCTTCGATGAGCTTTCATGCAGGAGTCAGTTGTTTTGCTACAAAGTCAGGAACGGACTACTCCCGATGGTCCACACCCCAAAACTTTGAAATGACAGATATTTTTCAACAAATTAAGGTTACTTGGACAATTTTATGAATAAAAGTACTCGTAAGGAAAGTCGATCGGAGCAACGAGTCTTGATAAAAATGTAGTTTCTCTCGACAACATCAAACCCGCTCGTCCACCATTATTTGAAATGAATAATTATCAAAGCAGAAATAATTATGATAACGTTAATTCAACAACATTTATCCTGAGATGTCTACCATTATTCGAAAATATTAGTTTTTAAGGAAAATGGAATTGATAGGTAAAATGTTCATAACGAATTTTTATAATGCAAACACGTTTAACTAACGAAACTCAAGAGCCTCAAGAGCAAACAGAAATGAAAAATCCGCTACAGAAACTGCTCGATATGACCACCTTCTCTCTCTATACATTTTCTTAGTCTGCGAAGACACCCTCTCTGTACTTGAAATAGCATTCCAGGGTCGTTTCGTATGGCTTCACAATGTAATGTTATTCTATTCAACAATGCATCTCTTGTGTGAATAGGTGTAGCGTAAACAAGGCTTTTTAGATGCCCCCACAGAAAGAAATCCAATGGATTCAAATCCGGAGACCGCGATGGCCATGAATATGGCCCACCTCTACCAATCCATCTATTGTGGAAAATATGGTTCAGATGGTCACGCACAATCAAACTAAAATGAGGAGGAGCGCCATCATGCATAAACCACATATCTCTTCGGGTTTGCAATGCAACATGTTCCAAAAGTCCATTCAAATCGTTCTGAATGAACTCCAAATAACGTTCTCCATTCAATCGATCCTGTAGAACGAATGGTCCTATAAGATGGTTTCCTATGATACCAGCCCAAACATTCACGTTGAATTTCCGTTGGTGTTTGGTTTGCAATATCCCATGGGGATTTTCTTCGGCCCATATATGGAGATTATGAGAGTTGATAACTCCATCTCTACTGAAACCTGCTTCATCAGTGAATAAAACTCGATTAATAAAAGTCATATCCTCTCTTTGCCTATCCATGAACCAATTGGCATATTCCAGTCGTGCTGGAAAATCTTGAGGTGTCATGGCATGTACCTTCTGAATGTGAAATGGGTGGAGCAGTTGTTCCCTAATTATTCTATGAATAGTGGACTTGGATGTATGGAACTGTTCTGATAGATTTCTGATGCTCATTGAAGGATCATCAGCGACGGCTTCCAAAATATTTTCCTCCAATACAACGGTACGTACACTCCTAGGAGCGCATTCACCACCTCGTTTTGGCAAAACTGTACCTACAATAATATCGAAATAAAACAACGTGCTCAAATTAATTATCAATTATTACATACCTGTCTCCCTTAAGCTGCGATCGACACGCTCGAATGTTTCTCTTGACGGTACCGTTCGATTGGGATAATGCTCGGAATACAGACGACGAGCTTCTGCAGCATTACAAAATGCTCATCCATAAAATACATGCATATCTGCATATTCATTGAATGTAAACTGTTCGGCCATATCAAAAAAATTCAAAATATCCTATAGAATATTGACAATACAATGATAGTCATATGACAACGCACCACTCAACAAAACATAATCGCATTCCAGTTTCTCATTTTTTATCAAAACTTTCTAAAAGGTTTTTTTGTCAACATCTGTGAAAGAAATGGAACATAATTATTCCCAGGATATTTTTCACCTGATCATGTGCAGCCGTTTTTGTAGTTCATTCGTTTGCTTTTTATTAGTATAGTAAATATTTTTTCCGATGTGCGTTTTTTCAGCTAAATTTAGATTCCTGTTAAAGAGTTTCTCCCATAAAATTATAATTATCAGTGAAACTCCTCAACAGTTTAGCTGTGAAGAAGAATTTGAAACATTCGAATGTTGAGTTTCATGAGATTCAGATAACTGATCAACACGAAACGTGATTATTCCACACGTATTATGTACATACAAAATATGGAATGAATTCGATATTTCATAGTAGAGTAGCTTGTTAGTTTAAAAACACCACGAATCTAGAGAACTTGATATTTCTTTTGATAAAATATCTGCTATCACAATTGTGACTTAAACTTCCATATAGGTACTGTACTTTTTGTTTACGACTTCATTTTAGCATACTTTGTATTATTCCTGTTATAAATGTTGTTGAATTAACGTTATCATTATTATTTCTGCTTTGATAATTATTCATTTCAAATAATGGTGGACGAGCGGGTTTGATGTCGTTGAGTAGAACTACATTTTTATCAAGACTCGTTGCTCTGATCGACTTTCCACACGAGTACTTTTATTCATAAAATTGTCCAAGTAACCTTATTTTGCTGAAAAATATTGAAAAATATCTGTCATTTCAAAGTTTTGGGGTGTGGACCATCGGGAGTAGTCCGTTCCTGACTTTGTAACAAAACAACTGACTCCTGCATGAAAGCTCATCGACGGAATTCATTTGTTTAGTCAATTACCAAAATTTGGATGATTTGGAATATTCACTTGAAAAGTTATCAAAGAAAAACATTTTTCATTTTGTAACTTCGAGGGCCCGTAACTTGGTTACGGAGACTTTTAGGAAAAAAAAGTTATATGAAGTACTGGTGATATTTTGACCCCATCTATACATTCCCGAGAGGAAAAGAGGAAGTCCAGGGACACCCTGGACTCATATATATATATATATATATATATATATATATATATATATATATATATGAGTCCAGGGTGTCCCTGGACACCCTGGACTCATATATATATATATATATATATATATATATATATGAGTCCAGGTCCCTGGACATATATATATATATTATATATATATATATATATATATATATATATATATATATATATATATATATATATATATATATATATATATATATATATATATATATATATATATATATATATATATATATATGAGTCCAGGGTGTCCCTGGACATATATATATATATATATATATATATATATATATATATATATATATATATATATATATATATATATATATATATATATATATATATATATGAGTCCAGGGTGTCCCTGGACATATATTATATATATATATATATATATATATATATATATATATATATATATACAGTGTGTCCAAGATAAGGATCCTAAGCATGGGAATCTCAGTACCTGTTGGAGATACAGCTTGGGTTAAAATTAGGAAAAAGTTGTGTTCTTTAAAGCTTATTTACATGCCGTTTAGAAACTTGAAGAATTTCTATGGCCTGCTGAGATATTTGGGAAAAACGAGAATTTGACAATATCAATTTTATTTTTTTCTGACTTTATTTGAAAAGATATCAAAAAACGAATAACACTTTTTCATCGGCACTTTCAAGGTACTACACGATGGTATTTTTAGTTTTTATATCCGACGTTTCGTTTTCAAAAAACCATCATCAACTTAATTTTTTTAAATAGCCCGAAAAAAAAGTACACCCTGTATCTGATTCCATTTTCTATTACGAATTCAACGATGTAACACATGCCATTGTTTTTTTTTAGTTTAAGAAAAAATTGCATTTTTTCTATTTTTAAAATGTATTTTTAAGTAGGTTAATAATGATTTTTTTAAAGTAATGAAAACAACAAAGAAATTAACGCATTTTTTATTCAATTCAAAGGAGGTGTTCAAACAGGTTTCCGTTATTTTCCAAA
Organism: Leptinotarsa decemlineata; assembly: GCF_025532065.1. NCBI lineage: Eukaryota > Metazoa > Arthropoda > Insecta > Coleoptera > Chrysomelidae > Leptinotarsa > Leptinotarsa decemlineata. The sequence goes on from NW_027412615.1 coordinate 739,221, forward strand.
CATAAGTATGATCTTCTAACTGTAGAACTTAAAACATCACGTAACATCTCTGGTGTAATACTGTTAAATGCGACAGTTACACATTCTCGTAAATGCTGTTCAGTTTCAAAAGAATGTTGTTGAACCCGGTTTTAACAAAACCCCATATGAAGAAGTCCAGAGGAGTTAAGTCAGGGGATCGCGCTGGCCAAGACACTTCACTAAAGGTTCCAATCCACCTTCCAGGAAATCGCTGCGAAAGATACTCTCGAACTTATCTAAAATTTTGTGCAGGGGCACCGTCTTGTTGAAACCAACAGTTATTGACTTGTGCCAGAGGTAAATTATCTAAACAGTCTTCTACATAGTTTTGCACTAAATGATGGTATCGTTCGGCGGTCAAAAAATTGAAGTAAAAAAACGGACCTAGTATTTTAGTTCCTAGAATTGCACACCACATATTAAACCCAAAACGTTCTTGATGTCTTGATATTTTCTTAACACGTGGATTTTGCTGAGCCCAGTAATGCGTATTGCGGCGGTTGAAGATACCATGATTAGTGACCATACTTTCGTCGGACCATATTATTTTTGAAGGGAAATTATAATCTTCTTCACACGCGCGTGTATACCATTCGGAAAAATTTCGGCGCCGTTCGAAATCCCTGGTTTAAGTCCTTGGCAAATCCTAAATTTATAGGGGTGATGTCTATTTTTACGCAAAATAAATTGAGCTGTGGATTTGGCTACTCCTACATTATTTTCGATTTGCCTAGTTGATATTTCAGGGTTCTCAACAACTGCTTGTAAAACATTATTTTGGGCTTCTTCTGAAGATTTCTTTTTTCGAGATAAAACAGGCTTTTTAAATGAACCATATTCCTTTAAATTCCGAGCCAGCTCTAAGAAAATGGACTTACATGGCTGCTTTCTTTCTGGATATGTATTAAGATACATTGCCGCTGTATTTACAGTATTTTTGTGGCACAAAATGTAGCACGTTAGCATGTCAAACTTTTCTTCATGGCTATAATGCTCATCGGGCATATTCGACGATAATAACACAATATTATCTATTCAACAATAAACAATAATAACGACAACAGTAACAATAACTCTAAAAACAACAACTCGACAAACAGGCTAACAACAACGACAATTACTATTTTATCGTGTAATTGAATAATATTTGACAGGCTCGGTGACAGGTATTTACGTCAAAGCATTTGTTTGCAACGCCTACTTAAAGATTTTTTTTTAAATAGAAAAAATGTAATTTTCCTTTAAACTAAAAAGAAAACAATGGCATGTGATACATCGTTGAATTTGTAATAAAAAATGAAATCAGATACAGGGTGTACTTTTGTTTCGGGTCATATAAAAAAATAAAGTTGATGATGGTTTCTTGAAAACGAAACGTCGGATATAAAATCTAAAAATACCATCGTGTAGTACCTTGAAAGTGCCAATGAAAAAGTGTTATTCATTTTTTGATATCTTTCCAAATAAAGCCAGAAAAAAATAAAATTGATATTGTCAAATTCTCGTTTTTCCCAAATATTTCAGCAGGCCATGAAAATTCTTCAAGTTTCTAAACGGCATGTAAATAAGCTTTGAAGAACACAACTTTTTCCTAATTCAACCTAAGCTGTATCTCCAACAGGTACTGAGATTCCCATGCTTAGGATCCTTATCTTGGACACACTGTATATATATATATATATATATATATATATATATATATATATATTATATATATATATATATATATATATATATATATATATAAAAGTAGGATATTTATTGACTGAATCTATGAATTACTAGATATTTTATTTTCTTCATCATATTTCAGAAGGTACGTGTAAATTTTGCTGAGACCGTCAATACCAGTTCGTTTATTCATTGAATGAAGTATAAAAAAAATAAAGTACTTATTTATTTATATATTGGATTAAATTGGATTTAATTCCGATTAAATTGGACACTCGACTACCCTGTAGATTTCTATGGGTTGAACAAAGCCTGCAAAAACGGTAACTAATCTTTTATCAAGTTTTTTACAAACTGTAGGTTTTCGGCTAAAATGAATAATCTGAAAGTGTCGAGTTTGTACATTCTATGCAGTTCTTGCTCAGCAATTAAACTGGAAATATTGTGCTTCAACATGGAACGCCATCACTTACCATTGGCTGAGATGAATAGAGCTGTAGGGCTTCTTCAAGGTGGCATGCGACAAAATGATGTAGCTCTTCGTTTGGGGGTCTCCCAAAGTGTTATCAGTCGATTGTGGCGGCGTTTCCGTGAAACTGGCAGTCCAGCCGAACAACATCCAGGGCGAGGACGCGCTACAACTGCAGTTCAAGACCGATTTTCGGTCTCAACCGCAAGAAGACAACCGACAATCACATCACCTGAGTTGGTTAACGTATTGCAGCAGACGCACCAGGCAACCATTGGTCGTGATACTGTCAGAAATCGACTGCATGAAACAGATCTCCACAACAGAAGGCCACTTAGATGTCCACCTTTGTCGAGAGGCAATCGCGGTAGAAGATTAGAGTGGTGTCAAGAACATCAAAACTGGGATGCCAATGATTGGGCCACAGTTTTGTTTACAGACGAATCCAGATTTGGATTTCATCCAGATTCTCGTCGAGTAAGACTGTGGAGACGACCTGGAAATAATGAACGTTTGAGACACGTCCAGGAAATCCACACATACAGAGGTGGTACAGTAATGCTATGGGGCAGAATCATGATCGGCGGCAGAACCGATCCCGTTTTTCCAAATCGCTCCCTCACAGCCCGACAGTACCTCAACACCATTCTTTTACCTATCGTCCGTCCGTTTGCTGGTGCTGTTGGTGAAAACTTCCATCTAATGCACGATAATGCTCGTCCACATGCCGCGCGTCTAGTGACTGACTGGCTCACCAACGAAGGAGTTGATGTATTGCCATGGCCAGCACAATCACCGGACCTGAATGCCATCGAGCATGTGTGGGACATGCTTCAACGAAGAATTACTCCGCATATGGGGAACATTCACACAACGTTTCAATTGAGAGAGCTTTTAATCGCTGAATGGGCAAATGTACCTCAACAAGACATTGACAATCTCATTTTGTCGATGCACGATAGATGTAGGGCCGTAATAAACCAGCGTGGAGGCAATACTTTGTACTGATTCCAATTTTTTTTGTATTATGATTTTTTTTCGGGGTAGTTTTGCTTATATGCGCACTCAGTATTTTTGACCATTTAATAAATTTTGTTGTAAGTTACATTCGTTTAATAATCACCCGTCAACTTTTTTTCCCTAAAGCGATCTAAAAAAAAATCATTGCCATTTTTTAAAATATCCCTAGACTTTTCCGATGTGTGTATATATATATATATATATAAATCAAAAATGAAAATTCATGGACACAACACTCCAAAATAGTGGGCAAACCGCGGACACGTGTTTTCGGCTATTGGCCTCATCAGCGCGGTGCAGCCAAGTGCAAAGATGGGCAACACTTGTTTGCCGAAAATAGGAAGCAACACATACGTACGGAGCCAACAACAGGAGCCAACCGCACATTTGTGGTTCCAGTCAGAAGACCCAGAATTCCCAGGCTACATCTGTCATGACCACGTAGGCAGCTATAGCTACCTGCGTGACATCCGGGTCCAGGATATAAATAAAGATACAGATGTTATTGAGTGTGTATGATATAAATCAAAAATGAAAATTCATGGACACAACACTCCAAAATAGTGGGCGAACCACGGACACGTGTTTCTGGCTATTGGCCTCATCAGCGCGGTGCTCCTGTTGTTGGCTCCGTACGTATGTGTTGCTTCCTATTTTCGGCAAACAAGTGTTGCCCATATTTGCACTTGGCACTTGGAGTGTTATATTATGATTATATATATATATATATATATATATATATATATATATATATATATATATATATATATATATATATATATATATAAATATATATATATATATATATATATATATATATATATATATATATATAAATATATTTATATATATATATATATATATATATATATATATATATATATATATATATATATATATATATATATATATAAGTTTCGCAATCACTCCACTTGCCACTCATCACGTATGCATATCCAATAACCAACTTTTATTTTGTTATGGTAACAATACTTGCGTTTAAACAACAGGAATTAATTCAACCGGATATTCCCGGGATTTGTTTTTTTCAGTGTATTTAAAACGTTGAAAAAAGAACAAATATTTGTTTCGATGTGGTCTTTTTTGGTTATAATCTCCAATATCACATCATACACGTTTCATTTAAAATAACTACTATCATCAGTGACAACAATTTCAAATTACGTTTCTGTCGTTATATATTTCGTAAATTATTTCGATCTTTTCAAAATATAATTCAGATAACCCAATGAATTCAACGGGTAGGTACCCTAAAACAATGAAAATTTGTACTTTTTCGTTGTGAAAATGTTTGTATTGTCGTAATCCTTCTTCCAAGGCTTATTTCTCCCTAATCAATTATAATTCGTGATATTTTTATAATTCTCAATCCGAAAGTAACGTAAATATCAGTTTTTGGTCAAGATTCGATTGTTGTATAATTTAGTATGATCAAATAGCATCTCAATTCATTTACCATCTCAAACGCATAGGCTTTACTTGGTTTCTATGGCAGGAAAAATGAATGCGTTGTTGATATTTGTTGAGAACTATCAGACGTTTATGAACATATCAAAGATGTATTCAAATGATGCATGGACGTCAGTTTTCTCATCATAAATAACATATCAATGTTATTTAGTTATGCAAAATCGAGTAAAAATCCTCTTTTGTCAAGGAAAATGTATGTTGAGCTATACTCGAATCGTCGTATTCCGAACATTTGACAAAAAAGAAAACAAGAAAATGTGTTTGGTTACTGGAAGTGTGGAGAATGAAATACATGTTATGGGTGAGCAAATATTACCACTCCAAAATTTACACAGCAAAACATTTTTTTTAGGATTGGCCAGTTACAAAAATTATGCTAATCAAGATTGTTCTTTAAAAGAAATTGCTCCCGAAATGGAGATTTCTGTAAAATTCATCAGAACTATTTTGAAAACGAACAAATATAAATGCTACAGGATACGCAAAGTTCATTATCTCAATGGAAGGGATTACGGAAGGAGAGTACGATTTGCGAAGTGGTTGAAATAGGGAAGTTGCAAATATTTGTATAAAAATAATATGGGCGGACTGATCAAAATTCACCAATAATAGTTGGTTTAACAGAAATATCCATTATAGTTGGAATAATACAAATTTACATTTACATAGGGAAACCAATTTCCAAGAAAGGTTCGGAATAAATGTTTGGTTGGGAATTATGGGAACAAACATCCTTGGACCTTTCTTTTACCATGATCATTTGAATAGTGAAATGTATCTTCATTTTCTAGCCTGTTACGGTTTAGAATATAGCAATGTTACCACATGATAAAGGAAACGGCCTGTATATTTCACGTTGTGGGCACTTGTATATGTTTTATTACAGCTGAGCATTGGTAGAGTACATGCTCCACCCGTTCTCCGAAAGGCCATAATTTTTCGCAGTTACTATTCGTATGGTCTGCTCGTTTACCGTTGCTTCATGATTGGCAGGTAGTAGATTGAAAGCGCAGTGGAGTTAATGTTTTGGATTCTCATAAATCTTTGCATTTGCAAAGCTGTATATAATATAAATATAGTGAGGACTGGTGCAGTGTGCTTGGTCCTCGAAAACGGTTGAGTTCAAATCCGCCTTCATTAGTTATTTTTCCCACAGAAATTCATTGAGTCAGAGGAGGATTACAAGACTGACGAGACTTCAAATAGGGTTGATGCTTTCGAACGAGTTAAAGTGACACATTTCAGATGAATTATATGATAATATACTTTTTTTCTGCTCGAAAATGTTTACGATGAAATAATTATTTGTTTTTTCATCAAATAAACATAAATCACATATGAAATTGCTGGACACAAATATGAAATTTTACTGGTTTTAAGTTTGTTATCAATGGACAAAATAGCGCATCAAGATATCAACATTTGCAATGAATAAAATCATGTAGTGCCGCGTTGCGATGTACTGCTTTACTTGAGCCCTGTGTTGCCTGAATGAAAATCCACTTGGAGTTCAAATATCAGGAATATCAGAAGAGTTCTGGCTCTGACAGAGATTGATGAGTGTTGTTTTTGCTTGCATCGTAAGTTGTCAATAATATTTGGCTTTCTTTCAATATTACTGTTACTCTGCAAGCCATTTACAAATTTTTTATATATATATATATATATATATATATATATATATATATATATATATATATATATATATATATATATATATATATATATATATATATATATACAACTTTTATTTTGTTATGGTAACAATACTTGCGTTTAAACAACAGGAATTAATTCAACCGGATATTCCCGGGATTTGTTTTTTTCAGTGTATTTAAAACGTTGAAAAAAGAACAAATATTTGTTTCGATGTGGTCTTTTTTGGTTATAATATCCAATATCACATCATACACGTTTCATTTAAAATAACTACTATCATCAGTGACAACAATTTCAAATTACGGTTCTGTCGTTATATATTTCGATCTTTTCAAAATATAATTCAGATAACCCAATGAATTCAACGGGTAGGTACCCTAAAACAATGAAAATTTGTACTTTTTCGTTGTGAAAATCTTTGTATTGTCGTAATCCTTCTTCCAAGGCTTATTTCTCCCTAATCAATTATAATTCGTGATATTTTTATAATTCTCAATCCGAAAGTAACGTAAATATCAGTTTTTGGTCAAGATTCGATTGTTGTATAATTTAGTATGATCAAATAGCATCTCAATTCATTTACCATCTCAAACGCATAGGCTTTGCTTGGTTTCTATGGCAGGAAAAATTAATGCGTTGTTGATATTTGTTGAGAACTATCAGACGTTTATGAACATATCAAAGATGTATTCAAATGATGCATGGACGTCAGTTTTCTCATCATAAATAACATATCAATGTTATTTAGTTATGCAAAATCGAGTAAAAATCCTCTTTTGTCAAGGAAAATGTATGTTGAGCTATACTCGAATAGTCGTATTCCGAACATTTGACAAAAAAGAAAACAAGAAAATGTGTTTGGTTACTGGAAGTGTGGAGAATGAAATACATGTTATGGGTGAGCAAATATTACTACTCCAAAATTTACACAGCAAAACATTTTTTTTAGGATTGGCCAGTTACAAAAATTATGCTAATCAAGATTGTTCTTTAAAAGAAATTGCTCCCGAAATGGAGATTTCTGTAAAATTCATCAGAACTATTTTGAAAACGAACAAATATAAATGCTACAGGATACGCAAAGTTCATTATCTCAATGGAAGGGATTACGGAAGGAGAGTACGATTTGCGAAGTGGTTGAAATAGGGAAGTTGCAAATATTTGTATAAAAATAATATGGGCGGACTGATCAAAATTCACCAATAATAGTTGGTTTAACAGAAATATCCATTATAGTTGGAATAATACAAATTTACATTTACATAGGGAAACCAATTTCCAAGAAAGGTTCGGAATAAATGTTTGGTTGGGAATTATGGGAACAAACATCCTTGGACCTTTCTTTTACCATGATCATTTGAATAGTGAAATGTATCTTCATTTTCTAGCCTGTTACGGTTTAGAATATAGCAATGTTACCACATGATAAAGGAAACGGCCTGTATATTTCACGTTGTGGGCACTTGTATATGTTTTATTACAGCTGAGCATTGGTAGAGTACATGCTCCACCCGTTCTCCGAAAGGCCATAATTTTTCGCAGTTACTATTCGTATGGTCTGCTCGTTTTACCGTTGCTTCATGATTGGCAGGTAGTAGATTGAAAGCGCAGTGGAGTTAATGTTTTGGATTCTCATAAATCTTTGCATTTGCAAAGCTGTATATAATATAAATATAGTGAGGACTGGTGATGTGTATATTATCAGTATTTTTTTTCACGCAAATTATTTATGATGTCAATATGATGCTGTACTAGGCTCAAAATATACATCACATACTGTATGTTTTTTCTGATATGTAACTATGATTCAGGTTATATTATGTTTATATAATATCAGAAATGAGGATTCATCACCTTCGAAGAAAAGTATTGTGGAAACTTTATTATAAGGCTGTCCATCATTTTCGAAATGTACAATAAACGTATTTTCACGTATAAGTTAGTTTGGATCATTATTTGGTGACAGAGAGCTTTGATTTTGGGGAAAATGATTTTGTTGTTGAAATGGCGTTGAAAGATATATCTTCTTCCATTTGGCGTTTACCCTCCCACTGATTTGAGAATAAACTATTTGTATATGGATTCAATTGATTTAGTGGAAAGCATTTCTCCACAAAACGCAATTTTTATTCAAAATCAGGAAATCTGAACTGGTTTTCATGAATGTCTTATCAATTATCCAATTTTTTTTCCCAGAAAACCAGTATTCATTATACTATATAATGGATCACCATTTTGAGAATACATTGTATGGAAACGACACAATTTCAATGATGACGATTCGATTTTCAATAGCCTATATCGCAGTCGAAATCTATAGAAAAATCCATCATTCTGTTTCCACTTGTCACTTCAACATTTCGGTTTGATGATTCAACGCCCGAAACAATTTCACGCCAGTTCAGTCTGCCATGTCTTAATTATCCATAGTGACGCTTCCACCGGATGAGCCGTCGTTATCAAACTTTAGTGAGAGTTTTCTGTACAAATTCCGTTTGAGTCACATATTGTACGGTCGCAGTTCAATTTATGCACTTGTTTCTTTTCTCTTGTCTGTTGAAACTGTTCTAATTAGAATGTGCTCGGGTAACAAATTACGACGGCTTAGTTTCTTGAGAGTAATAAATTGCCCTTTTCGAGCTCATTGGATATATTAGACGAAAAATATAAGAAGATGAGTAGTGGCATTTCATTTCCCTACGTCAATGACTATTTCGGTTTTTGGTTCAAAAGCAAGTAGGATATTGACTGAGAAACAGTATCTGCGTTTCATGATATATTGGAGTAATTACGTTATTGAAACTGGTAAACCAATATCATTCTTTAGCATCATTGATATTCAATAAACTGAAATATACTGAGTAACTCTTGAGATAATTGGTCCAGTTGCAGTGTGCTTGGTCCTCGAAAACGGTTGAGTTCAAATCCGCCTTCATTAGTTATTTTTCCCACAGAAATTCATTGAGTCAGAGGAGGATTACAAGACTGACGAGACTTCAAATAGGGTTGATGCTTTCGAACGAGTTAAAGTGACACATTTCAGATGAATTATATGATAATATACTTTTTTTCTGCTCGAAAATGTTTACGATGAAATAATTATTTGTTTTTTCATCAAATAAACATAAATCACATATGAAATTGCTGGACACAAATATGAAATTCTACTGGTTTTAAGTTTGTTATCAATGGACAAAATAGCGCATCAAGATGTCAACATTTGCAATGAATAAAATCATGTAGTGTCGCGTTGCGATGTACTGCTTTACTTGAGCCCTGTGCTGCCTGAATGAAAATCCACTTGGAGTTCAAATATCAGGAATATCAGAAGAGTTCTGGCTCTGACAGAGATTGATGAGTGTTGTTTTTGCTTGCATCGTAAGTTGTCAATAATATTTGGCTTTCTTTCAATATTACTGTTACTCTGCAAGCCATTTACAAATTTTTGCACATAACAATCTCAACCATTGCCTTATCTATGCGTTTATAGAAGGACTCCATTATGCTGAGAATATGAAATGAATGTATTGGGAAAGTGTTTTCGATAGATTGTAATATTTGTTAATGACTTTTTCATTTCATCAATAGTAAGGCGATAACTAATGATTTGAAGGAGAAGCTTGTGTCAAAATTAAAATTAAAGACTCATGTCAAATGAAAGTTTTTCAGGTATGTGAGTGGAATACAGCAATAACTGTGTCCCCATCGATCAGGAACAATTTGTAAAACAAATTTCGAAAAGTTCCATATGGATTATTGTAATACTGAAGATTCTTCAATGAAATGAAATTTCGAATTAGATAAGGCAGAATGTTTTAACAAACAGTTTTCCTATCAACAGCTCATAGGAAATGTATGTATTTGTCAGTAACAACACGTCCAGATATGTCATATAGTGTGATTTAGAAGATTTTGGGCTTCGAATACTATAGATAGTAAATCCTATACATGTTTCTGCTTTAAGTTGGCTGTGTAGTATCCTATGAATGCAGGCAGCAACAAACAGTAGCGTTGTCAAGTACTGAAGCCGAATACATGTACATTGCTGAAGCATGTAAAGAGGCAATCTATTTAAAAAGTCATTCATCAGACATTGTTGATTGTAACTATACTTTAGTAATTCACAAAGATAACCAGAGAACTCAGAAGTTGACGAAAAATCCTTCATCTCACGAATAAATGTTCTCAAACAATAAATTATTTTTTTCTGTTGATGGTATCGACTGCTGAGGTCATTGGCAATATTTCAGAATTATGTTACCTATTCCACTCATTCACATTTGCTTGCTTGACTCTTGTAACTTGTATAAACTGGATGAACTTTCTGTCACTGCTTCTCACTCAAATAGATGGAAGTAATATTCTGAAGGGTCATTGTTTCATTATTCTCACAACTTTTTCAAAAACTAGTTCGTCAGTTAGTACACTCAGTCGATAAATGCATTCCACTGATGAACATTATCCCAGTATTCAATTTTTTTCATTTTGCAAAACTCGTGTTTTTCATTCTGTCGCCTTCCTGCTTATTGATTGTCATCTCTTGGTAGCTGGTACTCTGAAGATATTAGCCCTCGTGAGTTTTTGCAATTTTTTGTGATTGTGATTTACAGAGTTCAATGCTTCGCTGTGACCGCAGATGTTACCAATAGGACACTCTCCTATATTAATACATGTATTTGTCGATTGTACCAACATTTTACAATTAACAATTAACAAAATTGTATGTAAGGACTGCAATGCAAAATATTATGGACAGACTGAAAAATCTATGAAAATAAGATATAAGGAAAACTTAGCACATCTAAAATATGGAAGATCAGAAAAGTCAGCAGTCGCCCATTATATAGATAAATATCACTGATATGCACTATGAGTAGATTATTAGAGGAAACCGTCAATAGAAGTGAACTTGGAGGGGATTCGTAAATGAGCATGTGTGTGCTGCTGTTTTATTCGATTTTGAGGAAGCCAATGCCATTTCGCAGGGTGTTATTGAATCCTGCTTGAAATCCAAAAATAACTTTCACGAAGAAGGATCTGTCAGAGTGGGAAGCAACGGTGTACTCCCATGCTCTAGATAGCAAGAAAATGGAGTACCTCAAGGGTCTGTTATCATTTTTTCAATAGCCTTCAAGGAAATTGCAGAAAAAATTCAGTCGTCAGCACAAGTTTGAGTTTATGCTGATAATCTATACATATTCAACGATTATCAACCATTCAAAGTAATCTCCAGGTCGCCATTTATAGAATAGACAATTGGCTCACTTTCTCCAGACGATTCAAACATCTTTATGAACACGAAAGTAGATGGCTCATCTGTTTTAAAAAATAATAAATCAATTATCTATAACTGACGAGATTGATTTTGAAGGCATCGCCCATACAGCCTTCTCGGAAACACCTCTTTGGCTAATTCCAAAACCGCCGTATGATAACTCCATTGCCGATATTCGATAAATTGTTACAGATAAAGAAAAATTAAAATTCCTTCAAATTGCAGCATCTACAGTGGGGACTTGTTCGCTATTTTACAAGATACAAAATAAGCTCAGATACATACAAAATACTGATCATCACCGATTCATTGGAAGTTACTGAGAGAATTTAACAATAATATGCTGATAATTCACTTTGTATGCAAATTGAAAATCATTTATATGAACTGAACTCTGGAAGTAGTGAAACCCTACATATTTCATGGGTCCCTTCATATGTCGGTATTTCAGGAAATGAATATGCAGATGTGGCTGCTCAAGAAGCCATACACGAAGAAACATAATATCATTAGTATAAAGTATGGTACAAAGATACTAAAAATAATTTCAAATGCCTAATGCGGCATCGGAGCCAGTTCAAAATTAGGTGAGGTCACATATATATCGCCTCAACAGATGGCATCAGTTATTCATCACCAGACTACGTTTTGGGCATTCATCCAAAAATGAACCAGTGAGTATCTGTGATTGTTGTTCAGTGGACATTAGTGTTGAATATATTTCATCCTATATATGATAACCACCGTCAGAAGTACCATTTGGTATCCACTCTAAAATCCATTTCGAAGGAACGCAGTGACATATGTGACTTGATCGCTTTCCTGAAAGAAATTGTTCTCAGAAACAAAATTCATCGATTTGAATACTATATCACTATTCGAATGTTACCACAATTGTATCATTCTGTTGCTAGTGACCCAACATATTAGATGCGACTGCGTTTGTTTCATTTTCATTTGAAATAAAAAAAAATGAAATTAGACGGTTAACATCGAGTTGAATGAAACCAGACGAGAATAATTGCCAATAAACACCACTCTAAGAGACGAAGGCATATATCTGGAGAGAAATGTATTTCTATCAGCTCCATAGAAATGAATCGTACTGTCTTGACAGTTATCAGAGTACACCTTCTATTTCATCGACTATTTCAAAAGCCAATAAGCAATATAGGCTTCTGGAAATAAAGTGAACCAGCGATGAAAACACTACCCTACTAGTGTCATTGGAGGTTTTTCAATTCTGAAGAAGAAGCTTTCGAAACTGGATGATTCCTCAGCTCTTTTTTCGATAGACACAATTATTGGATAGGGGTTACTGTGAAAATACTTTGAAATCATCGAGTATCTCAAAGGGGTGAACTGAAAAGTTTGCTTTCACTATACCTGTAATAAGTTTCCCATTACAATTTTCAAATATTCACAAATCATGGAAGGTGACAATAATAAATCTGATTTTCTTCACAAAAATAACATCAGTTCGATTTTCCATCAGCTTATATGAGTGAACATGAAATCTGTTTTTTCGTAAACTATCAAGTTGAGGTATCACAATCAACCAGTTCAATCACTGCTTTTGAAAAATCAACAGTGAAAGGAAAGCAGTCTGCGGTTGTATATAATTCTGTTAGGATGTTCTTGATATCTAGATGATGAAATATGTTGAGAAGATTATTGGATAAGAAAACTTCATATCATGAAAGCGCTAACTTTGTTGGTGAAACGTGCGTCGAGAACAGTATTGCCTTTCTGGTGATTGGGAAAACTTTTTGGTTTGAAATCATTCTACGACTTCATGTAAATGATTTTGTCATATTTCAATCAATTCACGTTCAATGAATTTTGAACAACCTTTTTTAAAATCATTTCGTCCATTTTATAGTTTAATATTACATTACATCAGGAATAGACGAACGATATCAAAACAATCATGGAATACAAATCAAATTAGAGAACTAAGATTAAAGAAAAAAAAGGAAAGAGAAAAAAATCACCTCAAAGGTGCTACTCCGTCCATTGGTGAAAACCATATGAAACTCCGTTTGATACGTCTTGAATTCATCGCGTTCAAATAGACAGACAGATAAGGCGATGGGAATTTGTTTTATGATATTGAGTGAAATGAAATTGAGATCTTATATGATTTATCGAAATTAATCAGAATTTAGTTCACTCCATTATCATTTATTTGATTCATTTCGAAATTGTCAAACGTAAAATGAAATATTCTCAATGATTTGTGTTACTTCAAATCTCCAATAAACTCCTCAATTCACATTCGACTGGAAATGAGCAAAACAAAAATCACGAGAAATGCGAAATCCTGTCCCTGCTAATATGTCAACGTTGAAACACATTACACACTCTACGTCATTAAGTTGTAATTATTTTTCTAGAAAAGAGTCCACGCCGAAAGTATCCCTCTTGGGAGATGGCAGCTGGAGGAATGAAAATATACTGTCGCTTTTTGCGCTAACATGGTTGCAACTCATTCTGAGAAATTTCCTGATTTTTTTTGTAGTTTTTACGATCTTTCGGGATACAGAGTGCAAAATTTCATATAAAGTGAAGGTGGAATCGATCTCTAGAGATAGAAAATGTTACAGGACATACATGTTCAATCTGTGAAAGGTTTAGTGACTGATTTCCAATATATCTTCATTACGTATATCTGTCAACGGTTCCGAATGTGTATATTCAATCTGAGAAAAAATTTTGGTGGAGTTTGGTTTTCTTATGTTCAGTTTATAATTGGGGTGAACATGGAGTTGTTTGGAAGGAACATACTTCAAACGTAGGAAATATAAGAGGTGAAATCTTTCAAACGCCAAAATGAAATTGTTGAACAATCTAACGAATTTTTTTTTTTCAAGGACAAAACACAAGCTCTACAGGAGAATCTTTAAGGCGCTCTGAGAGCGTTGCCTGAGAGCGTAGTGATTCACATTGATTTTGAATCGCTGGAGATTCAATTCAGTCGGAAAATCGTTCTCAGGAAGCCTATTTCACATAAACGCATTTCTCCAAATGAAAAAGTTCTTGAACAGTGAAGTTCAAGGAGTAATGAGTTGAACCTCAAACGATGAGCAGCCACAGTCTGTTGCGAATTTCTTATATGTATATGTTTCTTATGTGTCTAGACGCTGAATAAGTGCTAATATAACGATCACTTCCTATATTGAAGTCTCACACCAATTTCCAATAAGAAACTTTCTGCAAGAAACGGCAAATAAACTATCACTTCTGATAAGATAAGGCTCTGTATTAGCACTGGGGCTAGAACAAAAACTAGTGTGAACAATGACCAATACTTCTGAACTTTCTTCGACTGCTATTTACAATCTATTGAAGAATCTACACGAGAAATTTGATAAATCACAAATTACGTTTGCCGAGATCAAATCTGAATTACTAGGTGTCAACGATAAAATATTACTACTCGAAGAAGAGAACGATACTTTGAAAAAAGTTGTGCAGTCGCAGGATCGTAAACTTCGGCGGATTAACTTGTTGGTTTTTGGTATCGAAAAAGAAGACAATGGTGAAGCCTTTTCTCTCCTAAGCCATCTTCTTGAAGTACCTATCGAATTTGCTGATATTAATAATATATACTCATTCGAGAATAAAAAAAAGCGGACACTGAAAATCAAACTGGTCTCTCATTTAAAAATATTGGAAATCGCAAAAAACTTGCACAAACTATCAGATAAGAATATCTTTGTGGTCAACGATTCATGTCCAGCCGACCGGAGTATCCATAAATCCCTAAGGACTCACCTCAATACTGCTAAACTTAACGGGGTCAAAGTAACTATCAAGAATAACCACCCGATTATCGAAGACATCTTCCATACTCTGGCTGATATCCAGTCTAATCCGGAACTCTTGCAAGTCAGACTCAACAGAAGCGAGGTTGCGCCCTCTTCTGCAAGAACTGCTGATAAAAGGAGCCCAAGAACCCGTACAACCTCTGACCGGAAATACAAATAACACACTCACTCTAATTTCAACTATATTTGATTACATTGAATTTTAATTCATTTATAATTTATTCAACTACTAAGTCAATATTTCCGCTTTCGACGACTACCACCCTTACTAATTCACCTTCCAGAATTGTTTGTTTGTATATGCCGTCCGAAACCGTATATGTCCGAAACTTCAAAATTTACATTTAAATGTAAGATCATTATTCACAGGGTTTGATTTGCTCTCGGAATATATTTCGAATGGAAATATTGATATATTTGGTGTCTCTGAAACTTGGCTCTCTCCAATAATAGACTCTGATACCATTGGAATTAACAATTATCTTTAAGTTCGCGCCGAGGGGGCAGAGGGCAGAGGGGCAGAGGGCAGAGGGGATGGCGTTGTCTTCTGCATCAATAACTCTATTAAATTCAAAATACTTTTCAGTCATATAAGTTCTCATCTTGAACAGTTGTGGATCTCAACAACCCACAGATGTAAAACACTCGTTTTTGGAATATTATACCGGCCTCTTTCAGCTGATCCAATCCAATGTTTAAACGAACTCGAAGACAGCATGGCCAACCTAATTCCTTCATGTGTTTTCTGCTGGCTGTTGGCGATATCAATATCAACCTGTTAACTCACGACCAGCGTTCCTAACTCCTTACAGATTTTATAAATTCATTCGATCTTTATCAGCTTGTACAGAAGCCTACTCGAATAACTGCTCACTCTCAATCCCGTATTGACATCGTCCTTGTTTCTGATAAGGAAAGAATATTAGATGTGGATGTGAATCATTCACATGTGAATGATATTCAGGGTATTTCAGATCATCTGTCAGTGATGTGCAAAATCAATGTTTCTGTTTCTTCTAGAAGAGTTGAAATGGTTTCTTTTCGCGATTATCGTAACTTCGACTTCGATCTACTTCGTTCAGACATCCTGAATACTCAGTGGGATCTCATCTATCAATTCAATAACGTGGATTGTAGGGTCTCCTTCCTGAACGACAACATTCTTAATCTATTCGAAAAACACGCCCGTTCTCAAACGAAGAGAGTAACTGAACCTCCAGCACCTTGGTTAACTCACAATATAAAAATGATGATAGCACTCAAAACCGAGCCCTGAGTAAATACAAGAAATTTTTATCTCTCGTCGATTAAAATAGCTATAAGGACCTCAGAAATTATATATGTAGTGCCATACGACGTGAGAAAAAAGCATATCTGGACTTTGTTTTAAGAAATGAAAATTCCAAAGCAACTTTGAATAACTTAAGAACGCTTGATGTCCTGAGGAACAACAAAAAATCAAATATTCCTGATGAATTAAAAGACGACAATCTCATCAACCAGTACTTCAATTCCATACCTCAACCTATCAGATCTGCTCACCAATTGTCCTTATTAGATCGATATGTTACTTCGGAAGAAACTATAAACTCCTTTCACTTCACCTCAGTCACCTATGAGATTGTGCGAAGTTCCCTGAGACGCATCAAGAGCAACGCTTTGGGTTCTGATGGGATATCCCTCAAAATCAGCAA
Source organism: Leptinotarsa decemlineata (assembly GCF_025532065.1). Taxonomy (NCBI): domain Eukaryota; kingdom Metazoa; phylum Arthropoda; class Insecta; order Coleoptera; family Chrysomelidae; genus Leptinotarsa; species Leptinotarsa decemlineata. The sequence goes on from NW_027412615.1 coordinate 756,351, forward strand.
TCTCATTGACTCTTTCTTGATAAATAACTTCAACTTTCTCATAAACTTCATCATTACCAGTTGGCAATTTCCAAAATGTTGGAAGGATGGATTGGTTATCCCTCTGGCTGAGTGTAACTCACCCACTGTCCTTTCTGACCTAAGACCAATTACAATTCTACCGCATCTCTTTAAAGTAGTGGAATCGATTCTGAAGAATCAATAAAAGTCATATTATAACATCTGTACAATCAGGATTCAGACCTCAGCATAGTACCACCACGGCTCTTCTGTCAATTACAGACAATATTTTTCAAGCTGCAGATGAACAAAAATTAACCTGCTTGATACTTCTAGATACAGATACAGCAAGGCATTCGACACTCTAGATCATGAGATATTGTGTGACAAACTTGTCTACTTCGGTTTTTCTCGAAAAGCAGTGTCTCTCTTAGGAAACTATCTGAAGAATCGTACTCAAATAGTTATTGTGGATGAATTTATTTCAGATGCTCTACCGGTATTAAAGGGAGTGCCAACAGGATCTATCCTTGGGCCCTTGCTTTTTAGCCTGTATATTTGTGACTTTTATCAGTCCGTAAAGAAATGCAATATACATCACTATGCAGACGACACGCAGTGATATTTCTCTTTTTCGCCTGGCGAGTCTACATCTGCTCTGTCGTATATTAATAACGATCTCCAAGCCATCTTTGACATTTCTACTGCCCATAAGCTCAAGGTCAATTCTGACAAATCCGCAATAATGATGTTCGGAGCTAAGAACAGAGAGTTCACCTACTCTACTTTTCGAATTCGCATCGAAAACGATATACTGCCCTCTGTGGACGAGATAAAAATTTCAGGATTGTGGTTTGATCTTGATCTCCGCTTTACTAAACATGTCAGCTATCTGAACCAATCTTCTTATAACGTTCTCAAACAGCTTTTTCCAAATCGTGATTTGCTCAACACAAACTTGAAACTTAAACTATTCGAGTCACTGATTATGTCAAAAATTTCCTATTGCGACAGTATTTATGGACCTGCTTCAATAAAATCCGATACTTTTCGACTACAGCACATTCAGAATAGCTATCTATGTTTCTCGTTTGGTATTCGGAAATATGACCATATATCCCCAGCAATGCAAGAATCAGGATGCTTAAATGATGAGAAACTGAGAACTCTACACCTTTTCACCAACACACATAAAGTTTTTATAACTTGACAACCTGATTACTCACTGAAGAAGCTTAAAACATGTTCTAAGATTAATAGCTACAAGGAACAGTTCAGTTCTCGTCATCCCCAAACACAAATCTTCCATCTTCACCCGCTGCTTCTAGTATAATGCACTCAAATATTATAATCAATTACCCTGCGAATTTCGATCATTCACCATCGTAAACTTTAAAAAAAGACTGAAGACTTATTCAACTCATTAGCCTCTTGTCCGTTCCCGACCTTGGCATTTCTGAAATGAATATTCTAAAGTAAAGCAATAACTATTTTTTTCAAATTGTTAACTCGACTTGTGTTCATATTATTCAATTATAGTTTCTCCCAGGTTGATTCGAAAAACAGCCTTGGCTGATACTCCGCCCACTCACCATATACTGAAAGTTTATTGTTGTAGTTGTTATCGTTTCTGTATACCCTTTTATTTTATTTTTGTCTATTCCATTTGTATTTTTATGATGAATAGATACATACGTATTATTATTATTACTATTATTATTTACCGCTCTTGGTGAAATCAAATGCGCCAAATCACGTGAACACCTCCTGTGAAAATATCTATAGAAGAGAGATAAATCTCCGACCTTTTTTCGATGTTCCAGACTATCAAAGTTGCAAGTGATGTTCGCGTCTCCAATCAGGGGGATGGCTCTTTTTTGGATGCAATCCAGCAGCTTCAGAGTATGCTCAGAAGACAAGTTCCATACATGAGAACAATACTCCAAAGAAAGTCTGATCTGAGCTTTTGAAAAGCAGCCTTTGCAATTCTAGCGACATGATTGTGTCAAGATATATTGGTGTCCATTTTAACCCACGACAAACTCATCGAAGCAGAAAGCGGAATTGTCTGATCTGACATTATTATATCCGATTAGAAGACATTCATCTCCTTGGGGAAAACCGATGTCTGGGATTTTGTGGCATTGAATTGAACCTGGGTACTTTCACCCCAATTCGAAATAACGTCTAGATATTTTGCAACATGGCTGAAAGTGAATATATGACGGACGACTCTCATACTTATAAATGTTGCAAAAAGCCTCTCAAATATTATGTGTGCACTGAATGCTTCAGTGTTTATCACCAAAGTTGTATAATGCGAAAGAAAAAAACGATTACCTTCATTAGTGAGAACAAAGTGATCTGCTGTGGAGCCGAAAATGAAAATGAAGAAAACACAAACCAACCTGACAGCGTTCTCGAACAAATTATAAGAGATCTGGTGGAAGTGAATCACTGGAAATGCAATTATATTTCCAAACTGAAAGGAGAAAAGAGTGTGTTGGAAAGTGAAGCCCTGAAATGGAATCAAAACTCAATGAACAAGTAGAAGTCCAACGACAACAGATTGAAAAACTGGAACAACAAATCACCTCGCACATACAAAAACTGACTGATAAATATCTTGAATCAAAAACGATAGAAACTCATGTTACGGGTTCAATTATACTGATACCTCCTAGTTGACTCATAACTTTAATAGCGCTCTCGTAAGCCAAAACATTATAAAATGTATCAAATCATTCAGGATGAATAACTTGAAGTCACTCGGTTATCTTGCACAGCAGAAAAATATCTGAAATAAAGTCATATTTTTAAAAATGTTCAATCAGCATAAGAAGTACTTTACCTACTTTGAATGCTTTCTCATTCAAGATACCAGTTTAGTTCATTGTGAATTTCCGAAAAGAATAAGAACATTATCTGTTTTATCACCATTCCTTAACTTTCCATTTTCATATAGGTTAGTTTGTTATTGTTTGGATAGAGGTTATCTAAAAGATCCAACCCTGCTAAATATTCAAAATTTGACAGAAAGGATGTCATTCATCTTCAGTATTCTCAACTTTGATGAAATGTCACTAATATTCCTAGTTTGATCTCCAGAATCTATCTGTTTCCTTTTTTTATTGTGGACTTATCAAAGTGGAACATGCGGTTCTGATTTTCTCAAGTTATAGAGGATTTTCTGAGTCTGAAAAATAAAAAGTAGTTGTAAAACCATCAAGAAAATTGTCATAGGATTGATATTTCAACCATCCAATGTGGATTTTGGTTTTCAACTAACCTTAAACGTTTCCTGACGAAACTCTCTCCGAGACCACCCTCCATCGAAGGTAGGTATTCTGCTGGGACACATTCTGGGGATTATCGTCTAATAAGTGCATTTCGTATGTATTAATGAATCCACAGGTTAGTAACTTTTCTGTCTTTTTAGGTCTCTTTTTGTTTAGTTCCTAGTTTTACGTTTTCTCTGTACGAAGGATATTACCAGCTCCCACATCATTATGTCCTATAGCTATACACCAATTCAGCTAGCATGCATGTTTAGAACTTTGCTATACACCTAACCGCTTGGAGACAGCTTCATCCCTGTTTAGTAGATAGAGCTTGCTTGATTTCCTCTGCTAGTTAAAGTACAGACTTCCCCCAATCCTGATAAACTGGACGGACCTTGTATAGAAAGCCATTGTTGGGGATTGCAAAAGAGAGGACAACCTCCAAAGGAATATACAAGTAGGATCTACTTCATTTATTGATTTTGCCTTGTACAACTTTTGCTTCTTTTTAACATATAAGGAACATTTTATATCACCAAGAATACTCCGTGAACTCGTAAGAGCAAGTAGTGGTATTTTGTAGTTAGCACCTAGAACATAGTAAATATCAATTATCAATTAACCTTAGGCATTGAACTGACACCTTTATTATTTTAAATCAAAACTAGCTACTTACCAAGACGTCTGTGAACCAATAGTATATATACTAACGGGAAAAACATTCGTAAATAATATCATTCTTGTATTATTTGAAACATCTATTCATTTATGTATATATATCTATATATATATATATATATATATATATATATATATATATATATATATATATATATATATATATATATATATGGTTTTTTTTTTGTTATCTTTAGTGTCAAATAATTTATTTTACCCACCAACCCTCTACCGGCTGACTAATTTTGATTATAGTGTTTTGTTTTTGAGTTATTTCTATTACGCCCCAATAATTTGATTTTCCATCTTAGTCGGCGTAATACTCAAACTGATGAAAAACATTTGACCAAGGAATTTCTACCAGACATGGAACAGAAAAGAAAAGAGAATACCCCAGCAAAGAAGGAAAATTTGACTTCAACTTCCAATGAGTCACCAAGCAAACATATACAGGGGGATAGACAACGGAAACCGATAAATTTACACATTGACAAAATTCTAGAAAAAGAGAATACAATGAAAGTGACTGAGATTCCAATCCAAACAATTATACAGAGTATTGACCAAGGTACACAAACTAGAAAAGACAGACTTTACAAAGTGAAAGACGTAAGATGTAAAAGAAAAAGGAGGGAGAAAAGGCAGTCCATGAAAATTAATTCCTTTCAAGTTGAAATATTGAATGATGACACTATTCAACTCAATGAAGAAGATACTGGAAAGTTGGCCCTCAATTACCAGAAACTGAATCAAATGAAACCAGCCCAAAGTCTATTGGAAACCAGACCTCACGAAATACCCTATTAGACGATGAAGTGGTGGTGAATCTAATAACCGATGAAATAGGATCGAAAGTTAGTGATGACAGGTCACAGACAGATTCATTAAAAATAATATTGATCTTGGGAGATGACTATTCAAAAAACTTTTCCATGGCCCTGGAAAGTCGTATGGGAGAACGCAAGTACTCAATGCATGAAATAATAAAACCAAATACAGAGCTATCTGAATTAACAAGTAACTTGTTCAAAGACACGATTAACTTAGGGCAGGATGATTATGTTATCGTCATGTGCAATTCCAACAATATAAGCAATAGTCGTAGTCTGAATCTAGCGCTGAAACAAATTTTACCAATGAGCAAATTCACAAACCTCCTTTCAATCATTGAAAGAAATGATATTTTCGACCAAAAGTTGCTCAATTGTATCAATAAAAGGATCAATGAGTTTAGGAAACAAAATCATAACTTCTCTCTCACATACATAAGCGACGTCAGGGAAAAAAGAAGTAAATTCGATGTACTTACAAGGGTACACAGCTCCCTTACTGAAACTAATAAATGTCTTGTTGTAAAGACAGTGAAAATACAAGAAATCGACAAGGCTGAGATTCCAATTGGATACCTCCATGAATCTTTTTTATTGGAAATGCCGCTAAGCCAAAAAAAAATTGTATTAAATTTGAAACTTCCGGAATGTATATATAATAGTAATCTAACCCTGTTTTTCATTAACATACGTCAATTCGAAACAAAATTAATGACTTGTACATTTATTTAGAAAATCTTAATTTTCCAAAATTAGTATTAGTTACAAAACACTGGCTGAAACCGCAGGAACCAATATGTGTACCAGGTTACAAATGCATCTCTAGATTTGATCGAGTCACGGCTGAACATAGAGGAACCCTGATACTAGAGAATGTAAATGAAGATATATGCTCCTTTGTTAAGGTAGAAAAATTCAGTAATTTGTTGGAGGAGTTTGGATGAGTCCATGGTAACCTGTTCAGTTTTGACAGCAAATCTCTCAGATCATGAAGATCTGAGAGATTTGCAGATCTCAGTACACTCAGCTTCCCTGGTAAAGGCATTTCTAAAAAACATAATATACTTGGGCGTATATTTTCTAAAAACAACTATTGCAAATTTCAAAAGGCCTGTGATCAGGTCAACTGGAACAGAATCACACATATAAACACATATTTGAATACAATTAGTAATACTTTTGAAAGTGCTTTCCCTATCACCAGAATCCGAAAAAAGATAAGGAAACCTTGGATAACGAAGGGCATCGAAATATCAGCCAAAAATATGCGCTCATTGAACTACATTGAAAAGTTTCATAAAGAGGAACACCTACAAAATTATTGCACTAGGTACCGAAGTGTATATAACAGTGTCATAAAACAGGCTAAGCTTTCGTATTATCATACCAGGATTAATACTGCCTCCAATATAGCAAAGGAGAGCTGGATTATTATAAATGAAATCCGTGGAAAGAGCAGAAATCAAATCGATGAAATCAATTTGAAACCTGACTGTATCAACGATTACTATTGCTCTATCGCAACTGAACTTACTAATGACATTTCCACTAATATTCATATTAATCCAATGCAATATCTTGAGAATGTAAGAATTGACGAAAACTTCTTTCTATTGCCAACAGACCCAGATGAAATAAAGAGTGTTATGAATGACATTAAGAACAAAAAGGCATCTGGAGCTGATGGTTTGTCTATAAATATGCTGGAAAAATTGCCCCCGGCAGCTATTGACGCGCTTACTGATTTGATAAATGAATCGTTTGTTTCGGGAACATTTCCAACTATACTAAAATCAGCCATGGTGATCCCAATTTACAGAGGAGGGGATAGGGAGGATCCATCAAATTACAGACCAATATCCCTTCTATCTACTATTGCAAAAATCGTAGAAAAATCAGTGAAGAAGCGACTCATGTCATTTGTCATTAAACATAAAATACTAAATGGTAACCAATACGGTTTCCAAACCAACAAAAGTACAAATGACGCTATCTATAATTTTTTAGAAAACGTGTACACTAATCTTAATAATGAAGAAGCGTCTGCGGTGGTGTTCTGTGACTTATCCAAAGCTTTTGATTGTGTGAATCATGGAATACTGCTGCAGAAGCTTGAGTACTATGGCATCAGAGGCATATCCCATAAATGGATGACATCTTACTTGCAAGATCGGGAGCAATATGTGAAAGTTTCGGGTGCAGTATCTGAGGAAAAAAAATTGACCAGCGGAGTTCCACAAGGTTCTGTTTTGGGGCCCATATTATTTTTGCTATATGTGAATGATCTCACGAACTTGAATATTAGTGGTAAGTTCACTTTATTTGCAGATGATGCAACTATAGAATGACACACTAAAGATAAGAATATTCTCAGCCAATTGATCTCCTCAGATCTACCTGAAATAAAAAGGTGGTGCGATGCCAATCAAATGATCTTCAACTCTAAGAAAACTAAAGTGTTATCACTTAAATGGGATATCGACAAAAAACAACTAGATAATGATACACTTTTGAAATCTGATAATTACAGATTCTTAGGTGTTGTATTGGACCATAATTTAAAGTTTGATGAGCATATTATGGCAATGGCAAAGAAATTGTCATCCGGGTGTTATGCTATCAGAATTATTAGAAATGACATCGGTTATCTTATTGCTAGAAAAGCCTACTTTGCTCTCCTGGAATCTCACATCAGATATGGGATAGCATTTTGGGGAGCCTGCTCATAAGCGTTGTTCTCAATGATCTTCAAGCTACAAAATAGAGCACTGAGATACATATGCCATGTTAATCACCAAACTTCATGTAAACCCTTATTTATATCTCAAAGGATACTCACGTTAACATCAATTTTCGTGCTTAGTTCATAAGCATAAACTACATTCACTAAAATCTGACAGTGCACGTAATACTAGGGCAAATGGCCAATATATGCCTTTATCAATCCCAGAACCACCCAATACCAAAATTCAATTGTTTACAATGGTACGAAAATGTTCAACCATCTACCGAAGCAAATTAAAAATATTCATAGCACTCCGAAATTCAGAAGGGCTGTAAAAAAATTTTAATAACAAGACCGTTTTATGTTTTGGGGGAATTTTTTGAACAAAATCTTGAATAGCTGTAACAGTAGTACAAAATATGTCGTATCCATGTCTCTCACTAAATAGTGTTAAGAGTAGGTGTGTATGTATGACTATATATGTATGTTCGTACATATTAACTGCCTGTATTAAGAAATCGAACATTTTAATAAAATTATTATATGTGTGTACATGGGTCTATATGTGTGTATGTATGTATGTATATATATATATATATATATATATATATATATATATATATATATATATATATATATATATATATATATATATATATGTGTATATATATATATATATGTATATATATATATATATATATATATATATATATATATATATAGATAGATAGATATATATTAGTTTAATGTTTTTATCATCTGACAACTCTGTCCTGTTTTGTATTCATAACCAATTGATATAGAATAAATTAGGGAAAACTGTTTTTATATCTATTCTACTGCATTGTTGTGAAAATATTTTATAGTAACATGACTGTATATATACATTAAGTACATCCACTTTTAACATCTGGCAATCCATATTGGTTTGCATAATTTTAATATTTAATATAAAAAGGATTTGAAGATTCATATCTTCTATTAATTATCTGCGACCGCTTTCGACAGTTGGTAGTACTGTCATCATCTGGCACTCCTCAAACTGAACTAGTCATCCTGTTGTCTGTCTCTTCATACGGTCAGAGCGTCTTAACTCAGGTATTTCAGGTACTTTAGGTAAATTTGCCTGTATTCGTTCTGCATCAGGTACTTTTCTTCGTGTTAGATCTTCTCTAGGAATGTGTATGGTTTTGTTTAATGTATCACACCCAATATATATATATATATATATATATATATATATATATATATATATATATATATATATATAAATACATTAAACAAAACCATACACATTCCCAGAGAAGATCTAACACGAAGAAAAGTACCTGATGCAGAACAAATACAGGCAAATTTACCTAAAGTACCTGAAATACCTGAGTTAAGACGCTCTGACTGCTTTAATTTTTTGTAATTTTCTCATAGTAAGAACTACATGTTATGAATACTTCATCCGTTATTTCCTGAATTATAATACATCAAAAATGAGACAAAATAATTGTTGATAATTATAGACCAATATTTCAAATGTCACACGTGTTCCAAAAATGAAAACTAGATTCGTAGCATTTTCTATTTCAAACAACATACTTTCAGAAAGACAATTCGGATTCCAACAAAAAACCTCTATGCTTCAACTAATGAAATATATAATTCTCTCAATGAAAGGACATCATGTTAATTTTTTTAGATTAATCTTAAGCTGTTTACACTGTGAGTTTTGCAATCTCTAGAACATTGGTATCAAATTTATTCATTCGAAATTGGTGTCAGTGTCTTTACGCTGTTTGGCAATTCATTATAAATACTCGTTCCAACAAACACAGAAGACTTTTCATATTTTGTATAGGGGTGTTTCCGAGTTGTGAGCATATGGTTTTTCTTGTACTATATTTATGTACTTCCGATCGTAGGTCGAACTGCCTTTTATTTTCATGGATATATGTCATCAGTTTTAAAATAAATATGCTTGCCACAGTTAATATTTTATTCTCTTGAAATATTTCTCTACACGACATTCTGTAATCAAGGTTAAAAAATAATCGTAGCAGTGTCTTTTGTTTTACGAATATTCTGTCAATTTCAGTGGCTAATCCTTAGCAGAGATTTGGTATCTAATTTACTTTTCAGTGATTTTATAAGGTAATACGATTGGTTCAGTTTCTTAGATGTGAACTCTATGTGTTCTCTCCATGTGAAAAGGGAATCAATCATTGTTTCTAAAAACTTTGTACAAGTTGTTGATCTCAGAGATTCGTTGAGAAAATTGAGGGTGAAATTATGTAGACTCCGAGGAGAATATGCAAATTCAATACAAACAGTCTTATTGACATTAACAATCAATCTGTTTTCAAAACACCACTCACTGAATTCTTGTGGTACAGTGTTGACTTGTGTATTCATTTCATCCGGTGTTTTGCTCGATAAGATGATAGACGTATCATCTGCATAAAGGTACACATCACCATAACTTATGTTATCAGGAAGATCATTGACATACAGTAAAAATATCAGTGGACCAAGAATACTACCCTGTGGTGTTCCTGTTGTAACAGAATACTCGTCAGATAATGTATTATTCTGTTTCAAATCCATATGAATTTTAGTTAACCTTAACCTTCAAACGACACGTGTGCAAATTTCACAGTTATCGGACTATTAGTTTGTGGGATTGAACATTTTGAGTAAAGCAACTTCAAATAATTAGAAGGAAATAGATAAAATGAATTTCGTGTGTTGAAGAAGCATTGATTTTTATATAAAAAAATAATCTTGAAGCCAAGGCTTGACACGATAATCATTTAGACTTTGCTCTAGAAAAATCAACCGTGGAGAAGTTGTTTGCTGAGTTTAAATGAGGTGAAATGAGTACCTAGGACGATACACACAGTGAAAGCCCCAAAAAGGCTGTTAGCGACGAAAACATTAAAAAAAGTCCACCAAATAATTTTGAATTACAGCAGAGTGAAGTTGATGGAGATATCAATGAAGTTATCAAAAAAATATGATGGACATATCGTGCATGGATATTTGTGTAAGCGAAAGCTCTGATCAAAGTGGGTGCCGTGCAAGCTCACAATCGACCAGAAACAACGCATTGATGATTCTAAGCAGTGTTTGTTACAATGGATGGAACATGGTTCCATCATTTCACACCAAAATCAAAATGATCATCATCTGAGTGGACTGCACGTGATGAATCGTCTCCACAGCAGAGTTTGAAGCTGTTTCACCATAAAAAACCCATATGTATGCATCATCATGTGACAGTAGATGATATATTCCTTCATTATTCCACACCAGAATCAAAACGACGATCATCTGAGTGGACTGCATGTGGCACAAATCAATTAAAAAGATGGCAAAAGTGCATGAATATTTTGCTTCGAATTGCTTCCGTATTCACAATATTCTCCAGAGCTGGCCCCAGCGAATTTTTTTGTGTTCTTCTGTTCCTCAAAACAATGCTCGCTGGAAATGGAATGAGTGCCGATGAAGCGACAATCGTCGAAAACGAGGCCTATCCTGTTCTGTCTCGACCAGATATTCTTCTCGAGAGAATTTATCTGGTTGAAGCTGGGATGATTCTGCAACCGTGTTAGGAATCACACGTTTCGCACAAGTTTCTCGAATTCTGAGAGTTGTCGTTCGTATGGGGGCGACAGCTGATTAACGGGAAAACAGATTTTAAACAGGATTTTAAACAGATTGTGCGTATGATAAATAGAAAAAATACATTGGAATCCATCCGCCATGCAGGGGATGGAATCGAGTGTGAATATTTCAAAGTGTAAAATAGCTTTCAATGATTTTCATTGAAACTCAATCGCTTATTGAAAAAACACATTTTGTAACGGCATTTCATGAAAACATACTTTTTCGTGTGGTTGATATGAAATGAATCGAATGTAATGATGATAATTGAAATGATAATTATGACAACACGCATCTCGTATCCAATGTGTGATGGATTACAGGGCGGTCAACAGGCCTTTTACGCCCGCAGTGCGGCGAATAACCGCCAAACTACGACGTATCCATCACACTTTGTGTCAAAGCGTGCTGCTGACCACCAAACAGCACTGCCTTGATAGGATGCGAAAGTTAGTGGTTGCTAAGAAGTCACTAGTGAGGCGAGCAAGAAGTATCGCGGATAACCTTAAGTTCCGCCAAAACCTTCTCACTTATTCCAAGAGCCTTCACATGTTGTGGATAATCCGCCGACCGCTGATCAGGTGGAATCTTTCTGGAAGAATATCTATGAATACCCGCAGCCACTCAACTTAGACACTTCAGCCCTAGCGCACGTTGAAGGAATAACCCTGGATGACATTCGGAGAGCCCTTGAGGGTTTCAAGAACTTTGCTGCTCCAGGCCCAGATGGGCTGAACACCTATTGGTGAAAAAAACTAACAAGCACTCACCTTCATCTGGCCAGAGTTTCCAACTCATGGCTGGACGGAGAGCAGCCGATTCCTGATTGGTTTGTCGAGGGGCGGAGCGTTTTATCTCTAAAAGCGGAGATTTGTCGATTCCTGAGAATTAAAGACCGATAACATGCTTGAATTCGTGTAATAAGTTGTGTAGTTTGGAGTAGTGAAGAGGACCCGGGATGAGTTGTATTAACTCGACGTAAAGATACAAAAAATGATGCATCTCTATAGGAGTTTGCATCCCAAATCGTCCGTTCCACGATTGTACTTCCCACGATAACAATGAGGCTGTAGACTTTTGAGTTTGAAGAATCTAGATGACAGAATGTTACTAGATATAGCCTGTAAAGTCAACAGGAATTCGGATCCCCTTCTTTGCATAGTCCGCGACCATGAAAAATCAGGAATTGGAGCATTTCTCTCTAGGGCCGCTGCTCAAACATCTGATGAACTCGGTTTAGTTTCCGACACTGAACGAGGTGATAACAACTGTGTCACCGAGTTGGAACCCGTTCAGTACTTCTGCGGAAACACAAGGATAAGTCAATGCATGGGGTCTTCTTCAATAACATTGAAGACTTTGGTTTATCTGAGCGCCTGACTTTCACTTCCCTCAGGTCGAGTGGGCTGAAGTCGGAAACTGGGGGGTTTAACATGGCTTGCCAGGATGGTGTCTTCAACACCTCAATTTACCGCAGTCGTGTGGTGGATATAGAAATCCCTGACACAAGGTGCAGGGCTTGCCGCGTCCGAGATCCTAATGCAATTGCTATCAGCATGTCCAACATATGCGGTCTTGGCCTGTATCCAACGATATAACGCGGCATTGAGAGTGCTATATTACCATCTACGGCACCCATACGGTATTGAGGAGAAACCGGTGTTGCCCTACGCTAAGGGGATATTGAATCTGTTTTGGGGAACGAGAAGTGCCAAATTTATTGAAACTATTTGTTCCACACCCCCAGGCTCATACAAGCTAATAAGCCTGATGTAGTCCTTCACGACCAGCAGAGCTGGAATTTTCAGCTCCTGGCGGGACGAATATCGTCAGAAAAGAGGAAGAAAAACAGACGGAATATCGAGATTTTCTCTTCGAACTCCGCAGACTCTATCCAGACCACTCTGTCAAAATTATTGTTCTGATTATTTGAGTCCATGGTGGAATGATGCCCTCTCTACTCTCAAATCTTGAAATCATACCGACTTGCCACACTAAGGCAGAAATCTGGGCGGGACAGATGCAGAAGGCTGTCATTCTTGGCTCGCTGCGCTTGCTCAGGGCACATTATTGTCGGACCCAATTATCACTTGCCCACGGTGTGAGAAGTGGTCATCGGTTGATGAAGCTGGCGCGCCCTCCCAAATATTTCGGAGCTTTTTCGGGCTATTTTGGGGCAAACTGAGGTGAAAAATAATAATAATAATAATAATAATTTTCTTCCTCAACAGACCGATGATCAGATCTGTCGAAGTTTGTGCTGATACTTGCCGCCGGAAGAATTCTCCATTGCTGTTACCTCTTGTTAGTGGCGTTGTTCCACCCCGAGGTAAGTATAAGTCTCTCCGGCATCTAAATGGTGTAGGATGCTTCCATCTGAGAGCTGCACATCCTCTCCGTAGTCTCCGCATTGTCTACTTTTGAGATGGACCATTGCATATTTTTCTATCCCAAATTACTTACTGATAGCATGCTTGTACTCTTCCACCACCCTCAAGGACTGTAGCATTCGGAGATGCTACTTTCTGTTTTCCCTGTGTATATATAATTTCGAAGAAATCAGTTCGTGAGGATGCTTGTAGGTATCTTTAAATCAATTCAAAGTGCGACGAAACGTTCACCTTCTGGCGAGTAGGTAACGCTAATAAATATTTCGATAAATCGCCAGCTGAACTGAAGGATTAGTCAACTGATAACCATCATATGAGTAATGCTGGTTGCCTGGCTGAAAATTATTTCCTATAATTAATTATCATATATTTTTCTTTCATTCAGGAAAAGTACTGAAAAGTGATAATGATTAAAAATATATTTCACTCAATCGTGATCAAATGAATGTGAAATGATTGAATTGAATATATGAATAGATTAACGCAACCAGGTCAGCTGTGATAGAATTCATATCAAGTATTTAGCTACTATTTCTTCATAATTGTTTCCTTAGGATATTTTGGATAGTCACCAATTGTTATATATTTCATACAGTCTTCATAGATTTATGCTGCATTGTGTCCCATCATTTAAGATTTTTTAAAATTCTGAAGGAGTACTCCTATCTATCAGAGATGACACCATTATACTCAGTCATGCTATCTGCGCAAGGCTAATCGTGCAAAAATGGCCGATGGTCAGAGTTGGAGGTGAATTCATGAAGCGAGTTCTTTTCTGATAAAATTGCATATCTGCGAATATTGGAGGAAAACGTCACAAGTGGCGCTGACAACGTGCGGCCAGAGTATATTTTTTCCGTTTTTGCATCCTTTGAAAATTTTTACTGGACAAACATTTCATCTGATGAAAATTACCAATTATCATTGCGAATTGCGAATTTCAGACTTTACATTTGAATAAAAGTTAAACATATTTGTGGTCAATACTTTTTTATGAAGCTTTTTCTTTCGGCTGATAAAAATACTTTTGTCCGTTGATAAAAAGTTTACCTAACTACGAATATAGGAAACGATTTTGATGTCGTTTCGATTGCAATTTACAGTTATCGTTTTTTCGTTTTGTTTCGTCATTTCAACAATATACAGGGAATTTATAGTTACAATTTCAACGAGTTGAATTGATATAAATACATACTATTTTCTTTTGATGAGTGGTAATTACAGAGAGGTGAATCTTTTCTTTCACAATACAGGGTGGTAATCACACCGTTCACACGCCGGATTTAGCTTACCTTTTCTCGGGTTCTCCAATTATTTCGTGTACTACTAACTTGTCATAAGGGGACATATAGGTGTTTATTCACTTTTGGCTGGTGGTTATGGTGATAACGCAGCTGATTTTGGTTGCCAATTGTTTGTAAAAGTATTATTATATCTCCGAGATGGCAGATACGTTTGAACCGAATCACCTACTCTTTGGGGGGTTGAACTATGCGTTGGCTATTAGGGGAGTACTCAAGTTCATTGATTGCCTTGAGTCTCTATACTTACAATTTTGATACAGAAAGAACGGCTATTGAAAGTACGCTGGATTCAATAAAAAATTTAATTAATGAATTTGAAGGAGATACCCCTGATACGTTATATAAACGATTGAAATCAAGACTTGCGCGTATTACAGGTCGAATTCAATGAATGCCAATCGATATTAATGTAACTGACGAGGTAACCTATAAAAATGAGAGTTTAGCTACATGTTACCTAATGGATGAGGACTTGCATGAAAAGCTCAGTGCTTCAAATGACGTTGGGAATACTGTTTCTCAATCGTTCGAAACGTCTCCGCCCATCATCGATATTCCTGCACCAGTTGTCACTTGCAATTCTAGACAAATTCCAATTTTGAAATGGGGTTTGAAGTTTAGTGGGGATCAGAAGAAACTCTATAACTTTTTGGACCGTGTGGTAGAGTATGCTCGCGCAAGAGGCCTAGACAATACCGAATTGTTCAATGCTGCAGCAGAGATGTTCACCCGTGATGCATTTCTATGGTTTTTGCGAGTAAAAACAAATCTGAATAATTGGGATGATTTGGTTAAACAAATGAAAGATGATTTTTCACCTCCTCATGCAGAAGACGATATTTGGGATACTATTAAATCGAGAAAGCAAGGGAAAACCGAGACTATCGTACTTTATTCCGCGGTAATGGAAAATTTATTCAAGAGACTCAGTCGTCCTCCCGCTGAAACAACAAAACTCCGTATCATTAAAAAAAAAGTTTTACCAGCGTATATGTCGCATTTAGCAATTAATGATGTTAATTCCGTTTCGGAACTTGTCAAATTAGTAAAACGATTGGAAGATGCAAATTTTATGAAAAATAGAAATCAGCACAAATCCATTATATCGGAAAAGGGCTGTTTCTGTCTGAGCTACGATGGTGTCGTTGCGGCAATTCAACCAGGAACTTCGGGTGCTGATAAAGCGCACAATAACTACAAGGGGAATAATAAACCTAAAGGTTTTCAAAATAAAAGTAATTCACATGGAAACAGCAACCGCAGAAGTGTTGATGACATGGTGGAGACGAATTCGACATCTGAGTCAAGTAATGTTAAGACCAAGACCCCTACTTTTTCACCTTCCGGAAATTCGAAAGGTTTAGTTTGCTGGAATTGTCGTTTCCCAAATCACACTTCTAATTGTAGATCGCCTAGAACTACTTTTTGTTTCAAGTGTGGTACCCAAGGTGTGACCTCCAAAAATTGTAAGTGCATGGGAAACCAATAGTGGGAAAACGTTTATATGGTCGGCGTTTTTTCCCAGTAGATTTTAGACCATTTTGAATAGTAAACAACGTAATAAAGAGTATCGAAGTTGGATTACGTGGCTGTCACGTGTGCGGGAATGTTTAAACCTTGTATCAATTCACTAGAAAATGTACAGATTGCTCCTATTTTTGAAAGATTAGGTTCGGATAATCGACCCTACATTTCTCTTAATTTGATAGGCCATAGAATAACTGTCCTTCTTGATTCAGGTTCTTCTTCAAGTATTGGGAGAATTGGGTTTGAACTGTTTGAAAGAATTGGGCTTGTAGGTTACTACAAACAGATCAACTATCCGGCATATAACTACAGCAGATGGAACGGAAAATACTGTCAAAGGATTTGTCGATCTGCCCATCTGTGTAGAAAATGTCTGTCGTGTAGTACGAGCTTTAGTAGTTCCGACAGTCGAGCATTCTTTTATAATGGGTAGCGATTTTGCCAAATTGTTTCTAATCAAATTGGATTTCAAGGAAAACACTTGGAATGTTCAGTGTGAACTGTCTCGAACTAATTTGAGTATAGTTGAGAATCCAAATTTTCTAGTCAATCCTGAACTATGTTCGTTGAATACATTGGATTTTAGTGAGCGTATAGCTGCTGATGAAGTGGATTTCTTCGTACAATGAAATTGGTGGCGACGATAAGAGGTTGGGGCGAACAAATAAGATCGCAATGCATATCGATACAGGCGGTTCTCCTCCCATACGGCAGAGACGATATTCGATGTCCCTGAATATGTTGAAGATATTGAATGAAGAGCTCGACGAAATATTGAAATTGGGGGTAGTCGAACCATCCCAAAGTAGTTGGTGTTCTCCTGTCTTGCTAGTGAAGGAAGTCAACGGGGAAATGAGGTTCTGCTTCGACGGGCGAAAGCTGAACGAAGTCACGAAACATGACAGCTATCCGTTACCAAAGGTTGACAGGATCTTGAGCATACTCAAAGGCGCTAGATTCATTTCATCAATAGACTTGAGGAATACCTTTTGGCAGATTCCCCTTGATGAGGAGTCTCGCAAAAAAAACAGCTTTCAGTGTACCTGGAAGAGGTTTATTCCACTTCACGTCTGTTCCCATTGGTTTATGCAATTCAGCACAAATGTTATGCAGACTGATCGACTCCATATTTGGTCCCAAATATGAGCCCAATATATTCACATACCTAGATGATATAATAGTGGTTTTCCCAACCTTTGAGCAACACCTTAAATTATTAGCGGAAGTGAGAAATCGTTTGAAGGATGCAGGTCTTACAGTTAATCTAAGTAAATGTGAATTTCTCAAGCCGTCCTTAAAATATCTTGGTTTTATAATGGACGGGAATGGAATTAGAACTGATCCCGATAATGTTGCAACCATGATCAATTACCCTAGACCCACAACGGCAACGGAAGTGAAGCGCTTCATTGGCATGTGTTCATGGTATCGGCGTTTTATTAATAATTTTTCCAGTTTAGTAGCACCAATTAACAATCTTCTAGTTGGAAAACGTAAAAGACAAGCCATATCATGGACGGATGAAGCTGAGAACTCATTCATGAAAATTAAAGAATCGCTTGTCTCAGCTCCAATTTTATGTAGCCCTGATTTCGATAAGCCTTTTATAATCCAAACAGACGCCAGAGTCATAGCTTATGCAAGTCGCTCTCTTTCGTGTAGCGAAAGAAATTGGACAGTCACTCAAAGGAAACTCCTGGCCATAATTTTCGCAATAGAAAAATTCCGTTCGTACGTCGAAGGAACCGTATTCACGGTGGAAACAGATCACCATTCTTTACTTTGGTTGAATAGCATTAAAAATCCAACTAGAAAACTGGCCAGGTGGGCCGTGAAACTCAGACAGTTCTCTTTCGTTTTAAAACATCGTAAGGGATCGTCAAATGTCGTACCAGACGCCCTGTCGCGAATTTATTCTGATGTTCCTGAATCTGCTCCCATAGATATTCCTGTAGATCCAACTGACTCTTGGTTCGTTTCCTTGAAGGAAAAAATACGACGTGATCCAGATTCCTATCCACAATGGAAAATTGAAAATGAAAAAATCTATAAGTTAGTTCCTTCACAGGTTCCTGTGAAAACTAACTCTAAGGAATGGAAACTGCTGATTCCTAAAAGGGAGAGATCCGAAGTTATTCGCAGTTGTCATGGTGCACCTACTAGCTATCATTTTGGATTTTATAAAACTTTAGGCAAGATACAAGAGCTTTATTGCTGGCCAAAAATGCGGCAGGATAATTTAAAATATATTCGTCATTGTAAAATTTGTGGATCTCAGAAGGTTTCATCTGCACCTCGAATGGGTGCCATGGGCGCAGAAAAGACTGTGAACTTTCCGTGGCAAATTATTGCCGCTGATCTGATGGGTCCATTTCCACGTTCGAAAAGAGTATATACTCACCTTCTTGTTATCGGTGATTGGTTCACCAAGTATGTCATTTTACATCTTTTGAGGAATGCTACAGCCGAAAACATTTGCGATTTTATGAAGAACAATGTATTTTTGATTTTTGGTGTTCCCCAATTTATCATAGTAGACAACGGTCCACAGTTTGCTGGCTCCGTATTCAAAAAATTAGCAAACGAGTATGAAGTCCAGAAAATATGGTTTGATGCGCGTTATCACCCACAATGAAATTTTGTTGAACGTATGAAGAAAACTGTGGGTACCGCGATTAGGTGCTATGTTGATGACCATAGAAATTGGGACTCAGAATTGCCAAAGATTGCTCATGCAATGAACACGGCAAAACATGAGGTTACGGGATATTCCCCAACATTTTTAAATTTTGGCCGACACGTCCCACTCTCGGGGAGATACTATGGAGAAGTACAAACTATGAGTGATATTGAACTTCTTCCTAGTGATAGGGACACATACTGTTCAGAATTGGATTCTTTGTCTGAAGTGTTAATGCTTATGAGAGAAATTCGGCACAATGCAACTTGCGTAAACGCGCTAGTTCTTTCGAAGTTGAAGACCAAGGTTTGGCGAAAAAAACAAAGTGCAGTCGGACGCGACTAATCAATTTTCGGCCAAATTGGCTCCGAAATACATTCTGTGCACTGTAGCTAGAAAAATTTCCATTTTAATATATTCTTTGACAAATGACGATGATTCGCCAGGAGGCGAATGGCATATTAAGGATCTGAAGGAATACTTTGGTTCAAATTCAGATGTGTCCGGATAAATGTGATGGAAAGTTGAGTCATCTTTCAGTAATTAGAGAACACTTTTGAAATTGTCTTATATTTATCTTCTCAATGTACAGTTACTTCAAGGTTTATGTATCTTATGTATATATATATATATATATATATACAGGCTGATTCACGGTAGATGGCACATTAGACGTTTCTGGTGAACCAGACAACGGATCACTTTGAAAATTTAATGGAGGGCATATTCGGACATTCTCTAGCCAACTAAAATATTTTCGGCAATGCGGTGTTGCCGCTTCTATTAGAAAGCAGTAGCAACTTTGATTTTCCAAATGGAACACTCTGTATATAATATTATTTTTGGAATCTCCAACAATTGCCGACAACTTTTTTTGATATTTCCCTATACCTATCTGTTACCGTTTTCGAAATAAAAATTAATTTCAATTTTTTTCTTCGAAAATCATGACTTCTAAAAATGCCGATATCTTTTAGTTAAGAAGTACTATGATATCGAAATTTGGTTTGGAGTTAGGTGATACTTGGACACTTCCCACACGTCAGCCTAATCTCCGTTACTTCAATACAGGGTGATAAAAAAATACAGTTTTTTCGTTTGCTTGAAAAAGTTGCTGAAATTTGATTATTTTAAATAGAACACCCTGTATATTATTGAAAATTCGGAAAGCTGCTGAAATTTGCTTTCTTTCTATGTATATCATACCTATACCTAACTAGTCAAGTTTCGGACTTATGAACATTTATTTGTGAAAATGTCCCTTCCATTCGGTATTTCCATTCGGTATTTGGTAAGCAGGCCATGATTACTATTTGACAGTAGCGTTGTGACATTCTCCTAATAATATCGACATTTTCGTCACTTCAGAAGTTGCAAATACCTTCAAAACGATGGAACAAAACTATTCAAACGAAGTTTTTATGAATTTGTTTATTATTTCTGGACAGTGTGACAAAATTATCAGCAGAACATGTAGAAAGTTCAATGAAATGTATCCGAATCTACCGCCAATGAACCTCAAGAAATTTATACGAATTCAGAAAAATTTCAATATGTTTGGATAAACTTTAAAAAAGCACCAAGAAACTTGAAATTGGAAATATTGATATGAATAATTATAAAAAAGTAAAACAATCATGTGGAATATTTCAAAATATGTTCGAATCGCTGGCCGTTCACTTCCAAGCACTTTAAAATGCGGGTGTTGACTGCTTTCGTGGTGGCAGATCTGATTTCATTGGGATCCAAATCTTCAAATGTTTGGGCAATCCTTTCTAACAATTCATCTCTCGAACGCACGGGTATTTTGTAAACTTTCTCTTTAAACATTCCCCACAAATAAAAATCTAATGGATTAAGATCGGGTGATCTCGCTGGCCAATTCCATGGTCCCAAGCGCCTCATCCACCGATCGTCAAATTGTCTATCCAGTTCTGCGCTCACTTCTCTTGTGCAATGTGCAGGAGCTCCGTCTAGTTGGTACCAACAGTTTCGATAATCTTCGAGTGGCAGATTATCCACGAAACTGTCTACAGTATTCTCCAAAATATTCAGGTAGCTTCTGGATGTTAATGAATCCTCGTATATCACTTACCTCAATTTGTTGTCCATCAACATGCAGAAGACATTAAAACTAAATTTTTCTTGAAATCCGGCTTCTTTTGTGACGTGAGGATTTTCACTGGACCAATAATGACGATTTTTTCTATTGAAAATCCCTTCTCTCGAAAATTTCGATTCATCAGTCCAAATAATTTTATTTAAAAAAAGTGGATCTTCTTGAATGCGTGTCAACAACATTTCACAAAATTCTACTCTCTGTTGAGGATCTTGAGGCTTCATTGCTTGAATTTTGGTGAATTTATAATCATGCATTTTATGTCTTCGCAAGATTCTTTGAACCGATGAATATTTTATACCCAAATCTTCTTCAGCACTTCTTATCGATGACTCGGGAAATGCGTGAAAATATGCTAAGACATTAATCTGGTTGTCTTCGAAAGTTACGGGTCGAGGCAAGTTTCTTGGTGCTTTTAAAGTTGATCCAAATGCATTGAAATTGTTCTGAATTTGTATAAATTTCTGGAGGTTCATTGGCGGTAGATTCGGATACATTTCATTGAACTTTCTACATGTTCTGCTGATAATTTTGTCACACTGTCCAAAAATAATAAACAAATTCATAAGAACTTCGTTTGAATAGTTTTGTTCCATCGTTTTGAAGGTATTTGCAACTTCTGAAGTGACGAAAATGTCGATATTATTAGGAGAATGTCACAACGCTACTGTCATATAGTAATCATGGCCTGCTTACCAAATACCGAATGGAAATACCGAATGGAAGGGACATTTTCACAAATAAATGTTCATAAGTCCGAAACTTGACTAGTTAGGTATAGGTATGATATGCATAGAAAGAAAGCAAATTCCAGCAGCTTTCCGAATTTTCAATAATATACAGGGTGTTCCATTTAAAATAATCAAATTTCAGCAACTTTTTCAAGCAAACGAAAAAACTGTATTTTTTTACCACCCTGTATTGAAGTAACGGAGATTAGGCTGACGTGTGGAAAGTGTCCAAGTATCACCTAACTCCAAACCAAATTTCGATATCATAGTACTTCTTAACTAAAAGATATCGGCATTTTTAGAAGTCATGATTTTCGAAAAAAAAAATTGAAATTAATTTTTATTTCGAAAACGGTAACAGATAGGTATAGGGAAATATCAAGAAAAGTTGTCGGGCAATTGTTGGAAATTCCAAAAATAATATTATATACAGAGTATTCCATTTGAAAAATCAAAGTTGCTACTACTTTCTAATAGAAGCGGCAACACCGCATTGTCGAAAATATCTTAGTTGGCTAGAGAATGTCCGAATATGCCCTCCGTTAAATTTTCAAAGTGATCCGTTGTCTGGTTCACCAGAAACGTCTAATGTGCCATTCACCGTGAATCAGCCTGTATATATCTAATGATGTTAGTGATAGGTACCTCGTTCCTTCCTTTATAGATGACTTGTTAAAGACTTACCGATTTTGACCTAGCCCGATTTTGATAGTCCTCTATTATGTATTTCTCAAAAAAAAAGGTTTCCTCTGCAAGGACGTATTGTACGCGTAGATACTATGATCACAAGGTTCATCACTTCAGAAAAATAGCCCTCTGGTCTATTTTTATTTTTTTGGAAGGCGGTGGTGTAGCATTCGGAGATGCTACTTTCTGTTTTCCCTGTGTATATATAATTTTGAAGAAATCAGTTCTTGAGGATGCTTGTAGGTATTTTTAAATCAATTCAAAGTGCGACGAAAAGTTCAACTTCTGGCGAGTAGGTAGCGCTAATAAATATTTCGATAAATCGCCAGCTGAACTGAAGGATTAGTCAACTGATAACCATCATATGAGTAATGTTGGTTGCCTGGCTGAAAATTATTGTCATCAGGAATTTTCCTATAATTAATTATCATATATTTTTCTTTCATTCAGGAAAAGTACTGGAAAGTGATAATGATTAAAAATATATTTCACTCAATCGTGATCAAATAAATGTGAAATGATTGAATTGAATATATGAATAGATTAACGCAACCAGGTCAGCTGTGGTGGAATTCAAATCAAGTATTCAGCTACTGTTTCTTCATAATTGTTTCCTTAGGATATTTTGGATATTCACCTATTGTTATATATTTCATACAGTCTTCATAGATGCTGCATTGTGTCCCATCATTTAAGATTTCTTTAAATCCTGAAGGAGTACTCCTATCTATCAGAGATGGCACCATTATACTCAGTCATGCTATCTGCGCAAAGCTAATCGTGCAAAAATGGCCGATGGTCAGAGTTGAAGGTGAATTCATGAAGCGAGTTCATTTGCTGATGAAATTGCATATCTGCGAATATTGGAGGAAAACGTCACAGGACTAATAGAGATCCTTTCATCTAGAGGCATGAAATTTTAACTCATCCATATGAAACAAATGGGTGACCTTGTGCCACCAGTTTCCTAGGATGCCACTGTTATACCCTCGAGTATTTCTGAGCGCAACGGATAATGGCAATAGTGAGATGCAGAAGAGATGGGGACTGAGGTAATCGCCCTGAAATACACCCTTTCTGAAAGTGACCCACCCTGTTTAGACTCTCACTTGTGCAGATATTATGGTGAACTGAGAAGAAGAAGAACTCAGGTAAAACTCAACAACATTTAAGTAGTAGGTAGTAGAGGGTTTATGGACACTCTATATCTGAACACGTAACGAATACCGTTTTACCAGTATAGTAAGAAGTGGGTTGAGCAAAGTCAACAAAACTTCTGAACACGTAACAGCACACCTAGATAATGACAAATGAGATGTTGTCGAAACGTCGGTGAAATTAGAGATAATATCACATACACGGATCAAATACCCGGAAAATCAGTTCAGCATATTCCTATCCGTGAAAACTCCAGATTTCATATTCCATACCATAACGGAGAGATGAGGTCAACTGAGAAGAAGAAGAACTCAGGTAAAACTCGACAACATTTAAGTAGTAGGTAGTAGAGGGTTTATGGACACTCATCTGAACACGTAACGAATACCGTTTTACCAGTATAGTAAGAAGTGAGTTGAGTAAGGTCAACAAAACTTCTGAACACGTAACAGCACACCTAGATAATGACAAATGAGATTTTGTCGAAACGTCGGTGAAATTAGAGATAATATCACATACACGGATCAAATACCCGGAAAATCCGTTCAGCATATTCCTATCCGTGAAAACTTTAGATTTCATATATATATATATATATATATATATATATATATATATATATATAGCGTGTCTCACTTCCCATGGAAACACCCCCGTATCTTCCGTAATGTTCTAGGTGGAACGATGAAACTCTCAGGACTGATGGAAATGCTCAAAATGCACCTAACACCCGAATGGGGTTGACCGAAGTGATATACACTGTCCGCCACTCGCGATGGAATACCCCATTTTCAGGTAAAACAAATTACGGCGCAAAATAGTTCGATTCCAATACCTGAACCCCTTCATTCTATCTGGAGAGTACTCTCAGGTATGGAAGATACAGATGCTGTGCTCCTTCAGATTCGTGATCAGGACTACTAACTTACTACGAATACACTTTTTTCCTGGAAAAATTTCAGTCCTGAAAAATCTGAATTTGTCTCACTTCTTATGGAAACATCTCCGTATCTTTCGTAATATTCAAGGTGGAACGATGAAACTCTCAGGACTGATGGAAATGCTCAAAATGCACCTACCACCTGAATGGTGTTGGCCAAAATGATATATACTGTCCGCCACTCGCGATAGAACACCCCATTTTTACGGTGAAACATATTAGGGGGCAAAATAGGCTCAAAATCTCTTCAAATTCGTGATGAGGACTACCAACTTACCACGAATACACTTTTCTCCTGGAAAAGTTTCAGTCGTGAAAAATCCGAATTTACTCATTCCTTATGGAAACACCCCCTATCTTCCGTAATATTCGAGGACGAACGATGAAACTCTCAGGACTGATGGAAATGCTCAAAATGCACCTACCACCTGAATGGGGTTGGCCAAAGTGATATACACTGTCCGCCACTCGCGATGGAACACCCCATTTTTAGGTAAAACATATTACGGAGCAAAATAGTTCGCTTCAAATACTTGAACCCCTTCATTCTATCTGGAGAGTACTCTCAGGTATGAAAAATACAGATACTGTGAGATTCTATCATCCATTTTGAGCCTATCTAAGAAAAATATCACAGCACCACATTCTCAGATTATCGAGATAGTGTGAAGCAGTGTATGAAAAATTATCGATGGCGGCATCTATTATAACTGAAGAAGATTATTCGTTAAACTAATTCCGGTTGCTGAACAACCAAATTCTATCCCAAACAGAAATGAGAGCTCTCAATTGATGAGCAAAAAATGCAAAAAATGGAATAAATCTATATTCAAAGGTTCACATCTCGAAAACTGAACAATTCTGAGCTTTGGTTGTGGACACTTTCAATCAGCACATCAAGAACTACAACATATCAAAATTTCGGCAAAATTGAAGGCAAGCCATTTCTCATAAGAAATGTGCGGGGTTCTTTATTAAAATATTGGGGAAACATTTTACCATCCGAAACAAAATTAAACTTCATACTCATTGCAACACCGAAACAACTGTTAAGTTTTAAAGAAAAAATCGCATTCGGTCGACAGACAGATTATTTTACCTACTTGCTGAATTGTTGTCTGGAATCTTTTGAAGGTATTGAATTACATCAGTTCCATTGAACCATGCGGTGCCCTGAAATCACCATGGAAGACAGTTGCTTATTGATATTGTCGCAACTCAGTTCTCGCTTGGCTATTTACAAGAGGATTTTTATTTGCTCTTTCACCCATTCAATCATTCATCCAAAATAATGAAAGAACTCATTTGAAACTCAATTAAATATTCATTGTGAAGAAACAGAAAAAAATAAACTCACACTCAAATGTTAATAAAAAATAATACATTAAAACAATCAAAAACTTACATTATACTGCCACCCAGCAGGATCGAAGAGAAGGAGATGTGCTGCATTGCTGATGATTAATCGATACTCAAATGAATTCTGAATACTGTCTGTTGACTGTTGACTGTTGACTGTCAATGATCTTGACCTCCCTCAATATTTATAAAGAATTATATGCTGACATTGCGACTTTGATTCGGTCACTGTACTGAGGTGAAATGCACAGCATGCAATCTGTGCCAAGTTTGCGTATTTGGAGATTGTTTTATATTCCATATCCTGTGATCGGATCAATTTCCATGTCTATGAACTTGAAATATTAAAAGATGGAATTCTCAATACTGAGTGTTCTTGTGTTAAAATATTGAAGTGAGGTTGAAATATCTATCAATTCATATATTTACTTAAATGAATCTGAATTATTTTATGTTTATTTCCTATATTTGACAATATTTACTGTCAACCTGACAATATTGTTGAAAGATCTTGTTGTATTGACCCCCAGACCAGTTTTCATTGTATTTGTTGTTTCTAGTATTGTTGTTCTTTGAATCACCGTTGTTCCTGTGGTTTCTGCCGTGTTTTTGTTTCCATTGTGTTTATTGTTCCTGAATTTGTGTTGGATATTGTTCCTGTGTTCCAGTTGTTTTCTGATCGTGAGTTCCTGTTTTAATATTTATGAAGTTCCCATTTTACCTGATATCAGCTCATTTTGAATGACAAAGTTCAACATGGTACGTATGTCACTTCAAGCAAAAATTGAAATTGTTTCAATTGTTGGTGAAGGGGTGAGGTCGTAAAGTGGCCGCTGAATTTAATAGAAGACACCCGCTAGAGGTAGCTGTACACCCTGGAACTGTATATATAATATATAATCTATTCGTGAGCACCGGCCTAGTGAAAAAGGACAGAAAAATTGTAAAACATTATATTGATGATGATACGATATTGGCGGCTCATCAAGCTGATCCTAGAATTAGTTTGAGAAACTCATCGCTTCAACTCAATATGAGCCGCAGTAAAATATGGAGGTGTTCAAAGACGCATAAAATGCATGCGTTCAAACCCAAATTTTTACATACTTTGCACGAAGGAGATGAAATCCGCCGTATGGAGTATTGTTTATGGATGCAGGGAAATTATCTCAATGACAGGAATTTTTTAAAGTATATCTTATTCAGTGATGAGGCTACCTTTACCACGAATGGTGTTGTATCTTCCCAGAACATGAGGTTTTGAGCTGAACAAAATCCAAATTGGGTGGTGAATTGCAGATACCAAATATTTCAGAAAGTTAATGTGTGGTATCCTGAACGAAAATATTATCGGGCCATTTAAACGGATTTTCTATTCGTTGATTTTCTCGAAACTGCATTTTCCGATGTGTTGGAAGAACTACCTTTGGATGTGAGACACATCATGATTTTTCAGTTAGATGGTTTACCAGTTCACAATAGTGGCATAACAAGGGTTTGGTTGAATTGGTTGAAATGGATAGGACCCAATAGCCCTCTCGTAGTATGGCCACCACGATCCCCACAATCAACTCTACTGGATTTTTATGTATGAGGAAACTTGAAAAATGAAGCTTATGGGGATAGGACAACAAATAAGGAAGATCTCCGTGCAAGAATCATACAAGCGTGTAGAGAAATCACACCTAAAGAACTGAGAAGAGTTGGAGGAAATAATAGAAGGCGCCTAGAGAAATGTGTTCAATTGGAGGAAAATTTCATAGAAGGCAAGAAAATATAAAATTGTCAACAGTTAAATCATTTGAGATTGATTGTTTTGTTTTTTAATTGAAAATATGATTTTGAAAATAGTACTTCGAAAAATTTTAAACTATATAACATTTTTCGCCACAAAATATCCTTGTTTATTTTTAAAATAATGGGAAAATGAGAATATTAACTAACATTAACCATCCTAAAACCTCACTGATTACATGTTTCCGTTCCTCTTACAAAATTACCATTTTCTCTCTTATTGAGAAGAAATAACTTTCCTGACAAAAAAATAAAAAATAAATTATTTATTTGAGAACAAAAGTCGAGTTTCTCTCAAACAATTTCGTTCATGTTTTGATGTCAAAACCAAAAAAAATCTACTTCAATTATTACGGAAGATACGGGGGTGTTTCCATGAGAAGTGAAACCATTTCGGATTTTTCAGGACTGAAAGTTTTTCAGGAGAAAAGTGTAATCGTAGTGAGTTGGTAGTCCTGATCACGAATCTGTTTTACCGTAAAAATGGGGTGTTCCATCGCGTGTGGCGGACAGTGTATATCACTTTGGCCAACCCCATTCAGGTGGTAGGTGCAGAAATACCAAGAAAGTACTTGATAAAAATAGCTGCGTAAACGCAAGCGAAACATAAAAACTTGGCAAGTCAACTTGCCAAGTTTTTATGTCCGTGTTGGTGGTTTGACCAATCAACCGACAACTGCGGTAGCAGAAATTTGGGAAGCTAACCTGAAATGCCATCGGAAAACGAATCCACATGTTTCTAGAAATGATATGAGATCTAGAAAGGTTAATGCAGTCAAGCTGCTGGAAAATAATTCCATAGAAAACGAAAAATGAATAGATGAGTACTTTTTGATCATTCCCATATTGATTTCAATTTAAGAGCCACCGGTAGACAGCTGTTTTAGCCTTTTGGGCATCATCAGTACCGGCAGGCGGTCCTCGATTGAGACAAAATGAGAGAAAACCAAGAAAGTACTTGTTAGGAATCACACGTATGAAGGTAAGACCTCGTTAGTCCTTAGCTCGCACAAGTTTCTCAACTGCTGTGAGTTGTCGTTCGTATGGGGGTGGCAGCTGATTAACGGTATATATATTATATTGTTATGCAATTAATTATAGGGAATAATTTTATAGAAAATATCATTATTATTATCATCAGAAAAGGCCAAATATTTTATCTGACCTCTATAGTACCCTATTTTCAAGCAGACAGCCATACAAACCCAAAGAACCATCACACAGTATCCGAAGCAAGTTCAGTTCATTCCTTAACCTTCTTTCGCATTAAAATAAACCAATAGCTATCAGCCAAATGTATCTGGAAAAAAATAATATTTCTGATTATATAGCAAAAGTAAAGTCCACAGAGTAGGCAGAACCAATAAATTTGCAGAAAAAAACAATATGAAAGAACTCAGGTAGGTATTTGAAAATCTAATCTAAATTATATGCACAAGTGTCAGAATTCGTTAATATGGCAATTCTTATAGAAAAATAAACATTGCATAATTTTTGACAGAGCCCAAAAGATAGAATAAATCACAAATCTTTTAAAAAGCAAGTTCAAATTGTGATATTTGCTAAATAACCTAGATTAGAAATTAGTCATAAGAACTTTCTGTACAAATTAGTGAATAAGAATAGTCTAAGCCCATAGAAACTAAAGTGCGTGGAAAAAGTGAAATAAAATTCGCGAGTGCCGTGAAAAGGACGCGTATCACGACTTAGCAACGGTAGTTGGGTATTGAAGAGATTGTTTTTTGGCAAGATTTTGGTGAATTGAGTATTTTGTACCGGCATTTATAAAATCATCAAATTGTAAAGAAAAACTACAAAAAACTAAGCATTATCCAAGTTATATCCTCTCAAGGAAGGTTCACTATATCAGGGTAGTCAAATTTTCACCCGATGAGCAGATCCAGAGAAGAAAATCCTGGTTGAAAAACTTAACCACTCCAGACCACATCGTCACCTGCATTTTGCCAAGGTATTTATTCCATATCATCGTTCGTGGAGAACTTCCTTGAATTTTCGAGGTATTTATTTGAAGCCTGAACTATTACAACAGTTTTCTTCGAACATTTGAAATCGTGCAAACCAAATAAACTTTCATTTCCTCGCACCAATTTCCTAGAGAACTTTTTTACGCCGTTCTTACGAATTTTCAAGTCATCTATATTCGTTATTGACTGCTATTTGTAATTATATTTGTGAAATTTCATAATTTTCTGTAAAATTGTCCACATAACCAAAGAATAACTCATAATTCTTCAACAGTACGTTCAGAAATCTATACCGAGCAGAACGCTCTCAAGTTTGTTGAATATTCTGATAGAGTGCGTTCCATTTATAACTTGACTCGGAACCTAAAATTCTTTGGTTATTAGCATTCAGTTAAACCTGATATTAGCAAGCCAATAGATGAGTTATCTAGCGCAGAGTAGGTAAATATAAGAACCACATTTGGGAATATCACAATTTACTGCGTGTCTTTTGAAATTTGATGAAATAAAAACATATTTTGAGTGTTTGAATATTTGAACCTTTATTTATTTGTATAAATGTAACAAACAAAATATTTGTCAAACCCTTTCCTGGAACCCAACCTGAGAAAAGAGACTGCATGTTTCTTCGGCAACGACTGAGATGAGCTGCTGAAACAGCAGCTCAGCTCAGAGTAAGTAATTTAGCCATCATCTATATCAACGGGCATCTACAATCTCTACTTATCCTTTCAAAAAACTAAAATATAAATATAAACCATTCTATATGTATATATATATATATATATATATATATATATATATATATATATATATATATATATATATATATATATATATATATATATATATATATATATATGAGGACGAGGTCTTAATCTCCCTTGTCCCAAGTCTTGCTACTAGTTTTATGCTTGCTGTGTTCCGCTCTAAGTTCGCACTTGTCACTTTGTTGTTCGAGGCCAATATTAATATTGTTGTAGTAGGTATCCGCTCTGCCGGACTGGGTACCTCAGTTATTTTCAGGTATATTGCGTGACAACAATGACCTCCATGTTTGTAATAGTCTCTGCGAAGCATCTCACTTTTCAAAGCAGTTGGGACGTTTTTCAATTTCGATTGTTTCACGAATTATCTTGGCCTTCAAATTTTTCTCCGTAGCAATGGTCTTGGTGTTTTCGAAGCTTATTGTGTGGCCTGTTTCCTGGTAGTGTTTGAAAAGAGATGATACTGGATCTGATTTGCGAACAGCTGGTTTATGCTCATAGACTCTGTTGGAAATGTGTCTATTGGTCTGGCCGATGTGAGTTCTGGGACAGTTATAACACGGTATTTCGTATATACCCTATACTTCTTTGGTTGTTGGCTGTGAATACTGTCTACGCTATGTTTCTTCTGAATTCGGCTCACTTTGTCAGTAACTCCATGGATGTTGTGAAGAAAAGCTTTCGTCTGGTTGGCCTCTTCCTCGGTTAACTCGTGGGGCGATATGTATGTTTGATGTCGTTAGATGGTACTTTGTATTTGGGAGACGGGATAGTCGTTTTGGTGAAGGGCGGCTTTGAGTTCGTATAGTTTTCTGGATCTGTTGTGGTTGTCAGTGAGTCTTATAGAACGATGTATGATGGAATTCAAAACGGAATTTAGCTGGGCAGGATGATGATGGGACTTAGCATTGAGGTAGCGGTTAGTATGGGTAGGTTTTCGGTAGACCGTGTGTGAGAAGGAGTTGTTGGACTTTGTGATGAGAACGTCCAGGAAAGGGATTGAGTTATTATTTTCAACTTCTATTGTGAACTTTAGGTCGGGGTGTGGGGAGTTGATGTGGTTAAGGAATGCATGAACATCTTCGGATCCATGGGGCCATATAACAAAGATGTTATCCACGTATCGGAGCGAACACGTGGGTTTGAGATGAGAAGTGTCAATGGTTCTAATTTCGAGTCCTACAGTAAGAGATTTGCAAGGACTGGAGAGAGAGATAAACCCATTGGGGCGCCTCTGACTTGCTTGTAGAATTTGTGCTGGAAACGGAAATATGTGCTGGATATGCAGTGGCTGATGAGGTTGATCGTATCTTGTGGAATTTGATGTTTCGTTTTGAGAAAGAACAAAGTTTCGGATAGTGGGATATTTGTGAGGAGGGATACTACGTAAAAGATGACGAGGATGTTGGATATTGATGAATTGCAGATTTTCTATGAAGTGATAGGAGTTTTGGACATACGATGAGGAATGTTCGGCTAGTGGTTGGAGGGTATTCGCAAGATACTTGGCAAGGGGGTATGTGGGTGAACCAAATGCGCTCACGATGGGACGAATGGGACTGTTTTGTTTGTGTGTTTTTGGAAGACCATACAAGCGGGGTGTACGAGAAGATTTCTCCCTTGGAATGAGAGGTTTCTTGCTTTTTGTGGGAATGTTGGAATTGTTGATGAGTGCTTTGCTCTAGGGGCCTAGGGGCCCTAGAGTCCCAACTGTATACCTTGAAAAGAAGACCAAAGAACTCATCAACAATTACAAAATTTCCAAGAAACCTTTTATTTCCAAGAGAGAAATCTTTCACTTGATGACCGAGTCAGCTCATGTGACGAATAATTAGATTCAGCCATGCAGAGTATTTTTTCTTCTGGTTTGAGTGAATCATCATTCGATAGTTAGCTTTTGCTGACCCCCTCAGGGGGTATTTGTTTCAACATTGTGATGGAGATTGTGCTTCTGCTGCCTGAAAATTTGATGCAAGTTAGATTCATAAAATGATCTGCTATTGAGGAAGTCATGAGTCCCTTCATAGCAGTACCACTTAGTCATATGAGTTCACCTAGCTATCCAGGTCAAGTAACTGGATCAAGAGGTTTGTCACTTCTGTAGACTCATAGTCAGATTCTTTGGTAACCTTATGGTTCATAAAGGGTATCTAGTCGCTTAGGAAATGGGGTTCATTATAGTATCATGACAAGGATTTTTATGGGGGATAACCCAGTATTTTGAAAGTTCCATAAGTGAA
This sequence comes from Leptinotarsa decemlineata, assembly GCF_025532065.1. Taxonomy (NCBI): domain Eukaryota; kingdom Metazoa; phylum Arthropoda; class Insecta; order Coleoptera; family Chrysomelidae; genus Leptinotarsa; species Leptinotarsa decemlineata. The sequence goes on from NW_027412615.1 coordinate 789,200, forward strand.
CTGAATCTTATAGAAATGCTCTTACCTCCACGTGTGATATCTGAGCCGGCAGAAGTATTTTATTGCGCGCAGCACGGAATACAAGGATACTCATGAAACGAAGAAATTGAAAAAGTTAACGAGGTGCCAAGCAAAGAGCAATAATTTCATGAATGAGACCTAAACTTCAACCATATAAGCAAATGTGTTATTGAGGATTCTGAACAATACGGATACCTCAAACTATTTATATGGGTGTTGTCCGAAAGAGAAACAAAAGAATTGCTTCGAGTGATATTTGAATGTCAACTTTCATTACGATCAATTTGGAACAGTTTCTGTAAAAACGATTTCGAAAGAATTTACTTGTTGATCTTGAAGTTGATCGTCCTATCAACATATACACGGCTACGAATAATCCAATTCTAGTCAAAGACCGTTATTGATTGAACCAGATAATTGCTCACTATCTTATTCACGTCTGAGGGCGCCTATGATAACGTCAGGCCCAATGTAATATTGAACAGGCATCTATCTAATTGAAGTCTAAAGTATTCAGAAGATTAATCTCAATTAGTTATGACATGTATACTCTAGGTTACTATGAGATTAATTCCGTTTATTCATGTGTATTGGTATTTGATTACTTTTGTTCTCTTCCTAGGTTTTCATAAAAATTGGTCATTTACTATTTATTCCAGATGAAGACTTTTTGTGTGATTTCTGTAAAAACAATTGCCTAAATACACCCTTAGATATATGAGTCTTAAGAAAACCCTATTGACTTCCATATAACTGTCCTTAACTGTAATCGAGGAATATATTCATTTTCACGATTGTTTCCGATAGGTGAAATTTTTGGAGCAATGAAAGAAAATCTGTTTGAATCTGTTTAAATCAATTTGAATCTGTTTAAAATATATTTTCCGTTAACCAGCTGTCGCACCCCTACAAACGACAACCCTCAGAAGTCGAAACTTACACAAGATTTGTTCGGTTCATTTCTGGTTGAATACAAACAATAATAACTATTCAACTGTCACACCACTCATACACCGATTCCTAACGGGCCCTGCGTTTCATATATCTGGTGATGTCACGCCTCATTTTGCTAAACCGTCTCTTGCACGCTGTTTTCTCAGTCACTGCATTCACTCAGAGGATTTTTACCTACAACATTTTTATATTACATACCGATTACAGTTTTAGAATATATACGTGGAAATTACCCTATGAAAACACAACTTGTTCATTGCGTTCAGCAGCTTATCAAGTTCATTACCTGCTTTGCCGATCTTGTCAAGTGAATAATGAAAAGTCTAGAAGAAGGCCTATAACTCTTGCCGATAAAAACTTTCACCAGTTATTTATCCGACAACCATTCGCAAGCCCCAGTGACATTGATATCGATGAAGAAACCACTCTCATAATTTCATCCTTCTACACATTAACATGTTTGATGATTTCAGTAATGTGCCGGATGAAAATGTTGTGAAATGATTTCCAAATCACCACACCTATATCACACCACACCTATACCACAAGAGTTTATGCTGAGATATCCACATAAAATTATCAGAGGTGAGTACGGATGAGAGCTGAGATTTCATCTCCATATAATTTCTCTGAAATGCAATTTGCATAGAGTTACAAGTCAGTTTCCTGTTGAACGTCAAAAAACTTCCGATTCCAAAAAGATTCAAGGATCTCAAACTTAAACTGGTTTTGTTACTAGCAGAATTGCTATAATTAATGATAAATACGATAGTACTAGTACAGTCTCCCTATCAATTGCTCAAATCGTGAGGCACCCACTTTTTTGAGCTTTTTGACCTTTACAATGCGTTTTGGACTATCAAAACTCGCATGAGAACTGACGCCTAGTTCTTCCACCATCCCACTCATCGCTTGTGATGGGTCAGTTTCTACCAGGTTTCTCAAAATCTTGTAGGTACTGTAGGTCGACCACTTCGAGGCTCATCTTCATGGCTAACTCTGAAAGGAGTACAAAATTCTCTATAGATCAGTATAAACCACGATACGGTCAAATGAATATTCATTGAGATATGGAACTGCAAAAACATTTGACATTGAAACGAACAAATCTTTTGAAACAACCTAATAGTATCCATTTCCAACTATATATAATGTCCTTACACTATCAATAAATTGATTGATGTAGTCGTTACTACGTGGTGGGAGATCATCATCAGAAAAGAGCAATGAAACTTTCCATGTTTTTCACCACTTTCACCACTATTATGAAAGTGGTAAAAATATAGAAAACTCCATTACTCATTTTCAATCCTCATTCTTTTTTTTGTCCGGCGTCAAATGTATACTTATTTATCAGTCAACAAAAACAAATGAGACTCCTAACTATACAACATTAATTGATTCATATGGTAAGTATGAGAAATATCCAAATTCTTCAGAATACTCTGTCAAACCATGTTCATTATTTGATAATGTTCTGGATTTCCGGTAACAGTACTTGGTTTACGAACAAGGTAGCAGGAGTTATTGGATTTTACATGAATAAAAATTCAATAAATCAAGACTATAAATTCTTATTTCTGTAAGCATAATATTCAATTAGTGAATGATTTCAATCCACAATTCAAAAAATGATTGAATTTCCTAAATCTTAGTCATTCGTTTCATCAGGTTTTCACTCATTTCATGTGGAATTTCTTTCCTTGCGAAGATCCATCTTACACACTCAGTTTTTTCTAGAAGAAAATCCTCTTGGAACAAATTTTTTAGACTCAATGCAGCTTATCCTATGCCCTGTCACATTCATTGTTAATGTTGGGCATGTGGTTGAATATATCGAAAAAACTGACAAGAAACGAATATTTCTTAGTGTTATTTCGTTACATTACAGATAAATGTGTCTGAATCCAAGAAAACTGCAAAATGAGGGAATAAAATATTCAGATTTCATTTCAGGATCTAGTTCTCTTGAGTAAAAGTTTGCTTTATGAATTGTAAATCAAATGAAAAGAATATTTATATAACAAAAGAGGACCGTCTCTGGAGATACGTTGGAAACGTTTTTTTGACCCAATGTTTCATATTTTTTTGTTCGGGTGGCTGATCGTTATTTCGCAACATTTCTTAATATGGAATTCTGAATAACGAAATTTCATTGGAACTCTTGAATGTGAAATAAGACTTTGGATTACTTAAACGAAGCATATTGTTTGAAAGTGGTTTGGACAATGTTTCATGGTGAATTTTACTAGTTCGGACTTCAATTGTCAAATCTGATATAATATGATTTAGAATTTCTGAAAAAACAAATAAATGAGTAGCTGAAATTAACAACTATATTGAGCAATAAAACGTGAAATTCAACTACAGCGGAATTTAAATAGACAGAAAAATGGAAAATTGAAAATGAAATAGAAACTAAATTGATTTCAAACCAAGTCACTTCACGACGTTTCGATTTTTAGTATTCACAATCGTCTTTGAGTAATGATTTGACTATTTTTTTGAGAGATCACTATTTGAAGTTCATTCAACGTTATTCCACAAAGACCATCATTTCTGGTGGATGATCAGCCATTCGCCAGAAGTTAAATCTCTCTTTTTTAGTGATAAATCAAGAGATAAATAACTTGAAAAAGCTACTGTGCTGGCGAAACATGTTGTGATATATTTTTCAAAATAAAGTTTGTGAAGATCAAATCGCGAGGTATAGTTTTTGAAATTACCTCTCATGAAAATTTTTATATTGTACTATCATCATACAAATTTTGTAGCTTTTCCTTGAAGATGATAATAACTTTTATCGAAATATTGGAATAACCTGTGTTATAAGAGTACACTTTCGTTCTGCCGATCACCCAAACATATTTTCCAAATTTTGTTCCTAACTAGTCAGCAAAGACTGTCGAAGATTTGTATATAGATTTTCGATTCACCACTGAAGATAGTATATGGAAGATAGGGACTAACGAGACTTTCGGTCAAATACGTTCAGAAAACAAAATGGTTACTACAAAGTAATGATAAAATATACTTTGACTAGAAGACAACTGAAGCTCCACAAGGAAGGGGAGCCGTCACAACCAGTGCTTGCAAAAAAGAAAAATTGGGTCCAAGTACAACATCAGAATCTGCTTTAGATCCGGAAACACTATCTGTAGCAGCCTAACAAAAACCAGGCCACCAACCGTAGACTGAGATTTCAAGAATTGCATTTATCGTTTCAATGTAATTTCATTTCACGTTTTATTGCCTAATCTAATTGATATTTCAGGTAATCAATTTGATTTCATTCGTTCTTTCACAGATTTCAAATAATATTAAAATCGTATTAGACAGTGAAAATTTGTACTCGTAAAATCCACGTTGTTCGTTGTTTCTCTCTGCTTAAGATAAATTATCTCTCCAACTGAACTTGTTGGTTTTCTTGGGTCTTTAAGTAGCTCCTTTCATAAAAAATAGATGAACAAACAATTATGTTCATCATCATGAATTCCAACCGTTTTATTTGACATACAAAACGGCTATCCCGACTTCAAGAACGTAATATTTCAGCAAGTTATCTTGTATCTGGAGAGAATAAACATCCCCTAAATATGAATATTCAAATGAGTTTTTTGTGCCTGATGAGTTCAGTTTGAATATGTTTGAGAAAATTCAGCATTACATGTAAATTGCTTATTGTGCTTTTCAGCGAAAATTTTTCAGAATTAAAAAATCAACGTTTTTCAGCTTATTGAAACAGCAGAATATTGTTTAAGTAGCCAGACGTGGATTATGCCAGCAATGATGAATTGAAATATCATGAAATCATCTAGGAGAGGTATAAAATCTCTTGAGCCCTTGGAGTTTTTTTTCAAGGAGCATAAATAAAAATAAAAAATTTATGAGATAATATTTGTTTGAAGAGAATGAATTTGGTTCATTGTCGAGGGTAATAGCTCTCAAACTTTCACATAAAGCTTTTCAATAACAAATTGTTGAGGAAAACTTCAACGAAAGAATATACAGATAGATGAGTTCTGAGTGATACATCTAGTATTGACAATATTCTAGATGTGGGAGTTCGAGAGATTGAAAAAAATTGTCATATCTTTTTCTACGAAGAAAACCCCATATGTTTATAGAGCATCATGATGCTTTTGTTAGTATAGTGACTTATGTTTGTTTCGAAAATGATGAATTCGATACATCTTCGATAATTATACATTATGAAGAAAACGTTTCAGATACGACTTCATACGAAACAGATACGGTAAAAACTTTCTGGAACGTTTTTTGCTTTCTGAACTTTCAAAATGGTATGATAATAGCATTGGATCAATTTCGTGAAAATGTATTACCCGAATGGAGTTGAAAATTTACAGCGGATGTCTTTTTTATTTGTAACGTGAATTTCGTTAAAAAATACGGATATATTACTTATTTGTGCTGGAATACATATTCATATCAGATTTCAGAGACTTATTGGGTACATGCATTGTTATGGAGAGCTTGAAGGAGTTTTCTCTGTTTTCTCCGCAGTCATCTGTAATTTTTTTTCGACATTATTGATAATTCTAACGACTCATGTTCAGTTTTGGGACTCTGCTGTATTGTAGTTGATTTACTTCAGACCCAATGGGTATAGTTTTGAGAATTAGATTGAAAATAGAGAACATTTTTTATGCTGGAGTGTTACACAGATGGAAAGTACCACTTCAAAATCAGTCTGGTAAATAATCTCTCAACTGATATCATTGATTTTCAGTCACTAGGTAACGATGAAGAATTTGCTTGTGTAGACTGTGTCAATTTTTATCCTAAATATATTTGTTACCTATAAATTTTCACGTTATCTGCAGTTCATAAACGATAATTGATTTCCCTGAAAATAATTATTCAGGTTTGGGAAACACCAACTCATTACCGCTCTGTAACTTTATGGAGTATCAATATTTGAAAAATATTAGTTGGAATGGCTTCATTCGGATCTCCAGAAATTTTTCATCGGAATGAGTGATAAAAAGTCAAAATGTAGGTAATTACGGGAAAGGTTATGCTAGGTGCTATTTGATTCGCCTTTTCATTCATGATCACTTATGTGGCTTTGGTTTCCCCTTGGTACTATAGAAACATTTGTGACTATAATATTTGGAATACCTGGGAATTCCAGTGGTATCATTGTACTAAACTATATCATATATCATCCATTTCAGACCATTATGGATCTTCAATATGAAGTGTCAATGACTACTTCAAATGAATTGACTCCATCCAAAATGTTTCTGAATGTGCTATGTTGACAATGACCTGAAATTCAGTCATTACGTTTCACATAGTAGTCAATTATCTCCCTGTTTTATCAACACGAATGAAACCGGAAACCGCAGCGAAACAACCTAATGAACTACACACAACATCATACCTACCACGAACTTTATCGCTATGATCATCTCAAATTATCTGTAAATAAACGCAAACGTAACATCGTATCCGTCCGTATATTACTCACAATATTCTTATCGGTGCTGGATGAAACCAGCTCCTTAATAAAAATTTACAATCATCGTATCACGCCATGTCGACATCACGATATATTCGCCACACCTACGTGATTACCGCAAAATGTATTTCCTAATCTGAGATTCCATTCTTGATCAAATGGCGGATCCGACACGAACGATGTCATATATCGGCGACATAAGACATCGTTGATACCTGAAAATGCAGCCATAAAGAAAGTGATGATTGGCTGTGTGATGTCGAATACAGGTATCCATGAAACATATTCCGAAAGGTGCAGAATATAGTAATTACATTTTTTTCCAAACAATGGATTTATAACATTATCAAATACATGCGCTACTCTACCTCCCATCATCCCCTCGTTCTTTTTCCTTCTCTTGTTGTTACTCCATCAGATGCCCAAGTGGAGATCTGAGTCTTTAGTTATTGAGTTCTATTTTCTTCTCTGATTATTGAGATTTTTCTCTTCCTTCTACAGCTCAGTCCAATTATTTCACCATGATTTTTCGCTGGGTAACCATAAATATGGAGAAAGTGATGATTGGCTTCAATGTCGAAGACAAGTATTCATAAAACAGATTTTAGCAGGCGCAGACAGGTAATAAATATCTTCTTCCCAAACAACATAGGACATTGAACTATATTAGAATCCTTGTGGAAACAGAAAACTGTCAGCCCCAAGATAAAGAAAACTTCTTCAGTTTTAACAAATTCAATTCTGAAGTTTCGAGTAGGAACACAAAAAGGGCGGCTGGTATTTTCAACCAACCATTTAGGTCATGAATTCGAAATCATGGATGAATTGGAAAGTGAAGTGAACTACTCAGTTATGTTATTCAATTCTTATCTTCAAAAATGTTTAATTGATTTGTTATATAATACTTCATCTGATATCATCAACATCAGAGGAAACAATTGCACTAAATTTCAAATACTCTTCCATTCCTTATGTTTCTGAATTTTCCAGCAAAATCATAGAGGTATTTAAATAAGGACAGAATATAAAAATTTCACAAATGAAAGTTAAACCCTTAATTGAACTACATTGAACATTGAAAGATGAAGACCCGTTACTCAAAAAGTCACATATAGTTTACGAAATTCCCTGCAACAATTGTGATAAGACATACATATATAGGACAGAATTCAAAATCAAAATTCAAAATCCCGCATAGCTCTTCATAAAAGTAATTGTAAAAATTGAAAACAAAATTCTAGGGCTTTAACACAACACGTTCTACATAATGATCATTCAGTCGATTTTACCAACACCAAAATTCTCCATTTCAAACCAGAATCAAATGAAAGGCAATTTCTGGAGATCGCTGAAATTGAAATTAAAGAAAACAATATCAACAAAAAACAGACATCGACAACCTCAGCAAAATTTATTCATTTTTACTAACAAAAAAAAACCTGAATATATCCTATAATAATGAAACAATGAAACAAATACTTCGAAAAATTGAAAAAAACATAAGTGTTTCACATTATTCGTCAAAAATTCAGTCATGTTCAAGATTCCTTTCGAAATTTAAATTCCTAAAGAAAAAATCCTCACATAGCACAGGTATGCAGCAACTGTTGTAGCCGTTATTATGTTATACATACATAAAGTCCGCATCAAATGGGATTTTTTTTTGTTCATCTCTTCAAGCAACTTTTGATATCTCCATCAGGTTGTGCTTCAAAAATGATGCCAAATGACATGCAAATGACCGATCAAGTGATTTTTCTTCCCTGTCAAATTTGACATGTTTTCCAAAAAATGTTCAGAAAAGCAGTTATTGGTCGAAATTTCGAAAATCGGTAAAGAGAAAAGATGATTGTTTTTTCATTTTTCACCTATATACCAATTTTCAGATCTCTAGTACGATTTTAGTTTTTTACAGTTTTTCGAAAATTTGACATTTGCCGATTTCTCAAATTTAGCCAAACCTCAACAAACCTAATGCTTTATGCCTAACTTATCTTTCCAACGCATTTTCATTACCAATTGCAATTCTAAATACAACTTATTTCGCAAAAATTTAAAACACCAGAAAAAATTATGACAAAAATGATGCAAAGTTGATACAGTTTTTAAAAACAGATAAATATTTCACTTTATTTCTACTTTTTGCGAGATAGCTTGATACATAAGCATAATTAGAAAACAATATCAATGAAAAGTCAATAATTTATTCTTTACTGCACTTTTCAAACAGTTAAACTTTGATTTACTAATTACGAAAAATTACAACGCAATTAAACTAAGGGAAGGAATTATACGAAAGTAATTTCACATTTACTAAATATGTTTTATGAGGTATGAATGAACAAAATTACTTCAGAAATCAATTTAGATTTTGTTGCCTGGAAAACTGAACCGTAAAAAATTCTAACAAACATCTGTTGAAATAAAGTTATAATTTGAATTAAGAACATTAAATCAAATCGAAACATATGCCTAAACCATGTAAATACCAATAGAAATACAAAATAAAAAGTCACATTTCGGTGTGCCTTACACCACGTTCAATGCAATGAATTGTCCTTTTTAAAACATCTTAAACTACATTCTTTATACTACGGGATTTCGTGCTTACAACACATTCTCGAATAACTGCCTCTAAATGGTTTATATCTCGAAAAGGTCTTTGCTTATACACCTTTTGTTTTGAGTAACCCCACAAGAAGAAATCTAGTGGGGTTATATCAGGAGATTTAGGCGGCGAAAAGTGTTCCATATTGCGACTGATTACTTTGCCCCTAAATATTTCCAAAAGACGCTCTTTAACCACCCTTGTAATATGAATAGGTGCACCATCACACTGATAACACACAACAATTCTTACTTGAAGGGGCATATTATCGGTATTCACAAAGTGTAGGTAGTCCGCAGAATTTAAATTAGGTCTAAAAAAGTATGGTCCTATAATTTGATCGTTTAATATGCCACACCATACATTCGTCTTAAACGAATATTGCTCTCGACATTCGATTACGAAATGTGGGTTTCCTTTGCCCACCACCTACAGTTTTGCGAGCTCACAACGTCATTTGAAGAGAAGGTCGCTTCATCTGTCCATAAAAATTGATAAGGAAAATGATAATTTTCTTTTTTTCCCCTTGAAACCAAAAAGAAAAATACAAGCGCATATCGAAGTCCCTTTCTTTTAATGTATTGATGAATTTCGGTTTATAAGGCGTAAATTTATTTTTGTGTAAAATACGTCGTACACTCTCTCGGTTAACATCTGTTCTATCTGCAATATCTTGAATACTTGTTTTTTTATGTTCTACGACATCCAAACATATTTCAAATTCCACTTCTTCAGTATGTCTAGAAGGCTGATGTGCTTTTCAAAAATTACTCCCAACCGAGCCAGTAGATTTAAACTTAGCTATTATCCTACTAACTGTTGACTGATGAATATTTCTTGCAGGATATCTGGCATTGAAAATATCAGCTTCTTGTCGGTGACCGGTATTCTCGCCGCATATTAAAACGATTTCAATTTCCTCTTGAAGATTCAGCATTTTTAACAACACACTAGACAACGAATAAACTATTCTAAATCTAAAACTGATAAACAATATTTTGAGTTATTCAACAAATGTCATATGACAATAAAATATTTTGCTTATTCAGTTCAGTTCAATTGTTTCCACTGTACCCTTGGTTTAATTTCGTTGTAATTTTTCGTAATCAGTAAATCAAAGTTTAACTGTTTGAAAAGTGCAGTAAAGAATAAATTATTGACTTTTCATTGATATTGTTTTTTAATTATGCTTATGTATCAAGCTATTTCGCAAAAAGTAGAATGAAGTGAAATATTTATCTGTTTTTAAAAACTGTATTAACTTTGCATAATTTTTGGCATAATTTTTTCTGGTGTTTTAAATTTTTGCGAAATAACTTGTATTTAGAATTGTATTTGGTAATAAAAATGCGTTGAAAAGATAAGTTAGGCATAAAGCACTAAGTTTGTTAAGGTTTGGCTAAAGTTGAGAAATCGGCAAATGTCAAATTTTCGAAAAACTGTAAAAAAACTAAATTTGTACTAGAGAGCTAAAAATTGGTATATGGGTGAAAAATGAAAAAACAATCATCTTTTCTCTTTACCGATTTTCGAAATTTCGAGCAAAAACTGCTTTTCTGAACATTTTTTGGAAAAAATGTCAAATTGGACAGGGAAGAAAAATCACTTCATCGGTCATATGCATGTCATTTGGCATCATTTTTAAAGCACAACCTAATGGAGACATCAAAAGTTGCTTGAAGAGATGAACAAAAAAAATCCCATTTGATGCGGACTTTATGTGTGACACTGTATATTCAGGGCTATTCAAATTCGTTTCTGTACATGGGGATCTCGTAAACGATAAGAGATAGAGTGACGGTTGAATTGTGGTAAAGTTGCGTATTTCAGAGACCTATTCAATGATGTGAAAAAATCGAATATAGCTCTTCTGGTTCTGGAGATATACATTTCAGTATTGGAAACCCCTCGCGCGATCCGAAATTCTTCAACTAATTCCAAAACACTCAATGAACCCTTCATCCCCGTGAACCGAAAATTCCATTTATGAATATTACCGCCGGATGAAAAAGAAGTGGTTGGAGTTGTTATAGTGGATGATTGGGTTTGAGTAGCAAATGGAGCAGATGCTACATCCCCCTCACTTAGTTTTTGATCAAAACTAGTTTCAACTATACTCAATTGATCAATCAAATTTTTTAAACTATTTTTTAAAATATCATCATCAGTTTCCAATCTATTCAATCTACTCAGTAAATGTTGTAACTTTGCTTCAACAAATTTTGTTTCACTACTAGAAGCTGAGCGAAAAACATGACTGGAAATATAATTTTCAAGATCAACAATTTTTTTGTTACAAACATCTACCTCCTGAGTTATATCTAGATTGCAAGAATCAACTTCCTTTACTGGACTTCCAAACATCTCCCCCTGTATTAGTTCTTTCAACTGACGACGCATTGATAACACCGTTTCGGCTTGAGTATTGGAAAAACCTCTAATAATTAATTCGTACTCTAGTTCGTCTTTAATTAACTTTGACACATCCATATTCATAAACTTTGATTACAAATATCAAAATCAGTTAATCAATGAAAAATTCAATCGTGAATAATAGATATCAAATATAATAATGGTATATGAATATCGTGTTACAAAAGCAATAAACAATCATACAATGTTCTGTTCGTACAGCTGCAAAGATATACCATAAAAATATAAACAAAAACAAAAATCCTAACCTTCACACAAAAAAAAGGATTAAAATTGGAACAGGGTCCCACGTTCGAGGCGCCACTTTATTACGTTTACCCGTAGGTTTATTAATTTCCAGATATAACGTAGTTACTTTTTGTTTTGGTTTAAGTACGGTCGGTTTAGTTACCAACTCGAAACATTCAACAGGGCCGTGGATCAAAGATGTTATTACCAATAAAATGAAAGATTTCTAATCAAAATGGGCGCCAAGTGATTTGGCCGGCTTTTATTACAAAAATCACTAAACTATACAAGAGATAACTACAATATTCAATCCTAAACTAATACCTAGGTTGTGACCTGATATATGGATATGATAAATCACGATAAAGAAAAACTTCAAGGTCACTGAGTCTTAATGTTCTACTCAACGATATAATGAGCCGATTCTTGCAAGAACTTCGGTGGGAAGAATTGAATGTGAACAGGAAACACATCAATCATTCAATTCTTCTTAACTATGAATACGGTTCCTAGTATAACATAAAATATAGGCATCGGTTTGTCCTTAATTAATTCACTTCACAAAAATATGATCTTTCAATTCTTATGTTTATTGCTTCCGTAACGATTTTTTTTAAAGAAAAAGAAAATCCTCTACGAGGTACTTATCCTCGTCGATTCTATTATCCAAGTTAGTTGCATCTAATCACCAGGTGAAAAGGTGTAGCAATACCAAACTTTAAGTAGTCGCAATACTACGGGAAGTAAAACAGGCTAAAACTTCCTTCTGGATACACAACAAGTGTAGGAAACTCATAAATATGGAACGTGGTCGGTGAGAAATGAAACGTCTGAAATTATGAACAGTTCAAAGTATTTTCAAAGTTTATGTTTCTAAAAAAATGTCGAACGCTTACCTCCTTGTGTCGAGATCCCTAGCACAACAGGAGACGTTTCGAAATCAATGTATTATCTTAATCCAAACTCGTTTGAAACAAGGGTTGAATTTACTTTCAAATAACCCAAAAATGCACCAAACATTCAACCCTCAACAGCCTTTGAAATGTATATCTGCACTTTTGCCAAAATCAATCAATGATAGTTAAAAACACATTTACTAGGCAGATATCTTCATGATTTTCTCCAGAAATCGCTATCTCATTTACGTCGTTTCCAATCAGTACCGAGCCCAAGAGTTTTTGTCGCATAGAAAAAAAAAATATGAAGAAGTGACCACTTTTATAGGGTGTTCGTGATACAGGAAATATATTCAATTGAAGTTGAATCGATGCAAGGAATTAATTAAACAGAATATATCGTAATATATATATATATATATATATATATATATATATATATATATATATATATATATTACAATGTAGGTTTTCACGGATGGTAGAATATGATGTGTTGTTTTTCCGGGTGTTCATCCGTTGTGTACTATTCGATAGTCGACGTTTCGCCATCATCTCAGATGGCATTATCAAGACGAGTTACTGCTTCGCTTCGTTACACCTCTCGAATATATATATATATATATATATATATATATATATATATATATATATATATATATATATATATATATATATATATATATATATATATATGTATATGTATATATATTCTCACGGATTCTCACGGATAAAGTATGATGAGCTGTTTTTATCGCTTCGCACGAGCAATCAGACCGCTCAACCCCAGAAGCAAAACTCGGCACATGACAATACAGGTACAATAACAGAGGCAGCTCAGGTAATAAGACCAAAACAGGTAGTCGAGCAAACACAGGTAGTGGCAGCAACGCCGGTGAATGGAAACATCCATCCCTATAAATTGAAACACAGAGTTCGAACTAATCAGTCTAGTTGAGAAAACCAGACACCACCAGAAGATGTCAAATGAGATTTTGCCGAAACGTTGTGAAAATAATCCTTATGGGGATAAAATACACAGAACACGGAGCGAAACCCGAGAAAACAGCTCAGCAGGAAACAACACATACGCACGGACCTAGAATTCCTAGGCTACATCTAACATGACCACGTAGGCTACCTGCGTGACATCCGAGATTTTATCGAGTGGGTATGATACAAATCAAGAATGAAATAATTCGTGGACACAACACTCAAAAAATAGGGGCAAACCGTGGACACGTGTTTCTGGCTATTGGCCTTATCAGCGCGGTGCAGCCAAGTGTGAAGATGGGCAACACTTGTCCGCGGTTTGCCCCTATTTTTTGAGTGTTGTGTCCACGAATTATTTCATTCTTGATTTGTATCATACACACTCGATGAAATCTCTATCTGTATTTATATCCTGGACCCGAATGTCACCCAGGTAGCTATAGCTGCCTACGTGGTCATGTTAGATGTAGCCTAGGAATTCTAGGTCTTCTAACTGGAACCACAAATGTGCGGTTGGCTTCTGTTGTTGACTCCGTGCGTATGTGTCGTTTTCTGCTTTCGGCAAACAAATGTTGTCCATCTTTACACTTGGCTGCACCGCGCTGATGAGGCCAATAGCCAGAAACACGTGTCCGCGGTTTGCCCCTATTTTTTAAGTGTTGTGTCCACGAATTATTTCATTCCTGATTTGTATCATACACACTCGATAAAATATCTATCTGTATATTACATATATATATGTATATATATATATATATATATATATATATATATATATATATATATATATATATATATATATTTGTACATATATATATATATATATATATATATATATATATATATATATATATATATATATATATAAAACATAATATTAACACAGTATAAATCCCCATAATGAACGATAATAAAAATTTGAAAAAGTATTTCACATTATTCAATGTCAAAAAGTTGTCATTTTGATGTTGAAGACTTCTTTCAAAATTGAAATTTCCAAATTGAATATTCTCACATAGCACAGGTATTCTGTTTCATCTGTTATTATGTTTTATATTTATTATGTCCTTTTTATATTACAGCCCTCGTATATATATATATATATATATATATATATATATATATATATATATATATATATTTGAATTGAAGGGGTTATATTTTTGGGAGTAATTAATTTTTTGGGAAAGAAAGTTTTTGGCTTTCTACTACTCCATCTGATCCAAAAAAAGGGATAAGAGAATCTTCCAAAGAAAGGAAGGAAGTAATCAATATATATATATATATATATATATATATATATATATATATATATATATATATATATATATAGTGTAGATTTTGTGAAGAGTGCACGTGTTTCCAACTGCTCGGAATAATATCACATGAAACTGTGAGTTGACAATGTGAAAATATCTGAAATTTTGACTGGTAGTCTACGATCAAAGTTCTTGTTAAGTGCATTACGAAGAATCCGAATAAAAAAAAGTTTTCAGATTTGAATAATACAGAGATTTTATTGAGGAATCGTGCCCGATTAGACGGTTAGAGCCCTAGTCCACCAACAACCAGTAGCCCAATAACTCTGACAACAACGTTATGGAAGATCCAACAATATCGCCAGAACATCAACAACTCTTCAAACTGTTCATCGGGGCCAATAAAAAGCAAAATGAAGAACTCAAAATTGAATTCAACAAAGTAACGAAGGAAGTGGAAACACTAAACAAAGAAGTAGGAACCCTCAAAAGCAGATGCATACACCTAGAACACAAAATGAGGAAAACTAATATAATAATTTTTAGCACTGAAATAAGCTCTCTTTAAAATATACTCAAAGAACTGACTTCCACCCTGGAAACAGATTTGTAAGAAAGGGATATAAACGACTTCTACACCAGAGGAAAAACAGAAGACTCGCCTAAAGTTATTGAAATCATCTCGTATTTAAGAAAACGCACCCTGTCCAGGAATACTGATGATTTAAAAAATTGAGAGAAAAGGGAATATCAACAACAAACGACTTATGTCAAGAGGATAGACCACAAGATAATGATTAACGAAACTGAATTCACTCCAGAAGACCTTAGAAACATTGAAAACAGAAAGAAAGAGACTATAATAACGAAGAGTCGAACACACACGAAGGAAATCTGGAAACGAGAAACCAACAAGCAGAGCGGTACCGAAAACCAAACAAAAGAAGCTAACAAAACGTACAGGATTCAGCCCACCAGTGGCGAAAAGTGATACCAACAAAACAAAACCTCAGATATATCAATGCAATCCAAAAACTACTAGGAGCAGCAAAAAGTGATACCATATCTTATACCTGTTGTTTTTGTTTTTTATTTCATCTTAATTTACAAAAAAGAACGAAACGGATATATATCAACTATATTACTAATTTATGATACACTGTTTGGAACCTTTGGTGTAGTAATATTCATATTACTAATAATCAATTCATGGTAGGTAGGTGTCCTGAAATGGACACCTACCTAAGGGATTTTAATATATCGGAAATATCAACCATAGAGTCTGAGAATATCCAAGATGCGAAATCATTTTTGGTTAAGGGTAGTACAAGATTTTCTATATTCCACACCAATATACGCGATTCAAAACATATGAAAATATTGTACTACCCAAAATCCAAAAAAAAATAGGTCAACGTAACTTCTTATACGTGGGTCAGAAAGTATATAATAATATCCCGCAGGATCTAAAAAGAAAAGTACGATATAAATCTTATATAACTTAACGGTAGTAATATGATGAAACTGACCGATAATCAACTAAAATTCATCATAACGTACTCGAAAACATTTTGATGTGAGATTTACACTTGGAAGTTCACAATACTCCAACATACAATATTGTATTGTGACGCCCGACCAAATTTTTTTGAAAAATGACGAATGCTCTCACCCATTACTTCATGAGAATCAATAACACTTGTAAGAAGGACGCGAACAGCTGGCAAAACAGTTTATCACAAGCAGACATTTGAGTGCTTTGTCATGACCTCTAAATGAATCAAGATCAAAACGAGTATTTTCATCGGTATACTAATATTAAAATTTCATTTTAATTTCACTTCACATTTTCAAATACAAAATCAGGTCGGGAAGACTATCTGGTCCACGTTCATAACATTTCAATATCGTCAACAAGTCAAGTACATAGTGGAAAAAATGTCATATATAATTGAAATTAAAAAAAATATATCTAATCCTATCAACATTTCACTTTCATTCTTATTCATTCAACATTGTTTATATCCAGACCGAAAAGGGGTGATGGTTTATTCGTAAAGTTCAATTGTGAATTGATGTATCTCTGGGTAAAATATATTTATACGATTATTATTTCTGCTTTTTTTATAAAGCAGCGGCGGGATAGATTCACGTCTGCCATTGAACAGAAGTAAGAATTTTCCGTATTATGTATCAGCTGAAATCAATTGTTATGCAAGAAAACATTCCTTTTTGGGAGACGAATGTATACATATGTATGCATATACAATACATTAAGATTACTATGACTAAACATAGATTCTCGTCTTCCATTGAACAAAGGTAGGAATTTTCCTTATTGATTCATCAGTTGAATTCAAATGCCGTTGGGCATATGATCTTTGAGAAAAATACATTTTCTTGAAGATGACTATGACTATACATGGATTCCTGTATGTTGTACCGAAAAAATCTGAGTTCAATATTGATGATTTCCGAATCACATGATATTTTATTGTACATATACTTACGATTTTCATAGAAATCAATCTCATACAGAGTGTATGAAATGATTACTGAGTTCAGTATTGATGATTTCCGAATCATATGATATTTTATTATATAGTTACGATTTCTATTGAAATCAATCTCGTACAGAGTGTATGATATGAATGCTGTGTTCAGTTTTGATAATTTCTGAATGATATGTTGTTTTATTGTACAGTGTGAACAATATTACGATTTACATTGAGATCAATGTCATACAGAGTGTATGAAATGAATACTGAGTTCAGTATTGACTATTTCCGAATCATATGATATTTCATTGTACAGTGTGTACAATACTACGATTCGCATTGAGATCAACGACATACAGCGTTTATACTGAGTTCAGTATTGATGATTTCCGGATCATTTGATATTTCATTTTACAATATTACGATATTACAATATTACGATTCGCATTGAGATCAATGTCATACAGAGTGTATGAAATGAATACTGAGTTCAGTATTGGTGATTTCTGAATCATATATTATTTTATTGTACAGTGTGCACAATATTATGATTTGCATTAGAATCAATGTCATACAGAGTGTATGAAATGATTACTGAGTTCAGTATTGATGATTCATATGTTATTTTATTGTATAGTTACGATTAGCATTGAGATCAATGTCATACAGAGTGTATGAAATGAATACTGAATTCAGTATTGATGATTTCTGAATCATATGTTGTTTTATTGTACAGAATCTGAATTTGAGCTTTATCAAAATTATCTATTGAAAGAGGAACATTGACTAATCTGTGAATCATGCTATTATAAGCTGCTTCTTTGTGTTGATACGGATGGGTAGAATCGTAATGTATCGTAATATCCGTATAGGACGGTTTGTGACAAATTGATATTGTGATATACCCTAAGGTATATATTGGTCAAACTGGCAGGACATTTAGGAATTGAATCCAGGAACATCATAAGAGCTATGTAAATAAGAAAACAAATTCAACATATCAAAATCATTTTCTAGAAGAAAATCACATCTTTAATGAAGAGTTCGAAATATTGCACATTGAAAATAAAGGTTTAAAACTGAATCATTTGAAAGCAATGGAAATTAATAAACTTAAAAATTCAAACATTCTAATGAATGACCAACTAGATTTGAATAGATCACCATTATTGAACTTGTTTTCTTAAAAACCGAGAAAGAATTATTATTGATGTAGATGTGAGGCAATATGTTTTAGGTAATCATAATTGAGCAGATACGAGATGTAGAGGTTCAGGTAATTTCTTACAGGTAGTCTCAATTATGGTTACCTGTAGTATATAAATATGAATGTAAGGATAATTTGATGTAATAATCACTTGAAAAAGCTAATGTTCAGCGAAACATGTTGTGATATATTTCCAATAAAGTTTGTGGAGATCAAATCGTTTAGGTGTAGTTTGTGAAATTACTATGGATCTTCATCAAGTAACGGCCGAATCAATCGGAAAATTCATTAATTGGTTACACCATTTGGATTTTATATTTTCAGATATTATGTAAATTACACCTTGTAATGAGCACTCTCTTATTCAGGTTTCTTTCCTGACCAAAAATTCGATTTTTCTGAGTAGATAAGCAGATTTATTTTTTTTGTTTAAGGTCCAAGTACTTCCCGAGAAGTTGGTTTGCAGAATGTTCAAACCTGCAGTGTAAATGTGGAATGCGAAGAAAGAATGTCTGGAAATTTGCGCTCACCACCAGATGAATTCATTAATTTTATATATCAGTTGAAATGTTTATTTAACAATCGATTTACAGAAATTTCTACTGGGGGAGCAGTTTCGAATATATTATTCAACCTAATGAAGGATATAGATTTTTTTCATCCTTATGAAAATTTTCCAAAAATATACATAATTAAGCTATTCATGAGAGTGAAATTTTTTTATAGTATTAAATATACTAATAGAGATATCAATAATATCAAAGGTGAAACTGTAAGAAGGAAACTTAAGGAAAGTTAAGATTACATAAAATAACAAAAGTCACTTCTATTCATCTCATCCTTAGTGGACTTATAAAATGATTATAATATAAGCATTATTCTATTATCGTAACTTTATTTGAATTTTTTATCTAATTAATTGGATTTACAAAATAAAGTGATTTAATTTATTTTTTAAAAGCCAATTCATCATAAATAATGATAAATTAGCCACATAGTTGAATATTCTCTATTATTACTGCGAAAGTTGTTCAATTAGCAATATAAAAATTGAATGGAGTAAGATGCCCTTCACACTATAATTTTATATTTCACAGTGAGCCCACGTACTATACTAGAACGTAAGAGTATGTATTTTTGTTAGTGTATATCGCTGAGACGTCATTTTTCTCAGTGAACCAGCTTGTCTATCACTCAAAATCTTCGGTTCGGAGTTGGGACACCGAACATCAAAGGATCTGACGTTAATGTCGCTTCTCTGTGGTAGGTATTCTCGGGCATTGTTATTCATTTAGTTGTTTATATCCAGATCGGAAAAAGGAAGATGGTTTATTCGTAAAGTTCAATTGTGAATTGATGCATCTCTGGGTGAAATATATTTATACGATTATTATTTTTGCTTTTCTTATATGAGCATTATTCATTTCAAGAAAGAAACGATTCGTTTACAATAAACTCTCACAGAAAGTGTACACATATTCTGAAATACCTTATTTCAGTGGTTAACGTAATCCGTTTTTCATAGAAAGTCAACATGTCTTCTGGTGTTTCTTCAAATACACGTATTGAACCAAACTTATATTGATCCGAGGAAACGTATCTAATATCAACCAATTAAACGCTGTTACTTTCGGTTTCTGTACTCCAATTATAGATGATTTCAAAGTTGAACATTCTCTATAAAATGTCTCGTTATCTTGTTGATAGCCGAGCAAAGCTGTGAAAATTGAGAGATAATTTCTCTACAACTTGGCGGTGGAAGAATCTGAAAAAATGTTTTCTCGAAGTGAAAAGTGGGTGGGTGGCAAAAACTTATCTCTACAAAGAGATTGATAATTTTAGTGGAATATTGAGAATGGCTGCAAAAATTAGGTAACAAAAAAAGAGGTAGGTCTGGGGACTGAAATCGTGACTGAAATCTTCGGAACGGAATTTTGCAAACCAACGTTGAACAAAGCGTTCATCAGGACTATAAACGTCAAATGCCTGGTTTATTTTTCGGGCTGCTTCAGCAGCGCCTTGATTCACTTCAAATTCCTATAGAGGTATTGGTCAAGAGGTATTGGTCAAAAATTGATTGAAGATATTTTATAGTAATATTCTGAAAGGGGCTAAGAAAATGAAATTTGAAAAAAATGAACAGCATCAATGTATAGACTACAAAATTCTTCATCGATCAGTATACACCATGACAAAATAGAATAAATGTTTATTGAGATATGGAACTACAAAAACAAATGACGATAAAACGGCCAAAGCTTTTGAAAAAACTTAATTCAACATCGACCTTCGAACAAAAATTTGTCTGTTCTCTTTCACTAAACTAGTGAAAAAGTGAACGAGGGAAAGTGGATAAGTAATTAGGTTAACTGTTTGTTAGAAGCGTTGGGTACCTTCCGGTTCAATATAAAAAGCATTTCATGTCATTCCTTAAAAAATCAACTTCAATATATCATATTTCAACTGGATATTCTGTAGGTATACTGATTAATAATTCTGAAAAGCGCAATTCATCGATATCTCAAATCTTTTGTTTATGAAACCTTTTTCAATAGCTTCCGCCTTCACATCAAACTTCTCATGATTGCTCGCATCGTAAATAATGATATCAAAATAAAGTTTAGGCGATGGAAAAACGAATGGTAATGGGGAAGAAAGAAGGGAGGTAGGAAAAGATGGATGAGGATGTTACAGAAAAAAGAAAAAAGATATAATGAAAGATAAAACTTGTTACTTATAGTGAAGCTGTCAGATAGACAGTATTGCTATAATGAGCGCGTCTCATGAAGTCTTGAGAATACCTGTATTGAAGTAGTTAAAAGCATAGTTTGGTACAAGCTGGTTTCGAATATTTATACAGTTGACATGAATAAAAATGTTTACAGAAAATGTAACGATACGCGATTTTCTATTTAAGCTAGAGACCAAATTGAAATATTTACATAGCCTTATCCAAAATTTCTCATGGAATCAACAATTATATGCTTCTATGCTGAAACTTGGGGTTAACGTGATTTAACGATACGACGCGATAGTGAATGTCTATCTTGAATTTCAGATTCCTACTCAAATCAGGCTGAATAAGTGAACTACAAGGAATATAAACTTGAGAATGAAAAAACTAAAATATGAGGTTTTTTAGGGATCGATTCTGGGTCTGGTTTCCTCTTTGATTAATTTATATGATCTGACGTATATCAAAAGGGTCCTATTATTGAAGACATATAAGCTGATAAACATGTTGGGGAAGGTATGAAAAATGTATTTCAATATTGTGTATCAAATCGTCTTTCCTTCAGTACTGAAAAAACAATTCATTATAATTCAGTTCTACTTTACAAAATTTCACAACAAATTCAGAATTGATAGAGAACAAAACCTGTTCATAATCATTGCGAATCGATATTGAAAGCAAACACAAATGTAATGATTATTCAGTCAGTTAATAGACTGTATTGAATGCATTTATTTCTGAGGAGGAAGCTACGTTGTAGGCAAAACGCATCTAGAAATAAAATTGTTTGTGAAACTCATGTAATTATTATTATAGATAGAATCATTTTATCAATAAAATAAACAGTTTACATAGTATATGCACTTCTAGATTATCCAAAACAAGCACTTTTTTGATTAACAAAAAATGCACTACTTTTCTCAAAGCACGTTTCATCAACCAAGTTGGCGTCTTTAGTTTTCTTCATCTCCTGAAGTTAGCACCTTTGTTGGCGGAACTCGCATCGAGAAGAATATTCTATTTTTTATCATCGGAAAAAATACTTGTATTGGATTCATCCTACACCAGAAGTTTCAGTTTATTCTGTTATTCATATCAATGATTTATTTCATGCGCGATGAAGTTCACTATTATCATGAAATCAGTGAATATTCACGTTTTTCTACATTGAATGAGTTTATTAGTACCAAATATTTTTTGAAATGCAAATTGTGATAGGTCACCTGTGTTTTATATTGTGGACATATTACAGTGATATAATATTCACTTAAATGAAAAAAATGATTATTGCAACCTCTGGTGTCGAATTATCAACATATAGCAGCTATCTTCTTCAATATATTTTTTTTTTCAGGGTGGAGTCGGGTGAAAAGGCAGTACGATAGATTCAGTGTATCGGACAGTGATATTAATGTTGAATCTTTGATCATAGACCATGGACCTTATTTTGAAAAGAGCGTGTCTAAAAATGTAACAGCCTTAGTGGGAAAAACTACCTACCTCAATTGCAGGATACGGAATTTGGGAAATCGAACGGTGAGTCTTAGATTTTTGTCATTGCATATTAATAATCGGTTTTCGTGAAAATGGGTGTTATGAAATTTGTGCACACAATATGTGGGCACCAACTCCAAATTCAGGAGTTTCGTGGTGGCAGTGGTAATAGACGGACGTGCCGATAACGTCCTTCCAAAGAAGGTATTCGGATACCATGTGCTATCGCGGGGCTTCTATTTATGGTGTGATTGTCTATTGTACAAGTTCATGTAGATGTTTAGACGAAAATGTGAAGTGAGGGCCCCCTTTATTCATGCTGGTATCCAAGCCGGGGTGGTTCGAATAACCACGTGATGGGGGTTATGTATGTGAATTTGAAAACCCAAAGGTCTCCCGAAGAGGAGACGACTCAAAATATATATGTGGAAAAAATCAAAAGGTCTTCCGAGCAGAACGCGAGAATGAAAAGTTTAATTGTTTTCATCGTAAAAAAGTTTGACAAAAAAAGGGTGGCAGTACTGCCCCCCACTGACAAAGCTCTTGTAATTTTTGATAGAAGGGGCCTGGAGAAATGCGCCAGAGTGGGAAGCAACGTCCAACAAAATTAGAGAGAGAGAGAACTCCAAATCCAGCTGTACCTAGGAAGTGGTAACGAGTCTATTGTACATGTCATGATTTCTAGGATATTAGATGTATCAAAATGAAATTTGGTATGAGTAAATGATATGTAAAGAGATCTTTTTCATTTTCCGTTTACTTTGAATTGAACGCACTTTATATTTCAACAATTGTAAATTTCTGTATCAGTTCTTAATCAGAATGTGACATTTTTAGATTTTCAATAGACTTTACACTTTTCCAATTTTTTCAGAGAAACTTTTATAGTTCAAACACATATGTTCAGAAATTAACTGATCTGAATACCTAACGTGACTCTAAGTGACAATCGCAAAGTTTCAGTTATTAGTATGATAGATAGGAATAGACAAATTTGACAAAATTCACATGCTCGTGAAAAATCTTATGATTATTTCTCAAATGGCAACTATTTTTGACAATCAATTCATCAAAAAAATTATTTTACTAGTTGAAAGACGATTCATCTACTAATTCAAAATAATATACGAAGAAATAGATATCAGTGAAACAGAACTGACAAATAAATAACTTCAGCGATGCATTTCCAAAGTGCATTCCGTTTTATTCGAACCAGTCAATTGTTTCACTTAGATGATTTGTAGCATTATACTTCCAAATGCCCGTAGAATTATTTCTTTTGAGATTTCAAAAGTGGCTGGTGAGTTCGGTCCGGACTACAACACGCTTAACAACTACTACGTTAATAAATGAAATGCTCTATTCAAAATGAAATGCTTCATTCAAATAGGATACATCCTAATATACAGCAATGATTATAATGTTAACATTAATATACACATAAACACAATAATAGAATAAAAGTTCTACTGATATTTGTGAATAAGTAGTCTTACCTACGATAATTGAAAATACAAAAAAAATAATACGTAATAATTTGATGTCACTTTAATGATCTCTTAAATGGTCTTATAAATTTCTTTTAAACAGAATAAGACTGTTGAGAGACTTTACATTTTCAGGTAGACTGTTATACTTAATAAATCTTTTGAAAATCAATGTTTTAGTGTTGAACGTTTTTGTTGGATTATTGACATACAAATTATTTCTTATTCTGGTATTATATTTATGGATTTGATTTTTTAAAATTACAAATTTGTCAAAATATTAAGTTAGAAGGTTATGCAACATTTTGTGAATATTAATCATCGTTAAATATGTAAGCCTACTTTCTATAGATAACCATTCTAGAGTATTTAACATTAAAGATACATGCGTACTCCTGTCACATCTCAAAATGTTCTCATTTTATTTAAATCACTTGTGTATAGAAGAGTGGGACAATATTCGAAATGTGGTTGTATAATGGTCTTATATACAGTTATCCATGAATGCATAGTTAAGTGTTGAGACACTCTTGTGAAAAAATATAATTTCCCCAAATTTTTTTCTGTATGTGAATGAAATGGTTATTTTTTATTGATAGTTGCTTGTCCAACATGAATCCTAGATATTTGAATTCAGTAATAAGCTCAATTTTGTCATTTTCTACTTTTATTTCAATTTGATTTAAATCTAATTATCTGTACTCAAACGGTGTAGTAAGTATCATAGCCTTTGTTTTGTTGACATTCAGCTTCACTTTATTAGTTTTTAAATATGTAGCAATATTATTCAATGAATTGAAGGAGTTATTTTTTTAGGAGTGATACATTTTTGGGAAAGAGAATTTTTGGCTTTCTATTACTCCATATTGATACAAAAAATGTGGGAATCTTCCAAAGAAAAGAAGTAATCAATTTGAAAATAAGTAACTCTATACATGGATGTGTAGATTATGCAAAGAAGCAACTTTCAGACACAAACTGGAAAAAAGCCCTCCACGCAATTACACGCAAGAAAAAAATTCTTGCGAAACAAATACATTTATATGAACACTGAATTGTACAGAAGATACTTTTCCCTACTCAGTTTGTATTTCAAACATTCGTTATGGAATAAAATCAGATATCATCCACAGGATTTCTACTTCAAATGAATGGTAACGAATTGCACTTACATGGAACACTGTCATCCTCACTGGTAGACACCGATGTTTCGCCGTAAGACACTAGCCTTAGGGTTCTTCAGTACCAATCTGGATAAAATTATAGAAAATACATACAATGCATTCACGAATTACGATTTTTCATGTCATGGAATGAGTTTGTGTCTGAACGTTGCTTCTTTGCATGATCTAGAAAGCCAAAAACTTCATTTCAAATAAGATTTCTCTTGGCTGAGATTTAAGCAAATAGGTGAATGAATGTCATTACGATGTCATCGATTACATAAGTAGATCAAACTCATTCCGTGACATAAAAAAAATCGTAATTCATGAATGAATTGTGTGTATTTTCTATAATGTTATCCAGATTGGCACTGAAGAGCCCTAAGGCAAATGTCTTACAGCGAAACATCGGTGTCTTACAGCGAAACATCGGTGTCTACCATTGAGGATGACAGTGTTCCATGTAAGTGCAATTTGTTACCATTCATTTAAAGTAGAACTGTGAATGATATCTGATTTTATTCCATAACGAATGTTTGGAATACAAACTGAGTAGAGAAAAGTATCTTCTGTATAATTCAGTCTTCATATAAAAGTATTTGTTTCGCAAGAATTTTTGTTTTCGTGTAATTCAATGTTTATATGAAAGTAGCTAAGTAGCTGTTTCAGGAGGGCTTTCTTCCAGTTTGTGTCTGAAAGTTACTTCTTTGCATAATCTACACATTCATGTATAGAGTTACTTTCAAATTGATTAGTTCTTTTCTTTGGAACATTTCCACATTTTTTCGTATCAAGATGAAGTAGTAGACAGCCAAAAACTATCCCAAAAACATTATTCAATGCTTCATTAAATTTTTGAATAGCTTCATTATCTATAACTTTATCACCAACCAATACTAGGGCATCATCTGCAAAATAATGTTTATAATTACATTCATTACATTTGCTGACATCATTAATGTGAATCAAGAATAGCAATGGCCTTAAAATACTTCCCTGCCCAACCCCGTGGTCTACGCTTATTGCTGTCGAGACAAACTCATTAATTTTGGTTACCTGCTTCCTTCCTGTGAGGTAATCACCGATCCAGTCGAGTACTTTTCCTTTAATGCCATATTTTTTTAAATTTTTCAATTAATATTTTAAGATTAACCGTTTCAAACGCACGTTTGAGATCTGAAACTACTGCTACAGTGTACATGCCTTTACTCATTTTATCTTTCCATTCAGTAACTGTTAGCTGAATTTCGGATTCGCATGAATGTCTGGATCTAAAACCAGATCGATTTGTGAATAGTATGCGTTTTTTTATTGAAATATTCCAACAGTTGTTGATATACTATTGATTCTAACAGTTTTTCAGCTTTTCAGCGCAAGGTAAAGTGTTAATTTACCGATATTCATCAGATTTTTTTGTGTTTAGAACTTTTTCGATAGGCGTAACTGTACTGATTTTTAGATCATCTGTAAAACTACCATTTTGTAACGAGGTGTTCACAAAATGACACCAAACATGTCCAATTACTTCAAAACTCCTCTTTATAATTTTGCTCTTTACTGCATCTACTTGTGATCGTTTGTTTGCTAAATTGGATACAATTACTTTCAATTCTTGTTGAGTTAGTATTTTGAAATCACTGAAACCCTCTTCATCAACGTAGTCGATGTGACAGATAAATCCAATATCTCCAGTATCAGAAATAATGTCTGTAATACTTTTTACAAAAATGAATTAGAATAATTAACCAATTCCTGCTTTTCTCTAATGATAACAGTTTTATTATTTTTTCCAAATTGAATTCCTTCAGCAAAATAATTAGTGAACTGATTTTGATTGATTACTTTTTTTAGAATTTTCCACATTAAACGCGAGTTATGTTTGTTGTTGTCAATCTGATTAACAGAAAATTGACTTTTGTCCAGTTCTATAATATTTACGACAACTTTACTTTTTTTTTTATAATCATGCGAATTAACATCATTAGCATTTCTTTTGAATAACTTGTAAGCAAAATCTATTCCTTTACTCAACCTTCTGATTTTATCATCATACCAAGGCAGATGTTCTTCATAAAAAGTAATTGTTTTTGAAGGTGAAATTTCATTATTATCATTATAGATCTGATTCACATTTGTATCGTTAAGTGAAAAGGTACAACCTATCAAATTAAGATTATTGTTGAACAAATATCTTTCTGTCAAGTTCCTAATAGTTTTTCTTTGTTCGTGTCTGTGATTTACTCTTTTGATATAAAAATATTCAACAGATATTTAAAGCTGGTCTGTGAGTATAGGTTCATCCAAAACAGTTGCTACAGTGCTGTCCCAATTAGTTAACACATAATCAATTAAGGTCTTACTGTAATTAGTAATTCTTGTGAAAGTTGCTACTTTCTGAGATATATCATAGTACTGAAAAGTTCTTTGATCTTTTTGATATAAAATTCGTTAGACAAAAAATCCAAATTGAAATAACCGACTAACACTGTGTAAAGGTTTTTAAAATATACTTCTTCACAAATGCTTTCCAGATGTTTCAAGAATGTAGCATGACTTGCACTTGGAGGGTGGTAAAGACTGCCTATTACTCACTTTATTCCACATAATGTAATTTTGATAAACTTACACCAATAATTGTTTCTGTGACTGAATGTTTTATAATGTACGAATTGGATTCCCCTTCGTATGTAAATAACAACGCTTCTAGTTTATCTAGAGTCTGAATTACATATAAGAAGTGTATGATTACTAATTTTCAGTTCAAAATCGTGGATATCAGATGTTGTTCTGGATTCACTAAGCAGAATCACTGCAGGATTGCAACAGCAAACATCTGCTATCAATTGAATTTTATTTGCTAATAAACTTTCAATATTTAAATATACTATGTCTGAATTATATTCTACTTTAGTGCAGTTCGAGATTAGTTTCTTGACTTATTTTTTACATTCTGTTTGTTGACAATTTTGAAAATCCCATGTATATATTTTATACATTACGAGTCATCACCTGCATTAATAAGGGAGTTCAGTTTTACTTTTAGTTGTTTGTAGTGATTCCTCTGCTTGAATGTTTAATCAGAGTATACTTTAACTGAGGGAACATCATCAATAATTTTATTACGATATTTTAATACCTGTTTTACAGTTTCGTTTGAATCTAATTCAACTTTCAACTGACGACTTTTTCCTCCCTCATACTTCCCGACTCTCAAAACTTTGAAATTCATAATATTTCCGTTTACATGTGGGAATAGCTTCTCAACTGTGTTCCTTTCTTCTCCAATTATTTCATTTCTGTTGGTAGTAGAAGATTCATTCATATTGAATATAATCACATTATTTGCTCGTTTTCTTCTTTCTTTCATTTAATTCATGAATTTTTCCATTTCAGTCTTCTCTTCATTATTTTCAATATTAGTTAGTTCATCCTCCATTATTTTATTGTTTTGTTTTAGAGTATAGGAACTTCCTTCTTCAAATTTTTAACTTCATCTTTAA
The DNA here is from genome assembly GCF_025532065.1 of Leptinotarsa decemlineata. Lineage (NCBI taxonomy): Eukaryota > Metazoa > Arthropoda > Insecta > Coleoptera > Chrysomelidae > Leptinotarsa > Leptinotarsa decemlineata. The sequence continues at coordinate 818,160 of NW_027412615.1, forward strand.
TATCCTCCATTTATCTGATCAGCAATGGAGCTGGTAAATTTGGACAGTTATCAGTTGCATGCAGAACTGCATGACAACTATCACAACTTATTTTTTTTCAATAATTACATTTTTACATTTTCCACATTCATCTGACATTTCTTTGTGTAGATAAAAATTAGCATCATTAAAATTTTGTACGCCACTGGAACTCACCAAAGCAATATGTGTCTTTATTCACTCTGTGATGCAGCTTCCATGAAACTTTTTCACTCACTTTGGTACGCCTCTGGTAGGGTACCCAGTTGTCTTGCCAGATGTACTAATTTATGTTAATTTTAGACCCTTTAATGGTTCAGTCACGGAATATCGGAACTGTTTAGTCCCACTACACTGAGTCAATTTTAGATATTATTCAATGTCATCAACTCAGGACCCGAAACTGACTTTATTAAAAAAAAAAATATTCGCGGCACTTTTATTGTCACCCTGATGTGAAATTTGAAATTTTCTATCGACAAAAAACCACTAAAACTCCACTTTCTGATGGAACTCTATCGACGCACGTGCCAACTTATTTGAACATCAACATGTCCGAGTATGTCTGATTAAAATGTAATCTATATTAGTGAAATTAACCTATGTGTGATATAATTGTAGAAGCTAACTGCCTGATCAATAAGTGAGTACAAAATCACTTTCGATGCGCTGTAAATAGCAAAAATCCACTATGGAAAACAAGGTTTCAAATCCTCATCCCGCAGAAACCTTATCGCCGATCGCTCTTATTTTCAAGGCAGGACAAGATGATCGATGATACGATGGGTGTCTTATCCACCTACGAACTTCCACGTAACAACTCCATTTGACAGGAGTTCCAATGTTCGTTCATACTCATTCGTCATGAGTAAACAATTACCTATTGATTTTCCTACGAAGAACCAAGCTATTGTCTTCAAAGCCCTAGATAATGTCAAACTATAAGAATGCCTTCTTCAGTTAGGACCAAAAAGTATTATTCTTTCATGTAGAATTTCCAACAATACTATAATATTTATCTATCTAGTAAAAATATAGTCGACGAATTTCTCAAGGAACACGGATATATCCACGTAGGTGAAGAGAATATTAGAGCCCGTATATCTCCTTCAGACCGATTGGTCATTTTTAATATCAGTCCTTCAATTCCACATGATATCCTCATTACCGAACTTAGGAAATTGGTTTGTCTCTAATATCACCGGCAACATTTTTAAGGATTGGAGCAGCGGATCAAGAATAGAGTCACATTTTTAGCTTCAGGTGACAAGTGTATGTAACACCACCAGAAAATTCTGGAATCCCAGAATCAATCGAAATATTTCACGATTATGTTTCTGTTTCGCGATAAGCAGACCTTCTTCAAATGTCCTTCATGTTACCTCCAAACGTCCTACCTCGATTCCCAGTGTATCGCTCAAAATATCTGCCACTTAAAGTTCCACATCCAGTCATCCCAATTCGTCCAATAACCCAAAGCAAACAGATTCAAGTTACTGAAGGCACAGTTGAACCCATTCAGCTGAATGATCGACAATATGGGAGACGTGCATCGTAGAAATTCCTACGCCAACGTCAGAAGACAAAAAGTTCTTTACTCCCAAAATAACTGCCAAAAAGCCCAAAAACGACAAGAAGAAGTTTTTGCAGAACTCAATTGAGAGTTTGTTTTATGCTGCCGCAGTTACATCTATGGAAAACATTCCCACATACAGAAACACATTAAATGATCGATTTCCAATAAGTTACTATCGGTCAAGAAATGATCTTTCATTTTACGAAAGGATTCGACCACACATTAGTTCTTCAGAAATGGAGTCATTTTCAACCTCGTACCCTATAAGATTCAAGTCTGCACCACCATGGCTCATACCGACTTCTATCATAAACACTCTCCTATCTCAGTTTCCTCAACCCGATAAATATTTTAAAATATTTTTTTCTGTTACGAGGACTAACGAGGTCTTACCTTTCAACGTGTGATTTCTAACTTTATCAAACTAAATTTTCGACAAATCCTAGACCCAGACTACCACCCTGGAGAAATATACACAGACTCATCCAAAACTCATCTTAGAGTAGGAGCTGTAGTAGTGACTGCTAAAGATAGATTGTTGGGATGATTGCCGATTTTTTTTTGAGAGAGAAACCTCAATATCTAACCCCTTTTTTATTAAGTACCCTGAAACAATTTCGGCCCAACTTTTCTGTTTCTAACGATACCAACCCAAACATCGACGCCAAAATGTGTTCAATTCATTTCGAAATCATGATTAAGATTTCGTTTTATCCAATGAAAATAATGATGTGGTTCTGTTGTTTTGATAAAAATATAACTCAAAAAGTAACATTATCATTAACAACGCGACCCCATAGATCTGAATCCTTCCTTTGTGAAAAAAACTCAAAAATACAGACGGGTCGCATCATCAACCGGTAAACAATTGATTTTCCATATTGTTTTCCATTATCTCTACACCAAACCGAATTTCCAGTCGAACAACGAATGATCCCCGACAATTAATCACGGCACCCCTATCAACCCTCTGCGTTAATATTTGCGAAGGCGAGATTATCGGAAACGTCGATCGGTTAGGTTACTGTTATCTTCCTTCCAGATTATTTCCACTTATATCCATAACAGCGATATTGTTATCGGAAGACTAAGCGATTCTTCGAAAGAAGTATAAAACAATACTTCATAGCGCTGTACAGAATCTGGCAACTCCGCAAAAATTTTAATGACATCGCCATATTTCATGGACGATGGTTTTTACGCCATTTAACTTTGATGTTATGGCCACCGCCAGGTGTTGAGGGTAGAAATAAGTTTATAACCTTGTCGGATGAAAAGGAACTGACGTAATAGGATGATGTATACTTCCGGTCTGTTTGCAACTGCGTTATAGAGGAAGAATTAAGCTTTGATCGTGAATTATGCTGAAATATGTTTTTTTCATTGGAAATAATTCTTTTTTCGGGCTAGATCAAGTTCTGTTTTTCTTGGATTAGATGTTTCAACTATTTTTATCATTGAATTATCAAATAAAATACTTCATATCGTTCTGTATGTCATTAGTTACTCTTCAGAAGGATCATATATCAGTTTTCAACCGATAAGGAATCTTCAGAAGGGTGAAGATGCAAGATAATTCAGGAAAATGACAGAGTTTCAACAGATTTGAAATCTTTTACAAAAAATCTATTGAAATATATTTTTCCGTGAACCAGCTGTCACCTCCCTACGAACAACCACCCTCAAAAGTTTGAATTCGTGCGAGCTGAGTATTATAGAGGTCTCAATTTACAACGTGCGATGTCTATCACGATGAGGAAAAAATGATCGAATAAATAAAAAATATCAAGGACAAAATATTTGAATGAATAAGTTGAAAAAAGACATGATATGAAAAATGAGAAAGAATCAACAGCGAGAAGGATTGAAAAATGACTATGAAATTTCAAAATATAAAAGTGGGTGAAAAAAGGGAAATTGTGACTTCGAAAACTATTTTACCCCCATATGGATGATTTTGGGTTTGGATCACTCAATGTCATGTGGGAGTGCAGATATGCTCCATTGAGAGAAGGTAGAACTGAAACCTTCAGTGAAGAATGATTCCCAAACAAGCATTTGTCCCAAACATCAGAAATGAAATACTATCCCCATCGTCCTTTTCACTTACCATGCTGGCGTCTTCAGGAAATAAAGCCCCGCTATTAACAATGTGCTAGTCTGCTATTCACAATTTGATGATTTTTCCAGTTTTTTTCTTTGTATTCCGCTATACAGGGTGTAACTAGATGAGTGAAAAACATTTAAGGAGGTGATTCCTCATCGAAAAAAAGGTAGGATCTCTCATATGAAGAAATTTCATTGGAGCATCCCTTGTTAAGATACATCCCCTTGAAGGGGTTACATCAAATTTGTATAACAGTTTTTTCACAATATTGAAATTAACCTGACGTTTTGTACTACCGAAAAGACACTTAGCCAGGAATTTATTTGGTTTACCCCATGGTTGTAAGGGGTGGAAAACGCAACCCCTAAAATTTATTTCCAATGTAACTTTTTGTCTTATTATTTGTTTACTATTTGAAAATTTATTTCCAATAGCCTGTTTCATTCTCAACAAAAAAGGTCTCTTGAGTTTTTTGCCCAAAATAAACCATTTCGCAGCAAAAAATTATTTTAAGAACAACTACAGAGATACATCGTCATAAATGCGAAAATACGAAACTAATCTATCTAGTAACAATTAAATTGGTATGACGCTGTCAGTTTGTGAATTTCAGAAATTGAATTAATACTAATTGTGTGTTGTTCTGTTCTCAATTTGTTACTTCAATAATTCACTTGTTATTAAAATGGCATACACCAATGAGAAAATGGCTGATATGCATTACGTTTACGGTCTGTCGCAGAGGAATGGGTAAGAAGCTTCTAAAAGATATGCTGAAATGTATTCTCAACGGCAGCATCCTCCACATAGAATATTTGCTCGACTTCATCAACGATTACGAGAACATGGTTCATTCGACAAAAGAACGCAGGATTGTGGTCGCCATCGAGAATTACGAACACCACAGCTTGAGGAAGCAGTAATTGATTTGATTGAAGAACAACCTACTACCAGAACCAGAAAGATTGCTTTCCACATAAATGTTGATCATATGACGGTATTTCGAATTTTAAAGAAACAACTCTTATACCCTTACCATCCGTTACCGCGAGACTTTCCGAACCGTCTTGAATTTTGCAATTGGATGCTGAAAATGATTAGAAGAAATTGTGACTTTCTGAAGACGATAGAATTCACAGAAAAATGTAGTTTTTCTCGGGACAAGATTATTAATTTCCATAATTACCACATATGGGCTGACGAAAACCCTCACGTTATTATCGAAACTAACCATCAAGAACAGTTTTTCTCTTAAAGTTCAATTTGGCCTCATTTTCTACGTCCTCGATAAAATGGTGAGGCATACGTTCAATTTTTAGGAGAAGTGCATCCAGTACTGCTGGAGGAAGTTCCTTTGGGCGTCAGAAGGGATATGTTTTTTATGCATGATGGGGCTCCCGCCCATTTTAGTCAAGTAGAACGTCAGCATTTAACTGAAACATATGCAAATCAGTGGATAGGTCGAGTAGGACCACAGAAATGGCCGGCTCGATCCCCGGATCTCAATCCTTTCAATTTCTCTATTTGGGGCCATTTTACAGCATTTGGTTTATTGTACTGCTGTTCGCGATGTAGATGACTTAAGAAACCGCATCATCGATGCGTGCAGGGTAATCAGAGAGACTCCAGGAATATTTGAGCGAATACGTGGCTCAATGTGCCGACGTCTAGACGCATGCGTAATGTCTGAAGGTAGACATATTGAACATTTACTTTGATTTCTACATGTTGTGTGTTTTGTTATTAAGAAATAAGTTTTGTTCATTACCCTATAATCGTTTAATGCAGGTACTAACTACAAAATAACAACAAAATCAGTTGGCATTTATAACGATGTATCTCTGTAGTTGTTCGTAAAATAATGTTTTGATGCGAACTGGTTTATTTTGGGTAAAAAACCCATGAGGCATTTTTTGTTTAGAAAGAAACAGGCTATCGGAAATAAATTTTCAAATGGTAAACAAATGATAAGACAAAAATTTACATCGGAAATGAATTTTAGGGTTGCGTTTTCCACCCCTCACAACCATGTGTTAATCCAAAAGAATTACTGGCTAAGTGTCTTTTTGATAGTACAAAACGTCAGGTTGATTCCAATATTGTAACTTTTTCAATGCTTGTGAAAAAAATTGTTATACAAATTTTATGTACCCCTTCAAGGGGCTGTATCTTAACAAGGGATGCTCCAATGAAGTTTCTTAATATAAAAGATCCTTTTTTTCGATGAGGAATCACCTCCTTGAATGTTTCAAACTTATTCAGTTACACCCTGTATACATTTTTGAAGGGCCTTTTGGTTCCACCGATTCAGGATTTGACGTATTCACATGATATTGGGTGATTGCAATGATTAGGATGGTTGTCCGATTTTGTTAACTTGGTTTTGAGAATCTGCTACGGATGGTATTCCTGAATCTGAAAAGATTCCAATGTTGTAGTCAGACCCAATTTTTTCCATTATCTTTGATAGTCTTCTGATGTGAAGACTAATTATGATGGCTTCTCATCCTGACTCTACTCTTGTAGTTTTCTGTACAAGATCTATCCTACGTAATTTTTTTAGTGCTCTTCTGTTAGAGATCTTTCTTGATGTGGCAGAGTTCTTTGTCGAGCTTTTTTCAGTGTTACAGAGACTGAATGCACGAAATATATTTTAATCTGTTTAAAATATGTTTTTCCGTTAATCAGCTGTCGCCCCCATACGAACGACAACTCTCAGAAGTTGAGAAACTTGTGCGAGCTAAAGACTAACGAGGTCTTACCTTTCAACGTGTGATTCCTAACACGGTTGCAGAATCATCCCAGCTTCTACCAGATAAAATCTCTCGAGAAAAATATCTGGTAGAGGCGGGAATCGAACCCACGGCCTTCCGATCGTGAGTCGGGCGCACTACCACCGCGGCCAAAATTACAATTGATTGATGGCAGTTGGATTCGTATTCTCGTTTGAGTTGGTTTTCTATTAACATATTTTCCACTTGTTGTGACGTAATTGTTTCCAGACGTAACGCTGTCCAGACATTACGTCTGGAAACGGCAATGTATTGTTTACTTTCTTCTCGAACGTTAATGATATGGAAAATCTTCCACTCGTGATATGCTGTATGGCGTATGGTTCTATAATTCAATGTCCAGGAATTTCATTTCTATTTTTCGAATGTTTTTCAATTCTGAAAGGTTTCTACCTTCCTATTCACCTATTCCTTTGATGAAAATTAACCCTAATTGATTATTTCTCGAAACTTTGGAAACGAGTAGTGATTGAGAAATCACTGTCTGTGGAGTAGCCCAAATCTCGTTATTCATATCGTTTTAGTGTTATCATCACACTGTTTTTTTTTTCAATATGATGTTATCGAATGTAATAGCGCCCAAAAAGACAGCCAATATATCATAATAAATTCAAGAGGAATCGATTTCCGGGACCATTTTTCTAATAAATGTGTATTTGATTCCCCGATTAATTCTAACCGGCTCCATATTTTTTTGAATTGACATCAAATAGGCGTATCGATATGTGATTAACTTTCTGTAATGTCACATTTCGCTGCAGATTTTCACAGGAAATATGAATGGTTAAGGTTCCTGGGAATGAGTAACGTCCTCCCAATATTTGAAATGGACTGCGAACCGGTATTAATGACATTTTGTGGCAATTTCAGTAATATTAGCGAAAGTTTCTGACAGATTGAAATTATTAGTAACTGTTATACTGTTCTTTCTGTAGTAGAATTTTCAAATGAGAAAGAAAAGGCAAAATGATTCAGTGATTCGATACATTCAATATGAATGTGGAAATATTCACGTCGAGGTGAAGTCTCAGCCATTATGGTTTCGAAATAATGAACCTGTATGATATATTATGTTTTGATTTTTCCAGAAATGTATACAATTGAATACTCATCGCACAATTCACCTCTATTCCATATCAAAGTATCTTCAAAATTTTTAATTCAAAGTGGATACAAATTAATCTCAAAAAGGATTTATTCTTGTTCATTTTCCGATAAATCAAGCGAGTCAACCCTCATTTGATATTTTAGACTACCAAATTTACTGTTCAGTAAATTGAAAGTATGCTTGAAGACTGACATTATTCGGTATTGACTAAGTGGCAAAAGTTGATACCTGATCGGAAATACTGTTTTGGAGACATTTTATTCTGCAATTGTGCTAGCGTACATAGTATCGAGGAGATTTTATTCATTATTCATTCAATTATTATTTTTACTTCTAACAGTACATACAAAATGATTACTGAAATTTCTTAGTCGTGAATCCTGCTTTACAATTTTGGACTGCTTTTTGCTTTTTTCTACTTGTGATGCACTGTTCTAAACCTTTGGTGTCGTAGTTGATATTACTGGAGTTTTTCCCAACACCAAACCGTTATTTCAACACACCGACTCGTGTTTTGATCACCAAGTGATCATCTTCAAGAGGAAGATCAAACTAATCATACTTACGAAGCTATCCTTTTCATACCATAGATAACTGTTTTAGGTAACTGCGTCTTGAGTGTCTTGAATTGATTTTACAATTTGACTTATCTACTTGTCTTAAATTAATTTTACAATGTATCCTTATGTAATAGTCAGGTATATCTGATAATTGAAATATTATAAGCAATATAAAATCAATCAATCGAAATATATAATATAATATCAGATATTGGGCCACCATCATTTCAGAAGTCTCGACTTTATTTTTCTGACTTCCCAAAAGGCATGACTTGTTTTAAAAACCACCTTCATACCTAGTTCCTTGAAAATGTTTCGAAAGTTCTTCGTGTATTGGTGGTATGAATCTTGACCAAAATACTCTACGAGAGTGTAGAAATGGGTAAACATAATAATATTATGAATAACGATGGTGGACCAATACCTAATAGTATATATACTATATAACTTGTTGAAATGATAGGAAATTGGGTTATTAATTGTTCCCTTATTACAATGTGTTAAAACAACGATAAAAATAAAATAAATACAACAATAAAAATTAATTGGCGCTCCGGGGCGACTTCATTGATTCCAGTGGCGCATTTGCTTTTTCAGCTGCAGGAAAACCCGGAGAAACCTGCAGCACCACATCATCTGAAGATCTTGATCTAACAATGTCCTCTCTCTCATAAAACAAAATGTAGGGTGTCTCCAGAGGCTCCAATAAATTCAATGCATCGCTAGAACAGTTCGTGACACGACTATCGTCAAACTTAAACCAGTCCGTTTCTTCTTTGACCAAGGCGTAATAATGACTACATTCAACGCCAGAACCACAGTGAACAATGACTGCATGAATAATATGTTGAAATGAATGTTGAAATTATATTTCATTTATTAGATTTACCTGACAATTACATAAGGACATATTGTAAAATTATTTCAAGTCGAGTAGACAGGGCAATATTGTGAAATTAATTGTATATAGCTCATAATATATTAATTACTAGATATACCTAACTATTACATAAGGAACTTCGTGAAATTAATTTAAGACTAGTAGATAAGGCAATTCGTGAAATTAATTTTATATACCTTATATAGCTTAAAAATATTTCAATTATTGAATTTACCTGACTATTACTTAAGGACACATTGTGAAATTAATTTAACCCTTCGTCCGACACGTGGGGTGTGACATACCCCAGCCGTAGAAAATTCCATATAACTTTTCGAAATTGGCACCCCAGCGTCGGATATATTAAGTAGCTTTCGCATCCATATAGTCTCCACTCTCATATTCACATCTTAAATCAGTTGTCGTTTGACGTATGTATGAATCAGACCTGTTATGAAGCGACTGGGGTGCACGAAACCCCAAATGTCTCTATACGTTCCAAAATTGTGCGCATTCAAAGAAAACCAAATCGAGTAGTTTTTCAAATTATTCGATAAAAATAGGTGATTATGAGCGAGAAATGGCCCGTCTTCAGTCTTTATGGGATGAAATAGGAAGTGATGATGAAATTGACGAATCTGATGGTAATGAAACGAGCGATACTGTTAGCATCGTTAGTAATACTATCCATATTTCGAAGATTAAAGGCGGAACTGTGGAACCTCCATCCAAAAGACTCAAACGTAATGGTCAGGGAAGGTCTCAAGATTGCCATCGTGCCCGTGATCGAAATACAAAATACATTTGTAACAAATGCAATAAATTCATATGTCTGGACCATGCAGAAATATACTGCAAATCTTGCGTAGAAATGGCAAACGTTGATGACCTGTAACTTTTTATGATTTTCAATAATTTTTTTTTATTTCCATTTTATGATGTTTTATTATTTGTTTGAAACAGCAATTTGATATGTATTTAGTCGTTTTATGTGCAGAAGACTTTTTCGAGTAAATCTATATTTTTTTCCATTAAAAGAACCCATTGTTTCAATAAAGACGGAATATAACGATTTATTGCTCGATTTGGTGAATCAAAAATTATTTTATTGCAAAAAGAGATGTTACAGTATATCATTCTCAGAACAACTATGTTGCAATTCAAAAAAATGTTAATTTTAATAGAAAAATCATATTGGGATCTCACACACCCCATGTGTCTACAAATGTTACAAAAGTCCACATGTCGGACGCAGGGTTAAGACAATTGGATAAGTCAAATTATAAAATCATTCCAAGACACTCAAGACGCAGGTGCCTAGAACAAATATCTATGATATGAAAAATTAGCTTTGTGAGTATGATTAGTTTGATCTTTCTCTTGAAGATGGTCACTTGGTGATCGAGACTCGTGTCGAAGTGTTGAAATAACGGTTTGGTGTTGGAAAAAACTCCAATGATATGATTTTTTATACGTGCACTCTCATGTCTCAAATTTATGTATTTTGTGATACTTCATTCATGTACATTTCATGTTTTACCTTTGACAAATTCATTCAAATGTATTCGAAATTATTAACAAATGTACAATATCAAACGAATGTATAAATATCAAAAAATTGTTAGTGCATATATAATATTTCAACACAGTCGGCCAAGTGTAAACACTTGTGTTTGACTGGGTAAGCTGAAAAATGAAGATTATGTTAACTGTTAATATATATTGTTCATTGAAAAATGAATTGAAATGAAGAAATGTATCAACGATGATATTTTATTATGAATGAGGGTGAAATAAGTTATCTGTTGAACTGAATTATTTCAATGTGAGCACATTTTCAATTTCTTCAATATCATTTAATATCTAATTGTGCAATTTTTTTTCAAATTCTGTTGTTCTGAACTTTTGATTTCTCGTGGAATATTATTGTAAATTTCACAACCAATATATTTGCAGTGTTGTTACATTAAATGTTGACTATACTTACCAATTTGAAAGCATTTATTTGTCTTTCTACATGTTGTGTGTTTTGTTATTAAGAAATTAGTTTTGTTCATCACCCTATAATCGTTTAATGCAGGTAATAACTACAAAATAACAACAAAATCAGTTGGCATTGATAACGATGTATCTCTGTAGTTGTTCGTAAAATAATGTTTTGATGCGAACTGGTTTATTTTGGGTAAAAAACCCATGAGACATTTTTTGTTTAGAATGAAACAGGCTATCGGAAATAAATTTTCAAATGGTAAACAAATGATAAGACAAAAATTTACATCGGAAATGAATTTTAGGGTTGCGGTTTCCACCCCTCACAACCATGTGGTAATCCAAAAGAATTACTGGCTAAGTGTCTTTTTGATAGTACAAAACGTCAGGTTGATTCCAATATTGTAACTTTTTCAGTGCTTGTGAAAAAAATTGTTATACAAATTTTATGTACCCCTTCAAGGGGCTGTATCTTAACAAGGGATGCTCCAATGAAGTTTCTTAATATAAAAGATCCTTTTTTTCGATGAGGAATCACCTCCTTGAATATTTCAAACTTATTCAGTTACACCCTGTATAGATTTTTGAAGGGCCTTTTGGTTCCACCGATTCAGGATTTGACGTATTCACATGATATTGGGTGATTGCAATGATTAGGATGGTTGTCCGATTTTGTTAACTTGGTTTTGAGAATCTGCTACGGATGATATTCCTGAATCTGAAAAGATTCCAATGTTGTAGTCAGACCCAATTTTTTCCATTACCTTTGATAGTCTTCTGATGTGAAGACTAATTATGATGGCTTCTCATCCTGACTCTACTCTTGTAGTTTTCTGTACAAGATCTATCCTACGTAATTTTTTTAGTGCTCTTCTGTTAGAGATCTTTCTTGATGTGGCAGAGTTCTTTGTCGAGCTTTTTTCAGTGTTACAGAGACTGAATGCACGAAATATATTTTAATCTGTTTAAAATATGTTTTTCCGTTAATCAGCTGTCGCCCCCATACGAACGACAACTCTCAGAAGTTGAGAAACTTGTGCGAGCTGAATACTAACGAGGTCTTACCTTTCAACGTGTGATTCCTAACACGGTTGCAGAATCATCCCAGCTTCTACCAGATAAAATTCCTCGAGAAAAATATCTGGTAGAGGCGGGAATCGAACCCACGGCCTTCCGATCGTGAGTCGGGCGCACTACCACCGCGGCCAAAATTACAATTGATTGATGGCAGTTGGATTCGTATTCTCGTTTGAGTTGGTTTTCTATTAACATGTTTTCCACTTGTTGTGACGTAATTGTTTCCAGACGTAACGCTGTCCAGACATTACGTCTGGAAACGGCAATGTATTGTTTACTTTCTTCTCGAACGTTAATGATATGGAAAATCTTCCACTCGTGATATGCTGTATGGCGTATGGTTCTATAATTCAATGTCCAGGAATTTCATTTCTATTTTTCGAATGTTTTTCAATTCTGAAAGATTTCTACCTTCCTATTCACCTATTCCTTTGATGAAAATTAACCCTAATTGATTATTTCTCGAAACTTTGGAAACGAGTAGTGATTGAGAAATCGCTGCCTGTGGAGTAGCCCAAATCTCGTTATTCATATCGTTTTAGTGTTATCATCACACTGATTTTTTTTTCAATATGATGTTATCGAATGTAATAGCGCCCAAAAAGACAGCCAATATATCATAATAAATTCAAAAGGAATCGATTTCCGGGACCATTTTTCTAATAAATGTGTATTTGATTCCCCGATTAATTCTAACCGGCTCCATATTTTTTTGAATTGACATCAAATAGGCGTATCGATATGTGATTAACTTTCTGTAATGTCACATTTCGCTGCAGATTTTCACAGGAAATATGAATGGTTAAGGTTCCTGGGAATGAGTAACGTCCTCCCAATATTTGAAATGGACTGCGAACCGGTATTAATGACATTTTGTGGCAATTTCAGTAATATTCGCGAAAGTTTCTGACAGATTGAAATCATTAGTAACTGTTATACTGTTCTTTCTGTAGTAGAATTTTCAAATGAGAAAGAAAAGGCAAAATGATTCAGTGATTCGATACATTCAATATGAATGTGGAAATATTCACGTCGAGGTGAAGTCTCAGCCATTATGGTTTCGAAATAATGAACCTGTATGATATATTATGTTTTGATTTTTCCAGAAATGTATACAAATGAATACTCATCGCACAATTCACCTCTATTCCATATCAAAGTATCTTCAAAATTTTTAATTCAAAGTGGATACAAATTAATCTCAAAAAGGATTTATTCTTGTTCATTTTCCGATAAATCTAGCGAGTCAATCCTCATTTGATATTTTAGACTACCAAATTTACTGTTCAGTAAATTGAAAGTATGCTTGAAGACTGACATTATTCGGTATTGACTAAGTGGCAGAAGTTGATACCTGATCGGAAATACTGTTTTGGAGACATTTTATTCTGCAATTGTGCTAGCGTACATAGTATCGAGGAGATTTTATTCATTATTCATTCAATTATTATTTTTACTTCTAACAGTACATACAAAATGATTAATGAAATTTCTTAGTCGTGAATCCTGCTTTACAATTTTGGACTGCTTTTTGCTTTTTTCTACTTGCGATGCACTGTTCTAAACCTTTGGTGTCGTAATTGATATTACTGGAGTTTTTTCCCAACACCAAACCGTTATTTCAACACACCGACTCGTGTTTTGATCACCAAGTGATCATCTTCAAGAGGAAGATCAAACTGATCATACTCACGAAGCTATCCTTTTCATACCATAGATAACTGTTTTAGGTAACTGCGTCTTGAGTGTCTTGAATTGATTTTACAATTTGACTTATCTACTTGTCTTAAATTAATTTTACAATGTATCCTTATGTAATAGTCAGGTATATCTGATAATTGAAATATTATAAGCAATATAAAATCAATCAATCAGGATATATAATATAATATCAGATATTGGGCCACCATCATTTCAGAAGTCTCGACTTTATTTTTTTGACTTCCCAAAAGGTATGACTTGTTTTAAAAACCACCTTCATACCTAGTTCCTTGAAAATGTTTCGAAAGTTCTTCGTGTATTGGTGGTATGAATCTTGACCAAAATACTCTACGAGAGTGTAGAAATGGGTAAACATAATAATATTATGAATAACGATGGTGGACCAATACCTAATAGTATATATACTATATAACTTGTTGAAATGATAGGAAATTGGGTTATTAATTGTTCCCTTATTACAATGTGTTAAAACAACGATAAAAATAAAATAAATACAACAATAAAAATTAATTGGCGCTCCGGGGCGACTTCATTGATTCCAGTGGCGCATTTGCTTTTTCAGCTGCAGGAAAACCCGGAAAAACCTGCAGCACCACATCATCTGAAGATCTTGATCTAACAATGTCCTCTCTCTCATAAAACAAAATGTAGGGTGTCTCCAGAGGCTCCAATAAATTCAATGCATCGCTAGAACACTTCGTGACACGACTATCGTCAAACTTAAACCAGTCCGTTTCTTTTTTGACCAAGGCGTAATAATGACCACATTCAACGCCAGAACCACAGTGAACAATGACTGCATGAATAATATGTTGAAATGAATGTTGAAATTATATTTCATTTATTAGATTTACCTGACAATTACATAAAGACATATTATAAAATTATTTCAAGTCGAGTAGACAGGGCAATATTGTGAAATTAATTGTATATAGCTCATAATATATTAATTACTAGATATACCTAACTATTACATAAGGAACTTCGTGAAATTAATTTAAGACTAGTAGATAAGGCAATTCGTGAAATTAATTTTATATACCTTATATAGCTTAAAAATATTTCAATTATTGAATTTACCTGACTATTACTTAAGGACACATTGTGAAATTAATTTAACCCTTCGTCCGACACGTGGGGTGTGACATACCCCAGCCGTAGAAAATTCCATATTACTTTTCGAAATTGGCACCCCAGCGTCGGATATATTAAGTAGCTTTCGCATCCATATAGTCTCCACTCCCATATTCACATCTCAAATCAGTTGTCGTTTGACGTATGTATGAATCAGACCTGTTATAAAGCGACTGGGGTGCACGAAACCCCAAATGTCTCTATACGTTCCAAAATTGTGCGCATTCAAAGAAACCCAAACCGAGTAGTTTTTCAAATTATTCGATAAAAATAGGTGATTATGAGCGAGAAATGGCCCGTCTTCAGTCTTTATGGGATGAAATAGGAAGTGATGATGAAATTGACGAATCTGATGGTAATGAAACGAGCGATACTGTTAGCATCGTTAGTAATACTATCCATATTTCGAAGATTAAAGGCGGAACTGTGGAACCTCCATCCAAAAGACTCAAACGTAATGATCAGGAAAGGTCTCAAGATTGCCATCGTGCCCGTGATCGAAATACAAAATACATTTGTAACAAATGCAATAAATTCATATGTCTGGACCATGCAGAAATATACTGCAAATCTTGCGTAGAAATGGCAAACGTTGATGACCTGTAACTTTTTATGATTTTCAATAAATTTTTTTTATTTCCATTTTATGATGTTTTATTATTTGTTTGAAACAGCAATTTGATATGTATTTAGTCGTTTTATGTGCAGAAGACTTTTTCGAGTAAATCTATATTTTTTTCCATTAAAAGAACCCATTGTTTCAATAAAGACGGAATATAACGATTTATTGCTCGTTTTGGTGAATCAAAAATGATTTTATTGCAAAAAGAGATGTTACAGTATATAATTCTCAGAACAACTATGTTGCAATTCAAAAAAATGTTGATTTTAATAGAAAAATCATATTGGGGTCTCACACACCCCATGTGTCTACAAATGTTACAAAAGTCCACATGTCGGACGCAGGGTTAAGACAATTGGATAAGTCAAATTATAAAATCATTCCAAGACACTCAAGACGCAGGTGCCTAGAACAAATATCTATGATATAAAAAATTAGCTTTGAGAGTATGATTAGTTTGATCTTTCTCTTGAAGATGGTCACTTGGTGATCGAGACTCGTGTCGAAGTGTTAAAATAACGGTTTGGTGTTGGAAAAAACTCAAATGATATGATTTTTTATTCGTGCACTCTCATGTCTCAAATTTATGTATTTTGTGATACTTCATTCATGTACATTTCATGTTTTACCTTTGACAAATTCATTCAAATGTATTCGAAATTATCAACAAATGTACAATATCAAACGAATGTATAAATATCAAAAAATTGTTAGTGCATACATAATATTTCAACACAGTCGGCTAAGTGTAAACACTTGTGTTTGACTGGGTAAGCTGAAAAATGAAGATTATGTTAACTGTTAATATATATTGTTCATTGAAAAATAAATTGAAATGAAGAATTGTATCAACGATGATATTTTATTATGAATGAGGGTGAAATAAGTTATCTGTTGAACTGAATTATTTCAATGTGAGCACATTTTCAATTTCTTCAATATTATTTAATATCTAATTGTGCAATTTTTTTTCAAATTCTGTTGTTCTAAACTTTTGATTTCTCGTGGAATAATATTGTAAATTTCACAACCAATATATTTGCAGTGTTGTTACATTAAATGTTGACTACACTTACCAATTTGAAAGCATTTATTTGTCTTCGATCTTGTATTATACTGGTGTTCTTTCATGTCAGTATTTGCAGAATGTTTTTTTATATAGATGGTACTGATTTTGTGGAATATTTGTCTGAGATTTAAAATGAAACATTTCGAAGAATCCATTCAATTTGTTATTGTATTGTAGTTCAAATTAGAAATTGGTCCAAGTATTCATGAAGATTCAAAGCATTTTATTATAAGCACAGATCTTTGATAGCAGTTGTTAGGTGTACATTCCAAGTGTGAGATGAAAATATTGTACCATCGTCAGTGAGTTGATATATTTTTTATTTTTCTCGTTAAATTTTGTTAAACTAAAACTAGAAAAGGTTTGGGGATGCCATAAATAAATAGTATTATTCAGAAAACATCACTATGGTACGAGGTTTAATGAAACCTCGAATAACAGTTATTTATCTGTGTGATTGATGACTTGTTTATTCTGTGGTAATTCATGATCACTTTAATGACATGAATGAAAACACTTTTGTCTAAATACTACTAGTTGATTTCATTTATAGGACCAGTTTCGGGTTCGACCCCATTATCATATATAATGGGGTATAATGGGGTCAATTCTTCGAAATATCACCGAAGTTTTTTCCAACTCCAAACAGTTATTTCAACACCTCGACACGTGTTTCGATTACCAAGTTATCATCTTCAAGAGCAAGATCAAACTGTTTGACAACTTGGTGATCGAAACACGTGTCGAGGTGTCAAAATAACGGCTTGCTGTTGCGAAAAAACTCCAGTAATATTCATTACCACACCAAAGTTTCCAAACAGTGCATCACAAGTAAATAAGAACAATGATAATGATCAATAAGCATGAATGGCCACTAACACATGAGGCCATTGGTGAGTTGCCCCATCACTTACCTGATCATCTGATGCAAAACCGGACCGGCAGCCCAGGCGCACTCGGTAAGACTAACCACCCGGTAGATCCAAATCTTGGTTCCTGATAATCTGGGAAGGGATCCCCACAATCGACCCGCACGGAGAGGCAAGGTGGTGTGAGGTGGTGAGCCCCTAACGATGATTTGCCTACCGATGATGACCCTAGCAATGACAACGGACGCTACGAGTGGACACATGCGCTAAGAGATCGCCCCATGCATTGCTACGAGACGAATCCAAAGCATGCCGCTATTTTCGCCCAGAGTCCTAGGGATTACGTATCCTGTTTTCGGCGCCAGTTCGGTGACAGTTCTATCACCAGTTGTCAATGCTAGAGAGGGGACTCGCATCATGCCACCAATGAAGACAATCAGAATACGTAGGGCGCTTCACCGAATTAGTTCCCTGAAGCTACGAGAACCGGCTTGTTTGAATGCAGAGTTTCATAGTGTTCTCACAAAAGAAGCTGACATCTGGCAAATCAATACCGCCATGTATAGCGTCGTTAAATCGCTTTCCGAATCGAAAATACCAAATCTGGCCTCGTGGTTCGGAAGATTGAACGACGTGTACACAAGATGGAGATCTGATGAATTACAGGGCGGTCAACAGGCATTTCAGGCCCGCAATGGGGCAAATAGCCGCCAAATTACGACATATCCATCACACATTGAGTCAAGGCGTGCTGTTAACTTTCAAACTGCTTTGATAGGATACGAATGCAAGTAGCTGCTGAGGAGTTAGGCGAGCGAGATGTATCGCGGAAAACCTCAGGTTCCGCAAGAAACCTTTTTGCTTATTCCAAGGGCCTTCAAGTGTTGTGGTTGATCTGCCGTCCGCTAATCAGGTGTAATCCTTTTGGAAGGAAATCTATAAACACCCGCAGCCCCTCAATCTAGACACTCCAGCCCTAGCGCAATTCGAAGCGTTCAGCAGAGAGCTTCGACAGCCTGAGCTCAATGAGCATTTACTGCTACCAAGCACCCACCGCCATCTGACCAGAGAGTTTTCAACTCATGGCTGGTCACATAAGGTCACGATAAAGGTAACTATGCATTAGGATACCCATTAGTAGTTTTAGAAATATTTACAATTCAATATCTTTAAATTGAAAAGGTTATATTTATAGAAGTGATTAATTTTTTTGGAAAAGAAAGTTTTTGACATTATACTACTCTGCCTTGATACAAAAAAATGTGGGAATCTTTCAGAGGAAGGATGGAAGCAATTAATTTCAAAAGAAGTAACTCTATACATAGATATGTAGATCATGCAGAGAAGTAACTTTCAGACCAAACTGGAGAAAAAGCCCCCCTGTAGAGGATCACCCGGTATTTTTATTCAAAATGAATATACTTTGAATGTTTTAGAGGAAGTGAAATGAACCAGTATTTGCCTAGCTATCGTTTCATTCACATGGCCAGTCGGTAACAAACGAAACAAAAAAGTATATATTTATAAGGTGGCTGGAAACCTTCACCTCTGAAATTTGAAGGAAATTTGGAGGATAATTGAATTTTGTGAAAAAAAAAATTACGAATTATTCAATAGTAATGTAGTATTCTAAGAAATATGATTTTATAAAATGTGCACAACTGCTTCATTATATAGGAGAAGAGGCATACCAAATTTTTACAACATTCAAATTCATTCCAAATGAAGATGAAAAGTTGGATGTTTTATTGAAGAAATCCGAAGATCATTTTATTCCTTTCAAACATCTTGATTTTGAGAGACACATTTTTTACACGAAAGCAGTTTGAAGGAGAAATCATCGATACCTTCATTACGGACATTGAAAATAAAGCACATTCATGTGAGTTGGGTGACCTAATGGATGGAATAGTGAAAAGTATTTTCATTTGTGGACAAGCCGAAAAAGAGACGGGTCAACGTTTGTTAGAAGGCGATTGCAAAACGTTACTAGAGGCTGTCAATAAAGCTAAATTATTCGAAAATTCCCAACAACAAAGAAAAGAAATCACAAGTGAAACCACAGCCAATTTGCATATTGTTCAACCGAGGTATATGAGATCACATAAGACATTTGATCAACACAAAAAAAGTCAACTGAGTAGTGTGACCATCCTTCTATACAAAACAACAGGAATATCAATCAATTTCAGCGATGGACCCGAATTGTGGACGATGTGGATCAACTCACGAAAAATTCAACTGTCCAGCATCCAGAGTATTGTGTAATGTGTGTAAAGTTCGGGAATATTACGCCAAGATGTGTAAGAAAAAGCAACAAAGTGTTCATTCTGTGACTCAATCACAAAATCAAGAGCTGAGCAACAACGACGAATACGGTGAGGAATACTATTTTGTTGGTTGTGTCCAATCGACAGGTGAGCAAGAATGGATGATAGAGATCAATATTGAAAATTGCCCTTTGAAATTTGAATTAGATACAGGTCCAAAAATTCAATACAAAAACAGATAAGATTAGATATATAAGTATATATTTTGTTTTTGTTAGAAAACCTAACGAGGATATTCGCATTTGCTTAGACCCCGAAAACAAGGCTATCAGGAAAAAACATTTTCCTTTGCCCACTATTGATGAAATTGCCCACAGGCTGGTTAATGCTGAATATTTCTCTGGATGCTGACAATGGGTTTTGGCAGATTCAGTTGGATGATAAAAGCTGAAAATTGTGTACGTTCAATACTCCATTTCGACGTTATTGCTTCAGGAGTTTATCGTATGGGATAGCGTCAGCACCGGAAATTTTTCATGAAAGATTTAGAGAAATTTTTGATGTTGAAGGAGTCCATACTTTTATAGATGGTATTCTGATTCGTGGGGAATCCCAAAAAATACATGATCAAAGATTGTAAAGAATCTCAGAGGTTGCAAGAAAAAAAAATTCAAGTTCAATATTAATCTGTTTTAAATTCTGTTTTTCCGTTAATCAGCTGTCGCCCCCATACGAACGACAACTCTCAAAATTTGAGAAACTTGTTAGAGCTAAAGACTAACGAGGTCTTACCTTTTAACGTGTGATTCCTAAATTTGAATAAATATAGAATAGATCAGACAGAAGTGAAATACCTGGGTCACCTCATAACAAGAGATGGCATCAAACCTACTAGTTCGTAAAGAAAAACTGTAAAACTTTTGCCTGATTCAAAAGATAAGAAAGGCAAATTCATTTCTAATTTATCATCTCTTACGGCACCGTTTTGGTCTCTGTTGAAGACCGATAATGTTTTATTCGGGATAAAAATTTACAAGAAGTGTTTGAAAAAATTATGAATAATAATTCAGGGTACTAATTCTAGATGGCAACCGGGGGAAGTTATAGATGAGCTTAGACATAGGTCATATAAAGGTAGGTTCGATAATGGATCAGTTATAGAAAGAAACAGGAGGTTTGTAGTTATCATTCTCGAAGGAGAACAAATGATAATTTTGTAGTTGAAAAATCGAAAGTTTTGGAAGGTACCAATGATGATGTTATATTCGTAGAGAATCAGAGTAGTAGAGGAAGAATAATAAAACCATGATGTATTCAAAAATGTAAATGAAGAAGGTGTTTTAGTATTTTGTGTTAGCCAAAAGTGAAATTATTTGGTTCAGTTTTAGGTTCACAATAGTATACAGGGTAGCTGGGTGCAAACCTTCAAGGGAGTGATACACTGGCCCATGTAAAACATATTCATACATACATATTTTCTAGCGCGTTTTTGATTTTTAAGGGAATTTTCACGATTTTTATTACAAAAACCCAAAATTGGTCAATTAAATGCTAATAACTTTGAATCTTAACAGAAATGTCCGGTTTTTTAAATTTATTTTAGTAGTCTTATGTGTCCCCAATCGTACTAAAGTAGTTTGAAGCACCATTGTGTCCAAAAAAGTTATGTACAGAGCATTTAAACTTTAGAAAAAAAGAAATAAAATAAAAAATCTGACTTTTCATGCCAATTGAAAAAATAAATAAAATACATACAGGTGTTCAGACACCTTTAAAAACATGCTTAGTTATTGCTCTTCCGTTTGAGGTATAATTTACCTAGCTAAGTCTTAAACTTTTTCAATTAGGGTACCTGAACCAGTTAAAGGTCGTAAATATGGATATTTGAAAAATTTAAAAAAAGTAATTTAAATGAAATTCAGCTCAAAAACCTTCAAACGAAAATCCTAAAGCAATATGCGATATTATTTTCAGACTTACATGGAATAATAAGAAACTTAGCCCAACTTGAAAGAAGACAAAACTGAACAAAGGCCGGGGCCGGTGGCATTTTACAATAAAGAATTTGACCTGAAGCTAGTCATTAATTGGAATGCATTCTGTTTGTCGGTTTGGTTGGCCAAACAAGTTCTCTAGTCACTGCTTTGCCCTTTCGAGTTGCGAGTAGACGTTGGTTTTGTGTTCCCCATTTTTGTAATTCACCGTATTCAGTTGTAGCCTTTCGCTACTGCAGGTGTTGTTTATTCTGGACTATCGAAATTTTTGTTGTGTGTGCTGCCATGGCTGAGTTTACGAGTCATGAACAAGCTGATATCATTTTTATGTGTAGCAGAGCTGATGGTAACGCATCTCTGGCACGACGTTTGTACCAAGAACGTTACCCGAACCGCAGGTAAATTAATTTCTAATTGTAGCGGTAGTTGAATTTTGCCATTTTCACCTTCAAAAGACGTTAAAAATGAGTTATTTCATTACAGGGTGCCTAATGTCCGTGTGTTTTCCAACACATATCGTAGGCTGTCTGAATCTGGTATTCATCATGCTGAACCTGCAGTAAATCCAGGAAGACGTAATGTCAATGTTGGGGAGCAAATTCTCGCAGCCTTCGAAGCGGATCCTACCACCAGCATCAGAGTTGTAGCTAGAGATTTAAACCTTTCGATATGGAAAGTGTGGAGTACGATGCACAACGAAAAGAAATATCCGTTTCACGGCACGGGTGTGCAAGGCTTGGAGGGAACGGATCCGGCGAGACGGATACGGTTCTGCCGTTTTTTGCTAAACGCAGATATTGACGACGCGTGGTTCTTGAAGTCTATCCTCTGGACTGACGAAATCGAAGTTCTCCAGGGAAAGAATTACTAATTTCCACAACCTTCATGAATGGGCTGATAAGGACAGCAATCCAAATTGGAAAAAACAGGTAAATAACTGATTTTCATTATTATTATTTTATTACCTATGTTCAACACGTCTTTAATTACCTAAATTAACTAATATTATTGAATTTTTGTTTCAGATTCCTTTCCAAAGACAATTTTCAATAAATGTGTGGGCTGGGGTCATCGGACGCACATTGGTTGGCCCACACATTTTGCCTGATAATTTGAATGGACAAAATTACCTCGAATTCATGATAAACGACTTGCCAATGTTACTCTATGATGCCGAAGTGCCAATATTGGACACGGACAGGCCGATCACATTTCAGCAAGATGGATGCCCAGCACATTGGGCTGTAAGCGTCCGCGAACACCTGAACCGCTGTTTTCCTGGCAACTGGAGAGACGGACCCATCCCCTGACCTGCCAGATCGCCCGACCTGACTCCGTTGGATTTTTTTGTGTGGGGTCGGGTGAAAGAAGTCGTATACACAACAGAAATCACCACGAGAGAAGAATTACTTCAGCGAATAGAGGCAGCGTTTGCAATTATGAAACAGGAAATGCAAATGAAAGTAACCACAACTGAAAGTAACCACAACTGAAGTACGAAATCGTTCTAGAAAGTGTATACACAATGGTGGAGGACATTTTGAATACCAACAATAAATTTTTACAGTACAAAACATTTTTTTCTTTAATTCCACAAAAATCCATATTTACGACCTTTAACTGGTTCAGGTACCCTAATTAAAAAAGTTTAAGACTTAGCTAGGTAAATGATACCTCAAACGAAAGAGCAATAACTAAGCATGTTTTAAAAGGTGTCTGAACACCTGTATGTATTTTATTTATTTTTTTAATTGGCATCAAAGGTC
The DNA here is from genome assembly GCF_025532065.1 of Leptinotarsa decemlineata. Classification (NCBI taxonomy): domain Eukaryota; kingdom Metazoa; phylum Arthropoda; class Insecta; order Coleoptera; family Chrysomelidae; genus Leptinotarsa; species Leptinotarsa decemlineata. Next base: position 841,713 of record NW_027412615.1, read on the forward strand.
AGATTTTTTATTTTCTTTCTTTTTTTGTAAAGTTTAAATGCTCTGTACATAACTTTTTTGGACACAATGGTGCTTCAAACTACTTTAGTACGATTGGGGACACATAAATTATTACTAAAATGAATTAAAAAAACCGGACATTTCTGTTAAGATTTGAAGTTATTAGCATTTAATTGACCAATTTTGGGTTTTTGTACTAAAAATTGTAAAAGTTCCCTTAAAAATCAAAAACGCGCTAGAAAATAAAAATGTTTGTATGAATATGTTCTACATGGGCTAGTGTATCACCCCCTTAAAGTTTTGCACCCAGCTACTAAACACCCTGTATATTATTATGAACCTAAAACTGAACCAAATAATTTCACTTTTAAATTTTTTAGTTTTTTTTTGACCAGTATTTACTTAGCTATCGTTTCTATCATACCCCTTGAAACAACAACATATATGAACACTGAATTATACATCTCATAACATTCGTTATGGAATTGAATCAGATATTTATCGGAGGATCCCTACACAATATACTAAATGTAAGGTAAAACATTCACTTACATGAAACACTGTTATCCTCACTGGTAGACATCGATGTTTCGCCGTAAGACACTTGCCTTAGGGCTTTTCAGTACCAATATATCGACAGAATATATACTACACGGTTTCTAAATTCTGTCAGTTAGCCATGATGGCGCGGAGTTGAATAACAATTATTTGATACGATAATGTCACTACTTGTCATTACAGAAACGAAGATCATCTCAATTTATTTCTTATTCACGGAAAATGTGATAGTCATTCCAAGGACATTTTTGTTCCGATTTCCCAAAAAAAAACCATCACCAAATACTGTCAAGAAAACTTAACAAACTTTTAAGCATTCTGGATCCGTACCAGCAAGATTACAGAAAAATAAACCAGTAGTTAACAATGAAAATATTGAATTTGCAAGTCTAGGATATTTTGCGGCATATCCAAGAATATCTACCAGGCAACTAGCATTAGAATGGGGAATCTTGCTCACTGTTCCGGAAATATTTCAACCGAGTTTCCCCTATTGACTTCAGTATATTGTAGAATTTTCGGATTGTTTCTAATTATAGTTTTCTCACAATTGACCGATGCAGTTCATGGAGATTCACCCTGTATATATGTATTCATTATGTGTTTTCATTGATAAATTACCATTTTCGAATAGATTTTTTTATTTCCATTAACTTTTTTCAAGGACGAACAGAAGCACTACAGGAAAATCTTCAAGGCGCTCTCACAGCGGTGCCAGTGTGAGAGTATCGATCCACATTGGATTTGAATCGCTGGAGATTATATCAATTTGGAAAAACGTTCTCAGGAAGTTTATTCCACATGAATGCAGTTCTACAGATGAGAGAGTTCTTACACAATGATGTTCGAGGTGTACTGAGTTGACCTCAAAACGATGAGTAGCCACAGTCCTTCGCGTGTTTCTGATATGTACCGCTATTGGTGGAATCAAATGTGCCGAGTCACTTGAATACTTCCCGTGAAAGTATCTATAGAAGAGAGACAAATCTCCAACCCTTCTTGGATGTTCCAGCCTATTCAGGTTGCACGTCATGTTCGCGCCTCCAATCAGGCGGATCCCCCTTTTCTGGAAGGAATCAAGCAAATTCAGGGTATGTTTGGGGACAGAGCTCTATTCATGAGAACAATATTCGAAAGAAGGTCTGATCTGAGCTTCATAAAGCATCAAAATTTGCTGAGGTGTATACAGTTTTCTGATTCGGAACAATGTTGTGGATCGGAATAATGCTCATTATTTTCATTACCGGATACATCAGTGATCACTGTGGTTGATTTTAAAACCAATACAATGGGTTTATGTTATGAGAAATGAAATATATTTGTTTTCGAATGAAATTTGGAATGACATCTAGAGAAAACTGAATCGAGTGTTGTTTAATGTCTTGTGGTAGGCTCATTTCAATTATTATTCATTTGTAGTTCTAATTTGTCTTCTAGAAAGTATACTGAGTTTGCCTGCTAAAATAAGTGGCCACGTATGATAGTTTTATCCTAATTGTTCAGAACCTACTCGACCGTAAATGTGTGTTCGCACCTGTCTCTGTTGCCCCTATACAGTAATATACGAAACGTCACCTTTTGTCTTTCTATATTCACTAACTTATACCGCCCACTCACCTGCTGTTCGCTTCGCCCCATCACATTTTTCGCATCGCTCGCATAAAAAAAGTTCAACTTTAAAATTACATCAGTGTTGATTTCGTCCTATGGATGGATTTGATTTTTCCTAATTTGAAGCTTGTACGGAGTTCTTTATGAATATTGAATGTCTAATATTACTTTTTCTTCCCAACACCAAACCGTTATTTTAACAACTCAACACGTGTTTCGATCACCAAGTGATCATCTTCAAGATAATGATTAAACTTCCTTCAAACAGTGCATCACAAGTAAATATTGAAAGTTATTTGGAAAACTCATCGATATAAAAAATACCCGTACCAGTGAAAGCAGATACCTGAGTTCACTTCTTCAGAAATTAAAAACTCACAAACAAAATTTTTATTTGATATTTCGATAACATCTGACAGGAGTCACAATTTCAGAGAATGAAATCTGGGCTGATAGGCCCAGTCCTGGGCAAAGTCCATTAGACTTTGTAGTACCAAACGTTGCGTTTGCTACTTCGGCCGATATGGATAGATGTTTAAGTCTTCCCAAATGTTCATGCGGTTTCCCTTATTGACTTGTTTTATGAGTTTTATGTTCTCTGGTGGGGGGAATTATGTTTGTTTTGTATGGCGTGTGTTGCGAGGTCTGATTTATATACTTGAACATACATAAATTTAACAGTCATAAATCACTCATCGAGGAACAAGTACAAATCAAAACACAACAAGACCTTACATTTAATATATTAAACAAATCAAGACACACTCCTAGAAACAATAAACCTAGAGAAGATCCAACACAAAGAATAGTACCTGATATAATCCAAATATAGGCAAGTTTACCTAAAGTACCTGAAGTACCTGTATTGGGGCGTTCGGACCGTATAAAAGGACACACAACAGGATGAAACGTTCAGATAGAGTAGTGGAAAAAGGTTATTGGACAAAGCACTCATAGGAAGTGCTGTCCAGTAATGGATCACCAAATAGGACCCCAAAGGTAGCTGAACACCTCCAAGTCCGGGGAGTTTGTCAACAAGGTGTTCTACACCCCAGAAAAAAAAAACCTACGAAAGGAAATTTCTATCAGAACACAAACTTGACTATCATTTCTCCCTCAGTTTGAAATGAACTTTACTGACAACCTCATGTGTGTGGAGATCCAATATTTCAAATGAGCACATCTTACCCTCTAATTAAATCAATCTTCGGGAGAACCTGTATGTCTCTGAATCCATGAAATATTTACACCCCTATATACATCAATTATCATAATGAAGTTCCAGTTAATGTGTCAATTAACTAAGTAATTCCCTTATGAAGCTTTTTGGGACAGCCGGTATAATTTTATTACCGAACACTAACTGAAAGTTCTTGCAAAACGTTAGCTTTGCGGCTCTTTCCAGTCTTCAATGGCTAGGTAACAATATGGCATGGATTTTCAACAGAATGCCAGATGGGACACTCTGTACCCAACGTGAATCAAATAGTTGATAATGGTGTAAAATAATTGACACTGGAGCAGAAGAACTCTAAGAATCTGTCTCGCTGAGACATCACTATGAAAATTCTACAAGTATTCAACTTCTACTTGAATATAGTACTGAATGGAAATTTAAAGTAATCGATGTTATCGATTCAAATGGTTAGATGACTGGACGAGTCAAATTGACTTGAATGAAACATATAGGGGTCCACAAAATGTTAATTTTACAGGAAAGCATTTTTTTGTTTTTTTTTTCCTAAATATTATAAAATCTTTTTATCAGAAAATCGTATGACAATGTTGAATAATGTCACTTTCTCTACATTTTATTGTTTTCACATTGTTTTCATATCCTATGTCCAAATTTGGACATAGAATATACTTTCATGAAAGAACTTAGGCTAGTTCTGAATAATTTATAATATTAATAATCAAATTACGTAGTAGGTATAAATAAGATTATTTTAACAAAAACAGTACACTTACTCATAAATCATGTATTCCAGCTATTATGTTTTTGAAATAAGTTTCTGAAATAATAACTGTGGCGTGTTTTCCAAGATTAGGAAGACAAACAATATTATTAGTGATAAGAAAACGAAGATATGAAACAAAATAGGAAATAAATTGAACAAATTTAACTCAAAGGTATGTTATGTTTAAGCATCACTATCTGAATCTTGGGCTAGTCTTTTTTCGTCATAAGGTAGGTTCTTGAAAAAGTCATGATATTGGCATGAAATAACTTTCTTCTGGCAAAGAAATTGCAAATGGTCGTATTTCTTTTTCGCTAATGGAATTTTTTCAGTATTTTTCAGTTTGGCTTCAGTTCAATATCTTTTATGTTAATTTGGATTGTCTTTCTAATATTTTTGGTCAGATTGCAACAATAGCATTCCTTATTATCCAGATTGAAAATGGTAAAGTTATAAGTTCACAATTTCAGCTTATAATACGCTAATCCAACTTCTGACTTCGGGACCGGAAGTATTTGTTGTAAATCGGAAACTGCAACACAAATCTGTCGATTTTCCTCTGCTCTTTTTTTGCATCTTTGAATTCTCTGGCTGAATTCTTGTTTTCCAAGTGCAGTTGATACGTTTCCTCAGCAGCTAATTTCTCTTCAGCAGCTAATTTCTCTTCAGCAGACGATTGTTGGAAACCATGGCAAATTTCGCACAAGTCTTTCTTTGGCCTAAAGAATGACATATTAAAATCTGAGTTGAAGACAGCCCTGTATATACTTTCAGTTGCTACATCAGTAACATTCTTGTCGGAACAGTATTCCTGATATGAAGAATACATTTTGGAAATATTAAGGGCTGCAGGTAAATACAAGCGTGATGTATTTTTTTGGCAATAATGACTTTCAACTGTCTGAGAGGGCTTTATATGTTCTCGAACTGATTCTTTGACAGATTCATTAAGTAACGAGTTTTTGCATGTCTTTCCTCTTCTATCTTCGAAAACCACACCGGTGGAACCAGTTTTATTAAACACAGATTCAACAACCTGTGCACTGATATATAGAGTTTTGTTGAAATAACGATGGAAAGTGGAAATAATGACCGGAACACATTAACATGACGTTTCATTAAACTCATTTACAACTGTCTGTTACAATATGTGGCGTTGCCAGTTTTACATTAGATGGCGCGACCAACACAAAATAATACACCAAACAACTATATTTGTTAGATACAATTCTAACACTCCCACTCATCTAACAAATATCCAGCAAACCCATATCTGACACAAACTCCATATGTTTGCTAGGACATAGAGCTTTGGTCAAAACGTCTGCTAACATTTCATCAGTAGGCCAAAACTTTAACTCTACTATTTTATCAGCTACTCCCTCTCGGATAAAATGATAGCGTACGTCTATATGCTTAGACTGTTTATGAAAAACTGGATTGACAAGTAACTTCTGGGCACTTTGATTGTCATTAAAAATTGTGATACACTCAAATTTACCTAGAAGTTCAGACAAGAAACTCCTAAAATGTATAGCCTCCTTTGAAGCTTCTGTGATAGCCATGTATTCAGCTTCAGTACTGCCTAAAAATACAGTTCGCTGTTTATTACATTCCCGTGAGATTGCACCTCCTTACAATGTGAAAATGAAGCCAGTGTATGACCTTCTGTCAACTAGATTATCAGCAAAATCTGCATCCACATAACCTATCAGATTATCGTCACCCTTTTTATACGTCAAACAATAATTCTTAGTGCCCTGCAAATATTTTTAAATTCCTTTTGCACACTTCCAATGCTGCTCAGTATAGCAATTGTTGAACTGGCTCAAAAAATTGACTGCGAAAGTGATTTCTGGTCTAGTTTATGCTGATATATACATAAGGCTATCAATAAGCTGCTGATAAGGTAATTCTTTGAAACACAAACTAGAATTATCCTTCTTATCTAAGCAAATACCCTTTTTTATGGGTGTGCTTATTGTTTTACAATCACTCATTTCAAATTTTTCCAAAATTTGATTTTCATACTGTTCTTTTCCATCTTTACTTTTTCTAACTTTCATTCCCAAACACTTTTGAATTTCACCTAAATCTTAAATTCATTAGCCAACTGCTCTTTCACGTTATCTGTTTCCTGGGTTGAATTAGATAAAATAAAGAAGTCATCAACATCAATTGCTATGATAGTAAGAAAACCATTGTCGTGTTTTACAAAAACGCAAGGTTCACTGTCACATTTCTCATACCTTAAACTAGTAAGTACATTCTCAACCCTTTTGTACCAAACACGTGAGGATTGTTTTAGACCATATACAGCTCTATTTAATTTCAATACAACATTATCACTGTTATCTGTATCAATAGCAAAAGCTTTCGGCATTTCCATAAAAACCTTTTCCTCCAATTTTCCATTTAAAAGGGCTGTTTCAACATCTAAATGACAGGTATCTAAGTTCAACTGAACAGATAAAGCTAAGAACAATCTTAATGTTGAATGACGAAAAACTGAAGAAAAAGTTTCGTCAAAATTAATGCCTGGACGCTGACTGAACCCGTTAGCCACTAATCTCGCCCTATAAATTATATTACCAAGAAAATCTAATTTTATTTTGAAAACCCACTTACACTTTACAGGTTTACAATCTTCTGGTGATTCAACAATATCCCACACATCATTTTCACTAAAACTTTGCATTTTTTTTCCATAGCGCACTTCCACTGATCACGATTTGGACCCGAGACCCTCTGTCACAGATACTGGATCTCCCACTCCAATTGATGACGCAGCTGCCTTTTCAGTGAAGTAAATCATATAATCATCAAACTGCTTCGGTTTCTTTGTTCTTTGGGATCGCCTGACCACTGAAGCACTATCTTCTTTAATCCTGTCTAAGTCTTTGTCATCTACTACTTTACTTTCATCAGTTTGACTACATTCATCCGTCTCCCACTTAAACTCTTGACTCTGGCTTGATTCAAACTGAGTTTTCTCCCCTTCTTTCGGAAAACTAATCTCAGGCTTCACATCTTCTTCAAAAATATGAACATCTCTGCTTGTGGATACCTGTCTGGTTTCTGGATCATACAACCTGCAGCCTTTCGTAGTTTCCGAAAAACTAACTAGGATTCGCTTTTTTGTCTTCTTATCCCATTTCGGTCTTTTCTCTTTGGGTACATGCGTCATGACTGGACTTCCAAAAATTCTGATGTGACTCAAATCAGGCTTTTACCGTGAAACATTTCATATAGAGTTTTTTTACAAGCTGCTAACCACAGATCTGTTTCGTAGATAACAGCCTGTATTTACCGCTTCTGCCCAAAAATTTTCTCCAAGCCAGTTTCATAAAGTAGACATCTGGCTTTTTCAACCAACTTTCTGTTGAGTCTTTCAGAAAGCCCATTCTGCTGTGGAGTGTAGGTGTTTGTAGTCTGATGAATAATGCCTTCCTTTTTCAGGTACTGCTGGAACTCAGCATTCACATATTCCTTGCCAATATCGGTACGAAAAACTTTGATCTTCCTATTGAGCTGATTTTCTACCATGCATTTCAATTCCTTGAATTTTTGAGAGGTTTCATCCTTAGATTTCGAAAAATAAACAAAGGACATTATGCTAAAATCATCCTGCACCGTTAGAAAGTATTTAGACCCACCTATGGATATTGTCTCCATTGGTCCTGCTAAATCGCTGTGAATTACATCTAAAAGTCCAGATGCTCTGGTTCCACTGTGACTGAAGGGTTGACGAGTCTGCTTCCCCTCACAACACACTTCACTGTTAGTTTTTTTATGTTTCCCTGGCCACTGTAGTTCACACCATCAACTAAGCCATTTCTCATTTTGTTTAAGCAGATTGAGTTATTATGGCCCATTCTTTTGTGCCAAACTTCACCAGATACAGCTCTTGCTTGTCCAGCGAAACTAGCCTTTTTTAAAAATTCCATTTTGTACACACCATTTGTCATGATAGCTTCAGTCACAAATACATTGTCACAGTTGTAGATCTTACAACAATCCTTCTCGAAATTTACCATGTTTCCATTTTCGAGCAATTTACTCACTGACGGTAAATTGGTAGATCAGGAACATACTGATCATTTCTGATTTCAATCTCAAAGTTCCTCTTGGTGTAAACTTCGACTTCACCATCAGTTTTGTGTTGTTTGCAACCACAATTTTTTCCGTTAAAGAATATCTCTGGTTGATTGACTAATCATCCCTGCATGTTAAGTGAAAACTCGCACCAGAATATATGTACCAATCTCCATTGTCAAACTGTGAGCTCAAGAAAACAGCACTAAATGTACTCCTAGCTTTGTTGTTTTCACCGCTCTTGTCTGATTTTTGATTCTGAGGACATCTAGACATATAATGGCATTTATAACAAATCATTGCACTTTTGTCTTTGTTGTTTACATTCTGCGATCTATTTGGATTCTGCTGTCGTTTTTTACTCTGACAGCACTGACATTGACAGCTCTAACCGTGACGACTGCCACTATTGCTCCCACTGTTGCTATATCTACTGACAAACGCACTGGAAGGTGTGCTGCCATCCTGTGACATATCGAGCAACTTGGTTTTAATTTGGTCAGCTGTTATATCGATTCCGCTATGCTCTAACGCCATTACCATTGGTGAATAACGTTCCGGCAAACCAGCTAATAACAAACTACCAACAAGTGATGTATCCAACTAAAGTCCTGTTCGATCAAGTTTCTGTGATGTCTCGATCACTTGATTCACATATTCTTCCATGGATGAGCAATTTTCCAACCTCAAGAAAATTAGAATACGTAGCAAGCCAATTTTTCTTGAAAAACCCTAGTTTTCATACAGGTCCTTCAGTCTATCCCAGACATCCTTAGCTGTTTCCGTTTCCTTGACGTGGACAAACAAGGATGGCTTCAGGGATAACATTATCTTCGCCTTAGTCTTAGAACACTGTGTGCCTTCGATATACTTATGAAGACCTTCTTAAATAAGGAAGTTTTCCATTGCATACGCCCATTCTTCATAATTTTCACGCCCTCTTAGCTTTGAAATCGTCGATAAGTAACTGGCGACCATTTTGGAACTCAAAAAAAACATGGTACTGCACTACTGTATTGTCTTTCGATTTTTACGATCAACTGCTCCTCTTTTCTACTGATCGCGGAGAAAAAATACACTGAGCTCGCGTAATGGGACCTAGTTATTGCGTCCTGGGCCCATAACCTGTTGAAATAACGATGGAAAGTGGAAATAATAACCGTAACACATTAACACTACTATGACGTTTTATTAAACTCATCTACAACTGTCTGTTACAATATGTGGCGTTGCCAGTTTTACATTAGATGGCGCGACCAACACAAAATGATACACCAAATAACTATATTTGTTAGATACAATTCTAACAAGTATTTAAAAAGTGAATCATACAAACATGTACTTGTTTTTTATCTTTCATGAAAGATTTATCATATGTGAACGTTCTTCTACTATGTTGGTCTAGAGAAGGCGATTCTTCTTTTCTCTCTGCAACAATATTTGCCTTCTTTCTTTTAATCCTTGTTCTTTCTTTATTTTCAATTTGCACTAATTTTGAAATGAAATCTTTCTATCTGTTGATGTCTCCAAGATTCCAATAATGACCAAATATCGATTGTCTTTCATTTTCAGAAATCTTCTCCATACATTTCATTTTTCAATTACATGGTTGTTTCATTTCACGGAAGGGGTGAAATTTGTCTTTCCAGGTTTTATATTCCTTGCCGCTATTTCGAAATGTCTTTATTACATTTCTTCTCCAGGCCATCGGATTCATTTTTCTCTTGCGTGACTTTCTTGTTGAGACTTCTTGATCAGGTTCCTGATCTGACCACACAAATTAGGGATCATTTTCATCGCCCTTTGAATCTTATCATGGATTCATCAACTGCTTGGAATTCATGTGGTTCTAGAGCAGACATAAAAGTTTGGCGGAGTTTTGACAAAAGTGGACGAAATTTATATAGCTTATCATAGTTAGGATCATTTTTTGTAGGTTGAATCGAATTGTCATTCAGATGGATGTTGCTTAGCAACCACGAAAATCTGTCACGCGATATAACACTGCTGATAAAATGGTCACGGAGTTCATTTTCTGCAGACCAGTAATCCCTGTAGCTTGGCATCTTCTTCAAGCCCATCATCAGGTTGACCCCGAGGAAAACTTTTATTTCTTCATCAGTGGTTGGGGTGTAATTCGCACCCCCACCTCTTTTTTGCATATAATACAAGTTTGTTTGAGAGGTAATTTGCTGGATCAGGACATCTGGAAAAAGTTGCAGAAATATATCAGTTGGACTCTCAACATTGTCCGATAAATTGCCACCTGTTGTCGATACAAAAGGGTTTGGATGGGTCCAAACAACCAGTTTTTTCGCCATTAGTTGTCTTGCTAAAGTTTGTAAAGGTATTTCATCCTCACTTTCATATTCCAAACTATCACTTTGACCCCCTATAGCTTCATCTATAGGACCAACGTTATCATCCGCCAAAACAATATTCATGTTTTTAATGTCGAATTCTTCTACTGACTGCAAATTAGCCGTTTCATCACCCATAATACTTGCTACATCTGCAAGCATCATCAAGCAAAGCATAAGCCTCATCTGCATTCAGATTTTGTAAATCTCGAGTGCTCCAAAGTTGTCTTTTCATTCCTGAAAACAATACCAAATCACGAAATAGAAGTGCCTAGCGGTCATCTCAGATGACCATAACAAAATATAGGACTCTGAAATGCAATACACTATTTTCATGCAAATCTTTCACGCACATTCATAGATAATATCCAAATACTGAACCTACTAGCCATTGTTGTACGATTCCTAATTATAAGAAGATGTTTGAGAGTAATTTTCAGCAGCGAGTCACACTAGCAACCAACCGACAAGAACAAATGAATGTATTTCCCGCGTCCACGTGCTTCAGCACGCCGGAGGTAAACTCTCGACTCTCTGTACATTAGGCAACCCATCTGGCACACTGGTGCATATGAATAACCGGTAGGCCGTTTCGTACAAGACATTTGAATTGTGGTCCTCCTAAGTAACCACTAGTCCTCAAAGGGTTAACCGATTTGACACATCTGCTAGTTTTGGAACTAAAATATCGGTCGAACAGATTTTTTGACGATACACTAGGCTTAAAACTAGTTGATTTTTCAGTGTTGTTTGGTTCGCTGAAAAATATTTCTCGGAACGCTTTTGTTGATGTCTGATCAGATGAACTGGGATGGAAGTATGTTGAAGTTTCCTTCAATTGTTGCTCACGCGGTAGTTTTAAATTGGCAGAATCCATTAACTTGACGGCATATTTTGGAGGTATCACACCATTATTGGCAGCAGAGGTTGAAATTTTATCTGAAACAAAAAATGTTTGTTTTTTTTTCTGATTGATTCGGCCGTTACTTGATGGAGATCCATAGTAATTTCAAAAACTACACCTCAACGATTTCATCCCCACAAACTTTGTTTGTGGAGATCGAATCGTTGAGGTGTAGTTTTTGAAAAAAATGTTTGTTGTCATGACGCGTACAAAATGTGTACGGTGTATGTCATGTACAGAAGAACTATATACATAATATTATGCTTCATTTCTTTTAAAGCAATCACAATGTAATTATGTCAATGTATTTGGAGCTGCTTTTTTTTAATGAAATGAAAAATAAATAAAATAAACCTGCAAACACTCTGACTTACCTTATTCTAAACTAGCAGAAGCCATTAAAATAACAGCATGTTTTGGAGGTACCACTTCATCATTGACCGCTGAATTTGAAATTTTATCTGGAACAACAACATTTTTGTTGTCATAACACGTACACACGTACAGAATAATTATATACGTAATATTATGCTTTCTTTCTTATAAAGCAATTACAATGTAATTATGTCAATGCATTTGGAGCCGCTATTTTGAATAATGAAATGAAAATAAAATATAAATTAAAAAAAAATGTTTGTCTTACCTCTACATTGGTTTTTGTTTACTTCAAGCAACTTAAGTATCTTTGCACTTCTTGAGTTCATCTCCAATAATTTTTGCTTATCAATCAAAAGTCAGCAGAAATCGCGAATAAGCCTATGTTCTATGTATTCTATGTCCACAGAACTAGTCTATGTCCGCCGAAGGAACAGCGCCACTGAACATAGACTAGTTCGAGGTTTGACCAATATGAGCGGTAGTTGTGAAGATAGACTTACGATCCTTCTGCATCCAATATAACGGTGCTTTTACTTTCATATGGATTCAGAATATCAAATCAGCCAAAAATGGACATAGGCTATTTCTGCATCCAAACGACGATATATCCTACAAATCAGTCAGATGGTACCCTTGAACTCTCAACTAAGCTCAACGAAGGTCAACACCGAAATTCCGAGAGACTGCCACATCTGACAGCTAACCAGTTGTTGCCACAGTGTGTCGCTGTGCAAATCATAAATCTATCAATTCCACCACAGCCACTCGAGACATCATCAACAAGTCCATGACCCATCAACACTCCTTCTCCCAGCAATGCAACCCTAAAACAATTTGAGTAACCGATCAATCCCTCGCCCGTGAAGGACTATAGAACTAGTTCGGTGTAGGTCGTTGGAACGACGCTACGAAAGTTTGGCAGATGTCAACCAACAGCTGTCTCTTAACCTTATTATTGAATATTTACAAAAGTATTGACTCCAACCTATTTTCAACTATTTACCGATCGTAATTCATGCCATGGAATAGAAACATATAAAGTAAGTCGCCACATCTTTCCCATTCAGTACGAATTTTTGAACATTCATATTATGCAGAATATTTACCGAAAATATCAAACAGTATTCAGAAACCCAGAGCTAACTAATATTGTTTTTCAGGCGATATGGCTCTTATATGTAGTAATCCTTCTAGAAGTGATGCGAAGTGAGTGGTAAATACTGATCAAAGCAGTTAGTAAGGGAGCATACCTACATATATTCTTGTACATTTCAGGTATGGTTTTCTATGGAACGGAAGATTCCCATTAATATGATGTTAAATGAATAAAATCAATTTGTAACTGAAATACATTGTTAACATCCTCTGAATAAAGATCTTAAAAGGTAAGGTAGTGTTTCGAAAGGTCACATAGGAGCAGTGTTGATCTAGTGCTAAATTGAAACGTAACATAATAAAAATGAAATTCGCAAAATCAGCAACCTTAGTGACATTGAGTGTTTTCAGTTGTAATAGAATTTAAATACATCATTCAATTTATCATTTTTTTTGTAATGTAGATTCAACACTCATAATATAAAAATACTATTTTGTACGTGTATTAGCATTTAAAATTAGATTCAAACAGGTAGCACTATGTGCAGTTGGGTCGTGCCCTTTCTGTTCCGATAAGCCAACCAAAAACAATATTCAGTTTTGTTTAAAAAATAAGACTTTTGGTTTTATTCGAATTAGAAGTGTATCGATTAGGGAAAAAATCGATATCATCTTTGAAATTAGGTTGCCTGAATGTGAGGTCTTTGTTACCTTCGGTAGAAGATGTAAAACAAATGATTTTAGATAATAACTTCGATATCTTCCTGATATGCGAATCTTGGTTAAAGAACTCTGTCATTGATGTATTATTAAATATTCCTGGGTATTGTTTATACAGAGCTTATAGGAATGCAAATGGAAGAGGTTTATGTAGTCACTAAAGAATCGGACCACACAGAGAAGTGATCAATGTTAGACTAGAATATATATGGGAACAGTTATGGCTGAAAATAATTTTTAGAAAGAAATCATATGGCATAGGCGTTATATATAAATCACATGAACAAAATACAAGTATTTTTCTGGACGAATTGGAGTAGAGTTTGTTTTCGATTTATCCCATGAAAGATGAAGTAGTTTGTATGGGCGATTTCAATTTAGATCTGCTTGATATTGAAAGTAGTTCAGTTAGGAAATTTCACTCAATTTTAGAATCACTCAACTCAACACAAATGGTAGATGTACCTACCAGAACAACAGCAATAACTGCTACTAGATCACGTTATAATACAAGAGGAAAGTCAATTTATAAAAGGTGTTTTACATAATACAATATCCGATCATTTGATTACTTTTTGTGAATCAAGGGTATGTTCTAAAATTGAACAAAATAAAATGGTGACTTATAGAAACTTTTAAACAATTTTATGAGGCTGCATTTCACTACGACCTTCTCAATACATCATTTTTTATTTATAACCGAGGAAACATTGATGAGGAATTATCTAATTTGGTTAATTGTTCAAACAAATTATTTGATAGGCATGCCCCAATTAAAATATCTAGAGTAACGAAAGCTAAAGCTCCTTGGTTGACGTTTTCTATTGCACAAACAATATAAGAGAGAAATAAAGCATTGAAAAAATACAGAAGAACAAAATCTAATATTCATTTGCGAGCATTTAGAGAACTTCGCAACTTCACAAGTCAATCTATAAAAAGGGAGAAATGAGCGTACTTTTTTCATCAATTTAATAATGTCACCTTCAAAGGTATGTGAATAACATTGGGAGCCAAACAATTCTTGCCTGAAAAAAATTGTAGCATTCCAAATCATCTCAGAGAACCAAGTGAAATTATTAAATTTTTCATTGAATCCATTTCACTGAGCCAACCCCATCAAGATGTTATGAATTTTTACGCATCACAGACTCTGAATATTCCCACATTTTAATTCGAAGAGGTTAATGACTTCTTTGTTAACGAAGTAATTTCTGAGATCAAAACTAATGCCAAAGGGTGTTTTCACATATAGTCAGTGGGCATACTTGAAGACTGGCTATAAATCAAATTATCTAAAAGAACAATTCGTTCAGACCAGTCTCAACTCCCTACGTCGGTCTGAACGAATTGTTCTTTCAGATAATTTGATTCATAGCCAGTCCTCAAGTATGCCCACTGACTATATGTAAAAAGTTTTCTTTCACAAATTTCGGATATGCAGTTGGTTACCTCGTTCATAGGCAGATGGGGCGACAACAAACCTGTTATTTGTTGTATGCTTCAGCTTAGTTCGAGAAATGATACTCTGAAGGAATTTGATTTTCAAGTATCGGAAATCATTGACTTTATGTTGATGATATACACTACTTTGCACTGACGAGTGCAAACACACTTGCATTCCAAAACCGGTCTGCAAGTGTGTTTCAATAATTGAAAATCTATTGCGGCAGTTGTATCGCCAACAGCATATGAAGGAATAACTTCAGTAAAGAATCCTGCACTGACACCTGTCGGATATAATCCAACACCCTTCGTGGTATTAGCCAGGGTAGTAGTTGTTTTCTGATAGGTGTCAGTCCATTAACCTACACTGTTGGGAGTTGAAACTGGTCTGAACGAATTGTTCTTACAGATAATTTGGCCAAAGGATGTGATAGACTCAATATGGAACTCACTAAACTGTGTTGTCGTCATGTAGTACCGTATATTACTCATATAGTAAATTTCTGTTCAACTGAGAATAAATATCCAGCAATGTGGAAAAATGCTCTCGTTGAAGTTTTACCTAAGCAGACAAAACCAAATGAATTTAAAGATATAAGAGCAAGAAGTATATTGCCAACTTTGTCGAAAATTCTAGAGAAAGCCATGGGAACACAAATCAAGTCTCATATAAGTAGTCACTCTTTATTACCATCAATTCAATTCGGTTTCCGTAGTGGTTATGGCTGTACGACAGCACTTCTCCACATCACCGATTATATCTCAAGAGCTACTGATCAAGGTCAGTGCACAGTGCACAGCGCGTGTTTCACCAGATCTTAGTCGTGCTTTCGACACAAATAATTACGATTTGTTACTAAACATGTGATATTATTATATAGGTTTTTCAGAAAATTCGCGATTGCTAATAGGCAATCATCTCAAGAATACGCAGCAAAAAGTTGTTCTCGAAGATAGGAGATTTGAAACTCAAGGCAGGTGTCCCGCAGGGATCTATACTGGGGCCTCTTCTGTTTACTATATACTCTCATCTCATCTGGTCACGCTGATGATACCCAACTTTACTATAGTTTTCTTCCACATATGGTGGATGATGCATGCGATCTTATTATTAATGACCTTGGGGCCTTCTAAAAACTGCCAAAGACCATTATCTACTTATTAATCTGGGAAAATCAAAAGTTATATTGTTTGGAAGTAGACTTCAGCGTAAAAAAGTGAAGGACTCTATCAATAGTACAGTAAATAATAGGAAGCTGGAAATGGTTGAGAAAGCAGAGAAACCTAGGAGTAATTAAGGACCCTGACTTGAGATTTGAAGTACATATAATTAGACAATCACAACAGGCGTACTGTAATCTGAAAGTGACATATCATAATCGACATTTGTTACCCATTAAAGTTAAAAAATCATTATGTGAAACGCTAGTTTTATCAGCCTTAAATAATGCTGACTCTCTCTACGGCCCTAATTTAACAACACTCTATAAGAAAAAGATACGGAAACTGCAAAACTCATGTCTGAGATTAATCTACGGTAGTGGAAGATAACAAAGAGTTTCTCATAAATTGAAAGAAATCGTGTGGTTGAATATGGATATTAGAAGAAAACATCATGCTGTTGTTCTCTTCTATGAAATAATTATAAAACAAGTTCCCTCTTACTTACATATGAAATTGGTGGTTCATTAGTTATTGAGAATTTGAATGTTGAACGTTGTATTCAAGAAATACCAGAAAATTCGCTGTTGCCCATTTTATTGAGGAAATCAACAAAAATAATATCAATAGCAACAAAATTAACTGATAAAGTGTTCAAAATGACCTCCTTCTAGTTCCATACAATAATACAGTCTACTCTCGAAAGCGTTCCGTACATTATTCAAGTCAACAATCGGCATTCCCGAACAATTCTCTGTCGCAGGTCTTTCAGATTTGTGGACTCAGTAGAGTACACTTTTGACTTTAGGTGTCCCCACAGAAAGGAGTCTATCGGTGTGAAATCAGGTGATCTAACTGGCCACTTCACTGGATCCCTTCTGCTGATCCAACGCATTGAAAAACTTTATTAGTCAGTGGGCTATGCTTGAAGACCGGCAGTTAACAAATCTAAAGAAATAAACTTCAAAAGTTCAAGCCAGTCTCGAATATACCTACACAATACGTTCAATGGACTAACGCCTATCAGAAAACAACTACATCCCTGGCTAATACCACGAAGGGCGTTGGATTATATCCGACAGGCGTCAGTGCAGGAATCTTCACTGATAATAGGTCGCAACAATTTATGTTCTTTCTTCGGTAGAATAAATCATATTGGAGCACAGTGAACAAGGATGACTGAATAATAATTCGTGAAGAAGTGACAGTGGCTAACTATCTACTTTTTATTCTGCGACAACTAGATTTAACGAAAACTACAGAAAATAACAGTGCAGAAATAACAGTGTCGTCCATTTCAAAACGTTGAATAATTGAAAAAATTCTACAAATCTAGAAGATCTGCGACAGAGAATTATTCGGGAATACGGATTTCTGACTCCGGACATCTTCAATATTGTAAGGAACGCTTTCGAAAGTAGATTGTATGGGACAAGATGGAGATCATTTTGAACACCTCATCGGTTGATTGTGTTGCCATTGATATGAATCTTGTTGATTTCCTTAATAAAATGAGCGACCGCGCATTTTCTGTTTTTTCTCAAATAAAACGTTCAACATTCCATTTCTCAATAACAAATGAATCAATTTCGAAAAAAATACCTTTCAAATTATGTATCACTCGAACCACCATGCCATTGAAAAAATACGGGGCTAGTTGCTGACCGTAGGGGGTGAAGTTTCGAATATGATTTCCATAACAGAATGAGTCCCCTTAAAAATTAAAATTGACGTGTTCTTTGAAATA
Organism: Leptinotarsa decemlineata; assembly: GCF_025532065.1. Classification (NCBI taxonomy): domain Eukaryota; kingdom Metazoa; phylum Arthropoda; class Insecta; order Coleoptera; family Chrysomelidae; genus Leptinotarsa; species Leptinotarsa decemlineata. The sequence goes on from NW_027412615.1 coordinate 859,749, forward strand.
TTTGATTACACGTCCGTTTCTGACACTCAGGCGGTCAAGTTTTCGTTTGAACGTCCTGTATGCTTCAAATAAAAGTTCAATGTGGACATTTATTCAGTTAACAGTTGATATTATTAATGATGATGAAATCTACTTATGTGTGGTTCAAATCAAAAAAAGGAATCAAGTATCAAAGTAGAAAGTTACAACTCTTTGGCGATAAATCCTCAATGCACTTTATTTTTTTCACTTTGTTGAAAGAAAATGGTGAAATAATGAATAACAAATACGCAACAAAAGTATATAACTCAGTTTCTACTCTCGTCTGAATTCAATTCAATGATAAGAGCTTTCTTTAAAGAAAAAATGCAAAGAAAAATGGGATAGCGGGTTAGAAGAGTAAACAGAAACTTCGAGTTGATCGGTTCTTGCCTCGACTCCGGATAATTTACGGGGCAGACAAAAACTTCCCTTATGAGTTTTTATGAGTTGAAATGAAACTTTCAATCGTTTGCCTTAGAAAAACGATCCCTCAGGGGAACGTGTTCGACGATTTGTTTGTGAAATTGCCTGTTCGGTGACAAAAATCTGTAAGAGTCGTTGATGGGAGTTTGGGAAAGTAGGACTAAACACTTATAGAATGAATGAGATGTCCAGAAGAAAACATGAAAATGATCAATTACAAGAAGGAATCGGCTTTGGATTGTTACCATAGTATATTGTTTACTTCAGTGAGTAGAGTTTGAATCACTCAGATATCTACAGAAATGATAAACATTGCTATGATCCGCACGTTAGAAGGTAAGACCTCGTTGATCCTTACCTAACTCAAGTTTCGTTTTCTAAGGGGCCGAATAATTGAAAAATATAATTTTCCTAGAAGTGGATACCACAGTTCATCTTATGTTGATACTGAAGGTTTTTTGTAGGTCAGTATGAAATAAAAATTATTTTCCATGTCACATCCCTTGATGTGACAATTTACAATCACAATGAATTCATGGAAGTATTAGGTTGATGAAAATTTTATTCTGAATGATGAATTTTTCCATATGTTGAAGGGGGTACTTTATAAAAGAGTAAACAATAGACGGGGTTTTTTAGGAAAAAAAAATTGTGATTCATATATCTATGCTATACCTTATTCATTTCCTGAAATACTAGAATCATATAATGACCTTCATGAGATAATCCCTAAATTAACGTTTCTCAAATAGGTATCGTATTTTTCTTTCCTCACCTGGAGAGTGACGATGCATTCACGGTCCGGAAAATGTAGTCTCGTCATTCTTTGTCGTGAAAAATGTTGGGAATTGCCAGACGCATATTTGAAATCGATGAAATCATCTCACAACTTTTTAAAAAATATATATATTCTCAGAATCTATTACAGGTTGAAAGGGACAAAAATTTCAATTTCAAACGACCGCACTAAAGATCAGTATCAAGAAACTACCTACGATACGAAATAATCAAAAACATTTTCCAGATGTTATATAGAAGCCGCTGAATAAATTTTAGATAATAGTGTATACCACAGAAAACCTGATTGGATTTTCGAAAGAAAACGAAATGAAGGCTGATAGCGCTCGATCCGTACCAGTTCTTTCTTCCTGCTCAGCAACATCAAACGGGGAAAATAATTACCATCACCCAGCACCAAGACGTGAAAAGATAACAGAAAATGATCTTATTGCAAAATCAAACCCTAGAAACTTACATTCGGATTCGGTCATTTCACAATCTTCAAAACAGAAAGTGTAAACTCTTCCAATTCACATTACAAAAGTTGTTGCCCGCGACTTCGCCCGCTTAGAATTTGGTTTGTCACATTGAGTTCCGTTACTGACCTTTTTGAACAAATAGTTACAATATTTTTCATTTTCAAAAACTACACCTCAACGATTTGATCCCCACAAACTTCATTTGAAGAATATATCACAACATGTTTCGCTAAGACATTAGCTTTTTCAAGTGATTCAAGTAGACAAATCACTTGGAAAAGCTATTGTCTCAGCGAAACATGTTGTGATATATTTTTCAAATAGAGTTTGTGGAGATCAAATCGTTGAGGTGTAGTTTTTGAAATTACTATGGATCTTCATTAAGTAACGACCGAATCAATTAGAAAAATATTTTTTATTGGCCCAAAACTTCTAGTTTTCAACTTCAAAACTGACGAAATTCAATACAATCTTTGAACCCCCATTTTTTCCCCTTGGGGATTGAAATCCATGATTTCCTTTTTTGATTCTTATTCACGCTATACAAAGTAGTTACCTGGATATTTCAAGATTTCAGGATCAGTACTTTCGGCTGTACGTTAATATAAGTGCGGACAACAGCTCGTAATTCATATTCTCACTTCAAAAACATAGTAACTGAGATAATATGCCAATTGCAACAAGTAATGAATAACTTCAAGAATAGAATTATGATACGTATTGAGAAATTCGCAAAACTAACACAATTGTCAACGACGTCTACCCTAACGCGTCTGCTCGCATTCGGGTAGCGTTTTCGGCGATGGCGCTTCATTGCTCAGATCGCCTCCCTATTCCGGGGATCGTTCCCCGTCGTCTCACACTCGACGCGACGTGTAATAGCTTACTGCGTTGCGTCTAGTTGATCTAATCGTGTATCATCCAACAATCTGGCCTACCAGCAGTGGAGCAAAAATCCCAGTGTCGAAAACCAAACTGAGTTTGTTAATGCTCGCAACACTGCAACAGGATAAAATGAAAGCAAAGACTCTCACAATCAGAGAATTAGGGAGATACTGCTTGCCAATCCCAACGGGTCTAAATACTTCTAGTCGGCAGCCGAAGCTGTTAATCAGAACTTTACCAAATCCACAATTCCACCACTAACACAGCGAATGGTTCATTTGCAACAACAGCAATAGAAAAAACAAATCTACTAGCTGAACAATTTGCGTCCCAATCCCCTGTCGACTTTTTGGGAAAGGCACCACCCGCTATCCCCGTACTAGAATGAAAGAAAGTGTGCAAATGAACACGCACCAGTATTCCGCAGACTTTTCAACCTGTCTTTCAAGAAAAGAGTTTTTCCTTTTTGTTGTGAGATAGCTCGCGTTCAGCCTATTCACAGGGGCAAGAAAAATCTTCCAAATAACTATAGACCAGTCGCTATGCATTATGGAAAAAGCAGTAAACCACCATATCCTCAAATATTTGGAAGGCTTCAACATCTTGAGCGATTATCAATATGGCTTTCGGAAAGAACATGTCACCCATATTTGGAATAACGCAATCGAGAAATATGGAGAATCAAGAGCTGTTGCACTTGATATTTCTGAGGTCCTTAACCGTGTGTGGCATGAGGGTGTGCTGGCCAAACTTCGATGCTTTGGCTTGTCGGATCATTTCTGTGTATGGCTCTCCAGCTTTCTGGAAGAATGTTTCCTACAAGTGGTCGTCGATGGATATCTCCACCAATAACGCTGGTGTTCCCCATAGATCTATATTTCCTTTTACCCTATTTTTATTATATAGGGTGTAACTTAATGGGTGTAAAACTGTTGAGGAGGTGATTCCTCATCGAAAAAAAGATAGGATAGGATAGAATTTCATTGGAGCATCCCTTGTTAAGATACAACCCCTTAAAGGGGGTATATAAAATTTGTGTAACAATTTTTTTTCACAAGCACTAAAAAAGTTACAATATTGGAATGAACCTGATGTTTTGTACTACCAAAAAGACACTCAGCCAGAAATTTATTAGGTTCACCCCATGTTTGTGAGGGGTGGAAAACGCAACCCCTGAAATGTATTTCCAATGTAACTTTTTGTCTAATCATTTGTTTACCATTTAAAAATTCGTTTCCGATGGCCTGTTTCATTATAAACAAAAAATGTTTCTTGGGTTTTTTGCCCTAAATAAACCAGTTCGCAGCAAAAAATTATTTTATTTCTGACCGGGATATTATAAGCTTATATCGTCATAGTTACGCTATCAATAAAGAGGGTCATAACTCCCTTGGGACATTATAGATTTTATAATTCCCTCTACCTTTCACAAGTAAAAATAAATGGAAATGAAAACTGAACCATATTTTATTTATTCACGTCATTACAAATAATAAATGTACAATTTTGAAATGTTCCCTGAAAATTACTTCCGCCACTGGAAACAATTTCTTCTTTTGTATGGCTGGAGCTTCTGTTCACTACAGTCGAGGTACCTGCCTCTTCTGATGACAAAGTAGACAACATACGCGCCGTTTTATTTCTCAATTCGATGCTATCCTCCAAATACCCCTCCGCCACAGTGGAACTTTTCCAACCTCCGTGTCTTTTTAAGTTAGTCATAGTTGCTCCTGCATTGGCTAGAGCAGTAGCAGAAGTGCGACGAAGGCAATGTCCCGTATAGGAAGATGAGTTTGGCAATCCTAAATACATTGCGATTTTGCTGGGGATTTTCCCAAACATGTTTTTTCCAATTGGCTGAGATGTACATTTATTTTGTCGGAAGCTCAAAAAAAATCGTTCAATACCTTTAGGACGCAAAGACATATAAAGTCTTGATAAAGGCAAAGCGGAGAACTCTTTTTCATCCACAACTGTAAATTTCTTCGATACACCAGTTTTACTTTCCGGTACGTTCACTACCATAACGGAATCCCGGTCCTCTATATCCGATATCTTCATATTCAAAAGTTCCTGACTTCTGCATCCTCCAAAATAACCCATAATCAAAACAACCTATAACAAAAAAAAAAGGAAATAAATACACACAAAAAGGAAAATAAGAAAAAAATTACCTTATGCAATAAATGAATATCATTAGGAGCGTCCTTTAGGAATCTGATAACATCTTTAGGAGATAAAACAGCAGACTTTTTCGGCTTATAACTCTTACTCTTCCGTTTCAAAAAAGCCTGTAGTTCATTGAACTTGGTGATATCTCGTTTCTCATGTATAGTCACCATTGATTTTAGCATTGACCATTTAGTCCATAAAGAATTCGGACTATACGTTTCTGACTGAAACGAATAAACACAATTACTACCAAATCTACCGAAAAACATAGAAAATTCCTTACCAGTTTTTGAAAATATGCCAGAAATACAGTTTCAGTGACATCTTTTGGCATAACATTTTTCCGTGTCAGCCAGTCCAGATATATCTTGTATTCTTTTTGGTATACGGCTTCACTTTTAGATGGAATTAATGATTCTCTTGCTTGTTCAGCTTTTTTCAAAATATACTCCATTATATTTGGGGTAGAAAACACGTTTTCACCGCAAACACAGCTTGATAACAAAGTTCTGTTTATAAACAAGTAACATAGCAACAACCTAGCAACAAGAAAACTCTACTATAATCAACGGTACCTGATTCAAATATACCGGGAAGGTAATGAATTGGTACATTTTTCCGTTTCAAAAATGAACAAAATTTTATTGAAATCGGTCAGAAATAAAATTATCTATGTACCACGGGAATTATTGAGCCTTAATAACCTCAGGCAATTGCTGTCCCTCGGGCCAGAGGCCCTCGGGACGCAAACTTTGCCATCGGTAATTAAGGCCCTCCTAATTCCCTTGATACATAAATAACTATTATTCCATTTGGAATTCTGGATATCGGCTACGGAGGCACATTTTCACTGGCAGCAGGAGGTTGCATATCTTAATGAGGATCTAGAAAAGAGTTTGAATTGGAGTGAAAGTAACCAGGTTCAATTCAATGCCATAAACAATCTCAGGTATCGGGTTTCTCCAAGAAGGTTAATGTCTCCGAATCGGATATAATAATGTCAGGTCAGACAACTCCGCTTTGTGCTTCGATAAATTTGTTGGGGGTTGAAATGGACACTTCTCAAAACTTGGAACACTGTCACTATACACACCACGTCAATTTGTGATGCTTTATAAAGCTCAGATCAGACTTTCTTCGGAGTATTGTTCTCATGCATGGAGCTCTGCCTCCAAGCATACCCTGAAACTGTTGGATTCCAACTAGAAAAAAACCATCCGCCTGATTGGAGACCAGGACATCACGTGCAACCATGACAGCCAGGAACATCGAACACAGGTTGGAGACTTGTCTCTCTTCCATAGATACTTTCTCGGAAGGTGTTCAAGTGACTCGACACATTTGATTCCACCAAGAGCAGTACATATTAGAAATACGCGAAGGACTGTGGCTACTCATTATTTTGGGGTTCAACTCAGTACACCTCGAACTTCACTGTTTGGGACCTCTTCCATCTAGAAAAATGTGTTTATATGAAATAAACATCCTGAACACGTTATTCCAAATGTGAAGTGATTCACTTTGGATATGAATCTCCAGCGATTCAAATCCAAAGTGAATCACTTTTTCTGCGAAGAAGCCTCACGAGAGCGTCGTAAGGATGTTCCTGTAGTGTTTGTGTTTCGTCCTTAAAAAAACGGAATATTATATGCATGTAGAGGCAGCGCACGCCAAGATAGTTCTCAGGGATCAAGAGTTTTGCCGACTTACTCAATACTGATCGTTATATTATTACCAAAATCACACGAAACCTTTGTATATTTCAGTTTCAATGTTATTTCAATTTATAAGCGTATTTATGTAAAGTTTCTTCTATATCCGTTCAGTCGGTTAGGCGTGGAAGAGCCACAAACATGCAAACATACATCCTCGCAAAACTTTCACATTTATATCAGTATGGAATTCACAACTTGTGATTTGATAGTACTGTCATCATCCCAAAAATGGACCAGTATACTAGGGATGTTGAATATATTCCCGTAGTCATTAACTTATGATGATGATAATCTTGCTGCAAGGTAAGTGTGGCATCTTTGAGCTAGGGTTCTTGTAGCCGGATTTGTTTTGAGATTTGCATTAGTTTTGTGCCTGGTGGAATATCGGTGATCTATAAATTTCTTGTTTCTTTCTCTGAATTGGAATGACACAACATCTATGAAGTAGAGCTGCCTTATATCGAGAAGTAGTGTCTCTTTGAATTTGAATAGTGTGGCTGAATGGTAAGTTGAATTTTTTTGTATATTATTTTTATAAACTTTTTTTGTAATGATTCCAATTTTTTCAGATGGGTTTCAGCAACTCCATCTCAACCTAGTATACCATACCTCAACCTACATTCTACAAGTGCACTATAATTGATTCTCATTTGTGGTAAATTAAGAATTTCTTGAATATATTTAAATTTGAATAGTAGGCTTCTCAATGTGCGAGTAACAGAGTTGACATGAGCGTCCCACTTAAGACATGGGTCTATAGTTAAACCTAGGTATTTTGTTTTCTCAACACGCATTATCTGGCTTGTTTCCCCTGTGTTATCTTCGATGACTAGATTATCGAAATTTGGCAAACCACTCCTGCTATTGGCGAAAGATATAAAAGTAGTTTTCTTGTAGTTTACCGTCAGCAGTCTATGATCAAACCATGTTACCATTTTCTTGAGGTCATTTTCAACTATTTGTTCCAGTTCTATCCAGTTTTTCCCATGTTATACAATAGCTGTGTCATCAGCAAAACTTATTATTTTTCCACATGAGTTTAAAGTGAACAGATTGTTAATATATATGGAGAATAGAACAGAACCCAAGAACTCCGGAACTCCGGACTCAACAATCACTCCAAGGCTTTTTTCTGTATTTATTTTCACATATTGTTTATGGTCTTTCAGGTAGCTGTTGAATGAATCATATGCAGTACCTCTTATTCCTATGTTCTGTAAAGTTTCCAACAACTGAGGATGACTAACTGTGTCAAACGCCTTTGCTAGATCCAAAAATACACACAACGTGGGATTTTGTTTGCAAAGGTTTTCATAGACTTGTTATGAAGTAATAGCATCTTGAGAGGATTTGCTCTCTCTGAATCCGAATTGCATGTTGGATAAGAAGTTGTGCCTTTCCAAGCATCCCGTTAGTCTCTATCATTCAATATTTTCTCAAAGATTTTCGCTGAATTTGGAATAAAAGAAATGGCTATCGGCCCATTCCTTTTATTCCAAATTCATTTCTTTTATCTCCGTTGTTGAATATAGGTGTAATTATTGAAGTTTTAAAATGAGGGGGGGGCAAATGCCGCTTTCGAACATTTTATTAATTATGTGTGCCAGTGGTTTTTTTATTTGATTTTTTTACTGCTTTTAAAGCCTCAGCTCTCAGTCCATCTATCCCAGGAGCTTCGTTTCTTGTCAATGAATCAATAACTTTTCCAATTTCTTGATCGTATGACGGAAAAAGGAATATGGATTTTTCCATGAGATGTATATGAAGGGGTGGCGTTTACAAAACATTTATTAAACTCATTGGCCACTTCTTTGTCCCCTGTGATTTCTCTCCCCTTCACTATTACTTTAACAATATTACCATTATTGTCTGTCGAACTTATTTTTTTCACTGTTTTCCACAATGCTTTTGCATCGTTTTGTTTTTTTTTTCCATTTCACTTCCATAGTAGTTGGCTTTCGTATGCCTAAGTAAATTTTTGAGTCGGGTTCTATATTTAACTTGTTATCATCCGTGTGATTGAGTAGGGTTTTCGAATTTTTGTTTTGGATATTTTCAATAGGTAGATGAATGATTGTGAGGTAATGATCAGTGATTGCAGTTTTTATGACAGATGGAGAATAGCTTTCACTTTCATGGTGATGTTTTTACTCTTTAAGAAAATGTGATCAATACATGTTGAAGCATCGCCTTGCTCCCTTGTGGGAATATTAATCATGGAAACAAAATTGTTTTCTCCTAAAATATTCAGATACATATTCACTAGATCGTCAATTTTCCGAGAGAATATTTATATTTGTATCTCCTGCCAAAATATGAAAATCTACATTTTTGTTTTTTATTTTATCGAGACGATTTTCTAGATTGTGAATGAACTCTTGAATGCTTGTAGAAGGGGATCTATAAATTGCTGTTATTAGGACTTGTTTTGTCTCAATTGAAATGTTTAACTCGATAACTTTTATTTCTCCAATATTATGAAACTCATATGTATATGCCAGATTATTTCTCACGTAAGTGATACCCAGTTAACACAAATCGATCTCAGAGATGTCAAAGTGCTGCACATTCATGTTTCAGATCACAGCCTTGAATCGCAATTTGACTCACATTGACATCTCACGAACTTTTATTTCGGACCCTGGTGACCGGCTTCAGGCATCACATTGTGTTGCACAATGAAACTCTAAAAGATCTTAATGTGAGGTACTCTTTCGCTTCAAAATCAAACTCGCATAATCATGATTTTAGTAATTGAATGTGAGATTGGAAATTCTCAGAATGAGAGTTACATAAAGATTCACTCAGTAACTTACATTACGATGAAAACGATGCATTTTCTGAAGTGTGTTGTAACTCGAATAGATGTCGCTTTCATAGTGAATGCGATAAAGCTGATCAATTCACATATAGGGTGTCACGTGGAGCATCCACTGAAACTTTAAGGAACTTCTGATGATTCAATTATTGGTATTGCTCTTAGTACTCTTCACTTCATCACATTGATAAAATCCAAAAAAATACCAATAGCTGAATCTTTCATATAATTCTTTCCCTCTAAGTTTTGATGGAAGCTCATTCGTGACACACTATATGCTGTAGTCAGTTACAAAGCTCAATAGACAAACACCAAAGAGTAAAATAAAAAGTCAAATAAGCATTTTCGCAATTCATATTCGCGCATCATATAGTATATAAGTATGAATATAAATGAAAATAAACTCTGAAAGCAACAAACAAAAATCAAGTTCCCAGAAAACTGTTTCTCATATGACAGAAACTAACAAGATGATTTATTTTCTTCCCTGGTCCTCCTCTGCTTTGCGTGGCGAAGCCAATCTCTCGTCAATATCTCGAACTCTTTCAACGTCAATTCAAATCTTTGACAAATTGCACCTGAAATCATAAACCCAGCTTAAAATCAAATGATATGTTTCATAACGCTTCTATTGAAACCTTATAAATTTTATAAATAAAACTGAATAGAATTTATCAACGAAAAACTAAAATAAAATGTTTTGACAAATACCATCCTTACATTCCTTGTGGAATATATCATAATATATCAATAAAAGTGATGTAAATGGCTGCTTGATGAAAATTCATCATAATGTATTCAATTAACAATTAATTGTTTGATTTTCACTTATCAGTTCACAAAACGGCGACACGTGTTTCACTATACAATAGTTTCTTCAAACATGCTCGATACTCAAATCACACAATAAAGCGTTATTTCAAATACGTTGTTATAATTTGACAATTGTTTTGGAAAAGAAAAAAGGTCAATAGCAAAAACTCATCTTCTGGTAGAAATACCTAGTGATTTTTTCATGATGTTCGAACCATACAAACATTTCAGTAATTGCTGTGGAAGTCTTTGGCAGTCAAACCTCCGATGGTCAAAAAATACTTCATCTGATAATGTTTGGATGAATAATTATGAATATTGTTGAAACTTTCTGGTGTGAATTTTTTTGTATTTTTTCTGGGAATTGTAACCTTTGAAACGTCAACAAAGATAAATATTTCAGCTTACAATTTCCTGAGAAAGAATTTTTTACAATTTTCAAGTATGCAGTCTATAAGGGGATGGTAAAATAAGTGAACTCTTTTTTCTGTTCTAGCTTTTGAGTCTTTATTGGCTCTCCATCAGGATTACACATTCGAGGAGGCTGGCAGATAACGATCACAGACAACAAGAGTTGAACACCATCGAGACAACTCTAAGAATGAATAACAACTCGGAAAAATGTATAAAAGCAGCTTCCAAGACCACATGGAAACAGCATAAAACTTGAGTTATACCGGTCATAACAACTACTCTACCATATATTGCAGGAACAACAGACAAAATCAGCAGAATTCTCCGCCTACACTACATAACAACTTCGTTTGCACCAGAACGGACAATAAGGTCGATGCTCCGTAATTCTAAGGATCAGATACCACTGGAGTCCCAAGGAGTATATGAAGTACCGTGCCACGATTGCGACAATACTAACATCGGCCAGACCAACAGAGGCGAATCAATATACGCAAAGATGAACACAGAATAGCAGTGAAGGGAAAAGTCACCACGTCTTCTCTCTTCCAACACGTATTGAAGACAGGACACAACATCAATTTCGATAACACAAAAATACTAGTAAGCAATGAGAACTTCTACTCTCGAACAATCAGAGAGGCTATCGAAAATGAAAAATGACCTAGTAATATGAACAAGAGGGATGATGCGCAAAGATTACCAACAACATGGAGATTCGTTTTATCGCTTCACAAAAGCAAACATACCGCTCAACCCCAAAACCAAAAATCAGCGCATGACAATTCAGGTAGAATAATAGAGGCAGGAGAGGCAGCTCAAGCAATATGACCAAATCAGGTAGTTGAGCAAACACAGGTAGTGGCAGCAACGCAGATGAATGGGAACTTCCATCCCAGTAAATTGAGACACAGAGTTCGAAATAATTAGTCTAGTTGAAAAACTCCAGACATCACCAGAAGATGGCAAATGAGACTTTACCGAAACGTTGTGAAAATAATACTTATGAGGATAAAATACACAGAACACTCTCAGAACGACAACTCTCAGAAGTTGAGAAACTTGTGCGAGCTAAAGACTAACGAGATCTTACCTTTTAACGTGTCATTCCTAATATATGATGAGCTGTTTTTTCTATCTGTCATATTGGAGTAGTAAGTATGGATAATAACGATTATTCAAACTCTGAAATCCTAAATTTGTTTTATATTCATCAAATTGATATTTCTGTCGTTCACTTTTTTCTACGCACTCATGGGCATCCAGATGCCTTTTGTTGTTTACTTGTCTAACTATTCTTGATGAACTGAAGTCTATGGAATGATTTTGTTGCAAAACATGATGGGCGTCTGCTGATTTTTCTGGTGCGCTAAGTGTTCTTCATATCTTATCTTGATAGATCTTTCAGTCTGTCCATAATATTTTGCATCGAAATCATTTAATTTCGTAAATTCCAGTTTTTTCCGAATTCTCGATTTTGTCCTTTGGATTTTCTTGGAGGCTCTTTTGTGTATGACTTGTTATAAATACCACCTTCATATCTAGTTTCTTGAAAGTTCTTCGTGTATTGGTGGTATGGAACTGAGATATATTTATCTTGGTTTTCGTAATTTCTAAAAGTCGCGATTTCGTTCATTTTTAACCTAAACTCTTTCTTCCTTATAATATCATCTACAATTCTCATCAAGAAACCGTTACAGACTGCCATTTTCTGCATTGTCACTTTTTCTTTTGTGAACGTTATATGTGTGAGAGAATGTGTCAGAAGACGATGCACTAGAATATTCAACCCAGCACGTTTGTGCTGTCCACATTGATGTGAACTGTAAGGAATATACCTGTAAGTGCTTGTTTCCTTCCTCTATAAATCGTAGTCTAGTTTTCCACATTGACAATGTGACAAATATTATGGGCAGACTGAAATATCTATTCAAATAAGATATAAGGAACACTCAGCACGCCTAACATATGGAAGACCGAAAAATCAGTAGTCGCACATCAAGTTTTGCAACAAAACCATTTCATAGAAATAGGTTCATTGAGATTAGTTGGACAAGTTAACAACAACAGGCATCTATGAGAGCGTAGAAATAAGTAAATATTATAATAATATGGATGACGATGTTGGACCAGTACCCGATAGTATACTATATAGCTTGTTGAAATAATACTTCAGTTATCAGATTTGCCTCACTAGTAGGTGAGACAACATTAAAAAAATTGATAGATAGATTGTTCATTATTTTCAATGTTTTCAATGCGATAAAAATGTACATTCACATGAGTGTGTTAGTCAGATTAGATACTACAAAGAAAATGTCACATATTGTAGGTAAACGTCATGATACAATTTATTATGAAATATAATATAAAGTAAAATACCTTCGCATAACTACTACTTATTCGAGCTACATTAAATGTAATTTTTGCTAGGAGGAATCCACAGCTTACATTATTATGTAGGTAACTTTAAAGAAACGTCTAGTATTCAGTGAGATGGAATTGCTTTCATTGAGAAGTATTGAGTAATCAATGTTTGCTATTAACCTTTTTTCTTTTTCAAAACAATTGTCAAATTATAACAACGTATTTGAAATAACGCTTTATTGTGTGATTTGAGTATCGAGGTCTGAAGAAACTATTGTATAGTGAAACACGTGCCGCCGTTTTGTGAACTGATAAGTGAAAATCAAACAATTAATTGTTAATTGAATACAGTATGATGAATTTTCATCAAGCAGCCATTTACATCACTTTTATTGATATATTTCAATATATTCCACAAGGAATGTAAGGATGGTATTTGTCAAAACATTTTATTTTAGTTTTTCATTGATAAATTCTATTCAGTTTTATTTATAAAATTTATAAGGTTTCAATAGAAGCATTATGAAACATACCATTTGATTTTAAGCTGGGTTTTTGATTTCAGGTGCAATTTGTCAAAGATTTGAATTGACGTTGAAAGAGTTCGAGATATTGACGAAAGATTGGCTTCGCCACGCAAAGCAGAGGAGGACCAGGGAAGAAAATAAATCATCCTGTTAGTTTCTGTCATATGAAAAACAGTTTTCTGGGAACTTGGTTTTTGTTTGTTGCTTTCAGAGTTTATTTTTATTTATATTCATACTTATATACTATATGATGCGCAAATATAAATTGCGAAAATGCTTATTTGACTTTTAATTTTACTCTTTGGTGTTTGTCTATTGAGCTTTGTAACTGACTACAGTATATAGTGTGTCACGAATGAGCTTCCATTAGAACTTCGAGGGAAAGAATTATATGAAAGATTCAGCTATTGGTATTTTTTTGGATTTTATCAATGTGATGAAGTGAAGAGTACTAAGAGCAATACCAATAATTGAATCATCAGAAGTTCCTTGAAGTTTCAGTGGATGCACCACGTGACACACTATATGTGAATTGATCAGCTTTATCGCATTCACTATGAAAGCGACATCTATGCGAGTTACAACACACTTCAGAAAATGCATCGTTTTCATCGGAATGTGAGTAACTGAGTGAATCTTAATGTAACTCTCATTCTGAGAATTTCCAATCTCACATTTAATTACTAAAATCATGATTATGCGAGTTTGATTTTGAAGCGAAAGAGTACCTCACATTAAGATCTTTTAGAGTTTCATTGTGCAACATAATGTGATGCCTGAAGCCGGTCACCAGGGTCCGAAATAGAAGTTCATGAGATGTCAATGTGAGTCAAATTGCGATTCAAGGCTGTGATCTGAGACATGATTGTGTAGCACTTTGACATCTCTGAGATCGATTTGTGTTAACTGGGTATCACTTACGTGAGAAATAATCTGGCATATACATATGAATTTCATAATATTGGAGAAATAAAAGTTATCGAGTTAAACAATTCAATTGAGACAAAACAAGTCCTAATAACAGCAATTCATAGATCCCCTTCTACAAGCATTCAAGAGTTGATTCACAATCTAGGAAATCGTCTCGATAAAATAAAAAACAAAAATGTAGATTTTCATATTTTGACAGGAGATACAAATATAAATATTCTCTCGGAAACTGACGTTCTAGTGAATATGAATATTTTAGGAGAAAACAATTTTGTTTCGATGATTAATATTCCCACAAGGGAGCAAGGCGATGCTTCAACATGTATTGATCACATTTTCTTAAAGAGTAAAAACATCATCATGAAAGTGAAAGCTATTCTCCATCTGTCATAAAAACTGCAATCACTGATCATTACCTCACAATCATTCATCTACCTATTGAAAATATCCACAACAAGAATTCGAAAACCCTACTTAATCACACGGATGATAACAAGTTAAAAATAGATCTTCAAAAAACGAGTTGGAACCATTTATATTCTATCTGCGATACAAATCAGGCTACACAATATTTTTTAGACAAATTAACATCAGTTATACAGCAGAATACAAAATTGTATGAGAAAAAACAATATGAGAATAAACGTACCGCATGGATCACTGGTGGCTTGATAAAGTCAATTAGAAAAAGAGACGAACTCTATAAAAAGTATAAACAGAACCCGGATAATATTGCAGTGAAACAATCTTTTCTAGAATATAGAACCCGACTCAATAATTTACTTAGGCATACGAAAGCCAACTACTATGAAAGTGAAATAGGAAAAAAAAACAAAACGATTCAAAAGCATTGTGGAAAACAGTGAAAAAAATAAGTTCGTCAGACAATAATGGTAATATTGTTAAAGTAATAGTGAAGGGGAGAGAAATCACAGGGGACAAAGAAGTGGCCAATGAGTTTAATAAATGTTTTGTAAACGCCACCCCTTCATATACATCTCATGGAAAAATCCATATTCCTTTTTCCGTCATACGATCAAGAAATTGGAAAAGTTATTGATTCATTGACAAGAAACAAAGCTCCTGGGATAGATGGACTGAGAGCTGAGACTTTAAAAGCAGTAGAAAAATCAAATAAAAAAACCACTGGCACACATAATTAATGGGCCGATATCCATTTCTTTGATTCCAAATTTATCGAAAATATTTGAGAAAATATTGAATGACAGACTAACGGGATTCTTGGAAAGGCACAACCTCTTATCCAACATGCAATTCGGATTCAGAGAGGGCAAATCCTCTCAAGATGCTATTACTTTATTAACAAGTGAAATCTATGAAAACCTCTGCAAACAAAATCCCACGTTGTGTGTATTTTTGGATCTAGCAAAGGCGTTTGAAACAGTTAGTCATTCTCAGTTGTTGGAAACAGTAAAGGAGCTAGGACAGTTCCAAATCAAAACCCATGTATTTTTTTATGGAGGTTCATTCTGGCAATTTTGGATCCTGCGACCAATCAGAGCGCTCCAAATTGTCACGTGACCCAGACGCATCGTCGCGAGTACACCATCCTGGCGCCACCTATGAGTCACTAGCTGAACTATCTATTGGTTGGAGAAGGACACTGTAAACACTTATCCTAACGCCACCTATGAGTCACTAGCTGAACTATCTACTGGAAGGCGTAGGACGGTGTATCTGTCAAATGTCGACGTAGGACGGTACTTCTGATAGAAGGAGCTCCGTGGGACTTTCCTACAAAATTGCTTGTATTATGATGTCTTCTGACAGAGGGGTCTCCTTGAGACTCCGCATCACCCCGCGGCCCTCTTGGGACTCCGCATCACCGCTCAGGCCCTCTTGCGACTCTTCCTCACCCCTCGGCCCCCTTGTCACGTTCCAGTCACGTGATTTTAATCAAAAAAAGTTTATAGTTATGAGATTCGAACCTGGATCGTCCGCGTGGTAGACATTGTCCTTAGCTTCTACACCATCGTAAGATATTGAAGTTAACTGCGAATGTTGGGTATTTATAGCGTTAGTTTTATCGGGACTGAAATTGACTCATTCATTATACTTGACAGCATTTTTATTTTTGATTTCCGTAGAATGTTATCGTCATTATCATATTGAAGATAGGAAAATATACTTAGATTTGGGAAATAATTAATATTTCATGTAAAGATGTGTATGTGTGTGTAAGAGCGAGAGACGCGTGTGACGTAATCGATGCAAAGAGAGATGAAGATGGTATCGAGATTTACCGGTACACAGAGTCATCTATGAGTCACTAGCTGAACTATCTATTGGTTGAAGAAGGACACTGTAAACACTAGACTCATAAGACTGCATCTGTCAAATGTCAATACATGCCAGCACGGCAGGTTCGGCGTTGCCAGTTGTACAATAAATCATTGTTTATGGGGCAATGTAGCGTTGCCGGTTTTGGAATTAATCGTGAACTACTCGACGAAAATTGGAAGCGCGAAATTGATATATTAATAATAATGAATCAGATTTGAAAAAAAAACATTACAGATTAAGGAGGCTGTATCGTTTCAAAGTGTGATCCCTCAATTGTTACAAGGTATCTCAAAATACATCATTGAAAACAAACATGGCGTCGAAGTGTACAGGGTGCGTCTAAATACATCATTTAAGGGAAAAAACATGTCGGTTTGAAATATGATATTAATGTGTATACAGGACGTTTCAAAATACAGCATTTGAGAAAAAAACATGTCTATTCAACAGAAGTCTAGCGTTTCAACATGTCGGAAGTCTCGTATCTTTGTTAACCAAGATAGCATCATCAGGAGAAGAAGGAGATGGCACCTAAGGTGTCGAGGAGTTACGTATTGTGGAGTTAACATTCGAAAGTGAAGAAAGCGACCGTTTCACAAACGTGCCACCTTTTTGCGTGCGACCGTTTTCCGTGCGTTTTCGATCGTTTTTCGTGCGTTTTCGTTTGTTTCTCGTGCGTTTTCGACCATTTTCCGTGCGTTTATTCGTTATCGGTTCATCGTTATTGTCGTAACGGTTTTTCGTGTTTCAATATGACAGTCATTTATCATTTAACGCGTTCCGCTAACCAAGTAAGCATCATCAGGAAATGACTAAAGTCCATGCTTTGTCATATGAAGATTCATTTTTTCGAATTTTCAGACTCTTGAACGGAACATTGTGGAACACTCAACCTAACTTCTGTTACAGAGTAGTGTCGGCCAGCTAATCAGAATGGAGAAATCAAATATCGCTCGATTGATTGTGCTAGATGAAATTGAACTGGAGAATATGGGTCGAATAATAATAATAATAGTGATAAAACATTAAAACCTTGAAAGTGACGTAGTCAGCGTGGAAGGTGGTTTCGTGTGTGATAATTAATGAGTTATTAC
The DNA here is from genome assembly GCF_025532065.1 of Leptinotarsa decemlineata. Lineage (NCBI taxonomy): Eukaryota > Metazoa > Arthropoda > Insecta > Coleoptera > Chrysomelidae > Leptinotarsa > Leptinotarsa decemlineata. The sequence goes on from NW_027412615.1 coordinate 877,491, forward strand.
AAGAAATGATAGCACAACTGCCAGAAGGGCTTTAAGTTGTATATTCGCTAATAATGATCGTATCGTCGCGTACAGCACGTCAAATGAAAGGATAAGAAATGCAAAATTCATCATCGAAGAAAAATCGAAAATGGCGCAACATGTCATAAAGGCACTAAGCCAAATGTTTGTCAATGATAGTTGAATCTCAACGTGCAGTACATCAAATGGAAAGGAAACGAAAACAAAGTGTACCGACAAAGAAAAAACAAAGATGGCGTAAAGAATATAATATCCAATGCCTAATGTGAAATAGCATAGGAAGAATTGCAAATTCAACAAAAATCACTGAAAAAACTTGGAATTGAATAATGTTGGGTTATGAACAACTATAAGTTTATTCCAATTGCAGAAGCTTGATGCAGAACGCAGAATTTATTGACAAAGAAAATGAAAAAATCATCGTATACTGAAACATATGATATATTTGGATTCCTTAGGGTGAGAAGGTTTCGAATCCATCAAAAAACGACCACTTCCGGCTTTCACTTCCGGTCCTCCGATTTCGATGATTTAGATATCAGTGAATTCGTTTACATGTCATGAAACATAATTAATCATTTTACGAAGTCAAAAGGACCGTATAACCTATTTTTATTATACTAGCAGCAACAGACCGATGTGGGTACTCATTTCAAATGATTCCATTTGTAGATTATGAAAAGTATAATATACAGCGTCTAATGTGAAATAGCATAGGAAGAATTGCACATTTGAAGAAAAACATTAAACATATTTGAAATTAAAAGTTGTTGGGTTATGAACAACTACGAGCGTAATCTAATTACAGAAGTTTTATACAAAACACATAATTTGTTGACAAAAAAATGAAAAAATCATCGTATACTGAAACATATGGTATTTTTGGATTCCTTAGGATGAGAAGGTTTCGAATCCGTCAAAACCAGGTCACTTTCGGTTTTCATTTCCGGTCGTCAACGGATTCGTTTAGATGTCAAAAAACATAGTTAATCATTTTACGAAGCCAAAAGGACCTCATAACCTATTTTCGCTATACTAGTCGCAACAGGTCGATGTGGGTACTCATTTCAATTGATTTAATGTGTGGACTATGAAAAATATAATATCGAGCGCCTAATGTGAAACAGCATAGGAAGAATTGCAAAGAGAATCATTGAAAAAACTTCGGATCGTCACGTACATCATGTCAAATGAAAGAAAAATTGCAGAATTCATCGACAACTAAAAAACAAATATGGTGCAACATGTCAGAAGGACACTAACCCACATATTCATTAATGCTAGTTGAATCTCAACGTGCAGCACATCAAATGAAAAGGAAACGAATGCAGAATTCATCGACAGAAAAAAGGCAAATCTGACGCAATATGTCAGAAGGGCACAAAGTCACATTTTCGTTAATAATTGTCGAATTGTCACGTACAGCACGTCAAAAGAAAGAAAAAGAAATGGAAAATTCATCGACAGAGAAAAAACAAAGATGGCGCAGAATGTCAGAGTAACACTAAGCAACATCTTTGTTAATGATAGTTGGATCTCAACGTGCAGCACATCAAATGAAAGGAAAACGAATGCAGAATTCATCGACAGAGAAAAAGAAACGGAGACGATGCCAGGAGGCCACAAAGTTGTATCTTCACTAATAATAGTCGCATCATCACATCTAGTACTTCAAATAAAATGGGAAAAAAAACAGAATTCATGTGTTTGATGTGCTATTCAAATCCAAGGTGACATGGGTCAATATCAACGCTGAATAGGCATCTAACAAAGACTCTTTGATTTTCTTTTGTTTCATTCCAGAATATGTCATCACTAATTTTTATATTCATACCCAAGGTGACATTGATCACTGCCAATGCCGAATCTGCATCCGGAGATACGCAGTTCTCAAAGCGACGAAACAAAGGCTCTTTGTTCCATTTTGAAATATTTCATCACTTATTTTACTATAAATACGTCATGCATGGCGAAATGAGTTAGTTGCATCCGTTGAAAGTGACACCAGTGACAAGTGCACCGATTCTATTTGAAAGTAAGTGTTTTAGGTTTGACTTTTTCCTCAGATGAATTTATTCAAATGTAATTTAATTGAAAACTGGTGAGAATTGTTGAATCATTTGATTTCCTAAATTTTTCTCGATATACAGTGTGACCCATTTAAGATGGAAGCACCCTTATAAAACTTACATTTTTCAACCGATTGGAATGTTTTTTTTTTGTTAGGTAGATATTCAAAAAGTCTATTAGGACACCAAATATCATGAATAAATCTCAATTTCCAGGGCCAACTAATCTTATTTTTCAAGGTCAAAAATCTAAAAAAATCACTAGCGATTTTTTTAGAAAAACTCTGACTACACCACTGGATTTGTGACATTTTCAAATGGGTGACATGAAAATTACGTTGAAATGCGTCAATCAATAAAAAAATTATAAAGGAATGAAATTTGAAAAATATGCCGTTTAATCAACCCACCAATTCATGTTCAGGAAATTTATGAAAATTCTGAATACACCACTGGATTCAGGATGTCTTGAAATATCACTGGTCACAGTTTCATCGAAATCTGTTCAGTAATAAAAAAGTTATAAGGGAATGAAATTTGAAAAATATGTTGTAAAATGAAATTTTAACAACGTTCTTACTACACCACTGTTGATTATTGAAAAAATTATTGAGGTGATTATTGCAATGTCGTACAATTATAACATCTGAGAATCATGATGGTAAAAATAGTCTATAGGTATTTCTCGAAGTGGAGTGGATACATAAACAAGTACAATCAGGAGAGAACTCCTGGTTAATCTTCATGAAAACAATTTCAACAATATAAGACAAGTCTAATGTACTCCCAATAGAAATTATAACGAAAAAAATATGCAATGGATAATAATAATTATCATTCCAGTAGGTAACATCAGCTGTGATTTCTTCCTTTTGTTGAATAGCAAAAAATGAGATTTGCAATTCTAACTGCCTGTTATTCAGAATGCAATAATGAAATTAACAAGTTAGCTGTGACTTACAGTTTCTCATCTATTTATTTACGCATGAATTGTCATTTTGTTAAATTGTCATTCTGTTACGCACCATTAGTGAACTGAATAATTTGTGTTTCAAAATAAAAACAGATAATGGCTCAATTGTCAATTCAAGAAAAAATCGAAATTATACGTTTTTCCGGTGATGATTACCGGAGTGAAAGAGAAGTTACTAGAATATTCAATGAAAGACACCCAAATCGTCCAGCCTTAAGTAACAGCACGGTACATAAAATAAACCAAGTTTTCAATCGGACTGGAGCAGTAACCACATATATTTTAAAGAACAATATACGGAGAAGGAACGAAAATATCCAGACTATATTAGATTACTTCAGAAATAATCCAAATAGTAGTTTGAGGAATGCCAGCTTAGATTTAAACTTACCTAGGGAGAATGTTAGGCGATGTCTGAAGAAAAATAAATTGAGGCCATTCAAACCAAAGTTTTTACATACTCTGGAACTAGGTGATCAAGAAAAACGATTGGAATTCTGCTTATGGGCCCAGGGCGAGTATCTTAATGACAGGCAATTTTTAAAGAAAATTTTATTTAGTGATGAAGCTAGTTTCACAACAAATGGAGTGGTTTCATCACAAAATATTCGCTATTGGGCCACTGAAAATCCTAACTGGGTGATAAACTGTAAAAGGCAGTATTCAGAAAAAGTGAACGTTTGGTGTGGAATACTGAATGAAAGGATAATTGGACCATTCTTTTTCGACGGCAACATGAATGGCGCAATTTTCCTACAATTTTTAAGGAATGAATTTTCGGACGCAATAGATGAACTTCCCCTTGCAGAAACAAGAAATTTATATTTTCAGTTAGATGGTTGTTCCATACATAATGCGGGAATTGTGAAGAGTTGGCTGAATCAAAATTACCCTAATCGTTGGATAGGAAGGGGGAGTACATTAATTGGATGGCCACCAAGATCGCCTGACCTTACTTCACCCGATTTTTTCCTTTGGGGTTATGTTACACAAAAGGTTTACAAATCACGACCAAGGAATCGAGTGGAACTGTGCACCAGAATTCAGCAAGCTTGCGATGCAATTACTCCACAACAATTGAGGAATACTTTAAAAAATATTCGTAAGCGATATGATAAATGCATTGAATTGGATGGAAGTTTGGTGGAGGCCACCAGAATATGAATTGCACTTATTTATTTTTCAATTCGGTATCTTCTTGGTTTCTATTTTTACATTGATTGTGAATAAAAGATTGTTTTCCGCTAGTTTGTAGCAATTAGAAAAATGTACTTACAGTTAGTTTTTTGTAGATTCATTTGAAATTATTGACACTAAAGTTTGTTGTGATAAACTGATTGATTGATATGGTTCGACATACATTATGAAAGGAAATTGATTCTCCCATAAACGTTTCATGAATTTTATTTGAAAAAATGATATTTTGTTGAATATTGCCCCTAATCCAGTGGTGTAGTAAGAACGTTGCTAAAATTCCATTGAACAACATATTTTTCAAATTTTATTCCTTTATAACTTTTTTATTACTGAACAGATTTCGATGAAACTGTGATCAGTGATATTTCAAGACATCCTGAATCCAGTGGAGTATACAGAATTTTCATAAAATTCCTGAACATGAATTGGTGGGTTGATTAAACGGCATATTTTTCAAATTTCATTCCTTTATAACTTTTTTATTGATTGACGCATTTCAACGTAATTTACATGTTACCCATTTGAAAATGTCACAAATCCAGTGGTGTAGTCAAAGTTTTTCTAAAAAAATCGCTAGTAATTTTTTTAGATTTTTGACCTTGAAAAATAAGATTAGTTGGCCCTGGAAATTGAGATTTATTCATGATATTTGGTGCCCTAATAGACTTTTTGAATATCTACCTAACAAAAAAAAATCATTCCAATCGGTTGAAAAAAGTAAGTTTTATAAGGGTGCTTCCATCTTAAATGGGTCACACTGTATATATGTTGGATTTTTTCAGTCAAATGTTTTACATGTCATGGTTTGTTTGAGATAGTATTCGCTCATATTGTGAATCAAAACATAAAGATTTCATTTTTTATTTTTCACAGATGGATTTACAAAAGTTGAATGCAAGTTCGGTCGTGCAGAGAAAGCCAAGTATCAAAGTAGCAGATTTGCCTATGGAGATGCCGCAGAGGATATTCACTACCAAAATCGTGAAAAGAAAATTTGGTGAGGCGGTCTTGTTAGATTTGGGAGATAAAGTATCATTTCTGCCCCACCGAGTGACGGAGGCGTATCGTCCTCACTTAGAAGAATTTTCATCAGGAAAATACGCTATTGTGTTCAAAGGGTTGATGGACATTGGAAAACCGAATTGTGTCGTTTCATTTGAAATTGTACGAAATTAAGGTTAGTATTGTTTCCAATTTTTTCTTTGTTTCATAGGCAAAGAGTTTTTGGGTGTATACAATATTTTTCATTCGGCTCAAAAATTCTTATTCACAAATATGATCCGCATAAAGTAGTGTTTCCATACAATATTTTTCCTTCACTTAGTGCAAAATATGTGTTTTGAATTCGTTATTTTGAATGACACTTGACTTTTTATTTTCATTATAAGTGTAGCAATTACTTCATGAAAGACATTACCCTCTCTGTTGACAAAAATATTTTTTAGTGTATGTTTTCATTAAAAAATCGAATTCATTTCAGAATAATACATCAACGTGTGCAGTATCAGTCAGAGTCATCTCAACAACAACATTCAAAACCGTCGCAGCAACCTTTCCAGAACGAGTTTAAAATCTCAACAGTTTCCATTTTTTTCAGTCTATGGTTGCACATTATGAGGCTAGAATTCGTCGATATTCAGGGATTTGTTGGACAGACTGCGTCTATTCAATATATTCACAACCGTAGTGAATTTGGGAGACTTTGAAGATTCATGGTGGTGTATTCTAAAAATTGGGGAATAACACGCCGTTCTGTATGGGTCATTTCAAAGGAAATTTGTTCAGCTGCAGTCTCAATAACGTTGATATTTTATATAAATTGCTTTATACTATACTACCAAAATAAATAAAATACATATCACACACATCTTTTTTTGAAAATGAAAACTTATCTTATACAGGGAAAGTTGTCAAAAATATGCAATAACAAAAAATTATATACCAGATTTTATAGAGATGAATAAACATCATAGTGAAAGATACAAAGTTGACAAAAACAGGACATTTTAGAATTAAAGAAAATAAGTTTGTTCGTCATTTTAAATTCTGATTCGTTGGGTCGATATAACAAAAAGTGGCATTTTATATCTTGAATTTTATTATTTCATTCAGGACATTATTATAGATTATTGACATTTGACATTAAATTTCAATTATGATATTTGGAAATTCATTTCGTATTGTAGTTTTTTCGAAATTCCCATTCAAAATAGCATCCTTTGATATAGATACCGGACGAGTCTATTATGTGTAGATAACCTGAGTTTCATTTGTTCGGAGTTCTGATTTCTTAGACATATAAACATAACAAAGTAACGATACAGACTAATATGAAAAATCGCCATAAAATAATTCAAATCAATTCAAGTGAATACATGAATTGAATGATATTTTAACCTCAACTTCGTTATTCTGAAACAAAAACACACAGTATTCACAATTCCATCTTTCGTTATTCCAAGTTCATAGTCATCAAAATAATATATATAGGAATATAAAACTATCTTCAAATACAGTTGCATGAATGCACATCAAGCATTTTGTCGTAGTACGGTGACCGGGGGCAAAGTTACAACATCAGCATAATATGAATGTTCATAAATATTAGGGAAGGTCAAGATCATCAACAGGTATTATGAAATTCATTCGGTGTGCATTGATCACTAGTAAGAAATGGTTCCAAAGCTTTCGGAATAATTTTCTTCATGACTATTCGTTCAATATTAAATATTATTACTTCAACATATATCGAAATCATAACACGTTTGCGACTGATATATCAGTTACATTCGGAAAGTGGGTTTCAGTTTGGAGAAATAATAGCCCACACATGTTGGAAATTTTGCTATAGTGTGGTGAAAATCGTATTGAAAATTCTATGAAATATAAGCGCATATATACAGAGTGAATCAATATTTGAAATACGTCGTTTGGAACCCCTCATAACCATTCTCTCTCGAAATTTGGCAGAAATAATGCTGAGTCGTATTGTGGAGTTAACGTTCGAAATTGGGGAAAGTGAAGTATTCAACAGTTTCGCGTGCGACGGTTTTGCGTGCGTTTTCGACCAGTTTACGTGCCTTTATTCATTATCGTTTCGTCGTGATTGTCGTTTTTTTTTTTCTATTTCAATATGACAGTCATTTATCACTTGACGCGTTTCGCTAACCAAGTGAGCATCATCAGGAGATGACTAAAGTCCACGCTTTGTCGTATGAAAGTTCGTTTTGCGAATTTTCAGACTCCTGAACGGAACCTTGTGGAACACTCAGCCTAACTTCTGATACAGAGTGGTGTCGTCCGCCAATCAGAATGGAGAAGTTAAATATCAGTAGAATGATGGTGTTGAATGAATTTGAACTGAAGAATGTGGGTCGAATAATAATAATAATAATAGTGATAAAACATTAAAACTTAGCTTGTATTACAGAGTGGTGTCGGTTAGCCAATCAGAATGGAGAAATCAAATATCGGTCGATTAATTGTGTTAGATGATATTGAACTGGGAAATGTGGGTCGAAAAATAATAATAATAGTGATAAAACATTAAAACTTTGAAAGTGACGTAGTCAGCGTGGGAGATGGCGGCGTGGTAGAAAATGTGTGAGGATTCGTGGAAATGATTGAGTTATTGGAAAAAAAATGAAGCAACTGTCATAAGGGCACTAAGTTGTATATTCGCTGATAATAATCGAATCTTCGCGTACAGCACGTCAAATGAAAGGAATAAAAATGCAGAATTCATCGACGAGAGAATACAAAGATGGCGCAACATGTCAGAAAGGCATTGAGTCACAATTTTACACATGATATTTGGATCTTAACGTGCAGCACATCAAATCAAAGAGAAACGAATGCAGATTGTATAGACAAAGAAAAAATAAAGATGACGCAACATGTCATAGAGGAACGAAGCCACATCTTCGTTGATGATAATTGAATCTCGAAGTGCAGTACATTGACTGAAAGGGGGAAGAATGCAGAAATCATCGACAGAGAAAAAAACAAAGACGACGTAACATGTGAGAAGGGCAATGAGCCGTATTTTCGTTAAAAATGATTTGTTCTCAACATGCAGCACATCAAATAAAATAGAAACGAATGCAGAATTCATCGACAGAGAAAAAACAAAGATGGCGCAACATGTCAGAAGTGCACTGACATGTTGCGCCACTAACAGAAGTTAGGTTGAGTGTTCCACAAGGTTCCGTTCAAGAGTCTGAAAATTCGCAAAATGAATCTTCATATGACAAAGCATGGACCTTAGTCATTTCCTGATGATGCTTACTTGGTTAGCGGAACGCGTTAAATGATAAATGACTGTCATATTGAAACACAAGAAACCGTTACGACCATAATGATGAAACGATAACGAATAAACGCACGGAAAACGGTCGAAAACGCACAAAATACGATCGAAAACGCACGAAAAACGATCGAAAACGCACGGAAAACGGTCGCACGCAAAACGGTGACACGTTTGTAAAACGGTCGCTTTCTTCACTTTCGAATGTTAATTCCACAATACGTAACTCCTCGACACCTTCTGTTGAATCTACATGTTTTTTTCTCAAATGCTGTATTTTGAAACGTCCTGTATACACATTAATATCATATTTTAAACCGACATGTTTTTTTCCTTAAATGATATATTTTGTCACGCCCTGTACACTTCGACGTCATATTTGTTTTTCAATGATGTATTTTGAGATACCTTGTACACATTGAGGGATCGCACGTTGAAAATTTACAGCCTCGTGGAACTGTTATGTTTTTACCTCAAATGATGTATTTAGACGCACCCTGTACCCTTCGACGCCATGTTTGTTTTCAATGATGTATTTTGAGATACCTTGTAACATTGAGGGATCACACTTTGAAACGATGTAGCCTCCTTAATCTGTAATGTTTTTTCTCAAATCTGATTCATTATTATTAATTATCACTTTCGCGCTTCCAATTTTCGTCGAGTAGTTCACGCTCAATTTCAAAACCGGCAACGCTACATTGCCCCATAAACAATGATTCATTGTACAACTGGCAACGCCGAACCTGCCATGCTGGCATGAATTGACATTTGACAAATGTAGTCCTATGGGTCTAGTGTTTACAGTGTCCTTCTCCAACCAATAGATAGTTCAGTTAGTGACTCATAGATGACTCTGTGTACCGGTAAATCTCGATACCATCTCCATCTCTCTTTGCATCGATTACGTCACAAGTGTCTCTCGCTCTTACACACACATACACATCTTTACATGAAATATTAATTATTTCCCAAATCTAAGTATATTTTCCTATCTTCAATATGATAATGACGATTACATTCTACGGAAATCAAAAATAAAAATGCTGTCAAGTATAATGAATGAGTCGATTTCAGTCTCGATAAAACTAACGCTATAAATACCCAACATTCGCAGTTAACTTCAATATCTTACGATGGTATAGAGGCTAAGGACAATATCTACGACGCGGACGATCCAGGTTCGAATCTCATAACTATAAACTTTTTTGAATAAAATCACGTGACTGGAACGTGACAAGTGGGCCGAGGGGTGAGGAAGAGTCGCAAGAGGGCCTGAGCGGTGATGCGGAGTCCCAAGTGGGCCGAGGGGTGATGCGGAGTCTCAAGGAGACCCCTCTGTCAGAAGACATCATAATACAAGCAATTCTGTAGGAAAGTCCCACGGAGCCCCTTCTATCAGAAGTACCGTCCTACGCCGACATTTGACAGATGCACCGTCCTACGCCTTCCAGTAGATAGTTCAGGTAGTGACTCATAGGTGGCGCTAGGATAAGTGTTTACAGTGTCCTTCTTCAACCAATAGATAGTTCAGCAAGTGACTCATAGGTGGCGCCAGAGTGGTGTACTCGCGACGATGCGTCTGGGTCACGTGACAATTTGGAGCGCTCTGATTGGTCGCAGGATCCAAAATTGCCAGAATGAACCTCCATTAGAAAATACATGGGATTTTGATTTGAAACTGTCCTAGCTCCTTTACTGGAAACTTTTCAGAACATAGGAATAAGAGGTACTGCATATGATTCATTCAACAGCTACCTGAAAGACCATACACGATATGTGAAAATAAATACAGAAAAAAGCCTTGAAGTAATTGTTGAGTCCGGAGTTCTTGGGTTCTGTTCTATTCTCCATATATATTAACAATCTTTTCACTTTAAACTCATGTGGAAAAATAGTAAGTTTTGCTGATGACACAGCTATTGTATAACATGGGGAAAATTGGATAGAACTGGAACAAATAGTTGAAAATGACCTCAAGAAAATAGTAACGTGGTTTGATCATAGACTGCTGACGGTAAACTACAAGAAAACTACTTTTATATCTTTCGCCAATAGCAGGAGTGGTTTGCCAAATTTTGATAATCTAGTCATCGAAGATAACACAAGGGAAACAAGCCAGATAATGCGTGTTGAGGAAACAAAATACCTAGGTTTAACTATAGACCCATGTCTTAAGTGGGACGCTCATGTCAACTCTGTTACTCGCACATTGAGAAGCCTACTATTCAAATTTAAATATATTCAAACAATTCTTAATTTACCACAAATGAGAATCAATTATAGTGCACTTGTAGAATCTAGGTTGAGGTATGGTATACTCGGTTGAGATGGAGTTGCTGAAACCCATCTGAAAAATTGGAATCATTACAAAAAAAGTTTATTAAAATAATATACAAAAAAATTCAACTTACCATTCAGCCACACCATTCAAATTCAAAGAGACACTACTTCTCGATATAAGGCAGCTCTACTTCATAGATGTTGTGTCATTCCAATTCAGAGAAAAAAACAAGAAATTTCTAGATCACCGATATTCCACCAGGCACAAAACTAATGCAAATCTCAAAACAAATCCGGCTACAAGAACCCTAGCTCAAAGATGCCACACTTACCTTGCAGCAAGATCATTCAATACCCTGCCAACTGATATTAAGTATGGAAAAAATAGCACAAAATTGTTCAGGACCAAAGTGAAAAACTATTTGCTTGGTTCGAATAGAATGGATATTCGTAATTTGATTGATCCGAATAATAGTTGAGTTGAAAGAAAATGTTACCTATTTTGTTGGGAAAAATATGTGGTTCAAGGGGATATCAAAATAATTTAATATTCTTAATAATTCTTTCATTGTATTCATCTTATCATGTTTCATAATATATGGATATAGGATTAAAATTTTAAGCTCTTAGGTATAAATTATAAATGGAAAAAAAACTGATTTTTTATTCCTTTACCAACTAGCAATTTCGTATTTTATAATAGTTGCGAAAACGTTTCGGAGAAACAAATTATAAAACTGCATTTCTCCCAGAAATGTTTTCAATGTGTTTATAAAACTGCTTCAAATAGGAAATTGGCACCGTTTTATAAAACATTATAGTTATCATCAATATTTTGTAAGGCCTTCTACAAACACTACAAAACAGATTTATAAACATTTTGGCAGTTACTATAAAATTTGTATAGCACTCTTAAGAAGTAGTTTTGTAAAGACTTCCCTTACTGCACTTTTGCAATATATTTAAGCGATACTCATGAAATAATCAGAAGACAGTTTTATAAGAGTTTTTTAGTAGTTCCAAGTAGGCGTTATAAAATATAATACAGCCGAATATGATAACAATAAAATAAAAAAGTGTTAAAAATGTTTTCTTGAAGACGCAAAAAGTAATTTTATATTGGACACTAGGAAAATATAATAGATATGTCACCAACTGAAAACTAACAAATAGAAAGGTTGGAGCCATTTTAAAATTTCACTTTTGCACTCATAAAACTGTTAAAGACATTGTTTGTGTTTCAAATATTGATATTTTCACTGCAAATGAAATTTTATTGACAAATATATAGCCACTCATTTTCAAATGTTTTCGGTAAAATTAATAATTATACAAAAATTCACATTGTCGACGTATTGATTTTATAGTCGCAAATTCAACTCACTTTATTTTAAATAATATAATGTTATGATATTTATATATTTTTTCAGCTGTAAATATCACTATATATGCGGTATTTCATATTTTCAACTCATCTAATTTCAGTATCCCGGATCGCTATCATTTGAAATGGCGTCGTTCTATAAAATAAATTGGTATCAGTAGCAATCATTTCAACGTATTTTAGCTACTATGTTACCCCTATAAAACTGTAAAGAAACACTTAGTTCGGGGAGTGATGAAATGCGGCACAGTCGGACTACTTTTAAATCTGTAGGTTTCTACAAAAGTGCTTGTATAAATGAAGGATTTCTCACATATAGTTTGGATAGATATTATCTGTTGGGATTTTTTGTCTAAAAAAATTCTTTCATCGATTATAAAGGCTAAACGACGGGTTTTAGCTATTATAATAACCTTTTCCTGTTTTTTGCAAAAAAAATTGAAGCACTAGGTTAGGTGGGATAGTTAGAAGTAATTTTTCAGTATTTCCAATATACAGGGCGACTCAAAGCTTCCAGAAAGTTTTTTTATGGAACACCAAGTCATTTCTTCGTCTATTTGGAGCACCTTGAACTGAATCTAAAACTATTGAATACCACCAATAAATGTTGAAAATGGCCGCCATTGAGTAATTATTTATTTTCATTCATATATCCAGGATACAAACAGAAAAAATCACTACAGTATCCACACAATGGAATTATTATCAAATTGAAAGTATAACTTATAAATACACATATATATTTATTTTATTTATTTATATATTCGGGATACAAACAGAAAAAATTCCACTACAGTATCCACATAATTAAATTAATATTAAATTAGAGTAATATCTATACTACACATGTACACAGTGTCTAAAGTAAGGGATGAATTAAAATCAAATACAATAACAATAAAAACTGATTATTAGTTATTGACGAAATGTGTTAATTATAATTTATGAAAATAATCTTTCAATATTTTTTTGGCAGTAAGCAAAGAAGTATTAAAAATATCGAAGTAGTTTGCGAGAGAATTACCCCATTTAACGCATCGACATAGAGGAGAGTTCTGCGAACAGTTTATTCTCTTAAATTAAATAATTCATGTGCTCTCATTGTTCTATTTGGAACATTTAAGTAAATGATTGATAATAACGATGGACAATTTATTTTGTTTTTTATTATTTTTTGTAAAAATAAAATATCTGATTTGTTACGCCTATGTTCCAACGATACTAACTGGAGGTCTCGTCTAATTCGCAAAGTATCACTTTTTTCAGTAATTCAAGTACCTTGTTTGCAAGCAACGAGTTTTAAAAATCGATTTTGAATACGTTCTAATCGATCGATGTATATATTATACTGTGTACTCCAGATGGTTGATGCAAACAATAACTTACTTAATACAAAAGCATCATAGAGATTTTGTATTGATTTTGTTTGATTGAAGAATTTACATTTCCACTTGACATATCCCAGAGCTCTACTGCTCTTATTTAATACATAATCTATATGTTTATCGAAAATAAGTTTGAATCAAAAATAACACCCAAATCTTTGAATGTATTAACTCCTGACAGCAAGATATTATTTATGTGATATGAATATGTAAGAATATTTTTGTTGCGGGTGAATGATATACAACTACATTTGGAAAAATTGAGATATAATTCGTTTTGTTTACAAAATTCAAATAAATTATTTATGTCACTCTGAATTCTCAAGCAATCTGACAATGATATATGCATATCATAGTGTCTGAAAGTAAGGATGAATTAGAATTGAACTATATTGAACAGTAACAATGAAAACTGATTATTAGTTATTGACAGAATGTATCAATGAATTATAATTTATTAAAATCAGTTTTTAATATTTTTTTGAGCGAAAGCTACGATGTATTAAAAGTATGGAAGTATTTTGCTAGAGTATAACCTCATATTACTGGAGTTATCTCCCAACACTAAACCGTTCTAGATCCACTATCAAGATTTCCGACCGTATTTTTTCAATAGATGGATTTTCTGAAATAACGTAAAAACCAAACTAACCCTATCCCTTCTTTTACTAAACAAAAAATAATAAAAAATATTTGTTACAAATAGAGTATTCGAACCCGCCACAAAAATTAATCATACGTCAATTAGTCAACATCCCAACATCAAAGGCCTTTACACTAACGAATACCTATGAATACGAACACTATCATGAACTAATTATAGAAAGCGAGTAGCGAACCTATACAATCGAATTCGAACGCGAACGCATAGGCTCAAATCACAAAATTATCGGAAACCTAGATACTCCCAAATGGATAAAATGCCGTGAATCACCTTGTATGGTTTAGCTGCTAAAACTGAACTCCCATTCAACCTTAACAACTCATTTCAACATGAAATATTTTTTGAAACACAACTAAGCACCTTGTTATTTCAATGGTTTTTTTTACACAGAATACTAAGAATACAGCCCTGGTACACAAGAATACAGCTGTCGGTACATAACTATTGTGATTGTTTATAAGTTAGTTGGCAACATTTTTGCTAATAAACGACACTTTGGTGTCGTTTATTATTACTTATACTTATACTTACTTATACTTACTTATATTCATTACATATTACTTTTTTTATGATAAATATCCGTTGTCTAATGGTAAATACATGATGAATATAAGACATAACCTATATGAACGCCGATGAAATATTGTCGATATTCAATTTATCGTGCGTTTAGAGAAATGATGGGTAAGTTTTTTGATGTCAGAATATATCTTTTAATTAGCTTCAATAATTAACCAGATATTTGATAATTCAGGCCTGTATTTTCAGTTGATAGTTTTGTCTGTTCGAAGCTGGATTTGACTCATTTTATCTACGTTTCAGGTATATATGTTCACCATAGTTCCGTCGTCATGGGTAAATAATAACCAACTGCCATAGCCAAAAATTGATGCTGATGATGAGCTAATACGAATCCATAAACTGAAACGAAGTCATTTGATGACCTACCAAATTGCTGAAGAACAATTAGAGCGAAATATGAAGAATGAAGATACAGAACAAGAAGAAATTATCAATTCTATGCAACCCAAAAAGCAAGCAGGGTTATTTTTATTCAAACAAGTTGTCACAGAAAGTATGGAAAAGCCATAGTTATGTATCTTTTATGGGACACCGTGGTTTATGGTACCTTGCTGTACCTGAATTTGTTATCATTTAAAGGGTTGTAACACGAAACTGCTTCACTCCGAACAAAATATTCAGGTTTTCTAGATAGATAACTAAAAACTGAAACTTGAAAGTGCAAACCCTTTGTATTTCACAGTCTTCCAAATTGTGAATAATAAGGTTGAGTTACTAAACCCAATGCCTCAAAAATATTGAATTCACTTATGGGGTACCTATACTCAATAAAAATGAAATATTTTGAAGTTGCTGAAGAACTAATTTCCACCAGGATATCGATATCCCACTTGAATAACTGAACAAAAATATTCTCACTGAACATAACAAAAATTTTGAAGAAATTTTCAAAGCTGTGATTAGGAATCGATGTCAGCTGGTTGTTCTTAAATGGTGCATTTTATTCTTGGTGGCAGCAAATATATATTAGCGAAAGCAATTTGATTATATAACAGTTATATTAGTGTTTTTGAATTATAGTAAATATACTATATTATAAAATAGTTGGGAAATTATAATTGAAGTGACAATATGGTAATGAAAATAAAATAACATCTGAAAGCATTCTAATAAAATAATTTCATTAAAGCTATAGGAAACAGTTATAAAATGAGCTTGAAATAATTTCATAACTATCATAAAAATCTCGCAAAAAAGTGTTATAGAACTGCTACATAACAATTTACTTTTATAGGAAAATAAGTTTTATAACTTAGTTGCAAAAACGTTTCTGTGATAAGTTCCTGACTATTTTATAATGTTTTTTTAATTTTATTTCATAAACGTTTTTATGACAAATTTATAAAACACTTTTATTGCCTACAACTGTATTGTGTTCACCGATTATCTAATATAATCGATTAGCATTTTGGAAGTAATTATAAAATACTAATGAAATAAAACTGTTGCAACACCATGGAATCATAAAACAACTTTGCTGGTTGGGTTCTTTTTTTCTTTATAGAGATACATTCATTGTAATTCTTGGATAGAAACACTATGTATGTGTGTGTGTGTGTGTGTGTGTATGTGTGTGTAGTTATATTAATATATCACATACGTTTTCGGTATATTAATACATATAGAGATCATAATATAGAATACATATATATATATATATATATATATATATATATATATATATATATATATATATATATATATATATACAGTGTCACCGATAAAGTCCGCATCAAATGGGAAACTTTTTTATTTATCGTTTTATGTGCAATTTGATTTTTGCAGTAGATTTTGCTTAAGAAATGATGTCAAATGACGTCTACAAAATAGTTCACGTGATTTCCTTAACCTGTCAAAAAATTGACATTTAAAAAAGAAACATCGAAAAATGACATTATTCTTCAAAATATCCAAAAATATCAAAGGATAAAAAATTTTTTCTTTTGTAATTTTATAACCTCACACCAAGTTTCAAACCCATAATGAGTATTTTATATTTTCACTATTTTTCTACTTATCAAAATTTAAGCACACCTGTACTAAATCATTTATTTTAACTAAACTCGTCACCGAATTTCTTTTTTTGTAATATAATAATATTTTAAGAGCCTCTTTGATGTTAAAAACAAATTTTGAAAAATAAAAGTTGTCAAACTTGATGCAAAGTTCATCTAGTT
The DNA here is from genome assembly GCF_025532065.1 of Leptinotarsa decemlineata. Taxonomy (NCBI): domain Eukaryota; kingdom Metazoa; phylum Arthropoda; class Insecta; order Coleoptera; family Chrysomelidae; genus Leptinotarsa; species Leptinotarsa decemlineata. The sequence goes on from NW_027412615.1 coordinate 894,532, forward strand.
TCAACGGGGCTTTCAAAACTATACAGTACTTGAGTTTTTTAATGAGCAAATGGCCTCACAATATGAATCAGAACAAAACGGAACATTAGGAAACATCATTTAGTGATTCTTGAAGCCCATTCAATAAAAGAAAAAAACTCATAATATTTACATTTACCTACTCCGCTAACAACACTAATTTAAAAAAACTGGGTAGGCTGTGAAAAAATATGAAACTACATAATGTGTTTTAGAAAACGTCACTGTCACTGAATAAATTAATGCCCGTTAGTTCAATGTAATGTATGAAAATTAAAATAATATATTATCTTTACAAAAAAAAATTGAAATTGTGCTAATTTGTGGTGAAAACACATTGCATCGACAAGTGGCTGATATTTTTAACGCAAGACATCCTGGTAGACATGTACAGCAATCCACTGTAAGTAGGATTTTAAAAAAATTCAAACTGACTGGTTCAGTTGAAAATACTTTTAAAATATGTCATAATCCATCACGCAATAATGATGAGGTTCAGTTGGCTGTCTGCCTGGATGTTATCGAACAGGGAAAATCAAGTATTACCAATATTGTAGATAGAACTGACGTTAAAAGAGAAAGCGTAAGAGCAATTTTACATAAAAATAAATTCAAACCCTACAAACCCAAATTTATAAATACCTTAAAGGAAAGAGATTTCGATGTTCGACTAGATTTCTCTTTCTGGTACCAAGGAGAAGTAGAATTAAACAGAAAATTCACTTACAAAATCCTATGGACCGATGAAGCTACCTTCACATCGAACGGCGTAGTCATTTCCCAGAATTGTAGGTGGTGGGCTCAGGAAAATCCTCATTTTGTGATAGAATGTCGGGACCAATATTCATTTAGAACAAATGTGTGGTGCGGTGTTTTGATTAATCAGGTAATGGAACCATTCTTTTTTAGACACAATTTAACTTCTCAGGATTATTTTCAATTTCTAAATACTGAGATCAGTGATATAGTGGACAATATGCCGGTTGAAATAAGACACAGTCTGTGGTATCAATGTGACGGGGCTCCTATTCATAGTTCAAGACAAGTCAAAGAGAAACTATTAGAAATGTTTAGGGGCAAAATTATTGGGCGAAATATGGAGCAAATATGGCCGCCTAGGTCGCCAGATTTAACCTCACTAGAGTTTTTCTTGTGGGGTTACTTAAAACAAATCGTTTATAAACAAAGACCTTTTCGTGACGTGAATCACCTAGAAACTGTTATTAGAAACTCTATTTTAAACATAAACCCTGTGAGTATCAGCAACTCAATAAAAGATGTATCAAGAAGGACAATTATCTGCATAGAACGCGATGGAAGACATACAGAAATGTAATGTATTTAATGTCGTGAGTCTTTTTTTCGTGTTTTTTTTGCTATTAGGTATAGGTACATGTTTATTTTCAGTTCCTTTTAATTAAGATTAAATTCCACTGTATTTTTCGTTAAAAAAACAATAAACACTCTAAGATATTGTTTCCTAATGTTCCGTTTTGTTCTAATTCATATTGTGAGGCCATTTGCTCATTAAAAAACTCAAGTACTGTATAGTTTGGAAAGCCCCGTTGAAACTAGATGAACTTTGCATCAAGTTTGACAACTTTTATTTTTCAAAATTTGTTTTTAACATCAAAGAGGCTCTTAAAATATTATTATATTACAAAAAAAGAAATTCGGTGACGAGTTTAGTTAAAATAAATGATTTAGTACAGGTGTGCTTGAATTTTGATAAGTAGAAAAAGCAGGAATGCGGAAAAATAGTGAAAATATAAAATACTCATTATGGGTTTGAAACTTGGTGTGTGGGTATAAAATTACAAAAGAAAATGTTTTTATCCATTGATATTTTTGGATATTTTGAAGAATAATGTCATTTTTCGATGTTTCTTTTTTTAAATGTCAATTTTGACAGGATAAGGAAATCACGTGACCTAGTTTGTAGACGCCACTTGACATCATTTCTTAAGCAAAATCTACTGCCAAAATCAAATTTCACATAAAACGATAAATAAAAACGTTTTCCCATTTGATGCGGACTTTATCGGTGACACTGTATATATAGTGTTATGTTATTTGGAGATGATGATGTTGATAATTTATAATTCATTTAATCAAATTTGATATTATTCCTCAGGTAGATACCTTATCTTAAAGATACTTCTTACCTTGATTAGCTCAGTCGGATTTCTCTAAGAATGCAGCGCCCTCTCTCTCTACAGGTAGTGTTCTTGGAAAGGTCTTGTTTGTTTTAAAAATATTGTGCCAAATAAATTTTCAAAAATTTAATAAATATAATATTGAATTCCAAAACTATGGCACTAATACAATCAACCTTAACCTTAACCTACCTACACCTGCGAAAAATATCTTAAATTTCAAATCATGAACAGAATTACACCATAAAGTACCACTCTATAATAATTGCTGTTCTGTGGTATAACCTTGTTGAAATTAATTTGCCACAACGTTCTCTCCCTTATGACAGACTACTAAAATGGCTGCTCAGTGAATGTTTACAAATTAATCATTAATATCAATTTTACAAATGGTTATCGTTCTCAAAGTGTTTTAAAATGGTAAATGAATGTTCAGTGAATTTTCAAACACTGAGAAATTGAAATGTCTCTCCTGGATTCCTTCTATCAGCAAACAGGTTCAGTGATGGCGGTTTGAGTTTTATAAATGGTTTTTAAATACCTTGAATTTTTTCTTTTGGTGCAGTGAATTGATCTGGATGTTTCTTCTTTCTACTCCTTTTCTACTCCAATTTTTCCAATTGATACTATGGTAAGTTCAATTGTCTGCTTTCCACTTTATTTTTATTTATAATTGATTCTATATGTATTTTTATAATTTTGATTTATCAATTCACAATTTTAATTCAATTTTCAAACTTTCAAAAATTGTACGTGCTTCTCGTTCCAGCATTGATCATCGACTCCCTTGGCTTCCCCTCTCAACAAACTCCCATCTCCTTGGTAAGCAATTTTTGGAAAATTCTAGATGCTGTCAAAACCTTCTGATTTGTAAATTTTGGCACTTCACTCAAACTACACTTAGTTTATTTACCATTTGTACTCATGAACAAACTCTAATATCTAATATTCACAATATTGGCAAATTTGCATTTGGCAAAATTCATGAGCTCCTTTCCAATTCTTTCACCTAGTAGGCTAGACAATATTTTAGCTACATGGTTTTTTCATATACTGAGTGTTTTTCCTTACACAAATTGAAACTCTTTCAAAATATTGATTAGGATAATTTGAATAAATTATAATGTTGTTTTGTTTTCTAATATTGATCTAAATGGTTTTATTAGTTTGTTTTTGTGTTTCAGGAAAATATATATCTGGTGACTGATCTTTTAAATACTGGATTATGACATTTGAATTTCAATGGAAACCAACTAAGGAATGATTTAGTTGTTACATTGTGTGCGTAACCATTTTACTGAGAACAAAAGATAAGAAATTATTATATTATATATATATATATATATTATTTATATATAATATATATATATATATATATAATATATATATATATTATATATATATATATATATATATATATATATATATATGATGCCTAGGAATGCTAGATCTTCTAATGAAATCATAAATGTGCGGTTAGCTCCTGTTGGTGACACCGTGCATATATGAAGTTTTTAATTTTTGGTAACCAGTTGTTGTTCATCTTTGCAATTGGCTGCACCGCGCTGATGAGGCCAATAGCCAGAAACACATGTCCGCGGTTTGCCTCCATTTTTGAGTGTATATATATATATATATATATTTTTTTTAATCATTCCCATATTGATTTCAATTTGAGAGCCACCGGTATACAGCTGTTTCAGCCTATTGGGCATCGTCAGTACCGGGCAGGCAGTCCTCGATTGAAGACAAAATAAGAAAAAAACAAGAAACTACTTGATAAAAATAGCTGCGTAAACGCAAGCGAAACATAAGTGGAACCACCTATTGGTGTGACACCCAAGTCAACTTGGGTGTCAAGTTTTTTTGTCAGTGTTGGTGGTTTGACCAATCAACCGACAACTGCGGTAGCAGAAATTTGGGAAGCTAACCTGGAATGCCATCGGAAAACGAATCCACATGTTTCTAGAAATGATATGAAATCTAAAAAGGTTAATGCAGTCAAGCTGCTGGAAAATAATTCCATGAAAATCAAAAAATAAATAGATAAGTACTTTTTAATCATTCTCATATTGATTTCAATTCAAGATCCACCGGTATACAGCTGTTTGAGCTGAGATAAATGATGCAAACAATGACGTTTAAGCAAAATTGATAAAAAGTACGTGGGTGAATTGAAATCTTCAATTTTTATACTTTTATTCAAAAATCAAACAAACTTCGTCAAACATCGAGTTTGACAATATTTCTGTATGCGACGTCATGCTATATTAGATAGAAATGGCCACATATGTTATATACGATTTCGTTGGGTACCGTATATAGACAGATAATTCGAACCATGCTCTCAACAGCTAATTATCACGAAGTAAAACTTCGTTATTAATTATTAAATGAATAATTGCTTTCAGATCCTCCCTCCATTTATTGTTTATCTAATTGAAGGTGGATTGATTCTCCTACGTAACATAGCTCGCGGAACTACAAATAGTCATGATGCTCCCAGGTGTGGCTCAGAGTTAGTAACACGCCCTACTCAGAAGAAGCTAATGACTATAGTAGTCAATGCCACAGACATAAAAACGACAGCAAAATTTTTGTTATAATTTTAGAAGCATAAGGCTCATTTTATCAATTGAGAAACAGTTTTGTGGATGAAGTTAAACATTTTCAAAAATCAATGTAAAAGTCGAAGAAGATTTTAATTGAGCTGCATTTTGCATTTAGCTCTTCATCAAAAGCTATAAAACCAGTAAAAATATATTCGATCACCTATTCAAAACTCAACCATTCTTTGAAGTGAGACATTCCACATACTCAACTGATGTAAAATATTATCAAAAATTACAGCTGATACAAGTGGTGAAACAGCACAGCAATAATGTGCCAGCAGGTCTTGAATTCGAATCTGCCTTTGACTACATATTTTTCTCGAACGACGCTGATGCCAAAACAAAAACAACAAATGGAATAGAATGAGTTGAATCAGTAATTTCACATTCGAATACAACACCATTTTGTTGTCTCTTTAATTTCACGACCCTTGGTATCAACTGTAATCATTCAGTCTGGGCTTTAAGTTTAGATTCGTATTGAATGGACATACTTTTAGTTGAATTAAGTGGTTAGGCTCATTCGATCCGAAATATTGTCTAGATCATTGTGAAAGAAAAAGTAAATTAGTTCATAAAAAATTCTAAAAGTTATAAACAATTAAAGACCCTAAAAAGCAGTGTTCGGTTTTGTTGTTTATAGTTCGTGAACTATAAATATTTTTGAATTTTGAAAAAAAGATCCTTGAAGAGGAGGAAATTTACTGAAAAAAATTCCGACTCCCGACACGGTATCTCCATCATTTATAATTTTGATTTAACGCTGAAAATAGCTATCCGCGAGCCATTTTTAGGTTGCTCGCACGGCTTCTAAGCGAGTACGTAACTTGAAGATATTTTTTTGAGGTACTTAAAGTAAATAGAATTTTTTTTTAAATTCATGATGTAATCTAAATACCATAGAGAACGGATTCCTGTTGGAATTCTTCATTAAAGTTAATTTTTCAATAATTTAGACAATTGTTTAATAACAAAATTTTCTAAAACATCCTTTATCGTTCAAAGTAAAATAAATATTTAGATAATTACCATGAAATTATTTCGCTCCGTTAGGCCTTTCTTAGATACATACAAAAAAAAAATGATAAAAATTCTGAAAATTTTAATCCTTTCTTTATAATAATTTTTTAAAGTAAACAAAAAAAGAAAAAACACAATAATGTTGTGATTTTTTTTTTCCTTATTCATCATCATTTCATCGTTCTTATGTCGATAAAAGACATTTATAAACTGAAACAAATAATTTGTTTATAAATTTTTCATAAAAAATGGACTATTTCAATATTGAAACAAAAATTCTACAACTTTATAGAGAACCGTCAATTCTGATTTGAAATAAAATTAATAATCATATTAATTGTTTTTGATCGTTTTTTTATATATCCACTGTTTTATTATTTTAGTTAATTTTTTTTTCTAAAATCATAATTAACAGTTTTTCTACACGATAACAAAGAAACAATTTTCATTGTTTATTTACTCAATACTTTGTTATAAACAAATTCGCAACTTAGCTCAATTTTTTTCTTGAAAGTTATAAAGATTATAAAAACAACCAAGAGCATAAAAATATGGAAAAAAATGTTTTTCCATTATTTATTCAATTTTGAAAATACACGTGCAGCAAAAGTTTCACCAACTGATCCATTTGTTGACTTTATTGCTTATATAACTTTTAAACTATTAGAGATACGACAATAAACATTCATGTCATTTTTGTAGATAAATTGAATTATCTTCCAAATGTCATTTTGCATATATTTTGTAGTTACTGTTAATTTGTTGTTTATTGCATTTGTTAATAAAAATTAACGATTTCCTCGGGTTTTTACAAATTTTCTGGCTTACAGCTCAGTAAATAATGCGAATTCGGATATTGAACTTCAGAGCAATTTTGTTATCGAGACGAAGATGAAAATAATGACTCTGATGATGGAGATGAGGATTTCGAATACGGCATGGTCACTGATCACAACAAAATAAAAAGAAGTCAGCTTATCAGAAAATTATCAACGGAATCTTCAGAGTAGTTCAGACTCCGAATTTGAAGGAAACACGGAGCCAGATGAGACAGGAGAAGAAGAAGAAATGGAAGAATCTAAAGATCAAGAAGAAGAAGATGAAGCAGAAGAGAGAGCAAAGAATCGAAAACCTCCCGAGTAACAGAGGAAAAAGAATAGCACGTTCACTTTCAAACCTAGATATTGCAAGTACATACTTCAAAAACTCCCCCCCCCCCCAAAAAAACATAGGAAAAGACGAAATTAATAAAATAAATTGACTGTTTTATTATTTTTTATATAATAATAACGAGTATTATCGACGCAAATTGTAATATTACGATTAAAATTTTGTATTTGAAAGAAATAAACTGCTTTCAGTTATATAAATATCATATCTACTCAACAATATTATTTTTTGACTCTTTATATTTTTTAATGGAATTGTTGCATGTTCAAAGCATTTTTTCAATTAAAAACTAGAATACAGTTGAATAGAAGTAAGCAATTAGGTGGGAATATAATAATTCCCAAAAAATGAACAAATAAACAAATAACCAACTGCAACTGTGAGATGAGTTGATGTTTAACAAAATTGCTCAGAAGTTTAATATCCGATATCGCATTATTTACTGAGCTGTAAGCCTGAAAGTTGAAAAAAACTCGAGGAATCGTTAACTTTCATAAACAAATGCCTAAAACAACAAATTAAAAATAACTAAAATATATGCAGCAAGAAAGCATTTGAAAGATAATTCAATTATTTACAAAAATGATCTGAATGTTTATTGTAGTATCTCTAATAGTTTAAAAGTTATATGAGCATCGAAATCAACAAATGGATCCGCTGCTGCAACTTATGCAGCAAGTGTCTTGTCAAAATTGAATAAATGATGGAAAAAAATTGTTTTCGGTATTTTTATGCTGGTGGTTGTTTTTGTAATTGTTATAACTTTCAACCAAAAAAAAAGCTAAGAGGAGAATTTGTTTATAACAATTGTTTAAGTTAATAAACAATGGAATTGTTAATGAATTTTATTCTGTTATTTTGTAGAGAACTGTTCATTTATGACTTTGGAGAAGAAAAAATATCTCAACTAATAATTTAAACGGTACATATATAAAAAACGATTATAAACAATTGAATATTATCCATTGAGATTTTTTTCTAAACCATAATTGATAGTTCTCTATGAAGTTGTGAGGTTTTTTTTTATATTTAAAAAATCTATTTGTTTTTAAAAAAATTATAAACGAATGAGACAAAAATTATTTTTTTTAGTTTATAAATTTTATCGATATGAAAACGATAAAATAATGATGAATAAGGATAAACATTTTTTCACAACATCATTGTGTTTTTTCTTTTTTGTTGACTTTAAAAAAATATTATAAACGAAGTATTAGAATTTTCTGACTCTAATCATGCAATCTTCTTTTGTATTCGAGAAGGGCTCCACGAAGTGAAAAATTCTCCGGTAATCATTCAAATATTTATTTTTACTTTGAATGATAAAGAAAGTATTAGAAAATTTTGTTGTGTTTAGATCATATCATGAATTTTTAAAATGTTTCTATTTACTTTAAGTACCTAAACAAATTATTTTCAGTTTACCTACTCGCTTAGAGGCCATGCGCGCAACCTAAAAGTGACCGCGGAGATGGCTATTTTCAGCGTTAAATTAAATTATGAATAATGGAGATAACCTTTTCGAGAGTCGAAACTCTTTTTTAGTAAATTTTCTTTTCTTCAAAGGATCTTTTTTTTCCAAAATTCAAAATATTAATAGTTGACGAACTATAAACAACAAAACCGAACACTGCTTTCTAGGGAAATCGAATTCCGTCAGAGCATCATTCCTCGAACTAGCTGAAGAGACTACAACAAACAACAGGTTTGTCGTCGCCCTATCTGCCTGTGAACGAGGTAACCAACTGCATATCCGAAATTTGCCCAATTCCTCGTATGAATTTATTTGAAAATTTCGAGTTTTGTCTGCAAGTGTGTTCCAATAATGAAAATATATTGCGGCAGTTGTATCGCCAACAGCATATGCAGGAATAACTTCAGTGAAGAATCCTGTACTGACATCTGTCGGATAAAATCCAACGCCCTTCGTGGTATTAGCCAGGGGAGTAGTTGTTTTCTGATAGGTGTCAGTCCATTAACCTACTGTGTAGGGTGTTGGACTGGCCTGAACGAATTGTTCTTTCAGATGATTTGATTCATAGCCAGTCTTCATGTATGCCCACTGACTATACGTGAAAGATTCCTTTCCTTATACGAAATTGGGCGAATTTCGGATATGCAGTTGGTTACCTCGTTCAAGGCAGATGGGCGACGACAAACCTGTTGTTTGTTGTAGTCTTCAGCTCAGTTCGAGGAATGATACTCTGACGGAATTCGATTTTCAATTATCGGAAATCATCAACTTCATGTTGATGATATACACTACCTTGCACTGACGAGTGGCCAAACAGACCGAAACCCGTCTGCAAGTGTGTTCCAATAATTGGAAATCTACTGCGGTAGTTGTATCGCCAACATCATATGCAGGAATAACTTCAGTGAAGAATCCTACACTGACATCTGTCGGGTATAATTCAACGCCCTTCGTGGTATTAGCCAGGGAAATAATTGTTTCCTGATAGGTGTCAGTCCATCAATCTACTGTGTAGGGTGGTGAGACTGGCCTGAACGAATTGTTCTTTTAGAATGATTATATATATATATATATATATATATATATATATATATATATATATATATATATATATATATATATATATATATATATATATATATATATATATATATATACAAATTGGTATAAAAAGACTCAACAACAACAATGTGTAGGGATTTTCACAACATCACCGAAAAGTTCAGATACAGAAGTACAGCGATGACACCCTGTACATGTATTGGAATTTCATTAAGTTTCGAAAAACAGATAACCGATATATGTTATAAATAAATGTCAGATGAAATCAAATTGATATCTGTCATGTATAATTGGAAAAGACATAAAACTAATTGTTATTATTAATGATGAAAAATTTGAAAATTATTGTTGTGAACCATTCCCTTGGATACGGACATCAAGTGTATGCTTTCGAAAATTATTTATATTCAGACATGAGTGAAGTTAACCATTTCTGTATAGATTTGTTGGGTAAAAATGTATCTAAATTGCAGAACAAATGTGAAAATCCTAGAATAGATAATTTTTCTGATATTGAAGTTTGAAATTTGTAGTTATGAAATTGAGAGTTGGTAACTAAGGGAAGTAAGAAATTTTCAACTTTCTATCAACAAGCGAATTCTTCTCGAAGCGACGAAGGTGAACGCCAAGTGAATTTTCTGTCTCCAGAAATTGAAAAATCATTATAAAGAAAAGTTATAAATAGAATATAATTGTATTGTATACGGATAATTGAAAGTTATTATAGCAAGGACCAACCTGATAAGCCCAGTTTCAGTAAAATTTCCACGACTCAGCTCCGAAGTTTAGAAAACTCATACCACACACCAACATTGAAGGAAAACCAGGTATTTACCGATTCCACTTCAAATAAAATATAGAGCATATATAAAAGAAATTGTCCAAGAATAAAATATCAGGACAATCGAAACAAACTTTGAATCCAGAAATTAACGTTTGCAAACCAAATTAATCACAGTGACCCTGAATAATCAACTGACATTTTACAGACAAAGATTGCGTTCCGATTTCACACTAAATCAGTTTGGTGTAGGTTTAGGACATTTTTAGAATTAAGTAATTCTTTCTTTTGGTAATTTATATATTTTGAATTCAACAAATATATATATATATATATATAATATATATATATATATATATATATATATATATATATATATATATATATATATAGAGAGAGAGAGAGAGAGAGAGAGAGAGAGGTAGTCTTTGCTGACTAGTTACGAACAATTCTTTGGAGTTATTTGGATACCAGTGAAATTACACCCAAACTCACACGAATTTTCAAAAATATTGATGATATAAAAATTGCACACAAACCTATATTAACAATAATTCCTTTTTTCAAACTTGAAAGATATAAACCCAAAAAAATTTCAATGTCAAGTGGTTTATAGTATCCCTTGTATAAGTTGCAGTGCTGAATACATTGGTCAGACTGCCAGATTATTAAAAGACAGAATATCTGTCCACAAAAGTGACTGTAGACTTCATCCAGAAAGGTGTGCCCTTAGTGAACATGTTTATAATAATGGACATGTAATGGACTTTAACTCAGGTAAAATTTTGACCAAAGGAGGAATGTTTCTAAAAGATTATTCCTTGAAATGACTTACATTTCGCAATCACAAAATTGTCTGAATAAAAAAACAGACTTACAACATTTAAGTGAAATATATTCCTATTTACTTTTTATAGACAAAAATTGGAATTCCTTCAAAACAACTCATTTGACATTACTTAAATTCATTTATCAACTTATTAACAAAAATTATACAACAAAACTCTTCCTTCTGGAGGCAACTGTAACTCTTTGATTAATTGCACCAGCGGCAAATGCCAAGTCTACTTCTTCTTCAAAATTTAATAAATTGACAAGTGATGTGTTTCTAACCTAAGATCACCACGTTCATTCTCAAATTGAAAAAAAACATTTTATGAATATTCCTCATTTAACGTATATATTTTGTAGCTTTCACTTATTTCATATGTCTTGTAATTTCATAGTTGTTACTGTTTTTATCATGATCACAACGTTCATATTTTAATTTTAACTGAACTCAATTGCGACCAATCTCACTAACATTGTAAGTATCCGTCTGTTAACTTAAGTTCTGTATTAATTCAAAATCTATCATCTTAGCTCCCTGATGATGACAATAACCATTGTCGAAATATTGGAAATATAATGTTATAAGAGTACACTTGCGCTTCGCTGCCATCCCAAATAACTCCAAGGAATTATATATATATATATATATATATATATATATATATATATATATATATATATATATATATATATATATATATATAATTTGGTAAGGAGTAATATTTTAGAATAATTCCTTTATAATTTGTAAGTTTTTTCTGTTTCATCTATTTAATTTTTCATTGAATATTTATTTCATCAATACATTTGATTTCGATTGAATTGATGTAGTTGGATCTTTATTAAGAAGGCAATGAGAATTATTATTGTCTGATAAATTGTATGAAAGGGAAAGGTATCGATCCCTTACCTTGATGACAGTAGCATTACGTTTTTTGATTTCGTAACAAGTAAATTTGGGTTACAATAAAAAAAATAGTTTCAAAATATAAATTATGGAAAAATGGTGAACAATGAGAAGTGTTGTTTACAAAATTAACTAATCACATTTGTTGATCAATCACAATATTTTCAATAGATTCATTCGTAATCGTTGATGAAATATAATCTACATCTGATATAATATTTTCAATTGAAATAATTTACCAATGATAGGAGAAATGCTAAATTTTGGTCCTAGTGATGATAATTTTGAATATCTGAAGAAACAGTAACATTTGAAATATTTTTTATCCATTCAGGTTTAGCATTTGATTGTTGCTGAGAGAAAAAATTTGTTAGGCTGTCAATCTTTTTAAATTTGATGCTTATTTTGTACAAATTATCCTTGATTCATTACTAAATTCTACGTCTTTGTCTTTGTAGTAGTCTATATAAGGATCATTGCATGAAAGTTTTTTTCACAAGTTTCGAAAGCTTGAATAAATTCAGCTGTGTCTACACTTTTCTATTCTCTATAAAAACCAATCATTCCTACAAAACTTTTAATTTCTTTGTGTGTTTTAGGAATTGGGAATTTTGTTATGGCTTCAATTTTTCTCGGATTTGGCCTGATTCCTTCAGTTATTATAATGTAACCTGAAACTTCAGCTTCTTTTTTCAAAAATTCACTTTAATCTAATTGTATTTCCAAATTATATTCACCAAATTGTTTGAAAACTCCTTTGAGTTTTTTGATATGTTCATCCAAGTTGAAGAAAAAATTATAACGTTTCCATGTATACTAAACATACAGCTGGGATTTTAAAGTTTCGGTTTATCATTTCTTGAAATGTTGAAGGGGCATTCTTCAATCCAAAGGGCATCCTAAGGAATTCAAAATGTCCTGTTTCTGTTGAAAATTCCGTTTTTTCAATACTATCAGGGTGCATTCTGATTTGATGAGACCCACTAACTGAATCTAGTGTCGTAAAATATTGGGCCTCTACCAGTGTTTCTAACAAATCGTCTATATTTGGGATAGGAAATCTATCTTGAATAGTTTTTGAATTGAGATTTCTATAATGAACGTCATTTGGTTTTCCGGAAGCTGGTTTTTTCAAACAATCCAAATAGGACTTGACCAAAGGCTAAAACTATTTCTAATAATTT